>NC_136062.1:65444803-66044803 GCF_964261635.1 Lissotriton helveticus
CATATACTGAAGGCGAGTGATCCGGAATAAAAAACAACAGCTGCTGCCGATGATGCGACATGCACCACATCGATCAGCCAAAATCACATCTAACACCATGTGGTTCTGGAGTGCTACAATACTCGCAACTTACAGCTCTTCTGTAATGTTCCCAAGTGCCAGAGCTGTCTGATTAGTAACAGCTTCCACAACATGAGTCCACCGCCTTATTTTTCTGCTGTTCAATGCAGCACCCACAAAAAAGAATAATCCTAAATTAAAGTCAACATATTGTTGCAAAGCAGAGTCAGTTTGGTCAACTTCATCCATACTTATTGTCCTCCTATTCCTGCTTCTGGAAATGTCATTGTACAGTCGGAAATCACGATGATACGATGCAGGTACCAAAAACACAGGGGGCAACAGAAAGGACATGTAGCAGACCCTTGACCACTCAACAGGTAGTTGATAATATCCCTTATTGCCACAAAGTAGGTATTATGCGAGGCTGTAAAACTGCTGTTATTGGCACCTTCAATGGTTAGTATTACAGTACAGTCACTTCTCCTCACTGGAATTCTCCCAACACTACTAATACATAAATCTGCTTTAGCTCTTGTCACAGAAATGACAAAAGGTCCATTGTTCTTCATAGTCCTCATCTTCGTGAAGACATACGGTGTTGAAATATTGTCAGGGTGATTCTTTTCCCATTCCATTTTGGTCCCTTTAGCTTGAGAATAATCATCTTTATCTTGGTAGCATATTTTATTGAGGTAAAAGTTAATCCTACCTACAGAAGGCTTTCCAGATGCAAACAAAAGCGCATATCAAGCTTGACAAGAACCATTGTGCGAGAATGGAAGAGGAATGAAAGGGGTTTCTCCCTTTTTCTGGTGACCAGGTATCATCCCACACACCCAACAGTTGGTAGTATTTGTGGCATTATGAGTGTGATGCAACATCTGGATGAATGTATTGTTTAGGTAGGATTGTCGATGCTTCTGCTCATGGTAGGGAAGCGAAAAATAGTGGTGTTCAACTGGCACTGGAGTAGTCGCAATAAAGTGCTGTTGAGCAGGAGCCACTTTCTCAATAAACCAAGCTATTATTGCCATAACCACCATAGAACCAACAAACCCTACAGCACAAATTATTTTCTTATTGCTGATCTTAGCAACTGTTGATCTTTCAACAGACATAATTACTTTGTCGTCAAAAACAATTGTTGGAGCTCCTATCCCTGGGCAGCCGTTGATTTCTTCACCGAGGATCAAGACGGGTGTCACTTCGCAGGACTGATCCCCACCCTTGCCACATTGGCACTCTGTTTCACCAACCCAGGGCAGTAGGTCAACCAGTCTTTTTCGGCAAAGCAGATTCTTTCCTTGGTAGCAGCTGATATCGGGATTCTCCAGCGATTGTGCGGTCCGGGAAGACTTCCGCAGATTTGTCAGGTGAGATAGCTTGACCTTTCTTCATTTCCAGAATCTCTCGATGGTCGGTCAACACAGCAGGTTCCACCAAGGCAGGCGACACTCTCTTGCAGTGAGTGTTATTGACCCAATTCTTCCTGTTCGTCACTCGAACTTCTGTCCTCTTCGCTAGGAGCACTTGCTCCGGTACTCGCCACCTCGGCTCCAAGCTGTTCGACCTCTCGAAGACCTTGACCATTACGTGATCCCGGGCCGGAGTTCGTGGGCCTCACCCTTGGATCTGTCAGGAAGAGCATCTCAAGCCTGTTGATGAATAGAGATCAAACTGTCAGTTAACTGTGCCAAATAATCATTCATCAGAACACATGGAACATCATGTATGGGGCGTGGCTTAGGAACTCTCCAAATGTTCATCGGTCTCCCAAACACCACTTCTATGGTGTATGCCCTGATCGTGAATGTGGCACCGATCTTATGGACTACAATGCCAAAGGTAGTGCATCAGGCCACTTCAAAGATGTGGAAGCCAGTATTTTCGCTAATTTCAGTTTCAGTGTAGCGTTGTACCTCTCCACTAATCCCGCTGATTTTGGGTGGAAGACTGCATGGAATTTCTGCTTGATCCCTAATCCTTTAAGGACATGCTCAACAACTTGCCCAATAAAATGAGGTCCGTTGTCACTCCACAAAAGTTTACAAACACCACATCTCGGGAAAAACTCCTTTAGAAGCACCTTTGCCGTAGTGAGAGCTGTATTATCCTTTGTAGGGTATGCATCTATCCATTTACTGAAGGCACATACCACCATTAGGACATACTTTAAGTTATTGCAGCGTTCAAGTTGGATGTAATCCATCTGCAAAACTTAAAAAGGTGCAGTCGGTGTAGCAAACCCTACTGTAGGAGTTTGTGTCCCTTTACCAGGATTATACTGCCAACAAATCAAAGAGGACTGTACTACTCTCTTAGTTGTGCTGGCAATCTCAGGATGCTCCCAAACTCGTGTAAGCAATTCCGTTATCACTAGAGCTCCAACATGTGCCAGCCCATGTGCCATTTGAACCACAGGTTGTAAATAGGCTGCAGGTAGTTTCCATTTATCCATGTCTTTGTTGCGCCAACAACTCTCATCATCCAATATTCCTTCTTTAGCCCATTGCTCAAGTTATTCCACTGAAGCAGATCTCTGTATGTCTAACACTTCTTGTCTAGCATCATGCCAACGCTCAGCTTGTGATTTCACTACGTACATAGAAGTAGTGCTTCGTTGCATCGCAGTTTCATGAGCTACGCGATATGCAAAGGCATTGCCTTGCCCTGTCTTGTCAGTCACTATCTTGTGTGCGCTACACTTCACAATAGCTATTTTCTTCAGCTATGTCAGTGCAGTCAGAAGTTTATGCACTAGTTCTCCATGCATTATCTGCATCCCGTGGGATGTAAGAAAGCCTCTTTCCTTCCAAAGCAGGCCAAAATCACGGGCCACTCCAAAAGCATAGCAGCTGTCTGAATAAATGTTCACACGCAAGTCAGTGCTAAATTCACACGCTCTCTTTAAAGCTATTAGCTCAGGTGCTTGAGCCGACTTCTGAGGTATGCGAGCTGTCTCCACTATTGTCTCAAGTGTCGTAATTGCATATACAGCTGAGGTCGTGCCATCTGGTAACTTCATACAGGACCCATCAACCCACAGTTCCCCATCTACACCTGAAAGGGGCGTATCTTGTAAGTCAATGCAACCCTTTGTCTGTTTCTCAGTAAGAAATATACAGTCGTGAGGCTCCTTTGACTGAGACTGAGTCGCAGGATATGGCAACAAAGTGGCTGGGTTTAGTGTCGGAGCAAATCTTCAAGGAAAGTAGAGGTGCTAAAAGTGTCAATTCGTATCGTGTCAAGCAGGCACTAGTTAAGTGTTGTGTTTTGGTCTGATTCAAAAGGGCATCGACCGCATGGGGTACTAGCACCAACAGTTTATGTGACAAAGCTATCCCTTCACTCTGACGTATTGACAAAGCTGTTGCTGCAACTGAACGGAAGCATCCAGGCAACGCACGAGCAACAGGATCAAGTACTGCTGAAAAATATGCACAGGGACACTGCTTATCACCATGTGTCTGCACTAAAACTGACAATGCGCATCCATCTTTCTCATGTACATAGATTGTAAAAGGCTTTGTATAATCTGGAGTACCTGGTGCTGAACAAAGAGCTTGTCGTAACTGTCGGAAAGCATTCTCACATTCATCTGTCCATGGAAGGGGCACTGGAGTGTCTTTCGTCAAAAGCGCCAGCAGAGGTTTAACAATGTGTGAAAATCCTAATATCCATTGCCTACAAAACAAAGTCAAACCAATAAAGGCACAAACATCTTTCTGAGAAGAAGTTACTGGTGTGTCTAAAATTGCTTGAATGCAATCTGAGGTAAGTTCACGGCCCTCCTTAGACAGAAGGTGACCTAAGTAGGTTACCTTCGGTCTACAATATTGCAATTTCTTTCGTGACACTTTATGATGGTGTATAGCAAGAAAAGAAAGCAAAGACAAAGTACACTCTTCACACAGTTCAGGCATATCTGCTGCCAACAAGATGTCATCGACATATTGTATGAGAGCAACTCATTTAGGCAAAACTAAAGAATCAAGCTGTCTCTTCAATGCTTAACTGTAAATACTAGGACTCTCAGTATAGCCTTGAGGAACTCTACAAAATCTATACGATCGATTATTCAAAGTGAAACCAAACAAATATCGGCTATCAGGATGAATAGGGATCGAAAAGAAAGCTTTCTTCATCTCATTCCCCTTATTTCATTTCCACTCTGTCCTGCATGTACCTTTTTGCGCTTCCCCCTTCCTCACTCTCTCTCATCACCTCTGATGCCACTATTTATTTTCCTTTAGCACTGTCAATATTTTGACAACCATGTCCCTCCTTCACACAAATTCCTTTATGATGGTAATTACAACAGATACATGTGTGACCATTGCTCTGAACAGAGGTCAATGATTGGATGACAATGTAGTCTGCATACTTTTAAGACCCATTCACAAGAACTATGAGAAACACTCTTTTTTCAGCCTTAACTACAGAGTTCTTAAACATCAGTCATATGCACACATCCACAACCTGAACTCACCTAGACATCTAGAGGTGACAGAGCAAACAATATGCACTGTACAAGTATCACATGCTCATGGCAAAATACAGGAACAGTACATCGAAATGTGAAATATAATCAAGGAATCTTGCTGCACTGGTAAACTTAAGGGTTTACAGTCACTGTTGAGAACTCAATCAGGGCTGCGCTGGCTAAGTCTCTGCTGGAGTCTGGCTAATGTTTGGATGTTTAACTACTCTTCTCTGTTAAAAACGTTCATCTGACCTGAAGAGACAGCTGAGCTGGATCCATAGCTGGTTTCCATGGATACAAGCTACCTCTTCTTTTGGCTTTGGCTCAAACTGCCTTGGACTCTTTAACAAATCAGTCACACAAGTGCTGGCTGTGCACATGATGCGTTGAGATCAAGCTGCAGCCCTAACATCTAGGATTCTAGGATCACGTTGCATTTTGGTGAAGTGATGTGGACACACACTCTAAAATGCCTTATATTAGGCCTAGATTCATGACACTAAGGGATATTTGCTTAACACACCACAGATGCTGAGGGCCTGCACCTTGAGTGATGGGTGATCTCTACAGTATTTGGAACATACATCAGTATGCAGGTTGTTTTCTGTCACATGGTGCCCAAATCAAAGGTAGTAGTAGGGTTGTTCTAATATCACATTCTTAATAACTTGTGCAGATTTCAACTCACCCCGTCCTCAAACTCCAGTGTTCCCTTAAAGTAGCAGTGCAATTAAATACATGCAAAATGTTTCAATATAACATATCTGACTCTAAATCACTATGATCAGATAGTGGCAACACATCACATTTTTGAGGAACTATCCTAAGCCCAATGCACGTGTCCCATGATGGGGATATAATGAAGTGTGCGGAATCTGTTTTCAGTATGGCAAGCATAGAGGGAAAATCCAGTGTGTTAGAAATGGGATTCCTGGTTGGCTGAGGTATGCACCCAGGCCAGGAAGGGACCGCCACTCTAGACTGGGTGTGTTAGATACACGCTAAAAGATAACCTGTGCTCAACCTCTGGTAGCTTGGCACACAGCAGTAAGGCATATCTCAAGAAGCAATGAGTAAAGTATGTATGCAAAACACACACACACATTCTAACACAATGAATAGACCACATAAAACTCCACACAAGGTTAAAGTAAATATATTATTACACTCCGAACAAAAAAAAACCTAAACGACAAAATTCGAATGTATAGAAGTTGAGATATTGAATTTTAAAGGAATACATGCAGTAAAGTGCTTACAAGCCAGTAGCACTAAAAAGATTACTTTAGATCTCGCTGGACCAGGCCAAAGGCATTGTTGGGGCGATCTTGTGAATGAGAAAACCAGCTACAGGACCCAAATTACCTTTCCTGGCTGCAAGCAATGAAATGCATCGACCTCCTCCATGCAGTGAAGGCAATGCATTGGTTCCGATTAACTCAGTCAGTCAATGCGTCAAAGTTGAGCTTCGCGGTTGGGGCCTGTAATCAGTTATCTATGGTCATTGAACCTAGTAGTCTGGTTGATGCGCCAAAGTCAAGCATCATGGTAGTGACCTCAGATCGATGATGTGTAATCGTCGAACCTCGCAGTCAGGTTCAGTGTCGTAATCGAGCCGGCTGTCTCTGTATTGGCATCAAAGGGTACTGCGTCGGTTCCAATCAGCGCAGTGGTGAGGATGCATCACTTATTTAGCACAACAGGTGCAGAACCCACTTTTGATGCCTAGAACATTGAGAGGGCTCCTCAGGCCACGGTGGGACTCACAGTCCAGCAGCATCATTGGAATTGCAGGAAGTCTTTTGTGTTCCCAAGACTTCAGAAAATAGCAGCAAGCCAGTGAGCCCTTGGAGATCACTTGGAGGGAAGGCAAAGTCCAGATCTCCTTCAGCACAGTCAAGATACAACAGGTAGAAGGTCAACAAAGAGAAAGGCGTTCCTTTCAGAACAGGAGAACAGTTGAGCAATGCAACAGTCCTACTGACAGAGGTTCAGTTCAAGATCCAGTAGTGTCTGATTTTATGGGGTCAAAGAGCCAGTACTTATACCCAGAAGTGTCTTTGATGTAGTGTGTGACTTCAAAGCAGCTCTCTGAAGTGCACAAGGATTCATATCACCCTACTCCTTTCTGCCAGGCTATCTGTGGGGGGTATATCAATGTTTTATGTGTGGACAGGACACTACCTATTGAAGTGTGTCAATCCCTCCTATTCCTCCCTGCTCAGGAAGACCCACCAGAATACAGATAAATACATATTGGTGCTCAGAATGCAGATGAGACTCACCTTCCTTTGTTTGTGGCTGTCTAGAGGAAATGCCCGAAATCTGGCAGTCATTCATTTCATCAACTTTTATTCGATTATAGGTATGTATAATCATAAAAAGTACATTTTTCCAAAAAGAAGAAATTTTTAAACATAAATCAGAGATTAAAATCATTAAACAGAGGGTCACAAAACTTGAATCACTGTGAAGAAAAGAGTTTCGAAATGGTGATACTGTTTCTACGGAAAATGGAAGAATACAGGGTTAGGTAGAGATTTTGCGACGGGTTGATATTACTGTTTTAAGAAAAATTGCTATCAGTTTTGCTTCATGCGGGGATTTCGGGGATTGTAAGTGGGAAAGTGCTAGATACGATTGTCTTATTCCGCTAAATCGGAGAATAGGAAGAATCCATGTTTTTCTTGCTGGTCTGTAGTATTTGCAAAAAAAGAACGACATGGATCGTAGATTGTACAGAAACTCCATCACAAGGACAGCTCATCAAATTTCGGGACCAGTTTTTCATTTCCGGAAATGAGACCAAACGATGAAAGAGGTCAAACCGGAATCTTGTGATTAAAAATTTTTCATGGTTCGACAAAAAGTATGTCAGGTAGGGCTGAATGAGTTTCCCTGTCTGCAATATGCAAATTTTTTCGTTTTGTGTTTTGGTAATCTCGGCTTGATTGCGGAGTTCCCTTAGATGGCCCATACATATTTGCTTCAGCTGTCTCTTCGAGATGTCTTCGATAGAGGGTGGTTCGAGAAAGTAGTGCTCACAGTCAATGTCTACAAAGAATTTGTGGATGTAGGTAAGCCACGGAATTTTCCGCCAGTGCACTAGGCCAAGACAGTCTGTGATGAGGGAACGGGTAATATGACTTTCGGGGTTGCACCATATACGCTGCCACAGAAGGATAGGCTGGCATCGTATGGTGTCAATAATGTACTCCATGCCAAGCTCCCGGTGTGAAGCTGAGGTCGGGGAACTTTGGGGAAGGGCTAGGATGTACTTGATGAAGGCGTTTTCAGTGACCTGGAGTTGGTCAATACATCCATAGCCCCAGATACCTGCTCCGTATGTAGCCACGCTGTGGCATTTCGCATAGTATATGGTTAACAGTTCCGCTGGAGCTGGTTTGCCTAGTTTCCTTGAAAAGGTAATTAGTGCTGATGTAGCACGGCGGAAATTAAGATTTCTGGCTTCCACTGCCTTACGCCAAGTCATTGTGTCATCCACTAGAATGCCCAGGTATGGGTACACCGATGTTTTTTCTAGTGTGCTGTTGTTAATGAGTATGGGCTTGGAGACTCTTTGCCTTGGGCCGATGTTCATTGTAAAAGTTTTTTTAATGTTAACTTTAAGGCCTAGAGAGTCCATGAAGGTCACATATTTGTTAAGTTGCCGTTGGAGTTGATTCGGGGTCCGTGCCAGAATGACCGAGTCGTCGGCATACAGGAGAATGGGTATCGGGCGGTGATCTATCTGTGGGAGGTCCTGGCTCCCTTTCAGCATAGCCTGTTCAAGCCCATTTGTGTATAGGTTGAACAGGAAGGGAGCCAGTACGCATCCCTGTCTTACTCCTCTTGAGATTTTAAAGGGTCGTGATAGTTCACCGCCAGTGCCAAATCGAACTCGGCCTTCTGCGTTGGTGTATAACTCTCTTAGGAAGGCTAATATGGGTGGGTCCACTCCGAGATGTTCTAGGATCTGCCATAGCTTTGCATGCTGTACGCAGTCGAACGCCGCGCTTAGGTCTACATAGACCAGGAAGATGTTGCCTCCTTTAGCGCGCGCGTACTTTCCAGCCAAGAGGACAAGATTTAGGGCCTGTTCGACCGTTCCGAGCCCCTTCTGGAAGCCATATTGCAGGTCAGTGATGATGTTGTTCTCCCGGGCCCAAGATTGTAGTCGGTCCAGGAGTATTCGACCTGCAATCTTGCCCAAGGAGTCCAGAAGGGAGATCGGCCTGTAGCACGCTGGGTCGTTACGGTCCCCTTTTTTGCAGATGGGCAAAAGTGTCGATGTTGACCATGAAGGGAAGAGACCGATTGAGACGACTGCGGCCATGACACATGTAATTATTTTCGACCAATAGTCGACGTCGTGTAAGAACAAGTCCATAGGAACCCCGTCTGGGCCGGGGGCCTTGCCTGTTTTTGAGGCCTTGATTGCCTTTCTAACCTCATTTAGAGTAAAGCGTAGGTTGATTGGATAGGTGTTGCTCATTGCCCGTTCAGGTTCCTGTATTTGGATTGTTGGTGTGACATCCGATGATATTCTGAAGATTTTTGAAAAGTGGGAGACCCAGTCATCCTCAGTTATTGCCACGTCAAGATGGTCAGGGTCGCTGATGTTGGCCAGGAGAAGTGATCTTATGGTCTGCCAGAAAACAATGCTGTCTTTCCTTAATGCGCTATCATGTAGTCGAAGCCATAGATCTTGCTTTATCTGCTTTTTACGATTTTTCCGGGCAGTGTTGTAGGTTTTCCTTAACTGGGAAATTTTTTGAGGGTCTCTCGGTTGCTGTCGTAGGGTTTCTTTGAGAGACGTAAGGGCCTTCCGGCATGCGGTATCGAACCATCTCGTGATAGGGAGTTTTCGCTTGTTTTTTGGATTAATGAAAAGCTCGTCCCTTATTACTTCCTGGATGTTTTGGAAAGAGGTGACTATTAATTCTGGGGGTGCCTCGGGGGACAGACAGTTGGTTAGCCAGAGGTGTGTTTTTTCGAGAACCCTCTGTGTCATCTCCTCCGGATCGATCTTTGTCCATTTAATTGCATACCCGTTCAGCTTCTTCATGGCAAGCGATTGTTGGTCTAGGGAACTAGCTTTTGGAGAGGGTATCCCAGCTTGCTTCATGTTTATTTCCACACTGAGTGGATAGTGGTCGCTGATTGGGTTGGACCCAATTTTATAATCACTTAGTTGCCCTTTATAAGAGTTTGAGGCTAAAATTTAGTCGATGGTTGACAGGCAGCCTCGCCCGTGAAAGGTGGGTAAAAAGGCCTGCTCCGGATTGACTAGTTCGTTGACAAAGTCAAGGTCTAGGGTGAAGAGAATTTTGTTTAGTTTATTGCCCCCTAACGTGTGCACAAAGTGAGGGATGGGGTTTCCAAGTTCATTCTGTAGCCCACAGTTCCCATTTTTGTGCTTTGGGCACAGCGTAAGATTAAAATCGCCACCCCAGATGAGATAGATTGTGGATTTATTGTTTGTTTTTTTAAATGAGAGTAAGTATGCGACTATTTCATCTAGGTGTGAGCAGCATTCCACGTTGCCTGAGTTATTATAGTAATTTATGTATATATGTAGATCTCCTTTCGTTATTGTTAACTTTGTGATTTGTATGATTTGAAAGAACGGTGTTTCCTTTAACAGTTTCACAGTAAGTGGAAGGGTATTTGAAATGAAGGTCGTAAGCCCGCCTTTTGGTCTGCCCATACTACTAGGTACTGCTTGAGTAAAAAATGTTTTATAGCCCACTAAATGAAGTGGAGTTGTACACCAGGTCTCTTGTAGGCACAGAATTTGATGGTTTTTTGCTGTGTCAAGCCATGAGGAAGAGGTTATTTTTGTAATTAGGCCTGCAACATTCCAATAAGCGATAGTCAAAGTCAGGGTTGAGAATTCCGTAACGGTGTGTGGTGGTTTTATCGGGTTCTTATTAAAGGCTACGGGTTGCTGAGGACACAATCCCGAATTGGTGTCAGCTTCCGTTGAGGGGATAATAGTTGGAGCCTTGTTTGGAACGTTAGGTAATCCCTGACAGATATATGGAGGTTTTCCAGTTTTGGTGAAAGAAATATTGTATTGTTCCTGTAATGTGATTTCGTGACTCGCTTGTGGTGACTCTGGGAATATTAGATACTGGTTAACGTTCAGTGATTGCAATGTAATATCGGTTTTAGGATGTCTCGATGTGTCCTTGAATGGTCAATCAACCATTTCGAGACAATCAAAACGGTTTTGAGTTGAGAGGCCCTGCCATCCTTCATAGGTTTGAAAGGGTCTTTCTTGCCAGTAGGGCCTCTGGCGTTCTCTGGGCCTTTCTCTCGGTCCACCCCTACCTACATAATCATATGTGTATTCCGTCTGTTTCCATGGCACTTGGTACCATGGCTCCTGGTTCCATGGTTCTTTGGGGAGCTGGTGCCATGACCAGGGTAGAGGGTTACGTTGATGTTTTGCTGGCGGATAGAAAAAGGAGAGATGACGGGCGTCAATCCCCCCTTTTTTATCAAGCTGAGGCCAGGCACAGATGTAATCCACTGTTGAGGGATCTCTGCATGTTACAATGATGCAGTCTCCGCAGATTGTCTTTGTCGTTTTGCCTAACCAGGCTACCCTACGGGCTGTTGTGATCCCTCCGGATAGGTGGGATTCGAGCGGTCTATTGATGCTTAACCACTGCATGGCTTTGTTTTTGAAAGACCATGCAGTTTCGGGTGTGTCATCAGTTAGCTCTGGTACACCTGTGAGAACTATTGTGTAAGGAGTGGCTTCCGGAGGCAAGTGGGCAGGGCGTCTAGCTGCTGTGGGTTTTTTGGATGTGTTTTTAGGGGTCGTTTGAGAGGGCAGTGGTTTAGATGGAAAAGTTTTGGGCCTTTTTCCTGAGCAGGCTCTATTGCTGTCTGTGTTTGTCACTGGACCTGGGGTGTCTATCATGACTGAATCTGTGTTTACTGTTTGCTGAGTGGGTATAGCGGGAGATTTCTCTTTCTGAAGTTGGGGCATTTTTATTACAGATTTAGGTAATGAGATGTTTTGTTTGTAGTTTTTCTGTGCTAGTGACGGAAGATTTGTGTGATTTGCTGTTTTCTGTATGTGTACTTGTAGCTGTTTTTTAGGTGGCTGTGACATATTATGTTGACCCTTTGTTTCTATACGGGTGTTTGAGTTTAGAATGGTAGCCGAGATGATAGTTAACTGAGCTTCGAGATTCCTGATACTGAGTTGAATGGGCTTTAGGTGTTGAAATAACAGATCTTTTATTGTAGTGAGGACTTGTGAGGTAACTCTACAAGTTTTGCATTGGTTTTCTAAATAGTCATTGGAAATTGCCTTGTGAGGTTGGTTAGTTACTGGGAGAAATGGTATGCTATGGGACGCTGTAGGGTTAGAATGGGTTGGCACCTGTTCTGAACGCGGGGCATTAGTTGGTACTTCTTCAGTGGTTGCTGGGTGGGTTTTTGGAATTGCTCCTTCCCTTTCCCCTTGTTGATGCTGGTTATCGTATGGTTGGGCATCCCCCTGGGTGTGACAGATAGCTAAATCAGGGGTTGTTTCCAAATCATCAAACGTAATGGAGAGATCTGACTCTGACTGTGTAACGGAAAGGTTTACTACCGACGGGACTGAGTTTGTATCTGGTGCTAACAGAGACGTTGGAAGTGAACAGTTTTGTGTATTAAGATGGATCGGGGTGGTGGCGTTTGCAATAGCGCCTAGAGAGGAGCGCTTCGCATTAGCACTCATGAGATCTAGTGATACTCTCTTTTCCATCAGAGCTATACTCTGGTTTATTGTCTCGTTTACCCGTGAGATGAATAGGTCGATAGGGCCTGTTACTTGGGCTACTTCGTGTGCATGTTTGGATTTTGGCTTAGTGGAGCTCCTTGTTTTCGGTGGCATGATGAATACCTACTTGCGAGTTCAGTGATGAAAGAGGGGTGGCCCGGACCGGTCTCTATCGGGCACTAACGGGCAACAACGGGCCTGCCCTTGGCCCGGGCTTCGCCCCGGGCTGCGACCCGCGCGCGTCCCGCGATACGCGTTACAGCCCTTGCTTATGAGGGTGTGGCGGGAGGGCGGGGCACTGGGAGGGGGCGCGGCACCCTCGGGAAGAGGAAACAGCTGATGTTAGCAGCGCTGTACCTCGCAGTCCCGGGGCCGCGCCTCTCGCCTCCTCTGCGGCCTCGCTGCAATTTACTCCTTCCTCCGTGGCAGATTAGGCTTGGCAACAGGTCCGCTACTCCTGTAGCAAGTGGTAGATGAGACAGGACAACGCTGGCAAAAACCTCTGAAAGCGAGCGGCACCCGCGAAGCGGGGGCCGCGAGAGGTTAAGTACTCCTTAGGGGGCGGGGCACTGGGAGGGGGCGCGGCACCCTCGGGAAGAGGAAACAGCTGATGTTAGCAGCGCTGTACCTCGCAGTCCCGGGGCCGCGCCTCTCGCCTCCTCTGCGGCCTCGCTGCAATTTACTCCTTCCTCCGTGGCAGATTAGGCTTGGCAACAGGTCCGCTACTCCTGTAGCAAGTGGTAGATGAGACAGGACAACGCTGGCAAAAACCTCTGAAAGCGAGCGGCACCCGCGAAGCGGGGGCCGCGAGAGGTTAAGTACTCCTTAGGGGGCGGGGCACTGGGAGGGGGCGCGGCACCCTCGGGAAGAGGAAACAGCTGATGTTAGCAGCGCTGTACCTCGCAGTCCCGGGGCCGCGCCTCTTGCCTCCTCTGCGGCCTCGCTGCAATTTACTCCTTCCTCCGTGGCAGATTAGGCTTGGCAACAGGTCCGCTACTCCTGTAGCAAGTGGTAGATGAATCTGGCAGTCACCCAGCGCAGATGTGTACTGGAGACAGGCTGCAAAGCAGACTAAGTTATAAACACAGAGAAATGTCCCCTTGTAAACGTGTAATTTCGAAAAAAGTAATGCAACTTCAACAGAAAGGGGGATTTATCATTGCCATTGGAAACATGAAGAAGCTACTCTACTCTGATCAGGAATTACAGCTTAAAAGTATAGTAAGGGATTCTCAATGCTAGCCTCTGATAGTAGCAGGCCTCACAGCAGTGAAAAATTAAATAGGCTGTTTGTCACTACCAGAACATGTAAACCTTAAAAGTAAATGTCCTACCTTCTACTTAAAAAGCACCCTGCCCTTAGGGCTACCTAGGCTGTGGCCTACCTAGGGTAGTATATTCAATATAGGTACCCCAATATAGGCTCAGGTAACATTGTAACCCTTCACCTATATTCTTGCCTACATTACATTAACGGTTCTTAAGGACTGACCTTTCACCTAGATATGACACTGAGCACAGAACAGGGGATTTTCCCAGGTAAAGGCCTCATACATTATGCACCAAGATTCTTGGAAACTCAGCAGAACTACCACCTCCTGTATAGTATCTATATATAAAGTTCATTCCCAACGTCATCCTAAGTCCGACAAGTGACACAGTAAGGTAGAACCCCCGGGGAGACCTTTGGGTTTATAAACATCACATCTTGCTGAACCAGGTATAGGAGATCAGGACGTGCTTGCTGACACACACTAAAGCGAGAGGCTGAGGTTCCTGCATGCAGATACTCCAGCTCGCAGTGGCTTTTACATCCCTTGCGGGGTGTCCAACTCGAGACCAAAACGGGGTCCCACATTCTCTCACTTCAGGTAATAGTGTTGACTTTATCCTAGAGGGATTCTTGGCTTAACACCTACATACACGCTAGGTTTACTGACATGTACATTATATACTTGTCTGTATCTCTGGTTATAGGAAGATGGTAGAGATCTACCATCCTTTTACTTTCTTAGTGCTTCTAATCATTTATATCCTGTACTGTCAAATTATTGTTTCAGCCCACCTATTTTACATAAGAATAATGACTTGTTAAAAAATACTTACTGAAAATCATCCCCACTGTTTATTCTGCGTAACTCTCAAGACTGTGTTAGCATGAGTGACTGAACAAAAAGTAGTACACTGTTTCCACGGTCCTGAGGGATCAGGGTTGTCAAGTTTGATATCCTATACTACGCTAACGATGGAGGGACAATTTGTGCGCTCTTTGAATGGTTCAATCTCTTCAAATTCTTATCAAGTATCTACACTCTACTTCCTATGACCCACCGTTCAAGCCACTGCAATAGTTAAAACCACCTAGTGGAAGGAGCGTACAGGTCATCACATTAATAACAATCAGATATTGAGTCCATGAAAGATTGAGATCCAATGCAAGCTTCCTTTGTGGAAAGTCCAGTCTTTTATTGTTGTTTGGTGATAATTATTTTTTCTTTTCTGTTTTCCAAATCATTCCAAATATCCAATTCTTCAAGAAAATCTTCATACAACGCAAAAACACTAGGTACACTCCACAGCCTACGCGTTTCATCCCAACCGGGACATCATCATGGCTGTAAAGGAGAGAGAAATACAAAAATAAGTGTTTCCACAATACTGATAACTAATAACTAAAAATCGTATTGCACCATTATTAAATACAACCACATTTCTACACCCATTTTGATAAGAGACCCTACTGAAAGTCTGCCTATGTAACATTCTTGTTCATGTGGCACTCATTCACCTGCCTATTTTTCAATCTAATTACTTATGATAGCAATCATCTAAACGACAAATGGCGGGCACATTTAACAAAAATTCTACATTCTACAGAATTGATTCCGTCGTTCAAAAAATCTACCTGATAATTTTCTGCCTCCTTTAAGAAATTAATAAAGGCCAACCTGTCCCCTCTCAGTTTCTTCCCAGGCTCCTCAGCCTGAATCGTAGACTCATGCTCCTCCCCACATCCATACGTCATAGATGGATAGTCCCTTTATCATTCTATCTACTGTTGCCTGCTAGATAGAATATCTCACCTTTAATCCAAATACTTCTGAGTTTAATAACTGACGCGGTGTCGCTGTTGCAATTCTTGTAATGTAGGACACCTCCGTCTGTCTGCAGCCTGTTTATCTATTAAAAACGGAATCAGAAGTCCAGTATTAGACTCATTTTGACCTCTCTTAATGTATACTCAAATCTCGTTCACTCACCTATAATTTATCACTAATTTTAGTATCCTCATACCACAGTCATCTAGTTTCCTGTATGGAAGAATACCCTTCAGGGAAGGAACCTCTATCTGTAATCAAAGATCAACAACATCACCAATTCCTTTTACACGGTCCTGTGGAGGTGAGCTTAAAATCTCATCTATATGCCGATGCAGTATCCTCATATTATATCCAATTTTTAAATGCCTTTTCAAATCCCCTTGTCACATATTAATTTGTCGGAGACATCCTGTATTCTCCTTATCCCCTATTAAAAAAAAAATATCCCAGATCAGGCCTCGTCTCACAATATTCCCATTGAATATACTCCAATCAACTTACATTCTCATCTCTTTGCTAGTGCTGTATCCTCACCTTGTATTCAAATTCCTAAGGCCTTTTCTCTTCACCTCTTCACGAATTAATTAATCAGAAACATCCTGTATTCTCCTTATCCCCTGTTAAAAGATAAATCACAATGCCAAATCAGGCCTCGTCTCCCCAAGATATGTAAGTCCACAATACCTTAGTTAATAAACTCCACTCATCTCCCCAAGATTCCAAAACGATCCCACTTTCAACCAAATATAATCCAAAGTTTCTCCAGAATACTTTTCTTAAAAGACCTCATGTCTGTATAAATAAAAATATGTCATATATATTTATAGGAACTCTGTAAGACCCTTCCTAATTCAAATACCATAACACAATATCGCTCGAAAAAAGCTGTCTCTCCTTGCTTAGCCGCATCTCTACAGCTTCTCACCTGATTAGTCAGTGAGTCCTTCCTGCATGGCAGCCAGGCCCAATAAATCCCGCCGCTGTTGCTTGTCAGAGACCTGAAAATTCTTATACCCCCATCATCCAATCATCTTACTCTGTTTCTAGTACCCTTACCACGTGATCTAACTCCGCGATGCACTTTACAGTCCGCATCCATGCTATCCGTGCTATCCCACAGTTGTTATGGGACGTGCTTGAACTAATTCTGCAGCGCACATCACAGTCCGCATTCACGCTGTCTCGTAATTTGTATGGGCCGAGCCGAAAACAATCCTCACCTCCGTATCCACCATTCCTCTCAATCCCTGATAGTATCCTCGGATTCCTCCCCCTCAGAGTGCAACCGAAAATAATACAAATCCTCCTGTTTATCCAATCACCGAGTATTCCATGCAAACATCCGACCCTTAAAGTCTTCAGACTACTATGCGATTAAAATCGCTCAAATGCGGCCCCCGGGGAAAGCAGGTCGGCAGACCAGTCTTTTCCCCGGGGTGTTCGCGCGAGAGGGACAGGCAGGAAGTTAGGTAGAGGATTGGGCTAGGGGTGGGAGGGGTTTAGGAGGCTATTTAGGGGGGACAGGAGGGGAAGGACTTCCTCTTCCTGTCCCCGGTGCCTCAGGGAAGGAGTTAGTTTTACCACCCACCCACCCTACACAGGTGAAAGGAGGGGACGTGGGCGTTTTTTTGAAGTTGCCAAGTTGGGCAACATGCCAGTTTAGGACAGTATGGCAGGATAGGGGTGTTGACGGGAACTGGGAGGGGTGAGGAGTCCATGACGGGCAGAATCACCCTTTCAGGGAGGGGGTTACAGGTGCAGGATGGGGGGAGTGGTAGACGGGAGTGCGATGGATGGAGATGACGGAGGAGTTGGAAAGTGAAAGGGGGAAGTGAATGAGATGCAAGAGGTCGTGGTGTGAATTGGGAGTGGCTGGTGGAGCACGTGAGTGGATGATGGGGTGAATGGCAGGATGTTGGGGGGATTGTTTAAGTTAATGATGTTATGTTTATTTCTGAATGTCATGCCTGTCCTAATAAATGGCCTTTTACGCTAACTGATGCGTGGAGTGGTTATTGCGCAATAAGATATACAGCCTCAACAAAGAAATGTTATTTCTAAGCATATTATTCAAAAGTATTTCACTGGTTACAATGTGTGTATTGTTATTGTTATTGTTATTGTTACTTTAGTTTGTATAGCGCCAGCTCACCCACCGGTCTCAAGACGCTTTCAGACCAAGAAACACAACAAATTTTTCGGGCTGATCGAAGGAATAGCATACCTTATAATTAAGAAGGGCCAAAAGCTTCCCTAAATAATGTTGTTTTCAGTAGTTTTCTAAACTGTAGAAGATTGGTCTCCTTACGAAGCATGTCTGGCAACTTATTCCACAGCTGTGGGATTTGTGTGGAAAAAGATCTTCCACCCTTTGTTGCCAGTTTGAAACAAGGGCAAACCTATAGTTGAGCATCCGAGGATCTAAGTGATCGTTTCGGATTGTAACGCGTCAGACGATCCTTAATATAGGCCGGTGCTTGTCCATATATTGCCTTATGTGCAACGCACAGGCTCTTGAATTCCACCCTCTGCTTCACCGGGAGCCAGTGAAGCGTATGTAATAGGGGGGAGGCATGGGTTTTCCTGGGAAGCTTAAAAATCAGGCGTGCCGCATCGTTCATAACCACCTGTAGTTTCTTGATCAGACTGTTTGGCAAGCCTAAATAAAGGACATTGCCATAGTCCAATCGTGAAATAATTGTGGCTGACACTCCCGTGCGGAGCATCGACTGAGAAAGGAGAGGGACAAGCTTACGTAATTGCCTAATAAGACCGATACACACGCCAACTACCGTGGAAATCTGGGCAGACATTGACAGATCACAGTAAATTTTTATGCCGAGACTTTTTACATTTGCTGCTGGTATTGGAGTAGGACCAAGTTCTTGTGGCCAGTACCCATCACCCCAGGGTGATGTTCCTGTAGATATCACTAGAACTTCTGTCTTTTCAGGGTTGATTTTCAATAGATTGACAGTCATCCAACTGACTGTATACCTAAGAACTTCTAGCATATGAGTCTGGGCTTCAGTAGAATTCTCAATGCTAAAAAGCAACTGAGTGTCGTCGGCGTAATTAAACACTCGACAGCCCATATGCACTAAAGACTCAATCAGGGGTTTTAGGTAGAGATTAAAGAGTAGTGGCGATAGTGCTGAGCCCTGCGGGACTCCACACTCCACCATGCCTACATTAGAAAGGTCATCTCCCTGTTGAATCCTCTGTTGTCTCCCAGTTAGGAAGGATTCTAGCCACTTATAGGCTACACCTTTTATTCCCAAACTGGCCATTCTTTCCAGGAGCAGGTCATGGCTGACAGTATCAAACGCCGCTGACAGATCTAGAAGTATCAGGGCGCTTGGTTTCCTACTGTCAGCCATGCCTCTAAGCTCATCCAGCACCGAGAGCATCACTAACTCGGTGCTGTGATGTGCCCGAAAGCCCGCCTGGCGCCCATGGAGGAGCTTGTGGGACTCCAGGAGAGAGGATAGATCTTGCAGCACATGTTGCTCTAGAATTTTTGATAGAAATGGTAATTGGGAGATCGGTCGGTAATTTTTTAAGTTGGCTGAGTCTGCTCCTGGTTTTTTTATCAAAGGTCTAACCCGAGCCTCCTTAAGGCTAGGTGGAAGGTATCCCTTCTGCAGTGACATATTAAGGAAGGAGAGGATATATTTCTCTAAGATAGGACGTGCCACCCGGAAAATCCTAGGGGGACAAGGGTCGGCAGGAGAGCCAGATTTGATATTATTCATCAAATGCTCAAGCTTGGTAGAATTTATTTCAGGAAAGCATGAAATGATACATTCTTGAGGGACAGTAGTATTTTGCAATGGAGTAAAACCGCCAACTGTATTATTTTTAATCTCGGCAAGAATAGTTTGCACTTTTCCTGAAAAGTACTGTTGAAAGGTGTTACTGTCAAATTTTATCTCAGTTTTGACAGGTGTCTTTGTCAATTCACTCAGAATAGTAAACGTTTCCTTCTGAATATTTTGCGCCTGTTCGATACGAATATCGAAATATTCTGCTTTGACTCTCAAAATCAGTTTCTTATAAGAGTTTAATTTGATTTTATAGTGTTCACGATCTATTTCCTCCTTGGTTTTCCTCCAATGCCTTTCCACACGGCGGAGCTCTTTAATCCAACCTAATACCCAGTGCTTTCTATGGGCGTTGCCGAAAAAAACTCCGTCATTGGGCAGAACCAGTCCTCTTTGATTCCTACACGCTTCCGGTCACGGTCGCTCCCTTACAGTTTTACACTATCACAATCTCATTCTATACCTCAATATTAATCGCTAAAATTACGAGTGCCAAAAAAAAATCTTCTTTCTAAACGTATTTTATAACTATTATACTGGTTAAGAAGTGTGTATCCTGTTCAGTCACACCACGACGTCCGGTGCGTTCTACGTGCGGACCGGAAATGAACTAGCTCGTCGGGCAGAGCCAATCCTCTTAACCTTCTGCTTACTATCTCTTATGTCCGCTCCGGTAATATTGCGCACTCTAATGATCTACCCAATTTTACTACTTGGATTTCCCCATAGATCCGCCGTGTAATTAGGAAAGTCCGAGTACCCAGCACGGACTCATTTTTTGAACATTCTATCTAGTGCGTAATCCGCGCAAAACCAGAAATGAACCAACACATGGGCACAACCAATCCCCTACGCCTTCTTCTATCAGTATCCATTCTCATTCCCCCCTTTAATTATGGACTCTGCAAAAATGGAATAAAAAATACTTCTCAGCCCATTGTACATTGTTAGTGGTTGTATGTAAATCCAACGCGATGTTTACACCGCACTACCATTACAACGCTGGTTTTACAACACAAGTCGTTACCATGACTTGCGCTGTAGGGTGCTGGACTTAGGAATAGTAAGATTTACTATTCCAACACCAGCCTACGTACAGTAGGGAAGGTGTTGGAATAGTAAATCTACTATTCCTTAGCCTAGAGCGACCTCCAGCGCAAGTCGTGGTAACGACTTGCGTTGTAAAACCAGCATTGTAATGGTAGTGCGGTGTAAACACCGGGTCGTAATGGATGTTCCCCATTGTTAGTAGCAACGAGCCTGCATATTACCAAATACACTATTTGCAACCAACGTCTTGTTTCTTTTTAGACCTCCACTGGGGGGTCACGTGACATTCTCGCCCAGTCCTAACTTGCTTTCCACTTCCGCACTACCTGTGTAACTCCACCTATAAAGATAGGTGCATCTCCATATTTCGAGGATTGCGAGTACTGTCTTTAGTCATAACACTAATCATGCACACTAGAAGCAGTCCTATCTTGAGCCTCCTGTGCTAATCAATTATCAACTTACATTATCAATTCTGAAGAGCCAAATAGGTTTCTTATTAAATCTTAAGTCCACGTAAGAATCTGTAGACCTACACCCATGACTTCATGATATCATATGTATACTTCTAACATGAATGTGACTATGTTGTTCATGTATCATCAACCAACCCCATTTATTCTAGGAAATAATACAGTTCCGAAACGCTATTTAAACCTAGAGTCACTGCTCTACAGCGGCTGATCCACCTAGCTTCTTGGTTTCTGATATTCAGTTCCCAGTCACCACCTCTAGCCCTAGGAATTACTTACTGAATTCCATGAAACTTAAATTCTGTTGAAGTGCTATGAGTTTCATTTATATGTTGAAAAATAGGTGATCTAGTAACCTTATTGACTATGGCCCGTTAATGCACCTGGATACTTATCTTTAAAGTCCTCTTAGTGCTACCAATGTAAATTTTCTTGCATGTGCATTGTATTAAATATATCATGCCCGTGTTGTTACAATTAATGAATTCTTTGATTTGATAGCACCTCTCTGTATTGTAACTGAACTCCTTAATATGGTTGATGCCCAAGTTACAGATACTGCATGATCCACACAAGTAAAATCCCTTAAGTGGCTGGGGTATCCACATATTATTTGTGGACTTCGTTGGTTCGATGTAATTCCTCTTTATTAGGTTCCCTATAGTAGGGCTCCTTCTGTAAATTATTTGAGGTCTATCTCCAATCACATTCACTAAACCCGGAACCCCCGTCAGTAATTTTTTGCCAAGCCTTTGTAGACTTTATCCTTCTGTTTACGGAAAGTAGTGACTAAGGATACTTGTTGGGTCGACTTTGACCGAACCTTTTGCACCCCAAATGAAAAACAAAGCTTTCCTGTTAACAAGGTTGAGTGCCTTTTCTGTGTCCAGAATACGAATTACAGCCTTCTTCTTGTTGACTGTAAAGTAGTCAATGGCTTGTATCAACCAATGGCTGCTAGGCACTATCGAATATTTTGATAAAAACCCATATTGGCCCCGGTAGATCAGAGCGTAAGTCAATGGAGCAATCTGATCTGACCTGATCTTCATAAATAATTTATACCCACGTTTAATAGACTTATGGGGCGATCTGAATTAGGGTTTATGGGGTCTTATCTTTTTTAATCAAACTCACTATGACTGCTTCTTTAAAAATGTTAGATATTTCCACACCGTCGTTAATATGGTTAAACAGAACTATGAGGAATGGGTGAAGTTCATCTAAAAATGTTTTATTACCTGGCTCAATTTGCCTATTCAACAAATGTTCCTGAGTGCAGCATATTAACATACTGTTCTAGCTCATGCTCAATGACCAGCTCAGTTTCTTCATATATGTGCCTATAGTGATATAAAAACACACCTGAGCTATCTCTTTATTCTGGGTCTCTATTGCACCTGAGACAGGAATTTTGATTTTATTGATGAACTTTCTATTCTTCTTTTTTGGACGAACAAGCCAAACATGTCCCTACCTCTTGGATCTCCTCATGTATCATCTGTTGGAAGGCTCATCTGCCTGCTATTTCATCTAATAGAAAGAAATTCCTAAGCTCCTGCTCTGCCTTTGTTAGCTGACCGTGCATTAATTGATGGGTAGTAGTAGAGAAAGAGCCTCCCTTGACTTAGAGTGTTATTTACCGCAAACTGTAGATCCTGGATTCTAGCAGCCCTAACCCTACTTAATTTGGTTTTATACAAAATCACAGGTCCCCTAAAAGCAGCCTTTAGTGTTTCATATACCATAAAAATGGGATCTATGTTAGAATTTACTTAGAAAAAGTCCAGAATTAAGTGCTTTCTATTGTTTATCCAAGTTTGATCCGTAAGTAATGCCTTATTGAATTGCTAACCTTGGTCTCTTCCTCTGAGGCGCCTATACATTTATAACAATAGTGAGTATTGAATGGACTGAAAAGGGGTTAGCCCTTATCTCAATGATAGCCCTCTTCAATAGGCTTGCCACAGGAAAGAAGACAAGTTGTGAAGCTGTCCTAAACCTAGCCGGGTTATATTTATATTGAGAGAAGATTGGGAAGACTAAATGCCAGGGATCTAACAAGCAAGATCTTGCTTAATTATAACAACAAGCTTAGCACTTTTTGGCTTCATCTGTCTCCTATCTCTATTAGAAGTTTCATAGATCAATTCTTGTATAAAATTATCCCCCTCCTCACTAATGATCCCGCTGCAGGCAATGTAATATTGTAAATTTGCTCCACATCCTCTGTGTCACCAACTATGGTGCCATAATAGTTATGAAAATTAAACACATTGTCGGCCACATAGCCCTTGACCCAGAACTGCCTGCCCTTAAAATACGTTAATACTCCCTTAACCTGGAAGCCAAGGAGTTAGCAAATAATATGGCTACACCCCACATCGCCACTCCTGTTGAGTTATAATAAGCCAGTGGATATTTTAGGTGTACTACTCTTGAGATGGTATTCCCAGATGAAAATCGCCTCCAGATTAAACAACTGCAACCACTAGAACAAAGCCCCACACTTTTGCTTATTCGACAGACCATTCACATTACAGGTAATAATTTTCATCTGTTGAGCCATTATCAATCAAAACCTAGAAAGAAAGCGCCATAACTTCCTGCAATAAAAAGACATGATTTTGCATAAACAGAAAGTAAGATAAAACCTTTTCTCTTTTTCATCCTGAGCTTTTTACCTGGAAGGACGCCTTTCCCTCCAGACATCCCCACTTGAACCCACCCTTCCCAATCCCTCCAGATGGAGACTACCCACCTACCCCGCTCGAGCCACCACTACTAAAGACGGTGCCTTGGTAGAGGATCTGGTACCCCCCTGCTATCTCCCCCCTCATCACTACCAAAAGAAATATCATTTCGACATCATTTTAACTGAAGAGATTCAGCCCAAAAACCAAAGCTGAAAAACACCTATTCAGGAGGGAAACCTTTCCCCTAGTTAAGTGCATTTATTCCTGACCCATTCCTTTTTCTTTATGCTTTGAAGATGCATGATAGAAGGACGTGGGCCTCACCAACGTAGCAAATAAGTAAAGTAGACCATCAAAGAGAACTTTAAGTTTGTACTGCTGTACCAAAGAGGCTTGCCGCCACCCCCAGCAATTTGAACTCCCTGATCGGACCTCGAAAGGCCTTATGATGACGAGCTGCTACAACAGATACATCTGAAAACACTTTCATACAGATATTGTCTGTAATTGAAAAAGATTCCTCTGTATTGCAGTAAATAGCATTTGCTCCGTAATTCGAAAGTCTGAGAAGAATTGTACGTGGATATTTCAATTCGGCTGGATGCCGGGCCAGAACCCTATAGACCAGCATGATTGTCAAATCAAAAGTTGTGTTTGGTAGAATACATTTTTTAATCAGCGAGTCCATTGGCTGAGTAACGTTCCAGACATCACCTTGAGTCTCCATGCCCTCTGGAATACCTATAAATTGAAGATTTGAGCATTTAGAATGGTTTGCCCTCTCCTCAACCTTGTTTTCCAGCTGGCTGATCTTTTTTTGCTCAAGTGTAATGTCCTTTTGGTGTTAAACCATTTTATCTTCTGGATCACTTGCTCTCTGCTCAGCCTCTTTGAGTCTCTTTGGTAGCAGCGTGATATTGTCCTCAATTTTAGTTAGTCTTACGTGGCGTATTTTAATCTCCTGCATTTGTTGAAACTTTAGATCCCGGATTTCACTCAGTATTGTTTCTAAGAGCAGTTTTAATGAGTCTGACTGCTGAGCAGCCTTTGGGTAGGACAGATAGCAAATGGTATTCTGCTTAAAGGCCGGAGGTTCCTGCTCAGGGCCACCTAGAGCAGCTTGATCCCCTCATTGCAGGTTAGGCAACTCTGTCTTGTAGGTGGCTTGCATTGCTTGTGCGTTTCCACTCTCCTCTCCTGGTACCTCCTGAGCTTGTCATTGGAGCCTCCTCTTTCTTAAGGCTTGATTAGAGAACAAAGGATAGTCCTTTGGTCTAGTAGCTGCATTTGGCAGGGAGCCAGAGGCTAAATCTCCAGTTATGTTGGTAACATCAGTTACATCCGTTGGACTTAGCTCACCACAACCGGGGGCTCCTGGCTGTGACTCTGCTTCAAGAACTCCATAACTAATTAACGAGGAAGGAGATGCACCTTCCCTCACACTGACAGCCTTTCCATGTCCTGCATCGTCAATAGGACCTTGCGCTGTAATAAAAAGCTGCGGGGGTGATTTCTTGGTATTATTGCCGGTTTTTCGACTAGTTGAGAATCCTTGTTTAAGCTTCCTGTTAGGCTTTGTTACTGCCGGGGTGCTGGATACCGACGCTGCCCTGCAGTGGTGTTGCCGCATGCTACTGAGCCTTTTGGTCATCCCTGCAAGTCCCTCCGGCAGAGATCACACCCACGACCCCTCATGACCGGTACTTACCTACCTCGGGACCTCGACATGGCTGTCAACTACACAGGTGCTCCTGCAGTTTAACAACCTTCAATAACCAGCAGTTCATTATTCAATCTCTGAATTCTGTTAGTCTCCTGTCCTTCGACAGTGCTAGTGCACCACTGGTTGCATGAATGGGAGCCGAGCTGCCTCCAACAGCGTGTGATGTGGACGGGGGGAGTTGAGGAGTCAGTGTGACTGGGCACTAGGACCAGGCCATGCTGGCTCCGCCTGGCACCAGGCCTGAAACAGGTTTGAAAGGCTCCCTCTGTGAGAGGCACAATCAGTGCTGCAGGCCCACAAAAAAAAGCAGAATTTACGGGCCCTAGGTATACGGTATGCAACTTTATAAGGAACTTACATGTAAATACAATATGCCAAACAGGTGTACACCAATTATACCATGTTTAGATGAGAGAGCACATGAACTTTAACACTGGTCAGCAGTGGTAAAGCGCCCAGAGTCCTGAAGCCAACAAAAAGAAAGGTAAAATAACTAGAACTTCCTACTTACAAAGCTTTTAAGGGCAGCTCTCCTTCTTCCCTTTCTTCATTTTTAGTTGGAGAAATCGTTGTTTTTGGACCATGTTACGCTCTCCTCCTCTCTGTGTCTCAGATCATGGTCACAACAGTGGGGTAGCAAGGGAGAATGGGGGGTGTCCACCCTAGGCGGCAAAAGCTTTTGGGGGCTGCAGTGCGGCAGTTGCGGAAATCGCTAGGCCCCCCACTCTCACATGCGGCCGCTGGACGCAAACTCAGGGACCGCAAAAGGCAGCAGAAGGGCTACTTACGCCACTGAGTCACAAACTCAAGTGAAGGTAGGATCCAGACAGGTGTGCTCCTCTATCAGAAAGGGCTTCTAGGGCATAGCAAAACACTGATGAATGATTCACACTAGTCATTCATCGTATTCTCCTCAATCTTTGTATTCCCTTTCTGCTCTTTACATATTCTTACATATTTACTGTATAACTTCTCCTTGTCAACATTCACTTTCTGCTGTACCCTTAATATCCTGTTCCTGTACTCCTTTTTAATTTGTATGTCTTCCCTCATACACTGTTCTACCTCACTTTGAATCTCGCTTCCTTGCATATCAAAAGTGTATTTTCACTGCTATTTGTACTCATCCTTTCCGCTAACCATTTTACCATATTCGATCATTCCTTCTCCACAGTCCCCTTGTGTCAATTGTAAATGACTTTTTTTGCACTTTAGAATCTCCCTTTTTTACTTCCCACGTTATCTATCACGTGTAATCCCGCTTCTTCTCCACCTTCCTCTTTCTTCTGTCCACTTAGCACCTTCTTCTCAATGCACTCATTCCTCTGTGTTATCCTCTCATTCCTTTTTGTTCTTAGCTCTATCATTTTGCAATATTTTTCTTCAAGTCTCACCTTTTTACCAATTTTAAAAGTGATTCAATATGTCATAACTAATAGTATAGAGTTTTGCACACATGTAACTTTAGCATTAAATTATTCTAGTTTTGTTTGGGGTTTAAATAATATCTTATGCAGTGGCAAGTGTTGGTATTTTCCTTGCATATGTGGTGTTTTTTCAGCATGATGAGCAATGCACAATAAATACATGATATATTGTCAAATACCTTTTAAGTATTTCAGTTGGTTCTATTGGTTGTTTAAATGATCCTCAAAATGGCGACTGCCTTGGATTGTATTCTGACAGATAAAATATGGCATATGGTGCCTCAAGCAGTATTCACACAATGTGCTTGCTGTCATTTTAACTTAAGATACATCTAGTACATTAGAGAACAAAAAATCCTTAAGGGGACAGGGAGCACTGAGTTTGCAAGGGGTTATTGTTTCCACGCGGTTAATAAGATACTTAAGCTTGAAGGAACGGAATAGCAGTTTACTGAGAGAGATCTTTTGAGCATTTCTATGTGTTTATGTTTCTTCGTTGTACAGTTCCTCAAATCTCACACAGTTGGCAGTCAGGTCACCCAAGCACTGTTTAATTCTTCTTACTATTTCAGGTTTCCAGACTTAATTTTGTGAATTTGACATTAGATAACTCTGTCATCTTCCTTGTGAGGCTCTAGGGCTGAGCTAAAAGTAAAAGTGATTGCTGAGATAGATTCAGCTAAGAAATGGTAAACACCTACATGTCAAATGCTCTTACCTGTACTCTCCGAGGGATGCCATATTCCTCTGGCTAGGGATTCTGTGGGTTGACTCAACAGGGACCACACAGCACTGCACTGACCAGGACAATAAAAGAGATTCCTGTTCTTTTATGCAAAGCACTATCGAGCAGACCGACACAAGGGCTGGAAATCTTTGATTTTGTCTCCAACAAACTTAGCAGTGACCTCAAGTGTGACCTGACTTGGGGGTCAGGTTGGTGACTCGCAGCAGCTGAAATTACACACAGAGATGAGGACGCTACAATCGGAACTCCAAACGTGGCTTTGACCACACAATATGTAGCATGATATTGCTGTCAGGATATCTTCTGACATAAATATTGTGTCCTAATAATCGTGTATTGTTTGTCCTTTTCGCGTGGATATTAGAAAATCTACTCAAATTTGCACCATATTTTTTGCAAACAATATTTAGGTCGCCAATTTTATTCCAGATAGTATTTCTGTAGATGATATTTTGATTTGCACAGGCACTTGCCAAATATTTGTTCCAGATTCTCTTAATGCTACATTTTGCATACTTCAGGCCTCATTTACAGGCCCATTGCGCCACTGGTGCGTTACTTTTTTAGACTCAACTGTGGCTTAGTGCGAATGCCCATATTTACAAGGACACGTCAAGGCACCCTAAGTGATATTTCATGGCCTTCTAAACATAGGCCTCTAGCGCACATTACTGGTTGTCCCTTCCTGCACAACAGCAATCCCTGAAATGCAGGCACTCGTGCACCATGGCGCAAGAGTGTCTGCAGGGTCGGACTGGGTTGCAAAACCAGCCCTGGCAAACTGCTCAGACGGGGGTGAAGCCGAGCAGTTTAGGTACGCCAGTTTCTGCCGATTTTGTTACAAGGGCCGATATTGCTGACCCCCGGTAACAAAAGCTGCCTCCCAGGGGCCCAAAACCTGCCCCCACCCTAGAGGCCCACCGTGGAAACGCCTCTTGCCCACTACGGCCAGTCGGGCCCTGAGTATCTGCGTTTGTGCACTGGCAGGAGAGAAGGGCAGGAATGCTGCTGCCCACGACCCCTGCAGGGGGTCACCTCGGAGGGCGGCCATCATTAGTTTAATTTAGGCGCCTCCCCATCCACGTCTCGGGACTCCAGGAGGAGTCCCCTTAGAGGGCGCGCTGGACACGTCATGTCCGGTGTGCCAGGAGATGGGGAGGGGTATTTAGCCCTCCCCGCCATTGTTGGGCCTCTTTGCTGCCCGACTCACCGTCTCCCACCCTACTGCATACCCGGCTTGGGGCAGGCAAGGGGGAGTTTGAGGATGTTGTAATGTTTTTCTTTGGGTTGCAGGCGGAGTTACAGGGCGATCTGGAAGCAGGCTGGGTCCAGAAGGATACCTCTGCAAGAGAACAATAAGGGTGCCAGAGCCAAATCCCAGTAGCCTCCGGGGAGTGTCCTGGAACAGTAACGTCGGCGCCCCGTTAGTCCTTGGGCGGTTGTGGGCCTGAACAACCGGGGGCTTGCCTTGCTAAGCTCCGCCCTGAAAGGGGCGTGAGTAATAAGGGACCAATGTGTCACGTGATCCAGTAAGGGGATCACACCTATAAGGGTAGCACTGATTGGGTTTTCCATAGTGCTTGGCTCATCATGCAGTCAGGGTAGCATAGGTTAGTACGGCTACCTGCCCTTGGATCGCCCGTAAGATAACCCACCATAATTTGTATACTGATGTATGTAACAAACCTGCAGCCATAATTTTCTCCAAACAAAAAGTTGTGTGGTGTATTTATTTATGCGTACCTTTTCTACTTTGGTGTAGGAGGGGATCATCCTGCGCCGATAATGGAACTATGCGCCGTATCTTGTAGATATGTCCATTTCTGCTTTTTTATTTTGATACATGGCCGCGCAGCAGGCTTGCTGCCCTGTCGTGAGTCAAATCATAGTATATGAGAGCCCCGGTCTGGAAATATGCTCCTGTCATCGAGTCGTTGAGTTATTTAGTGTTTATATTTTACATTTATTTTGAGATGCCGAATGTGGCCTGATATTACTTCTTGTCATGTCATTAATATGCTAATTATGTCTCCCTCCTACGTATTTGGAACATTCGAGATGTCTGGTTCAATCACACCCAATGGCATTGGCTTGTTACAGCGGAGTGCACGTTTCTGTCGCAGAAACTATGTAAACTCGGCCTCCATGAGCAGTCAAAGGCAGCCAAAGCACAGCTCGGCTTCAATCCTTTGTTTCAAAGGAAGCATGTGCACAGTAGATTTTGTAATAAGGATGCATACGTCTTTTACATGGGACCACAGATGAGGATACCGGACAGGGAGCAGTAGGATAAAACTGATTTATACTTCAAATCGGCGCCGAGGGACAATAAAGACAGCATAGGTAAGCCTGTATTGCACCAACAGTGCGCGTCTGAAAATGTCTCTTCCGTGATTCTCATTCTTTATTGTACTGTATATTACCCTGAATTCACTCTGTAGTCGGGGCACATGAGGATTGTCGTGAAGGATGCTTACTTTTGCAGGCTTCCACGTGCAGCGTGGAGACTTTACCTATCATAAATCTGTCACCTGTCTCCTGGGGCTCCGGAATACAAGTGATTGCTGCCACAGTTCCAGTTGGGATATGGGAAACTGATATCTGTTAAAGTATTCACTTTCTCGCAAAAGATACTGACTCAAAAGGTTCCATCAATTATTGCAGCGAAATATTTTGACTTTGTTCCATCTCATCTCGATAGAGCGTCTGAAAACACTCTTGTCAGTAAAGGATTTCAGTTTTCAGGCATATGAGAACACAGAACTCCATCCTTTTATGAATTGGAATCCATTTGAACCCTCCTTTATTAAAAAAAAAAAAATTAAAAACTCCGCGTGAAGGTTATACTTTAGCACACAAATCTGGAAGAAACACACAGTGATTTTTTTTCAAAACACGGAATCTTTCTTTTCTATCTCACCTTCTGCCTCTCCAAATATTCCTACTTTGCTACCATCTTGGTATTCATCTGTAAACTCGGCAGGGGCCGTGCCGTGGACGACCTATGACGTGCAATATACAGCTTACATTCCAGGCAGGGCCAGTTCTGCTCTTTATCCTTCTGAGGAGATAGAAATAAATACCATCTTCTTCTAGACATTTTTTAAAAGGACATTTTACATTATAACTGCAGAAGTACCACACAGATCTTTGCATCCTATCCATGGATTGTTTTTTTTATGTATATCTTTATTGGTATTTTCATATTTTTCCATTTTCTTATAGTACACAACAAAACAGAAATGTCAAAAGCATAATTCAAATCTGCACGTAGCAATATCATAACAATACTATAAAAGAGCGACTGTTCTTGTTACAGCAATGTTTTCTAATGTGTGATAACACACCAACTTATCACTAAGAAACAGTTTCTCATGCGTCATTATGATTGCCTGCCCCCTGCACATTCCCAGTTTCCAATCGTCTATAAAGAAAAAAAAAGGAAAAAAGAAGAGAAAATTTGCCAACACCTCATGCTAGCATTGCTTGCACCATTTAAGACATTTGTATCTAACTGTCATAACATTAGCAGACGTTGGAAACAATCATATTTGGTCTTTTCAATAGTCCGATGAGGGTTTTTTTCTAAAGAAAAAGGAATAAGAATAAAAGTAAAAATGCAAATAAGGCATACATTATCTGAATAACAATATTTAACAACATATTTAGAGGGCTGCCATCTAGGAGCAATTAAGATAACCATTACATTACTGAGTGTGGGACCGTATATAGGGGCTGATTACGATGGAGGATTTTCCGCATCCTCCAGGCCGGCGGTAGCTTCCACCGGCCCCGAGAATGCGGAAAATCCTCTGCGGACCCCCCAAAGACCCACCGCCACATTAGGATGGCTGTTGAGTCCTGGTTTACAACCGTGGCGGAAAAGGCCTAATATGGTGGCGGTGGCTCTCAGACACTGCCAGACATATTAGGACGGCTGAGAAAACATGCTTTTCCGCGGCGGCTTCTCCGCCGAGGAAAAGCATGCGGATCTTCATCTCGGGGGCCCGTAGCGGGCCCCCTGGGTGAAGGGGGGTGGGGGGTGCACATGGGGGGTACCTATGGTACCCCCCTGCATTTGTATGCAGAAATCGGCAGGCACCGCGCGGTGCCTGCCGCTTTCTGCATACAAATGCAATGTATGCATTTGTAACATTGCGTCAGGTGCAGCTTGAAGCCGCACCCGCCGCAATGTTACAAATAGAGGATGTGAGCGCCAGGGTGGCGGTCACATCCTAATTGGACAGGAGGGAACTCCGCATGCCCATGCGGAGGTTCCCTCCTACTCGGTGATCGCGGACAGACTCAAGTCCTGCGTCTCGCTTAGGCTGGCTTAATGAAATATCCTTCTTGTTATTTCCTCTTTGAATGTTTGCATTCTGCAACACATGCACAAAGAAGACATAGCTTCTAAGGATAGTTTTTGTGCAGAAAGGTACCCCTTTGTGTACAAAAACTATCTTAACCCCAAAGCAAACATCCTTGTACTATGGCTCAATGGTTGTCTGTGCTGGCGCCAGGCAGCAAAAAGTACACAACTGTCAAGCGCATGGAAAGAGCAGCACTGCACCATTTCTTTGAAGATACAATGCAGTTTTCCTCTCTCCTGCAACACAGCATAGCAACTTTACTGGCAGCGCTGTATGGTGTGAAGTTTTTGTAAATCAGGACAGTAGTTGCACATTCTCTTGGGTCCAATTAGCCTTTCTTCTTTCTGAGTTTGATAAAAGGAGTACAACTAAAATGTGTAATAATAATAGCAGTATACAATATACAAGCTTTTTAAAAATATGTAACTTTGTAAGTAGGGGTCTGATGTTCTAAGGTAAGACCACAAAACCTGTCAATTGTTCTACACACAGACTTGTCAACCTCACCTTCATTCGGTCCCATAAGTTGGGCGTACCTTATGTGGCTGATGCAATAATCAGTTGCAAAAACATGTTCCACATTAATATTGTTGAGTCAGGAGTCTGTTACTACTCACTTCATAGGGGTGCAAATGCAGGAAATAGACTATTAGTTTGGGAATATGGCAGTTCACCACAAGTAATAACATGACTATTCTGGTTAGGTCCAGTAAAGCGTTCAGTTATTTAACGCTGAGCTCAACCCCTTTTAGCTATGTCACTTAACAGACAGGCTTACCTTAAGAAAATGTTTCAAGAATTTAGAAGTACGAAAACAATAAAAAAGTCAAAAACTTCAACTCAGCAAATATCTTACTCTAATTTATATTGATAGAAACTACTGAATATAATGACACCAAAAGGACTAGAATCCAATAAGGGGAAATGGAGGCAGGAATTTTTAGAGTTCTAAATATAAGTAGTGCCAAAACGTGTTAATTGCCAAATGATGTCCTCAGGTTGAGCTTGACCGGTAGCTAGACACACGTTAATGCCAACTGTGATGGAGAATAAATAAGATACAGAGACCATGTTCCTCCTGGTCAGAAGTGTTACCTGCTTACTTTCTAAAAAAATTAAAGTAAAAAATCCTCTGCGGTTAAACCTTTCTGCTCGGGGCAATAGCTACAAGGGGTTGAGCTCATGTTAAAATTGCTGAACACTTTATTGGATCTAACAATATTAGAGACTTTTTCACTTGTAGTGTACTACCATCAACCACAGTTAATATTCCACAATATGTTTAATATTAAACTTTTATATGTGTTAATTTTAAATACCATGTACCCTGTCTTATGGAAACTTTTTAAATACCCTGCTTCAACACCATCTGCATCCTCTGAAAGACCTTTAAATGGATCCCCCCGAATCAAGTAAGAACTTCACCCATGCACTCATAACAAGCAGATTGGACTACGGAAACGCCCTTGACGCTGGTATCAGCAAGCCTCTACTCTACAAACTCCAGACCATACAGAACACTGCAGCCAGAATCGGCATCTGCAACCCCCAGCTCAAACACATGAGCCAACACCTGCGTAACCTCCACTGGCTCCATGTTGAAAAGAGAGGAACTTTCAAGACACTATCCCACGCCTACAAATACCTCCACAACACCAGACCCCATTATCTCAATGAGAGAATTTCCTCACACGTACCCAAAAGGAAACTCCAATCCACCGACCTCGCCTTTGCCGAACCCCCGTGAATCCGCAGAGAAAGAACAGGTGGAAGAACTTTCTCCTACATCGCAGCCTGGAACAAGCTCCCAATCGACATCAGACGTGCCCCCACCCAGCACATCTTCAGGAAGACCCTCAAGACCTGGCTCTTCGATTGACCGGAGCTGATACCCCACCCCCCAGCACCTTGAGAACCACACATAGGGCGCTTAAAATTCCCTGATTGATTGATTTATTGGCTGGATCAGTAGCATTCATCAGTCTCATATAACTATCAAATATGTACAATTATGCAATTGTATTAATAATGCTGATGCATAAAATTCAAAGAGGGGGACACACAATTGACACAGTGTTGTGGCTTTTTACCCACATATTCTGAACGGCATGTATGAATAACAAAGACAAATAAAACATATTGCATGCATCTATGAACCTCAAGGGCCTTCCAGGGTTTTCAAATCATTGCTCTATTGTGTCTACCAATTATTAGGGCCAAATCGATAAATCTGCAAGCCTGCTTTTAGGATTAAGTTCTATGAATAAGACCCAGTAAAAATTACTGTGGTTTAAACAAGATATCCATAACTGTGACTTCTTTATTAATATTGAGCATGTCTTCCCAGTATGCTTGTATGTGACCATACTCGAACCATATGATTAAATCTGACTTCCACCAGTCAACAGTGTTGGACAGGAGTCATCTGCCACTTGATACAGCTGTGAGATTCTATAAGGAGACAAATATTTCTGCTGCTGTAGTTAATCTGGGTATATTTAAATCTGGCATATCTAGTAACATATATGGCATATTCCAAGGCCCCTTTGCTATCTTCATTGGACAGCTCCACTGCAATAGATTCCTTCCAAACCAGTATAGCCCTGATGGTGCTACACTGGAAAGATGTAGATAATAGCACACAAAAAATGAACACGGCATGAGAACCAATACCTAGTCTGAGCAGCCTGCCTTATAGACACATAAGGAGAAACTTCGGGGTGACTTATTAATATTTAAAAGGGTGGGCTTAGGCCTGCGAACGGGGTTATTTTGATAGGTTGAAATTAAGGTTTTAACCTGTCCAGCCACATTACTGGTAGCAAGCCTTCAGAGATGTTTTGCACTGACAATATAGTGGGAGAACAAATGTGCTACGGTCCACTTACAAGACCAGGGTTCACTTTTTTACAATATTCTATTAAAGTGGTTCTTGGCCTGGGTCCGAGGACCACTGGAGTCCACAAGGCCTATTCAGCCTACTCAGGGGGTCCGTAACTATTTAAAAATATTTAATAAAAATAAAATCACTAACTTATAATTCATTAATTCTATACAATTAAAGAAGCAAAATTAGAAATGTGAATACCTTTTTTATAAATGAAACAAATATTTCAATATTTGAGCATTTGTTTGGATTTAATTATTTTATGTATTGTTTCGAATCATAGACATTGCTTAGGACAGGGGCCCCAGCTTCTATTAATGGCCTATTGGGGTGCCCAGTTTCCAATAATGATTAATTGGGGCTAAACAGAAGTCAAAAGACATATGGGGCCCATTAGTATGACGGGCGGACTTTGTTCGCCCGCCATAAGGGCAAGGGTCCCGTAGGGGAAATTAGGATGTGTCCACCACAGTGGCGGGCGCATCCTGTATTTTTAACAGCACCGCCCGTGGCAATGGTAAAAATACATGTTATGCATTTCAAAGCACAAGGTAACAGACAACACGCGGTGCCTGCCACGTTGTTCTTTGAAATGCTGGGGGGTACCATAGGTAACCCCCATGTGCACCCCCACCCTCCCGGAGTCCCTGGGAGCAGACTCTGCATGCAATGCTGCCACAGAAAGGCATTGGAAAAAGCCCATTCTAATATGGCTGGCGGTGTCTGATAGACACCGCCACTGTATGGAACCCTTTTCTGCCCGGTCGCATAGCGACCGGTGCGGAAAAGAAGCAGACGGTCTTTCCGTCCGCCACGGACCCCCCAGCCATAATAATATGGCGGGGGTCATTCTGGCACGGATGGCGGGTGGATCGCCCCCGCCAGGCCGGCGGGGGGCTACCACAAGCCTGGTGGGGGCGATCCGCCCGCCATCCTAATGGGACCTATAGTATCTTTGATTTAGGGATTTACTGGTAAACTAAATATGACCATTAGGAGTATACAAATACAACATTCATTAGGGGTCAGACCACATACAGTGTGTACTAGACTTCAGTGCTCTAGGGGGACAGAATCTAAAATACCAGCAATATAATCAGCAAACACTTGGAGTGACCCCAAAAAAGCGAAGTTTCCTACAACTGGCCGACATCGGAGACACAGTCTTTTATGCCAAATAACTCATAGATGTCATGGAAACCAGCTTGGGTGGAGCTCCTCTTCAGTTTATTCCAATCAAGTGTCACACAGTTTAAGTTCTGTACTCGTGGTCTAGTGCAGTGCAGTCTGGTTTCAAGTATCACTGTAGACCATTGGAAATAGTACATCACATCTCATCTCATTCTGTGTGATCACATCATAGGTATTACTTCATTTTAGGTGATCACATTAAAGGTAGCAACTCCATTTAAAAGGCACGCAGTGGCAATACCTTCCGGCATTTGCTGCCAGCCTTTTGGCTTTGCCAATGCTTGATTTGTTTGGTCATTTCTGTTTTTGTTGCTAAAACTTACTGTTGGGGAAGCTGCTAGTTGGCTTAAAGCAAAAGCTTTTTTGGTCTGAACAAATAAACATTGCCAATTTAATCCCTGCCACTGAAAGACAATACTTTGTGTGTGGTTGTGCTCTTTGTGAAAGATCAGAATACCATCACTCACAGTAACATTACCCAATAGTTTAAGTGAACTGACTTACAACCCCTTGCTGTATCCTGTATTGGGTGGAAGAAAAATATAAATGACACAATAATAGACCAAAGGATAGACAGTATTGGCTAAAAGTGCCAATCAGTACATATATCAGACATATAATTTTTGTAAAATTAAAAAAGGTCTTTAGCAAAGGCAAACATTGAATACAGTTGCCAACGTGTATGTTGCAGTGATTCATGGTACTCTTAGTCATTTTCAAATTGTGTAAACAATCCCTTTGTTGTATACTCAAAGTAAAGCTACCATCCTATGTCTCTACTCTCATGGATAACTTTCATAAGAATTGCTGCATCCCATTATGAAAACTACCACAATACCACTACTCATATGCATGGCCCAGAAGACAAACTAAAGAGCATATTGATTACTACTGCATGAACTGGCAATATCAAAATTGACAGTATCATGCACTTTAATAATCCAATGCCCTTTTGTGGGTAGAAAGTTACTATACCATTTCTTCTCATTATGATGAAGGGTGGTTTTGTCCTGGCTGTACCATGCTTACAAAACCTCTTAATAATGATCCGATTTCGGTAATTATTTGAGTGCCATAGTTCTTTACAGAATGTGACTTGTTTTGTGCTCAGTCTGGCAGGCACCCAGGAAGATGCTAGGTTTGTTTACTATCCTTGTTTTAACTTTACATTAACATTAAATGGTGGCATCTGTTTGTAGTACATGCAGCAGGGAAAATTGATGGTGCAGACCACAAATTTAGTATAAGAGATGATATGTGTCATTTTCTAATAAAGCTTGATTAATATATGGTCAACTTCTTCATCAAGCCTTTTTAATTTGCTTACCCAAAGTCTCAAAAAGGGCTATGACTTTGGAAGGTGAACATCAAGTTCTTTTAGTACATCTTGGCTCTGTGTGGATTCATTGCTTTCGATTATAACTTTTATAATTTTCAATATATAAACATAGACAACAGTGACCCTGGTGAGTGCTGCTTACGAATTTACATCACGGCTTCAATATAATATTGGAAAATTGCAGTGGTTTCCCTACTTGGTAATAGTCCATAATACAGCTCCAGCGGTATGTGCTGACCAACCATGCTGATACAAAGGCAGATCTAGGTAGGACAAAAATGGATCAAAATCCTCTTCTTTATGCTGTAAGTAGGAGCTCATCTGTTCTCAGAAATCTTTGGACCACGCAATAGGATGAACAATACCAGCATTTATATATCTATTCAATCTATACAGTAAATCTTTAAACTATGTTTCATGCTTGGGTGCTCTTGTGTTCACCTAATGTATTGCCACCCTTCACTCGGCTAACAATGAAATCATAGATACAAATTTCTAAACATTTATAGGCACTTTTTCTGTATATTTCAGAAGATCCATTATTGGTATTCCCTCTGGAGCAAATTCAATAATTTCGCTTACTATTTCAAATACTATCTGTCAGATCTCCAGAAAACTCACATTATATGCTTTTCATTTTTTACATTCAACGAACCCTTCTTTTTTTTTTTTATTAAAGACTTTTATTAAGAGTTACACAAGAACACAGCTGATGGCCTACAACCCAATCTGGGCCGGCCGCTAATCGTGTCATTCACAGTATGCAATTGCATGTTGTTACGCAAGATGATAGCAAGACTTAATATAATACTGTTCCTTGTGCAAATGTCCATATACATCGTGAGCAGTCTCATTTCAAAACATAATACACCAAACAGTTCCCACCCACCCAACTTCCCCGGGGTCAGATCTAGGCCTCAAAGAACTACTAAATCTCGTAGGAGTAGTAAGAGTCGTTGCGAGGACCGGCTCGCTCCCTGTCCAGGAGGCAATTCGGTCGTACTAGTCCAGCATTACGAGCACCTGGAGGAAACGACAAGAGAGCATTGCTAACATACATGGATTGTCAAGGCGGCAGGTCCATGTACGTCACATGAGGCAGACACCTAGGCAGGAGGCGTCCCCCCCGCCCCCCTCAACTCAGGGCATGTAAGTTGTAAAGAATGTCCATTCAAGGCCCTTCGTCATCCGTTAATTTCGACAACATATAGACAGTATAGGGACCCCATATATCTCGTGGTCTGGAGGCTTCCGGTAGCTCCTCATAATAACAGATCAATTGATCCCTACAATATGCCAAATCGCTGAGCCATAATTTAACAGCCGGCGCCTGCTTCCCTCCCCACGACATAGCCACTCTCCTCTTGGCAACCTGCAGAGCAATCACCACCAGGCGTCTCATCCCAGCAGGCACTCCAGAAGCAATACCTAATAGACAAAGTCGCGGATCAGTGTGGATGTCAGTTAGTGTCATTTCCGAAAGTGCTGCAGTCACAGCCACCCAAAACGCATGTACTCTAGCACAGCTCCAAGCTAAATGAAGAAAGTCAGCCCCTTCCAATCCGCATCTAAGACAGCAGGACTGGTCCCGCAATCCGTATCTCGCCAACTGGGCAGGCGTATAGTACCATTGGTGCACAAATTTATAGTGGATGAGTCGAAAATTGCCTGTAGCCGCAAAGCCCCCAGTCATGGAGCAACATTCAGCCCATTCATCCTCAGTCAGCGGATCTCGCAAGCAGGTGTCCCATCTAGCCTTGGCAGATGCAGCTCCCCCTCCCTCATCCTCCTGCGAGGCCTTATATAACCGCGAAATCAATTTGACTCTATTGGTCGACTCATATAGGAGCTGCAGGGCCCCCAAGGCCGGGGGCTCGTTCGGGTACGAGGGATATAAGGCCCGGACCGCAGCCCGAAGTCTAACATATAAGAATGTAGCCATAGTACAGTTATTTGTCTGATCAAGCAGGGACTGTAGGGGAAGGAAGGTAGCATTGGGGAACAAGTCGCCCATAGTCACCACACCAGCACCCTGGAACAACTGCAATGCGCCCAGCTCCCCCGATACAGAAATCTCATCATGATGCAACAACGGCATCGGCGGCGCATACAGCGGTAATTTATGTGATCTACGGCCCAGTTCTTGCCAAGCACTATATGTACTGTGTACCGTGTCCACCTCCCCTCTATCAAAGACGGAGTGAGAATTCACTATCATCGCCCTGAGAGGCAATGGAAGAACTGCACTGGCCTCCAGTGCCACATGAGGCGTGTATGGTGGAGCCGACAGCCAGTAAGTGGCAAAGTGTGCTCGCGCGCAAAGATAATATAGCTTCATATCCGGCACGGCAAATCCTCCCATATCATATGGTTTCGTCAAGAGATCCCACTTCACTCTCGGTTTCTTCCCAGCCCAGGCCAATGTAATCAATAAGGTTTGCAATTGCACAAAGAAATGGGACGTGAGCTTAATCGGTACATTAACAAAATAATACAAAAATTTGGGCAGAACCACCATCTTAATAAGGGAAATCCTGTCAGCAAAGGACAGCGGTAGTCTGATCCAGCGGGTAACTTGATCCTCTAACTTTGAAATAGCCACCCCATAGTTGGCACGAATCGTCTCCACACTGTCCCTGTGTACCCATATTCCTAAGTATCGCACCGGTTCCAGTGCCCACTCCAATGGAAATTCAGAAGGGAAGGGTAGGGTAGCGTCCGTCAGGGGCAACAATATGGACTTATCCCAGTTTATGGATAGTCCAGAAAATCGCTCAAATCTGATAAACTCCCGAAGCACTTTGTCTAGGTTCTGCACCGGTTCTCTTATATACAGTACCATATCGTCGGCATACATAGACACCGCCAGGGACCTGAGAGGGAAGCGTAGTGCCGTTTCGGCGTATCTCTGCCGCAAGATACAGGCCAAGGGCTCCAACACTATCGCAAACAGTAAGGGCGATAGGGGACATCCTTGTCTGGTCCCCCTCTGGATAGGGAACGGTGCCGATATGTGTCCATTGACCCGAACTCTAGCCACCGGGTTGGTATATAGTAGCATAATCAAGGAGGTGAAAAAGAACGGCACACCCATGCGATGCAGCACTGCTATCATGTATCGCCATGCCACAGAGTCAAAGGCCTTTGCGGCGTCGAGTAGGACCGCCACCGCTGCCAAATCCGGCTTAAGGAGGTGAAGGACCGCAAACAGAGCTCTCAAATTATGTGTGGTAGAGCGGAGGGGTACAAATCCAGACTGGTCTGGTAGGACCATGTCCGGGAATATCAATCGTAAGCGCGTCGACAGCACTTTAGCTATGATTTTTACATCAGTATTTATTAGAGATAGAGGGCGGTACGATTCGCAGCTGTTCAGTGGCTTGCCCGGCTTTGGCAGAGCGACCAACAGTGCCTCCCTCATTGTCGCCGGTAATTGCCCCTGCTCTAACGCCTCCTCTAGCACCATCGCCAAGCGGGGCACCAAGAGATCTATATATTCTTTGTAAAATTCGGATGGCAAACCGTCAGTCCCAGCCGCCTTGCCATTAGGCAGAGACGTTATTGCATCCCGCAACTCTCCTTCAGTGATATGGTGCATCAAGAAATCCTGCTGTCCCTTCGAGAGCCAGACCAACGCTATATCATCTAGATACCGCTGCAATTCGTCCTCCCCTGCCGTTGGTTTGTATCCATACATCTTCCCATAATATTGTACAAAGCAATCTAGAATTTCAGTAGCGCTCGTCGCAGTGGCGTCCTCGGTGACTATTCCCTGTACAGTACAGTGCCTAGCCCAGGGTTCTCTGATTCGATCTGCTAGCCTTCATCCTGCTCTACCCCCTTCACTATAATACCGCGCCCTCGCACGTTTGGATAAAAAGTTAACCTCCTGATCTGCCAGATCGTTATATTCAGTAACTTTCGTTCGGATCTCCGCTAATCTAGTTACTTCTGGTCGCAGTTCCTGCAGGCGTTCTAGTGCCAGCAGTTCTCCCTCCAGTGTGGACATAGAGGTTCGCAGGGATTTCAACACTCCTGACTTTAGACCCATACATTCTCCCCGCACTGTCACCTTAAATGCCTCCCATACCGTGCACATACTCTCAACAGATCCTATATTCTTGGAGAAAAACTCCTCAACAGTCGTCCTCAGACTTTCTCGCATCACTAGATTTGTCAGAATACCAGGGGATAAACGCCAAGAGAAGGGTGCCGGGAAGTGTGTCGGCCACCCCACCTCCATCAGCACAGGAGCATAATCAGAGAGAGTCCTGGGCAAGTGTTTCACCCCCCTAACCCATCCACTGATATCTCTCGTCACCAGCCAATAGTCGAGTCTCGACCACGTATCATGTGCAGAGGTATAGCAAGTACCTGCACGTGCTTCCGGATTTCTTAACCTCTAGACATCCACCAGTCCGAGTCCATGCATACCATCACGTACTGCATCAGTCGCCTTCCTGTGCATATACAGCCTTGCATCTTTCCTGTCTAGGTCGCGGGCCAGAGTTACATTCCAGTCTCCCCCGCACACAATCGCCGAGGGTGGCAGAGCGTAAATCTTATTCCAAAGCGTTATATAGAACTCCGGGTCATCAATATTTGGTCCATACACGTTGACCATCGTCACTAGAGTGCCACTCAATTTCCTATGCAGTATAATAAATCTACCCTCTTTGTCAATTTCCTCATGGATAGTGATAAACTGTACATTCTTCTTAATTAAAATCATGACACCACGGGCATACGAAGAATATGTAGTCGCAACCCTGGTGCTCGCCCATTGCTTAGCCACAGCCTCCACCGCCCTGCCCTGTAGATGTGTCTCCTGTAGAAAGACAACCTGTGCATCATGTTTGGTAAGGAAGGCCAGCATTTGTCTAGTTTTCTGGGGACGGTTCAATCCCCGAACATTCCAAGTAATCCAGTTGATAATCCCACCCTCAGTCATTGCAACCCCGCGCCCAATATCCTGTTTTATCTAGACAGTGTACATCCCCCCAAAGTCGAACACTCATGCTTAAATTTAGAGTCATAGTACTAACCGTTGCAAGTGTCCAACACCAATGGAAAACTATCAACCAGGTGTTCCGACCCTCCACACTCGCCTCCCACATCCTCCCACCCATGTTAGAACGTAATGAGCCAGATCTGAACCCTCTGACAACTGTCAGCCCCCCCCACCCACTTCAGCTCCCGAAACTTGCCAAAGCTGTGCCCATCCCCCCAACCCCCAAACCAGGAACAGTACAGCAAACATTTTGTGGGGAACTCCCTTACGCGGGGGCATAGAGGTGCCCAACTCCCACCTGGAATTTAAGCAGTAGAGGATCGGGAAAACGATCTCATCCTCTGTCCTTGCCAACATATCAAGCCTCCCCCTGCCCACAATATTCTTCTCCCAATAGGCATGTATCCACAGTTCATGACAAAATACTCTGCAATCACTAAGATTCCAGTTCGCAGTCTCAGATTTGACCAATCGCATCCCAGTACCATACACATAAGATGCAATCATCCCACCCAGTCAGTGCGCAGCAAACTCATAAGGAGAAAAAGGAGCAGATCCTCCCCATCATGAACTCTGAAGGGTCCCACACCTAGCTGGGATAGGCATAGCGTTTGTATTACATAGGGTTCCAACAAACTATTTCAACGCAGTGGAGACGTAAACCAGAAACGAGTTCTAATGAGGAGCCGCACCTCACCAGAGGCAGTCTGAAGCATTATTAAGATCATCAACCAAACGCTCTCATTCAGCTTCGTCCTGTAGCTCGTCTTCTTTGTCCTGTGTTGCAGTAGCGTCGCATTTCCTTTTTTTCTGTTTCTTAGCATAGTCCATAGCCGCTTTAGCAGAGGTGAATATTTTATTTTCGGATTGGGCACCAATGCGTAGGCGCGCTGGGTATAGCATTGCATACGGAATATCCTTGGTTCTGAGCAGTTGTTTCACCGCATTAAACTCCTTCCTCGCCGTCTGCACCGCCACCGTAAAATCAGGGTAAAATTGAAGCTTGTTGCCCTGATACTCTATGACTCCCTTCTCTCGGGCTAAGCGCAGGACCACGTCTCTGTCCTTGTAATTGAGAATACGGGCAATAATGGGGCGTGGAGGCGTTCCAGTCGCCGGCCGCTGAGCTAAGGATCGATGTGCTCGCTCCACAATGAACACCTTTGAAAAGTGTTCCGCGCCAAAGATATCAATGAGCAAGCGTTCCATGAAGTCTTCCATGCGGCCTACATTTGTAGTTTCAGGCAGCCCCGTGACGCGGATGTTGTTGCGTCACGACCTCCCTTCTAACTCCTCGTTCTTCGCCTGGATAACCGCCAAGACCCGTTCCATGTTGAAGACTTTCGTGGCTACGGTGGTCAATCCGTCCTCAGTAGCAGACACCCGCTGCTCTACCTCTCCCATTCTTTCGTTCTGCCTCTTGAACTGCGTAGCCATATGGTCAAGTCTAAGATTTACCGCTTCCATGGTGCCCTGTGTAGATTGCAGAGTCTTCTGCATGGCCACAAGCACGACCTCTAAATTTGGCGCCCCTCCGGCCGCTCCAGCCGAATCCGAGCCTGGTGGCGGCTGTGAGGTCGACATGTCGGATTTTTGGGCTTCGAATGTCAATTTGGGCTGGTTGCGTTCAGTTCTGCCCATGGTATTGGATTTGGAATCGCAGTTCGCCTTTTCCCCAGAGTTTAGCGCCCCTATGCCCAGAAGAAATAGCCCCAGCCGTGCAGTTTGTAATCCGCAAGTATCAGTGTTCACAGAGGCAGGGGGCACTCAGCGCCAGCTTCCGGAGTCCACGTAGGCCTTTAAACCAGTTTGGCGCGCAATCAAAAATTATCCGCCACCAGCTTAATGCGATATTTCCTGCCCAACAGAATATAGACTCATTCAGCTTTTGATCACTCGGTGCCTCAAAGTTATAGTATGAAGAGGTGCTAGGTCGCACAGGCGCAGCCGTGCTCGTTTCCTCTCTCACAGTTAGGTTTGGGCCGGAAACCTCAGCCCTCCGCGGAGTAGTCAGCGGGCGGCGGGAAGGCCTCTACCAGATTCGCTCGTGAGACGTGATCCAAATCACAGGCAACTATCAGGCTCCAGCAGCGGTCGGCCGCCTCGCAGCAGCCCACCTCCAAGTAGTGCGCTTAAGCGTTCCCCGCCCCGCCAGCCGCAGCTTGTACGGAGCAGCCCACTGCGGCCCAGCACCACCTCCGCAGCCCCGGGCTTTCCTGCGCCGCAGCCCCACTCACCGCTACCTGCAGAAACCGGTACCAGCCCGAGCGCAGCTCGCTGTCTGTGTCACGGCGGCCAATTCTCGTCGCAGGGACCGCCGGTTCTGCCCGTCACTCCAGTGGTCCCAGCCGCCGCACGACAGCTCCTCCGTCAGGTCTCTGGCGCAGCAGCACCTCCCCGGCTCCACGTTGTCGGGGAACTGCTAGCAGGCCCAAGCTCCGTTCACGGCGTCAGAAGCGGTATAAACAGCCAAAATCGTCTCTAGGTTGTGGAGTACGGTCCTCTCACAAAAGCCCGCAGCTCTGGGTCAGCAATTAGGACAGGTTATGCAGGATATTAAAAGGATTTCGTCTCGATCAGGCAGAGCCTCACATACGTGCGGCCATCTTGCCCGGCACCCTCTAGCGCCCCCCCCAACGAACCCTTCTTAGGAGAATTTCACCATGTATTTTGGTGTATAGTATATACAGTGTATTAACATAACCTCTGTCAACAGTGTTTCTCTCAATACCCTCTCCAATGCTTGCTTCACTGTATAGTCTTGTGCTTGTCAAGAGTTTAACACATTAGCACATGAAAAAGAAATAGCCTGTCCAATGTCTCTTCTCTAGAGCAAGGGCACTTCCACAGGTGGATGGGGAAGTTAGGACACATCGATTTAGCTGCCAACGTAACTCATGATAGAGCTTGTCTGCCCACCTCCATTAGGCTCATACTCTTGTAACTCCATAAACATGTTGTTTGGAAAAAGATCACCCAGCACCGTAATGCACAAGTCCCTCAATGAGTTTATTGAGGATGTTTCAAGGGTGGGCGGAAAAAGAGGATTGCCCAGCCATGGGCACTCTGGGAGAATACAGTATCATGGCTCTAAGTGCTAGGCCAATTCTCACCATTTCCCCCAACATGAAATATAGGTGTCCTACACATCACTGATGCTAACAAGTGAGGTTTATCTATTTTATGCTCAAGCCTCACATCTATAAGACAGCTTATCAAACCAGTATTTAACATAATATGCATCGGCTACAGGGTAATATAAAACAGTGTCTTGTACTGACAACCCACCTTTCAGCGTCAGCTGCAGAAACACCTCCTATTAAACACACAGCTGTTTACCTCCTCATATAAACCTTAGCAATATGTGTTTAAGCTGTTTTAAAATGAAAGGTATACAGATAGGTATATTTGGAAATATATATAGATACGTTGGGATTACAACCATTTTGATTGCCGATATTTGTCCTAGCAGCAACATTGGTAAAACTATCTAATGCTGGACTTTTGGGGTAAGGCTCTTCAAAAGCTCCTTTTGGGCAATTCTACTGTATCTCTAGATCTAAAAAAAAACCAAAATTTTAATCGATCAGTTGACCATTTAAGAGCATATTGTGTCTGTAAGAAATCAGGTTATTGGTTGAGGATGGTGAAGCCACACTCAAGCAACAAGAACAATACTTGTCAGAGTGAACAACAAAAGTCAAATGTTTAACCTGTGCTTCTCCTTCAGGTAGCTTGGTAAAACAAATACTGTCAGGATTAACTTAGAGGCAATGTGTAAAGTATTTATTAAACACATGGACAGTAATAAAGTAAAAAAACAACACAAGAAAAGTACCAAAGCAATTTAGAAACATAGAATCCATTTTATTTAATAATATTATACCAGAACGACAAAAATGTGACCAGTAGAGCAGGAGATCTAAACATTCAAAGTCTAAGGTTAAAAAAGGTCTCAAAAGCACAAACGTCCAGCTACAATTATCTGGTCACACTGTTCTAAGACAAAAGTCACAAATTCAGGCCGACCACGATGGTGCACAGCTGGGATACAGTGCAAGATTAGGCCCTGCTGAGAATTGTACCATATGTCTTTCATGTGAGGCCTGGTGTCACTCTGCATTAGTTTCAATGAGGTGTTAGGATGTGCTGTGATGCAAGGTCCTGCACCAGGTTGCACCATGCTGCTTTGGATTTGGTGTTACCCACAGTTAGGCTTAGGTAGGGAAGATGGCATCCTGATTCCTGTCACCTGGGGGTCACCTCTGGGCTATCAGGACTTACTCCAGGCAGAGGACAGGAGTCAAGACATGTCCATTTGCCTCAGGTCAGCTGGGAAGTCACAGTGAGACCTTTAGAGCCTGTCTTGTCCATGCAGCTCAAACAAGAGGTCAGACAACTGACCTTTGGAGTCACTCAGGTTAGTCCTCGATGAAGTTAACCGGGTCCAATCTTCCTTCCCAGTCAGCAAGGCAGGACTCAAGCAGCAGATCATTTCTCTGGTAGCAGTTGGGCAGGCCTCTGGTAGCAGGGCAGTCCTTCTTCTGTAATATCCAAAGGTCTAAGAGTATACTGATGTTGGGCTCCGAAGGGCCAATATTCATACCTGGTGCCTGCCTTTGGTGTGGGGTGATTCCCTATGCCCCCATCTCTGGATCTGGAAAGTTATTTCACTTCCCCTGTCAAGGCTTCAAGAAGTCTGGGGTGCCAAAAGAAAAACTGATGTCAGGTTCCTATGTGTGTGCTGGAGTCAAGCTCTTTCAAGTGCATGTGGAGCAGGCCACAGCTCTGTCCCCAGCCATCCAGGAAAGATGGTGCATCCTACCCACACCCAATCCCCTTTGTGTCACTGTCTGGGAGGATTACACAAAATCCAGGTGCAAAGACAATTACAGTCATATGACCCAAGACACTAGTAGAAGACACAAGTGGTTAGGAAAAAAAAATGGCAACATTTGAAAAATTGCATTTTCAAAAATGTGATTAAAAATCCCCCATTAGAATTAAAGAGGATTTAAAATGATAATTCATTTGAGTTCAAACAGCATATGTCTACCTGCTCCAAATCTAAAGCTAAAACAAATTGACTCCTTCCATGCTGATGACAGCCCCCAGCCGTCATGCATCACGGTGCTCGTGTGCTGATGACGGCTGGGGGCCGTCATGAACCCGCCCACTTTTAAAAACGGCCGCACAGGCGCAGAATCGCGGCCGCGCCCAAGGGGTTAAATGTATAAAGGTAGACCAGTGTTAGTCATTGGAGAGATAGGCTTTGCAACAGATATTTTCACTGAAGAGACATGTAAAACTTAAGTCCTACATTTAAAATACAATGTAGCCTGCCCTATGAGCCTTTAGGGTGACCTATAAGCATTAAAAAGGAAGATTGACACTTAGAAGAAGGTTTATTAGGCCAGGTCAAAATGGCAGATTTGCATATGGCCATGTCTGAACTGGGGTGGCAGAGTGGGCTAAACAACGATGATGGATTAAACCCAGATCTGTTAACTGGGTGTGAGTGTTTGACTGGTTCAGATGCTCCGTCCATCATCACCCCCTTTTGTACCGCTTTGTTCGCCATAAGTTGGCAGGGTATGCTCAGACGTGAGTCCCTTTCTTACTTTGCCACTGGATTCAAGCAAGCCTGGCTGAAGACGGCTGTAATGCCAGAAACCGGTTCTAGGAAGCTTGAATCCGGTCCATGGAAGGCATGGCTTGGCAGTCCGGGCTGGACTGTTCCCATGAGGCACAGGGTCAGACTGATTTGCATATGGCCATGTCTGAACTGGGGTGGCAGAGTGGGCTAAAGAACGGTGATGGATTAAACCCAGTTCTGTTGACTGGGTGTGAGTGTTTGATTGGTTCAGATGCTCCGTCCATCACCACCCCATTTTGTACCGCTATATTAGATAACGTGTCATCTCCTTCCGGTCTTCTTTGTTTATAAATAGGCACTGCATTACTCTTATAGAGTGGGCCATGGATTTAGCAAACCGTGGTTTTTTGCTTTCATGTACCCATGTTCTCTGTTCAAACTTGCCAAGCTGGTCAAAAACTTGCCAACCTCTTGACTTTTTTCAAATTTTTATGAGGATACTAATAAATACATTTCGTTTTTCACCTGGAATTTTAATACAGGTCCATCTAATCTCGTTTTGGCCCTCACATCAATCGGCTGTGGATAAATACGTAATACACAGCAGAGCGAATCTGTTGGATAAGGTACCTCTTCACAGCTAAGAAGGACTCTAAATAAACCCTGTTTTATGGGTTCCTTTGAGAAATGCGCGTTACAAATTAATAATATCTGGACAACCCTTTTTTAGGATCATAACTCCACAATATTTGAAGAATAGCAAGTTGACCAATAGGATTGAGAGGCAACTCAACCCTTATTTCATTTTGTCCAACACACAATTAGGCATCTCCAGAGTTGCTCATTGTAGGAGAGTAGGGTCTGCTATCCTATGGTCACCCCAAATGTATGCTTTTTGCTTCACTGGTTTCTGACTTAATGTGGCTGTGGGCCTGTTAATCAGACCCACAGCCTGCTTTTCTCTCTCTAAATTAATGCCAATGCACTCTAGGTGCATTACCAATTGGAACTGGTTCACCTTATAGGCCCCTGTAACAGTGTACCCTAGGTACCCAGGGCATAGGTATATTCAAGGCCTACCAGGGGCTGCAGCATGTATTGTGCCACCCCTGGCCTGACCTAGCTATTTGACACAACTGGCTGATCACTCAGCTGGGGTAAGTTGGGGTAATCACCTCTTACTTAGGTATAGTATATCTATATCTACCCTATATGGACACATGTTAACCTATGAGTCACTCCTATGGAAGGCCTCGACAATCCTTGAGGCAGAGTGCTTGGTTTCATGTGAGATGGTGCACTGGCATGAGCTGAGCCTGTCTGTAGCTTTCGGAACAATGTCCTTCAGCTGTTTCATGATATTGCCATACCATATACTCTTAAGTGCATTATGAATCTCGCGGTTAAATGCTATCTTTGGCTTGGCTTTATCAAAACATGTCGAGTAAGGTGTCATACGAATTGGAGGAATACTACCCCCTCGCCAATTCTGGTAACGGGGGTAGCATTCCACCCTTCTAGAGGGACACGACATGTACCTAACCTGAAACCCGGGTAAAGTTTAACACGAGCCTCAGCATCACAAAATGGATGCTGCCACCACAGACACAAGTCTGACCTCCTGCGGCTGGGAGTCCTACCAGCTTGGGAGGCTTGGACAAAGGGTTTCCTGTCAGGGGAGGTGCTTGCACCACTCCAGACAGGATTTTGTGTAGTGGGCTAGGGAGGGCTGAATAGAATGAGACATGCCTGGGGCACACAAGGTGTCACTGTGCATATGCCAGTTCAAACCGGTCCTGGGGCTCTCCAGCCCCAGTCCTGGTGTGAAACTGGACAAAGGAAAGGGGGTGTAACCACCCCCCTTCCTGGTCCCACCCAGAGGAGGGACCTAGCAGGTAATCCGGCCCCTAGATTTGGTTTAAGAGTAGGAGCTGTGTCCTAAGACTTCAGATCATCCTGAACTCGACTTGCAACTAAGAAGAAAACTGGACTTCAACATTCTGCTGCACAGAGGACTGAAGAGAATCTCCCTTGTGGCCAAGGAGTGACCACCCTGTGAACACAGGCACCATCCAGCAAAGCGACGTCTGCTTTGCCGCCACCTCCCGCCAGAGCCCGAGCCCAGAACCCAACAAGTCCTGGATTCCCAGACATTTCACAGCCCGATCCACAGTCCCTGAAAAGAGGGACCCGTGGAGGCATCGAGAGACGCGGGACAGGCCATCTTGAAAGACCCCCAAGAAGCTGACTGCGCAGCACCCGAGGAACCCTCAATGCTGTGTATTGGGGTTTGAGAAGCCCTACCACCGAGCAGCATCTGCACCGAAGATCACCCCCCAGCATCTCCACGATCTGCGTGGGGCCCTTTTGCATTTTGCCACTCGAAGCGTCATCCCGGTTACTGGCCCGCTGGCTAGTGGCCATCTTGGCGACTAAATCTACAATCAACACTGCTGGTCTCGTTGCTCCCGACTGGCCCTCGCTCCTGTAAAAAAGGAGCAGCCCCTCTGACCTTGCTGGTCAGAGTAACAAGCTTTCTTCACTTCCTGCGTGGCTTGCTTTTGCCAAGGCCTGTTTGCTCCAATAAAGTTGCCGACACCGCCATCAGCGAGAGCCTGCGTGGGACAGCTCGTAATCGACTCCTGGACGTCTCTGACTTCTTCGTGTCCACGTGGCTGCAGAGACAAGCTTCCCTTCATCACCTGTTGGCACCCGACATCGCCTGGTTCCCTCCTGGTTCCACGGTAGTCACTGGCTGGTGACTTTGAACATTGTCCCCTCTGCTTTCAGGTCTTCACATCTCCAGATCCACCCTTGAATCCACCGGAACTCTTCTCGACTGGCCGCCTTCAGCATCTTCATCTTCAGGCTCCATTGAACCACACAACGAAACCCAACACACTTTGAACCCTATGCACCCGCTTCCTGTGGTTGAGGTAACGCTGGCACTCCGGTGCTCCTGTTGAGAGAAACATCTCTAGTGTCTAGGTTTCAAGTTGTTAGGTTCTGGTCCCTCCGGAAGGTTCCCTTTGCAGTAACTTTGTACTATTTACGCACCCATTTAAAGTCTTAGTTGTTGTAGAGGAAAGGGAGTAGCACACCCTGACAACAACTACTAGATAGGTTTAGTAGGTAAACACCAGTGTAGGTAGATTGCAACACATCCACCCACACTAGAGCAATGTCTCGAGCAGGGTGGTCCACTGGACCTGTCCCTGTTGAGAGTGACCCTCTAAGGGCACCATCCAAATTTGCTATGTTAAACTTTAAAGAGATGAGGCAGCTGTGTACCTTAAGAGGTCTCAAGACGGGTCAGAACCCTACCACAGCACACCTCAAGGAGCTTTTAGATCGGTCTGAAGCTCTAAAGACCTCCAATCCTGACCCCAAAGGGTCTAGAGAAGGAGGCTCTCCCTCTGAAGATGATAACACTGATGCCCCTGTCCCTGTTTTCCAGATAGATGAGGAAAACCAGAACACTGGAGATACTCAGCTTGAGGATGAGGAGGATGAGGAGGAGGAAGAAAGTTATTGTGATGATGAGAGACTTAGTCAGGTGCCAATCAGGAGACTTAGCAAGGCTAACTTAAGCCTATTTGGGACTGAGACAGGGTCAAATCCACTCAGACCCCATCTAGACTTAACCAGGAGCCTAGGAGGAGAAGTGTTAGACCTGGCATCTTTGGCGTCGTTTCCCCCTATCTCTTTGCCTCTACGTCCTGTATTTTTGATGCTGTGCTGGATTTCGTTTTTGCTGGTTTAGATGCTTTGGACACTCTGCCACTGCTGATCAGTGCCAGAGTGTAAGTGCTCCCTGTGTAAATGGTTATTCGGATTGAATATACATGTTTGGCATATTTGTATCACCATGAAGTCCCTAGTAAAGTGCACTGGGTGTGCCAGGGCTGGTGATGACAAATGCTACTAGTGGGCCTCCAGCACTGATTGTGCCACCCACAGGAGTAGCCCTAAAATAGCGTCTAAGGCCTGCCACTGCAGTGCCTGTGTGCAGTTTAGAACTGCCATGTCCTCCTGGTCAGTGACCCCACTGACCAGGCCTAACCCTTCCCTTTTTGTGCACATCAGTCACCTCTATGGAAGGCCCAAGGTACCCCCCTGGGCAGGGTGCAGTGTATGTAAAAGGTAGAGCAGGTACTAGTGCAGGTAACATGCTCTGATAGTGAATGGCAGCCATTTTCGTTTTTCACTATTGTAAGGCTATCTTGCTCCATAGATTAACATGGGGGATGCTGGCTACAGTTGTTAACAGCATTTCTTCCCATAGGAACAAGATAGGACATAAGTATCTAGTATCGCTGAACTCAGAATTTAATAACACATCTTTTAGGAAAGGTTGTTTTTAAATCCTGTGTTTCAGAACAGCACTTTTAGAAAGTTGCTGTTCTCTTGTCTGACCCTTCTGTGTGCCTGGGCCTGTTTGTGTATTGACTGTCTGGTTTGAGAGTGACAGGGGCTGGGGATTCCCCAGGAGGCTGGCTGAGTCAGCCCTAGGCTGAATGACTGCATTTGCAACTGGAGTGGTGGGAGGAGTTAGCACCTGGGCCTGAATAGGGCTGTACCTGCCTGCCACAATGCTGGCTCCACCTCCTGCTGGGCGGCTGACGACCCTGCCCCTCACTCTGAAAGGAAGGAAGAAGCCAGCAAAACAAAGTACTCAGGAAACACCCAGAACTGGTTCAGACCGGGCTCAGGGCCCACATGCACAGAGAGAACAAAGACTTTAGGGGTATAAGTACAGGACCCCTGACAACAGAAAATTAGATCATCCTGGAATCAAGAAGGAACCTCTGCCAAGGAGAAAGCTGAAACTGAAGAAGGAAGACTGTCCTGCTGTTGCTCTGCTCGACTGACCTGCTGTTGCTTTGCTGCCAAGGAGAGGGGAAGGACTTTGCTTTGTTCTGTGTCCCTGTTCTGAAGTCCCAGGAACAAAAGGACTTCACCCCCAGCTTCCCTGAACTCTGCTGAGAGAGTTCTGTCCTTCCTAGAGTGCTTGATCCAGTTGTGGGGCCTCTGGAAGTTGTACCTGTGCTGGGAAGCTTGAAACTAAGCTTGAGAGACTTTTGAAACTGAAAAGTGTCACATCGCTCGCTTGCGGAGCGCATCCCCGACAGTGCGAGAAGTTTCCCGTCGCTACGGAGGTCGAGATCGTCGCAGCACCTGACGACGCTGCCAGAGACGTTGCATCCTTCGTTTGCGGGACGCACCAGACCAGGGCGGGAAAGTTGAACATCGCTGCGAGTGTCGTCGCAGAGCCTGTCGTCGCTGGGTGAAATGGCCGCACCGTTTGCTTGCGGACCGCATCACGTCGCTGCGAGCATCGTCGCAGAACCATCGCATCGAGCAGCTGCAAGAGAGAGGATCACCGCTGGACCGCGCATCGTCGCCCCGGAGATCGTCGCAGCCCCTATGACATCGTCACATCGCGCCTTTGCGAGATAAAACTTCCTACGGAACCTACGCACCGGAATCCATACAAGTGGCCTTCCTCCCCATAAGACCGGATTCGCCGCAACAGGCCCGCTACTGCAGCGGGGTTGTCGCATCGCCTCCCCAGGGTCTCAGGAGCAACGCATCGCTTGTTTCCCACCGCACCAGCTTCTGTTTTTGGAACTTTGTTGCAACAAAAAGGTACTGTGAGTAAACGTGACGCAACTGTGAACTTTTCACACATCTGTAGAGAATTCTATCGCAACATAGAGAATTCTATCGCAACCTAAAGAATTTTAACGCAACCTTAAGAACTCTTTTTGAAACCATATTCTTGAACATGTGTATGTTGGATTTTTGTCGTTTTGGTCTTGTGTAGTTTAGATTAAAAATACCTTTATTTTTCTAAACTGTTGTGGAGTCAGTTTGTGGTGTTTTCACTGTGTTACTGTGAGTGTTGGTACAAATACTTTACACATTGCCTCTGGTTAGCCTAGACTGCTCGTGCCAAGCTACCTAGAGGGTGAGCAGGTGTTATCTCAGAGGGTTATCTCCTTGCCCTGACTAGAAGCAAGGGTCCCTATTTGGACAGTGGTACATACCTCTGCCAACTAGAGACCCCCAGATCTAACAAGAAGGAATCACTCAGGTGCATCTAACACTTCCCATGCTTCTACAGGTTCTCATGATCACTCCAGAAGGAGAAGGACAGCCCCTCAGAGGAAGGAACATGAGGCCAACATGAGAGAGGCTGAGCTTAGGATCCAGAAGAGAGAGCTAGAAGTAGCCCTGATCCAAGAGAAGCTTGCTAAAGCAAGACAGCCTAGAGAGAGTGGTGGCAGCACTATCCCTAAGGATAAAGACAGGTCCTATGACAATAGAAACCTGAGTAATACTGTGCCCCCCTACAAAGCTGGGGATGACATCCACAAATGGATAACTGCACTTGAGAGGGCCTGCAGAGTACAGCAGATTCCTCAGGAGCAGTGGGCAGCAATCTTGTGGCTCTCCTTTGAAGGTAGAGGAAGAGACAGACTCCTCACAGTTAGTGATGAGGATTCTAGAAACTACCTGGTCCTGAAGAATGCTCTGGTTGATGGGTTAGTCTTAACCACTGAACAGTACAGGTTAATGTTCAGAGAGACCCAGAAGACACAGACTCAGGACTGGTCTGAATTTGTTGAATGTGCCACTAAGGCTCTGGAGGGCTGGTTGCTGGGAAGTAAGGTTACAGACTATGAAGTATTGTACAATTTACTTATGAGAGAACACATTTTAAATAATTGTCAGAACCAGCAGTTGCATCAACACCCAATTGACTCAGATCTGACCTCTCCCCAAGAATTGGGAAAGAGGGCAGACAAATGGGTTAGAACCAGGGTTAAGCAAAAGAACCAGAACCAGAACCAGGGTGGTGACCAAAAGAAGGCAGACCAGAAGGGTGGGGAGCAGAAAGCTAAAGACCAGAAGTCTTCAACAGGGCCCCAAACTAATACTGAGGGTGGGTCCCAAACTTCCAAGAAGAAGAAGAAAGAAGGTCAAAGGAAACGATGGTGTAGTACCTGTAAAAACACCTCTCACTGGACCAGTGAGTGTAAAAAGGGTGGAGCCCCCAACAATGCAGCCCCCAAGGCACCTGCACCCACTAGTACAGTCAGCAGTGTTGGTCCACAAACTAAGGGGGTAGTGGGTATCACCTTGGGAACTGAGGGAGAGTCTGGCCTAGTCAGAACCCCTACACAGGCTGTTCTGATTTGCGATGTGGACATAGATTTGTCCACTACTGTGAGCGCCAGTAATCTGGGCAAGTACAGACAGACACCTTTGATTAATGAAAAAGTGGCTCAAGCATATAGGGACACATGTGCCAGTGTCACTAATGTGACGCCTAGCTTTGTGGACCCTGGACAATACATACCAGGTGATAATTAGCTGGTGACTAATGCCAGCAATGTCACTACTACACATAGTGTGGCAATTGTTAATTTCTCCTGGGGAGGGGTAACTAGCCTAAAAAGAGTTGTGGTTAGTGCAAATCTCCTGGTTGAATGTTTGTTGGGCAATGACCTGGAGAGCTCTCTATGGTCAGAAGTAGAGTACAGGACTCATGCAGATATGTTAGGGATATCATCACATGTTCTTGCTGTGACCAGGTCACAGGCCAAAAAGTACCTCTCTGAACCTCAGGTCTTGGATCCTGGAACAATGGACCAAGCACCTACAAAGAAGAAGAACAGGAGGGTTCAGGCTGTGCCTTCCCACCTGCCTACAAGTGAGGATCAGTCTTCCCAGGAAGATGATCTTGAGACCCCTGAAGGAACTGTCCCTGAAGAACTTGAACCTGACCAAGTTGAGTTTCTGGGGACAGGGGGACCTTCTAGGGCAGACTTGGGGCAGGCTCTGTTAACCTGTCCTTCTCTTGAACCCCTCAGACAGCAGGCTGCTGCGGAGGCTGCTGGCAATGCTCAAGGTACCCATAAAGTGTATTGGGATGATGGGCTCCTTTATTCAGAGGGTAGAGACCCCAAGCCTGGTACAACAAGGAGGTTGGTTATACCTCTGCAATTTAGGGGCTTCCTTCCAACCTTGGCCCATGATATTCCTTTAGCAGGACACCTAGGCCAGAACAAGACTTGGGACAGGCTTGTCCCTCACTTTCACTGGCCTCACATGTCTGAAGATACCAAGGAGTTTTGTCGCTCCTTTGTAACCTGCCAAGCCAGTGGCAAAGCAGGTGGCCAACAAAGCCCCCCCTGATACCACTACCTGTGGTGGGGGTTCCCTTTGAAAGAGTGGGGATTGATATTGTAGGTCCAATGGATCTCCCTACAGCATCTGGGCACAGATTCATACTGGTAGTGGTGGACCATGCCACCAGGTACCCAGAGGCAATTCCCCTTAGGACCACAACAGCTCCTGTCGTGGCCAGGGCCTTACTTGGAGTTTTCTCCAGAGTGGGGTTTCCTAAGGAGGTAGTATCTGATAGAGGTACAAACTTCATGTCAGGATACTTGACAGCTATGTGGAAGGAATGTGGTGTCAACTACAAGTTCACCACTCCCTATCATTCACAATGTAATGGGCTTGTTGAAAGGTTCAACAAGACCCTAAAGGGTATGATCAAAGGATTACCTGAAAAGCTCAGGCGGAGATGGGACATCCTTCTACCCTGCCTTCTGTTAGCTTACAGAGAGGTCCCACAAAAGGGGGTTGGCTTTAGCCCCTTTGAATTGTTGTTTGAGCACCCTGTAAGAGGACCCCTATGTCTAGTGAGGGAAGGATGGGAGTTACCTCTCAGAAAGCCCAAGCAAGACATAGTGGACGATGTACTTGGTCTCCCGCTCTAGGATGGCTGAGTATATGGAGAAGGCATCCAAAAACCTTGAGGCCAGCCAAAAATTACAAAAAGCTTGGCATGACCAAAAGGCTGTCTTGGCTGAGTACCAGCCGGGACAGAAAGTATGGGTGTTGGAGCCAGTGGCCCCAGCAGCACTCCAGGACAAATGGTCTGGACCCCATACCATTGTTGAAAAGAAGGGAGAGGTTACCTAATTGGTGGACCTAGGAACTCCCAGGAGCCCCCACAGGGTGCTCCATGTCAACAGATTGAAGGCATATGTTGACAGGGCAGACATGGGCTTGCTCATGGCTACAGATGAGGGGCAGGAGGAAGAGAGTGACCCTCTCCCAGACCTGCTGACTCAGAACCCTGTAGATGGCTCAGTTGATGGTGTGGCCTTGAATGGCAGCCTCATTGAACAACTGAACATCAGCAAAATGACTGCAGACAAGTTTTGCAGGCATATAGACATATGTTCTCCTTGACACCCAGTCAGACTAATTGGTGTACCCATGTGGTGGACACTGGTGACATTCTTCCTGTGAAGAACAAGATTTACAGGCAACCTGACCATGTCAGGGACTGTATAAAGACTGAGGTGCAAAAGATGCTGGAATTAGGTGTTATTGAGCCTTCAGAGAGCCCCTGGGCTAGCCCAGTGGTTCTGGTCCCCAAACTTCATACCAAAGATGGAAAGAGAGAAATGAGGTTCTGTGTGGACTACAGAGGACTCAATGCTGTCACCAGGACAGATGCCCATCCTATTCCAAGGGCAGATGAGCTCATAGACAAATTGGCTTCTGCCAAATATTTGAGCACATTTGATTTGACAGCTGGCTATTGGCAAATCAGGTTAGCTGAGGAATCCAATGCCAAAACTGCTTTTTCTACCCCAGGAGGTCATTACCAGTTTGTGGTGATGCCCTTTAGTTTGAACAATGCACCTGCCACCTTCCAAAAGTTGGTGAATCAAGTCCTTACTGGGTTGAATGACTTTTGTGCAGCTTATCTTGACAATATTGCTGTCTTCAGCTCCACCTGGGAGGATCACCTGGTCCACCTGAAGGAAGTGCTAGAGGCTCTGCAAACGGCAGGCCTCACTATCAAGGCCACAAAGTGCCAGATAGGGCAGAGTAAGGTTGTGTACTTGGGCCACCTTGTAGGTGGAGGCCAGGTTCAACCACTGGAGAGTAAGATCCAGACCATCAACGACTGGTCCCCTCCAACTACCCAGACTCAGGTCACAGCTTTCTTGTGCCTGACTGGGTACTACAGGAAGTTTGTTAAGAACTATGGGTCCATTGTGACTCCTCTTAATGACTTGACATCCAAGAAAATGTCCAAAAAGGTTCAGTGGACAGTAAACTGTCAGAAGGCATTTGATGACCTGAAGAAGGCCATGTGCTCTGCACCTATCCTGAAGAATCCTGACTACTCAAGCGAGTTTATTGTCCAAACAGATGCTTCTGAGTTGGGAGTGGGAGCTGTGCTTTCACAACTTAATGTAGATGGTCAAGACCAGCCCATTGCTTTTATTAGCAGAAGGCTGACCCCTAGAGAGAAACGTTGGTCAGCCATTGAGAGGGAGGCCTTTGTTGTGGTATGGGCCCTGAAGAAGTTGAGACCATACTTATTTGGGACTCACTTCAAGATTCGGACCGACCATAAGCCCCTCTTATGGCTTAATCAGATGAAGGGTGAAAACCCCAAACTACTCAGGTGGTCCATTTACCTACAGGGGATGGACTTTACAGTGGAGCACTGCCCAGGGACTGACCATGGTAATGCAGATGGTCTCTCCAGGTACTTCCACTTAGAACATGAAGACACAACTGGTCAAGGTAAGTCTAATGTCCCTGCGTTTGGGGGGGGGGTTGTGTAGGAGAGTAGGGTCTGCTATTCTATGGTCACCCCATATTTTTGCTTCACTGGTTTCTGACTTAATGTGGCTGTGGGCCTGCTAATCAGACCCACAGCCTGCTGTTCTCTCTCTAAATTATTGCCAATGCACTCTAGGTGCATTACCAATTGGAACTGGTTCACCTCGTAGGCCCCTGTAACAGAGCACCCTAGGTACCCAGGGCATAGGTGTATCCAAGGCCTACCAGGGGCTGCAGCATATATTGTGCCACCCCTGGCCTGGCCTAGCTATTTGACACAACTGGCTGATCACTCAGCTGGGGTAAGTTGGGGTAATCACCTCTTACTTAGGTATAGTATATCTATATCTACCCTATATGGACACATGCTAACCTATGAGTCATTCCTATGGAAGGCCTCGACAATCCTGGACGCAGAGTGCTTGGTTTCATGTGAGATGGTGCTCTTGCATGAGCTGACCCTGTCTGCAGCTTTCGGAACAATGTCCTTCAGCTGTTTCATGAACTTGCCATACCATATACTCTTAAGTGCATTATGAACCTCGCGGTTAAATGGATCTTTGGCTTGGCTTTATCAAAACATGTCGAGTAAAGTGTCATACGAATTGGAATACTACCCCCTCGAAAATTCTGGCGACGGGGGTAGCATTCCACCCTTCTAGAGGGACACGACATGTACCTAACCTGAAACCCGGGTAAAGTTTAACACGAGCCTCAGCATCACAAAATGGATGCTGCCACCACAGACACAAGTCTGACCATCTGCGGCTGGGAGTCCTTCTAGCTTGGGAGGCTTGGACAAAGGTTTCCTGTCAGAGGAGGTGCTTGCACCACTCCAGACAGGATTTTGTGTAGTGGGCTAGGGAGGGCTGAATAGAATGAGACATGCCTGGGGCACACAAGGTGTCACTGTGCATATGCCAGTTCAAACCGGTCCTGGGGCTCTCCAGCCCCAGTCGTGGCGCGAAACTGGACAAAGGAAAGGGGGTGTAACCACCCCCCTTCCTGGTCCCACCCAGGGGAGGGACCTAGCAGGTAATCCGGCCCCTAGATTTGGTTTAAGAGTAGGAGCTGTGTCCTAAGACTTCAGATCATCCTGAACTCGACTTGCAACTAAGAAGAAAACTGGACTTCGACATTCTGCTGCACTGAAGAAGGAAGAGAATCTCCCTTGTGGCCAAGGAGTGACCACCCTGTGAACACAGGCACATCCAGCAACTCGACGTCTGCTTTGCCGCAGCCTCCTGCTGGAGCCCGAGCCCAGAGCCCAACAAGACCTAAATTCCCAGACATCTCACAGCCCGATCCACAGTCCCTGAAAAGAAGAGACCCGTGGAGGCATCGAGAGACTTGGGTTTGGCCATCTTGAAATACCCCCAAGAAGCTGACTGCGCAGCACCCGAGGTACTCTCAATGCTGTGTTTTGGGGTTTGAGAAGCCCCACCATTGAGCAGCATCTGCACCGAAGATCAGCCCCCCAGCATCTCCACGATCTGTGTGGGGCCCTTTTGCATTTTGCCACTCGACGCTTCATCCCGGTTACTGGCCCATTGGCTAGTGGCCATCTTGGCGATGAAATGTACAATCAACACTGCTGGTCTAGTTGCTCCCGACTGGCCCTCGCTTCTGTAGAAAGGAGCAGCCCCTCTGACCTTGCTGGTCAGAGTAACAAGCTTTCTTAATTTCCTGCGTGGCTTGCTTTTGCCAAGGTCTGTTTGCTTCAATCAAGTTGCCGACACCGCCATCAGCGAGAGCCTGCATAGGACAGCTTGTGATCGACTCCTGGACATCGCTGACCTCCTCGTGTCCACGTGGCTGCAGAGACAAGCTTCCCTTCTTCACCTGTTGGCACCCGACATCACCTGGTTCCCTCCTGGTTCCACGGTAGTCACTGGCTGGTGACTTTGAACATTGTCCCCTCTGCTTTCAGGTCTTCACATCTTCAGATCCACCCTTGGATCCACCGGAACTCTTCTCGACTGGCCGCCTGCAGCATCTTCATCTTCAGGCTCCATTGAACCACACAACGAAACCCGACGCACTTTGAACCCTATGCTCCCGCTTCCTGTGGGTGAGGTAACGCTGGCACTCTGGTGCTCCTGTTGAGAGAAACATCTCTAGTGTCTAGGTTTCAAGTTGTTAGGTTCTGGTCCATCCGGAAGGTTCCCTTTGCAGTAACTTTGTACTTTTTACGCACCCATTGAAAGTCTATGGGCGCCCGCGTTTAACTTCAAGCACTGCACACGCATCCCGTAGGCCTCCTGGTCACTAACTATTGTTAGCTCCTCGAAGTCCCAGCGATTCCCAAGGCCCTAGGCCTTCTTCCTTTTAGATACGTGGTTCTTATACCACTATTTTAGTATATGGTTTTAGGGGCCACCAGGGCCTATCCATATTGTGCAACTTTTGTGTATTTAAACCCTGTTTTGTTTTAACACATTTGCTTCCGTGCTCATAAACAGTATAGGGGGTACTTGTAGTAAATGAATATATATATATATTTTCAATATATATCTGTGTGGTGTCCTTTCATTTGGTATTCAAGGAGAGTGTATATGGTAAAACAGCTTGCTTCACATGCCTTTACAGAGTGTAGCCTAAGACTGCTTTGTCCATGCTACCATTAGGATAGCTGGTCTATAAGGTAACTTACAACCAATCATCATAAGGGTTGCTTGGCATGGTACGAGGTGATCACTAGAACTAGTGAGCATCATATACCAGGCCAACTTCTCACACTTATTACTATGACTAAGACATTTTTTCGTTGGTTTGCAGGCTCATCATTCCCTTGTTTTTGAAATTTCAAAAGCTGCATACAACGTATCCCTACTAGGAAACAAAAAAAGGTATCATTTCATCGCCTTTAGAAACACTTGGTGATTACTACCATCTTCGCTTTAGCATTGCATGCTACTTATCTTTTCAACTTGGGTCACTCCTTTTTATTCACTTTTAGAAACCTTTTTTCTCACTTTTCTAACTCTTGTTCACTTAAGAATCCTTTTTTCCACACTATCTGCTTTTAGAGAACATTACAATTTGGTCTTTTCTTGGGATCTGTCAGAATTGACTTTGTGAGTTTTTTGACACTAGCATAAAAGATAAAAATGATGACAGAAATCAGATTGCTTATCCCTGTAATTTTCTGGTTGCAGCCTTGACGAAGTTACTTTCTAGTAACGAAACACGTGTCAGCTGCCTGTTGTGTTTTTTCTTTGGGATATAGGTACAGAAGAACTCCTAACAACGAGCTTTGTAATATGTATTAACAATATAGCATCATACAAAGAATAACTGTGCAAAATATGACATTAAAACAGTAAAGATATCTCATGTTTTGGATGTTCTCTATATACAGTCAAATATTGGATGTGTATTTTTGATCGCTAATAAGGTCAGGACAGGGAACTATCTCCTTTAGAAGCATTTGCTTCTAAGTACAACTAATATCAGAGTGCCAAGGTACAACAACTGTTTAGTTAGTTTATTACAAGTGATCTCCTTTGGGATTTTAGTTTAAGTCGACATCTTTGGTAGCGGGATTTTACTGTTACCTTGAGGGGCACCATCACTTTATTGACAATAAGTTGGACTGACTACATTAATTGCAATGAAATTACACTTTATTTTTAAGATTGGTAGTGCGACAGCCTATACCACCACTGCCTGTGTTGTATAATTGTACAACCAAGAAAATGGTGTCCAAAAGGGGAGTGACCCTTGCCTAAGAAACAAAACACACATAAATTAAAAATCTGCACACCTGAAAATATAGGGCCCACTCCCCAAAACATCGAAATTCACTTTCAATAAAAAAAAAAAAAATCCCTGGCTCTAGTGGGCATTCCTGTTGTACGATCGCACAATCGTGCAGCAGGAATGCACAAAAGAGGCATCGGGGGAAAGGAAAACTCTTTTATTTTCCCCGATGCCTCTTTTAGTTAAACCCCCCCTCCCCAGCCCCAAAACTTACCTGTTTCTTCTCTGACGCGCAGGAAGCAGATGGCTTCATACTCGTCGGAGAACAAAGAGAAACTCCAATGACTTCAGCGCACCTTGTGCACTGACGTCATTGATGACGATAAAGAGGGGGAGGCAGGGGAAGGGCTTCCCCTGCCTTCCCCGGTAAAAATAAAAAAATCGAAGTCCCAGGGGGGGAGGGGGTGCGCCAGCGCTCCCCCTGTGGGTGGGTCCCATGATGAGCTGTACTCGTCATGAGCACACGACCACTGTGTGCCATGACGAGTCCAACTCGTCATGAGCACCGATAGGGTTAAAGGATAAATCAATTGTGCCTTTTTGCCAGTGTCCTGGGTCACATGACTATAAATGGCACTTATGTTGTGGGTAATGTATTGCTTCCATACAGTGAGGCAGTAAGGCAAAGGAAGCCTAGTTGTGAGGGGAGACAGTCTTCTCAACAGTATGGCTGGAGAGGAGCTGTACTGTGCCCTGATTACGTTTCAAAGGGTCCTGCATGCAGCATACAAAAAGGAACCTGCACCCGAAATGCCCTTGTTTTTGTCACTGCCCAGAACCAGTTTTGAGGGTAAGTCAGGGAATTCCCCACACAAAGGCTTGCATAAGGTATACAAATAGGACCTTCAGAACCACTCTTAAGAACACTCCTGGAACTTTGGACGATTCAGAAGAAGGACTGCCCTGCTGCTAGAAGGCCTGCCCTGCTCCTGGAAGAACTACCTAGCTGTATGAAGAAGGAAGATTGGGCCTGCTTTCCTTGATTTCAGGTTATCCGGAGTCTAAGGCTCTGTTGCCTTATATACAATGTGAGCCTGCTGCTGGTCTCTGCTAGAGTGAGTGCCAAACCCCAATAGGTGTGCCTCTAGATTCTGGGCTCTTGGCAGGCTTCAGGGAGATGTCCTTCTCAAGAAAAGGCGAGCATCTTGAAGTTTGGTATTCACAGGACCACAAAGTGACTACTTCTTGCCGAGAATTGACTGCCGTTGTGGTACTTAGTTTCATGGAGACATGCCAAGGGTGAGCGCTATGAAAATGGCAGCTGCTGATCAGAATAAATTAAAGGGCAGACCTTAGTAGTAACAGGAATTGTTTCCTGCTGGCAGTAGTTTTGCTGAAGCAAACCTTTTTTTGCAGGTAAACTTGCAAAGTAAAACGTTTGCATGTCTTCCACTTTACTCAAACCCAAAAAGCTGTACCAAGGAGAAAGGTAGGGAAAGGAAAAGAAGGGAAGATTCAGAAATGAGAGGAAAGGACAGGTGTCTGCATGGGCAGATTTCAGCGCTGGACACAGGCGGCTACTATGTAATCACCTGAGGTGCTTATAAACTGACTATTTAGGTTGAAATAGGGAGCTCCTGACAGATGGGACACCATGGAAATAATACAATTATGTGATATAGAATGCTATGGAGGCAGGCTTAAAACTACTGAGTGCAGCAGAGGTACCTATTCTCTATAGAGAACAATTCCATAAAAGCAGCAAAACAGAAGCAGATATATTAACTCCTGGAAGTCCCATCAAAAACAAAAAGCTCAAGAGCTTCTGTGGAGTTAATCTTGATCTCTTGCTTAGTCGTATTTCAACATCACTGGCTTGACATTCAATGTTGTGCCGGTCAACTTATGGAGCTTTTTGACAAAAACTCTGCGAAAGGTCTCAAACTTCTGTATTCTCGTCTAGAAGGTCCATGCTGGACTTGGCCCTTTTTGCAGGGTCATCCCTGAACTTTTTGCCTTCCTCCTAGCCTTTTTTCTGACATGGTGTTGGTGGTTGTAGGACTCTGGGCATTTTAGCACTGCTGTCCAGTGCAAAGTGCGTGTGCTGTCTGTGGTAAACATGGTTAGATTGGTCTATTCTTCTTTGGCGTATTTAATTTACCTGTCAGTCCCCATTAATGTGATATTTCATATACCCAGGGCCAGTACATTAAATGCTACTGGTGGGCTTCCAACGCTGCTTGCTTAACCCACCAAAGTAGCCTTTCAAACCTGTCTCAGGCCTCTGCCATTGCAGGGCCTTTGCGCGCAGTGTGACTGCAGCTGTGATGTGGCGCCTAAAGTATGTTCCACATCTGTGACCCCCCTTTTACTGCATCTCATTCCCCCCTAAGGTAGGCCCAGCTAGCCCTACGGGCAGGGTGCATTGTAGGTAAAAGGTAGGACATGTACCTTAAGTGTTTGACATGTCCTGGTAGTGACAAACAGCCATTTTGGTTTCTCACTGCTGTGAGGCTGCCCTCCCATAGGAATGCATTGGGGATTCCCTGATAAGTGTTTCAGTGGTAATTCCTGATATGAGAGGAGAAGCGTTGTCAAGTTTGGTATGTTTGAATAGTAGTAATTAAATGCTGGGTAATGGTGTGCGCAGATTTATTATCACTATCTTATAAATGCCACTTTTAGAAGTTGGCATTGCTGTGTGCTAAGTGTCTGCCTGACTGATGAGTATGGCATGTCTGGCTCTGGAGTGACAGGGGCTGGTGTGGTGTGTGGCTCCAGGGATGGCAGGGTGAGTCAGCTCTAGGCTGAATAGGAAGCCTGCATTTGGAGTAGTGGGAGGAGTAGTCCCCTGACTCTGAATAGGTCTGTGCCTTCCTGGGTGAATACTGGATCAACCCCCCTGTGGTGTGTCTGATGACTGTGCCCCTACCTGACAAAGGAGGGTGTAAACAAAGTGCTCTGGTACCCCCAGAACGAGTTAAGACCGATTCCCCAAGCCCTGTACCAGGGTAAAACAAAGAGAAAGGGTGTACAAATATTTGGGCTGTGACCCCATGTTTGGTGTGCTTTTTGGGTGGTTACTTGTGCCTGCTGGACTGCCGGGCTCCAGGAGGAACTGCGATGAGGCATTGCCCCTCTGCTGAGGGCCCTGTGAGCTGTCCTGCCTTGGCCCAGGTCTGCCACCTGATAGTTTTGGGCTACGTATCCTGAGAAGCGCACGTGGCGCAAAGAATGCCCCAGGGATCGTGAGGCCGGCAGCGCTGTGCTGCATGAGCATTACCAGGGAAATCCCGGCATAGGGATTCCCACCGTGCTGCAGGAACAGAGCGGGATCCCACCCCCATGTTGGTGCCTGCAGCTGTGAAGCGGGAGCCTACCCTGCATTCTGTGCCCCTTGGAGCGGGAGCCTCTTCCACATTTCTGGACTTAGAGGGCTGCGAAGAGCGCCGAAAACAGAAGTCAGGTGCGCGTGGCTGACTGTAGGCAGGGCCTGCACAAACAGCTGAGTGGAGCCTCGCGGGCTCCATTTCTAACAGCCTCAGACCGGAGTGAGGAGAAGTGGAAGATAGGCAACGGACACCAGGTGATAAAAAGGGGGGCTCAACCAGTGTCCCCCCAGGCAGAGCAGAAGCCATCCGTCAGCTTCCTGGGCATGCTGAGGCACACTGTTGGTGCCTGGATGTGGCAGAGAAGAGCCCCGGTGAGTGGAGACTGAGCGTGGAGCAGTGTTGGTGCTCCCAAGGCACGGTGGGTGCCAGTGTTTGTTTCTCTGGCTCAGCTGCACTGTGAGAGCACGGGCATCTGCACCAAAGGGGCAGTTGTATTTAGAAGTCCCGGAGTGGGGCTTCCAAGGTACAGTGGTACCAAGGTTAAAGTGTCTACAGCTGCACTATGAGGGAGTGAGCAGCTGCAATGAGGGGGCACTTATAGTGATGATGAAGAAGGGGTGAGTTACACCCCCGCCCCCTGTGCATTGCACACAACTTCTATGCTGCATTGGCAACTGGAGGGCCTGGTGGAAGGTCCAGTGATTATTGCAACCTGACTTTTGGGACAGAGGGCATTTGGGCCCCAGAGGAAGGCCCCTTGGCCTGGGGTAATTTTTATGGTGTTGGCAAGGCGCAAGCACCCAAGGTAATGTATATTGTATTTATGCCGGAGGTGATGTAGGCACCTAGGGAGTGTTACTAGGGTGCACTCCTAAATGTGATTTATACATAATGTGTTTAAGCCTAATGTGATGCAGACATAATATGTTTATGTTCCTAATGCGGATCTCATTATCTTACCAGTAGTTACTGGTTGTGTTATTATTTTGCATTCTGATGGTTCTGACAGTGGCCCAATTGGCCCTGTCTTGTATATAATCCCTGTAAATATCTACATGGTGCCAGTTGGCACAGTGTATATGTGTGGTAATGATCTAATGTGTTTATGATAATACAAAGGCTATGGTTTATATAACCTTGTGTTGAGTTTCTTTTTGCGGTGTGCCTAGTGTGTTGCTGCTGTGTGTGTTGTGCAAACGCTTTACACATTGCCTCTGGGATAAGGCTCATGTCAAGCTACCAAGGGGGTGAGCAGGGGTTATTGTCAGTGTGTAACTCCCTTTGCCCTGACTAGAGTGGTGGTTTCTGCCTGGCTTAGGCGCTTGCCCTAGCCATCTAGAAATCCCATTTCTAACAGTTCTTTTGGGATCTTGAAGAGTCCACACCACCAATCCAAGGTTCCAGAATCTCTGAGTTGCTCCATTAAGTTCATTGGCTGCTGTCCAACTGGGTTCTTCTTGGGGGAGATGATGCAGTTGGAGCTCTTTTTTAACCTGTTGCTTTCAGGGAGTCCACTCCTCAGACCTTCAGAGTCAGGCAAAGTTCTTATTTTGTTGAAGCCCAAAGTGTGCAGCATTTGCAGGTCTTCAGAGTGCAGTCCTCTTGGTGCAGTCCTTCTTCTTTTTTCTTCCAAACAGGGATCTGAATTGCTGGGCAGCTCTCCCATTTTTATCCAGGCTGCCAAACTGGGAGCAACTTTTGACCAATTGGGTGCCATCCTCAATAAAAACCACTTCCCCTGCAGTGCGGTAAATTGCGTGCCAGAAGGCCCCGTTCTTCAAAAGCAAAATGGAGAAAATATCTCCTGGAAAGGTGTGACTAACTTTCCCTAACATTCACCTCCTAGTCCCTCTACTAGTTCTATTATTGGAGTTCCCATGTAGCTGGGGCAAGGGAGCAGGACGTGGGGGGTGGGACTGGGTCCTGTCCTGTTATATCACCTGCATTGAACAAAATGCCTCTACAGGCCTGAATGGTTTATCTCTTTTATAAATGTGAACAGCCTCCAAAGAAGAGTTCCTGTGGAATTGCCCTCTTAAAGACTCCACATGACCTTTTAGGTCAGGAGGTAGACATGTATGCATTTGCCAGTGAAAAGACACCTACTGTCAGGCACAATTGACAATCCTTTGAAGTTTTGGAAAATGCACTAAACACAATTATGAAACAGGCACAATGCCTTCCAACATTAGAGCTATGCTTCCAACCACAGTTTGAGATAAATTAATTCTAAGTTGAACACCACTTCACTCTACACTATCCAAAAATGTGCAATGCCCCAAAATATTCAGTGACTGTCTGTAAATAAAGAAACAAACCTCATAAATGTCCTTGTTACATATCATTTGTAAACAGCACTTTAATACAACTACTTAGCATGTGCCCATGCTGAGAAATCCACTACTAGATAATCTGTTGTCAACCAAATATTTATGCTTTCTCACATATTGTTTGTAACAGGCTTTAGCTTTAAGCAGCAACCAAATGAATCTGAAACATACCAATTCATCGCACATCAGGTGCCCCCAGCCTTTACCTTGGTTAAAATGGATTACTACTTGCATCCCAAACCATAGTGACAGGTGGATTTTGCAGCATAAAACGTTCAACATGCTCAGCAACACTTGCCCCGAGAACATGTGCTGTTTACCCACAGTTGTACACACCGTGCCTCTATGCTATATATGGCTAAGATGCTATCAGTGATGCCATTGCCTCTCAGCAGGAAATCCTTGTAATGCTCTTGAATGTTTCTTTATCTGTAATAAAACATAGAAAGCTAGTTATTGACAGTTAAATCACATCACAATCAATGGGAAATAACTTGTAAGATCCCTTGTGTTACAAAATAAATCAAATGTTTTGTGAACTGTGATAAAGTGCAAGTTGTAAAGAGGAAAAATGTATTCACTGGTGAGGGTGTAGTTATAATTTTCAGAGGGGCAGATACACTTGTCATGCACAGTATCCCAGCCAGCCAGATTTAGATTAAACAATGTATTTAATTCCCATTTCGTATTGCCCACAGCAGGTTACAATAGTGACTAGCCTACGTTTCTACTCCAATATTGCCAATATTGTCCCCTATAACAAGATATATTTTTTAGTGTAACATGTGTGGATCCGTGGACCTTCAGTTCAGTTTTAATTCCCCCTAGGTGTGCCAAGGTTGAGGAGTTGCTTTAAAAAAAATATTTTAGGGGATGGGACATGCAGACCATTTTTCTTTACCATTACATGGCTCTTGGGAACCCATCTCCTGGAGCTGCATGATCTTCAAATGGAAGGAAACTTTAGGCACCGCTGCCTGGACCATTAAATGGACCCAGGGACTGCATCTCTGGGGGTGGGGGCATAAACAAATATACAAATGCTGTGGGTGTCCTGGTCTCCCCTGGGATACCCACATCAGTTGCAGGCCTTGGGGCTGCAGGGGGAGCCTCAGAGCCCAGTGGCCCCTGGGGCTGCCCTGGCGGCATGTATCCTGGGTGCAGTGGGAACTAGCTACATTTATTTGCTCCCTCCCAGTTGGAGCAGCTTTTCTCTCTGCTCATGCTGGGCAGAAGAGAAAAATATGTGTTCCCTGCCTTTGAAAGTGTGGGAAGAGAGTGGATGTTTTCCCTGCCCACTCTCTCCCAGGTAGGGAACCACCCTGTGTCTTAGGAATGGGGAATGTGGGACTCTGTTGTCAACAGGTCTTGATGATGGGAACATCAGGGCCAGATTATGGATTTTTGAGTGAGACCCATGCCACATTACCCACATGAAAAATTCTTCAGCCCCAGGGCATTTTTTCACCAGGGCCTTGAAAAGGCTCAGGGAAAGGAACCACACAACCTCATCCCTAATTAAAAAGTTGTCACCCAGGGAATATTTTATCCAAGCCCCCGAAATGGCTCAATGATGGCTTCCCTTAAAAAAAAAAGTCATCAATCCCAGGGAAATGAGGACCCTGGGTCCTTTGAAAGACTTGGAGATGATGGCTGCATGCCCCCGCACCCATAAAAAGTATTTGTCTCTCTGGAGTGCGATTGCTGGGGCCTTGAAAAGATTCAGGTAGGAGGCCACATGGCCCCTCCCTTTTAAGCAGTGATTAGCCCTAGGAGATGGTGACCCTGTGGCTAGTTTTCATTGCTCATTGTGTCCCCTAACAACATAAATAAAATAATTAAAGTATGTCTCCAGGGTCATCAAATCCATGAACCCAGGAAAGCTTACCATTATTTTCAAACTGGAGCAGTATGCTCTTCAGCTGGTATCCCTTGTGGTTGATTCTATTTTTTTTTTTTTTTTAAGACCAACGGTCCCAAACTTTATTCAGTTTCACAGATAAGCCAGTAGTTATTCATACAGTGTCATAACAATGAAGTATTGCCACAAACGGTATCCAGCAAATAGCACATGTTGACATGTCAGTTGTACATGAGTGAAAATAAACAGTTGCTGGTGGAAGTGCATTAGTCCATAGGTGACGTTGCCAGGAATTGACTCATGTTGCAGTGCTCGCAGTTCGTAGCACTGCAGAAAGCGACCAGTGTGGTCACAAAAGTCAACAGTCATTGTTTGAAGTGGAGTCCCCTGATTAATGTGGCAGCGGGTAGAGGCAGCATCATACCCTCCATTGTCGCATGGACCGCTGGGTGCCCGCTTCCTGGTCACGGGCGCAGCCAATCAGCCTTATGTGAAATGCAAATGAGGAAGGGTGATCGAGCATTATCAAGTGTACAGTATGAACAGCCTCTGTGTCAACCAAAGGGAATAACTGGGTAGTTTAATACGAGGGGGAGGGGGAAACATTTCAATAACTGTTGGACTAGTATTCGTGTGTGTGGTGTAATGTATCTAGAACCCTAGCTGCGTGTGGTGCATCCTATGTGGGTCGTGCAGGGGCGGGGACAATAGGGGAGGCGGGGGTCGCTGCGGCCGCAAGGCGAGGGAGGGGGGGGGCGAGCGGCGGGGGGGGAGAGAGCGGCGGGGGACCTCTCCGTCGTGTAAGGCCTCAGTCATCGGGGGGGAGGGGGGAGGGGAGGGACGCGCGCGGGGCGGAGGCGGGGGGGTAGGGGGGGGCGGCAGAGCCCGCGTCGGGTATGGACAGCAATCAAGTGGGCATCCCTTGTGGTTGATTCTATGGCAGCACTTGGTGGCCTGAAAATTTCAGACATGTTGATGACTTTTAAAAAACAAAGCATTATTGAGAATATTGTTTGACAATCAGTATAATTAAACATTACAATGTGTGTATTTATAAAATATACATTTGATTATAGTTATTGGTGATCCATTTATACAAAGCCAGTAAGTCTGCATTATATATGTGTATGTGCTGACCCCTTGATAATACAAAGAGGGCCAAAACCAGTTAGTCTGTCACACGTAAATTATGCCCTTTACATTGTTACATGACAATGTCAGTAATGCATCGCGATGAGGGTTGTGCGTCAGTGGGGGAGTGAACGCAGTTCCTGGCCATGTGCCCAGCACCACACCACGCAGGGCAAAATACATCTTACTTTATTTTGAAAAAAACCTTTATAATATACCACCATTATAGTTCAGTGAAAATGTCAGTTAAAACATAACATTTTAAACGAAAAAAACTATATTTCACCAGTTAATGTTATCTCAAGCAATTGAAACCCATGCCCTAAAATAACTATAACTCAAACCCTTACCACCCAGGCACACACTGACACACCCAGACATACAACAATGTATAAACTGACACACCCATGGAAACATAATGCATCAATAATACACCCAGGCATACGATGATGTATACACTGACTAACCCAGGCATACACCAAAGCAAACTTCGATATACCCAGGCATACACCAATACAGACAGTGACACACCTAATCTAACTCTAATGCATCCAATAACACACCCCTGACACATGCTGATGCAGAGAGTTACACACCTAGGGGGTGCTAATGCATACATAGACACACATGGGCATACATTAATGCAGACAATGACACTGCCAGGCATACATCAACGTAGGCACTGACACACCCAGTGAAACACTAATCCATCCAATAATACACCCAGCCATACACTCATGCACACACTGATACGCCCACTCTCACACCAATATTGTCACTGACACATTAAGAACACAGAGTTAGATCTTGGTTTGAGTAGATGGTGGTTCTAACAAGAACCATTTTGTTCTAGAAGGATTTTTTAACAGATTTAAAAAAATAATTCTTTGTTTCTTTTTTTGAACAAAAATTGATCAGGGTAGTAAAAAAGGTGAGGATGGATACATTCAAAGAAGCAATTGGCCTCTCTCTTCAAAACAAATTATCTAGTCACTGGAAGCAAAAAAATAAAAAAAAATAAACTAACAGCGATGCTTCTTCACAGTATCTAAGAATGCAACCACATAAGACATTTTTACAGCAACAGGCATGGGACATTTCACACAGTGAATTACCATGCCACTCAATTCCTCGCAGGCAGCTGGTAGTGTAGTGACTGCAGGTGATAATGGTAGCCCCCAAGACTGTCCTGCTGCACCTCCTTTCTCTTGCATCATCTGGTCGCAGTCCCTTTCCAGCATTGTTTTTAGGTGCTTCCACATGGAACTTGGCCCATGTGAATACTTCTTTGCAGTGCCTCTGGATAACTGCTTCCCACAACTATTGCACTGCACATAACTTGCTGTTACTGTCTTTTCCCCATAAGTTATTATGCTTTTAAACATCTCTTTCTTTTCTGCTATGTGGTGGGTCTACCTCCTCATCCTCAACAGGTTGGGGATGCTCATCTTGGATGGATCATGTAGTTTCAGCCATTGTGTAAAAGCAGAACAGAACTGGTTCTCAATCCTCCTTCAAGAGATTTCTCTGGAGATGTAACTGCTTTTGGGTGTGGTTTTCCATATGCAAGGGTGTGGTCTTAATGTATCCAATTAGAAGGCAATGTTTGGGTGTGTATTCGAGTGAATTCACAAATCTGGTCCATAAATTTGCAGATTAAAAAAACGTGTAACATGGGTCGCTCTTTTGAAAAGCAGATATAGGTGGTTTATATGTACTTGTAAATGTGTTCTCACTGATGTCACTGATGTGCTCAAACAGTGCACCCCCAGCCACCATTTTGTGTTCACAAGCCAGTGAGGCCAGCCCCCCGGCCCCCCTCGCCCCAGCAACAGGGATTTTCTACATCAGAGGGTGCTTCTGTGAGCTGTTTAATCTGTATTTACTGGGGCCTGTGCCAGCAGGGGGAGTAAAGCTTTATTCAAACAGTATTGTTAGATTTCTAGTTAGTGAAGCCTTTACCTGCTGAAGTCCAAAGTTGTGGATTGAGCCTGTCTGTCTCCTAGGAGATTCTGAACAGGAACAAGCAGCTTCCAACTCCCTGGCTAGCAAAGCTTGTCTGAGGTTGCTGGGACCTTATATGGTGCGCTAGTGGTTGGCACATGTGTACACTGATTGGTGGTTGTATCTGGTGTTTCTATTGTGTTAGGGTTTATGTCCTCATTGGTTGGGTATTTTAGGGTTCTGATTGGTTTCTCGGTCTGTGATTCAATCATTGCAGGGTTGGGACTAGGGCTAGGGTTAGGATTTCTATTGGAAGTAGGGACTAGGGCTTCCTATGTTATTTGTTGTTGGGAGTAGGGTGGGACTAGGGCTAGGGTTAGACCTTCAATTGGAAGTAGCTATTTAGAGCTTCTGGTGTGATTGGTTGTTGGACCAGTTGTAAGAGTAGGGTTAGGCTTTCTATTGGAAGTAGGTACTAGGGCTACCTGTACCATTGGCTGCTTGGACTTGGATTGGGACTAGTGGTAGGGCTAAGGCCTTTATTGGACGTAGAGATCATGGTTTTTGAACTGATTGGGTGCTTGGACTAGGGCTAAAATTGGCTGCAAGGTCCTGGTCTCCTATTGGTTCTAGATGTTAGGGCAATTTTATTTATTTATTTATTTTATCAATTTATAGGGCGCAACAGCTACCCAAAAAGGGTTTCCCGGCGCCTAGACACAGCTAGAAAGAGGGCAGAGAAGCGGAGGTGACTGTTAAGTGGTTATTGTTCATACAGCCAGGTCTTTACGAGCTTTCTGAACCTACAGTAGTTTTCTTCCTTCCGGATACAGGGGGGGAGCGTGTTCCAAAGGGAGGGCCCCAGATAGGTAAAAGATCTGCCTCCTGTTCTTGCTTGTTTAAACCTTGGTATGCAAAAACAGGCTGCTGTCTGTGACCGGAGGTTTCTCTTGGGCGTATAGAGGCAGGCAAGAGATTGGAGGTAGTTTGGTGCTGTTCCTGCTTTTATTCGGAACATGAAGTTCAGGGCCTTGAAACGGATTCTGCTCTCGATCCTGAGCCAATGAAGATTCCGACGATGGTTCGAGACTCCAGCGTTCTTCGGGATATTGCAGAGGAGTCTGACCGCAGCGTTTTGCGCTACCTGTAATCGTCCGATCACAGATTTGTTTGCGCCCAAATAGAGAATGTTGCCGTAGTCAAGCCTTGATGTAATAAGGGCATTGACTACGGTCTTTTGCGTTGACACTGGCAACATCCACAGGATCTTCCTCAGCCATTTAGCTATGGTGAGACAAAGGCCGGTTACTTTACTGGCTTGTTTGTTCATGGATAAGGCGTTGTCCAGTATAAAGCCCAGATTACGAGCGTGGGACACCGGGGTAGGAAAAACACCCATCTGATCCGGCCAATGTACGGGATTCCAGAGTTCTTGATCTTTTCCCAAAATCAGTATTTCCGTCTTGTCGCCGTTTAGTTTTAACTGGTTTGTTGTCATCCAGTTCAAAATTTTTGATAGTCCTTCTTTAAGTAACGAAGGGGAGTGGGGACAAGATTCAGATAGGGAAAAGATAATTTGGGTGTCATCTGCGTAGTTCATAAGTGTTAGACCTAACTTTTCAACAAGATCGACCAGAGGTTTAAGATAAATATTGAAAAATAGAGGGCTCAGGATGGACCCCTGAGGCACTCCATGAGATGCGGGTAGGGTGTCTGACACGGCTTGTGCAGATGTGATCTGGAAAGTTCTTTTTGCCAGGAAAGATTTAATCCAATCTAGAGCCTTTCCTCTTACACCATTTGTGTGTAGCTCTTTAATAAGCGTTTCATGGGAGATGGTGTCGAACGCCGCACTTAGGTCCAATAACACAAGTGCGACCGTCTGGCCATGGTCGAGGAGTCTTCTGATGTGTTCAGTGACACCTAACAGGGCGGTTTCAGTCGAGAAACCAGCCCTGAAACCAGATTGCGAAGAATGGAGTAGGGAATTTTATTCTGCAAAAGTGGCTAAAATAGAGTGTACGTGTCTCTCTAGACATTTAGAAAAAGCTGGGAGCAGAGATATAGGTCTATAATTGGCCAGAATTTCTGGGTTAGCATTAGGCTTTTTCAGAAGGGGTGTCACCATGGCATGCTTCCATAAGGCTGGGACAGTGTCAAGGTCGAGGGATGAGTTTAGGATGTTAGCAATGATCCCCAGAGAATGGTCATCCAATTTTTTAATGATTTTAATAGGGATGGGGTCCCTAGGGGAGCCGGATTTAACAGTTTTTAGGATTCCTTTCAGTTTATCTATTGAGAGAGCAGGCCAGGATTCCAGTAGATTTTCACCCCGAGAAGTGGGCTGAATCCGTATTGAGTCAGAAAGAGGAGGAAGTTCTGGGTCAGAATTTTTTGTCTTAATGTCTGAGATAATTTTATCGATTTTCTCAGTGAAGAAGCATGCTAACGCCTGGCACTGTTGTGTGCTAAGTGGGGGTGCAACGGCTGTAGTATGTGCGCCCGCCAGTTCCTTGACTTTGGAAAAGAGAGTTTTTGGCATGTTAGTAGCTTCGATAATTGTTTTTGAGACAAAAGCAGCTCGTGCTTTTGTGCAGGCAGCGTGATAAAGATTCCTGGCTTCTTGATAGCTTCTTTTAGCATTGGGGTCGTAATTTTTGCGCCATTTACGTTCTAGTACTTTGCATTTTGATTTTTCAATTTTAAGGTTATCATTAAACCATGGGGCCGGAGGGCGATGCCTACTCCCTTTGGTGCAAGTAGAAGGCAGACATTTGTTTGCTGCATTATTTAGCCAGTTATGTGTTTCAGTTGCTACGCTGTCCATATTGGAATTAAGGCTTGGAGGGTTTTGTTTTAGTGCCGCATTTAATGCATTAATGTCTACTATCTTCCAATTTTTTCTGTATGAGGCGTCAGTATTTTGTTTCAAACTGGGAGGGGGTGGAAAAGTAATGCTAAAATTAATAAGATGGTGATCTGACCAGCCGGAAGGCAAGGTGGCAATGCACGTAAGTTCCCTGATGTTGGATATTATGGGGTCCAACAGGTGGCCCGCTATATGAGTAGGACTAGAATTTATTATGGACAAATTTAGTGCCGCTAGGTCTTCCAACAGATTAGAGCATGAGGGGATGGTGGAATCTTCTAGGTGCAAGTTAAAATCACCCAGCAAGGAAAAATTGCTTGATGACATATAGTAGGGAGTAATAAGATTGGCAAAATTGGATACCCATTGAGAAGAGTTGCCTGGAGGTCGATAAATCAGAAGGCCTGACATTGTAAAATTGGGGTTCAAAGAGATTTTAAAAAGACCCGCTTCACAGTCTGGGATCGATACAGGTTCCAAAGTGCATTTAAGTTCTCTGTTAAAGATGATAGCTATCCCACCCCCTACCTGTTTTTCCCTGTCTATTCTGACAATGGCGTAGTTATCGGGGAGGGCAATAGCCACATCCGGTCCGGCGCTGTCGTGCAGCCAGGTCTCAGTTAAGAAAACAGCACTAGGGCTTTTTTCAGTCAGGAGGTTGAATATATCATGCTTATGCTTGGGCAGTGATCGACAATTTGTGCTATAAAAAACATAAGTCGTCGGCTCATTTTTGCGTAATAGTTTGCTTTTCCTATGTCTACTAGATGGGTCGGGGTGAGGTTGATATATGGTAGTAGACAGTTTACATTCGGAGCAGGCATGAGCTCCGACTTTGTGGAGGTTAAATATAGAACAACTCGGATTGGGGGTAGGGCGCAATGCTTTCAACGCGGATGATGTTCTTACCCGCCTAGGGGGTGTGGTAGGATTTGGAGCCTCGGCCTTGTGCCCCGTCCTGACACGGACGGGCACAGACGGGCTAGTCTTTGGCGTGTCTTCGGCGTGCTGAAGGTGTGCCCGCTGCGCTCGACCGCTGCGCTGTCGAGAAATGAGCATGATAAAGAGGGGATAGAGGAGTGGGCGTGGCTACTTGGGTGGGCGTGGCCCCGAGTCACGTGGGTGCAATGACGCTGAGTAGGGATTTAGATCTTCCCCTCAGGCGCTGAATTTGTGCAAATGAGCAAAAACGATTGAACAAATCGGTATCAAGTTTTTAAAATCAACATGAAAACGCTAGTGCAAGCAGACAAATGTTTAAAATGCTAGTCTAACAGCAACACAGACTCCCCGGCTTCCGCCTCAGGGTACTTAGCTGGTCAACACCGGCTTAGAGCGAGCTCGGCGCTTTTCTACTTCCTGGAGTGGGCGTGGCTACGTGGGTGGGCGTGGCCCCGAGTCACGTGGGTGCAATGACGCTGAGTAGGGATTTAGATCTTCCCCTCAGGCGCTGAATTTGTGCAAATGAGCAAAAACGATTGAACAAATCGGTATCAAGTTTTTAAAATCAACATGAAAACGCTAGTGCAAGCAGACAAATGTTTAAAATGCTAGTCTAACAGCAACACAGACTCCCCGGCTTCCGCCTCAGGGTACTTAGCTGGTCAACGTTGTGAATGGATAGTGTTGTGAATGGATAGTGTTAGGGCTAGGGTTCCCATTGGCTGAAGGGGGTCACCTGATTACTAGGGCTACAAAAAAGGCCAGGCTTAGGGCATCTCAGCCCGGGCGTCGAGGCTAAGGGTGGAGAGGACAAGGGTAGTTGCCTGTTTGGGCCTGTTCAAGACTGGTCGACACTAGGGCCAGAAATGCGGCCCTTTTTCTCATTTACCAATACCCAGCCTACACCATCCACAACCACAAACAGAGCAACACACTCACACCAAATATACACCACGCACAACACTATGCACAGATTAATGTACCAGCATGCACCACCAACCCAACCAAACCACATCTACACACCCTACTATCCCATCTACCAAGCATATCAACCATCACCCACAAACAGTACACAACTCTATCCTATACCACTACCCAATACACTCATTACCAATCAACACCATAAATAACTACATCCCACTCAGACACACTCTCCCTGCTGTAATTACACCTAACAGTCCACCTTTTATCACTAACAAATATATAATGATCCTTCCATCAGTTGACTTAAAAAAAAAAAAAAATCCTTCACTCTTTTATCCCTTCACTATCCTTTTTCTATCAAAATTAACAGACTAACATGTTCGCTTCTCACATTCCATATTCCATATTCAACTATACTAATATACTGCCCAAATAACTGAATAACATACCTACTAATCAAATTACTTCATATTTATACTATACTAATTTTCAACACTAATCCTTTATGGGTTCCGGAGTGGCGTGCTACTCGCCAGAAAAGCGCTTCAACACCCATCAGGGGTAACAAGTGCTATATGAATGCAAATCTTTCTTCCCCTTTTATCCATCCGCCATCCTTCTCACTCCGAGTAACAGACTAATATCCACCACTGAAATTACCTCATATTTCACCATATTAATTCACCACTAATCCTTTATAGGATCCCTGAATAGCATGCGTCAACAAGCGAGCGATAAATAAATACAAACCTTTGTCCTACTCTATCCTTCTGCTATAATTCCAAATCCAAATAAGTGACTAACCTATCCACCACTTACAATGTACTTGCATGTTTCACTATACTAAGTCAACACTAATCCTCTGTGTGTCCCGGAGTACCGTGCTACCCGCCGAAAAAGCGCTTTGACACCTCGTCAGGGGTAGTAAGCACTATATAAATGCAATTACAATACAATACAATACAATTAAGGGGTGCACATATGCACAGTAATTTATAAACTTTTCTGTGAATCCATGAATACAGAGATGTGCATTCTTTCCAATCGCATGATAAGAAGTAAAAATCATAGAGTAGTAGTGCATCTATGTTTACAGACCCGCAAAGGTACCATGGTACCCCCTAAATATTTTTTTTTAAATAACTGTTTAATTACATAAAATACTTCATCCATTTTTATGTTTTTAACCATATAAAAAGTATATTTATAAAAAAGAATGTATACAGTACAAAAAACAAATTGCGATGCCCTTAGTATTAAAAATAAGTGCCACAAATTAACTAAAAAAAGTAAATATTAAAGGGACATAATACTTTAGAAATGGAATTTGAAAATCCTTTGAAATTCACCGAAAAACCAAAGGTTACAAGAATGCTGTAGGTAGTAAATACAATCTAAAAAACTTAGAAAATTACTGAAAAAAACAAAGGTTACAGCGACATTATAGTTAGGCTCAGATTTCACTTGTACAAAACCATTGAAATTGTGCAGTTATAGTTACCTGAGCTAACTAAAACTTCTGCTTTCGCAATGCATTGCTTATGACCTCACATCACTGATGACATCTCAAACTATAACCTCCGGTAAGCTTTGTTTTTTTGAGTGAATTCACACACACACACACACACACACACACACACACCCACACACACACACACACACACACACACACATATATAGTTACTCATTTTCAGTTTTTACAAAGTTAGATATTTCCAGTTGAGAAACAACGAAGAGTTATGTAATTTCCTTTAGTTGAGATCATTGACCCGACAAATAAAAAACATAGCCAATTGGTTTGAACGACAACTTTCCAAAATATTTTTAAGCATTTCACAGTCAGCCATATAAAATATGAAAATGGTTGTCTAGATATAGGTATGCTAGTTACATTTGTAGCCTCCAACCCTCTAAATTAATCTAAAAGATGTCATATTACCAAAGACTTTAATAGTTACTGAGTCAATTTAATCCAATCACTAAAGATACACAGTAAGATGGCGTCAGCATAAAAGGATGCATAAATGCAGGATTTTGCAAGTGCTTGTACTCACATAAATTGATCGATGTTTTGTGGCAGTGTAGAGAACATGAGGCAAAGAGTTTGGGATGGTGATTTGAGTAAATAGTAGATTGTTTGAGGAGTTGGAAAAAGATTTTTGGACAAGTAACCGTACCAATTTGAGAAAGGAGAAGGAGGGGGTAAAATTATATGAATGCCGTAAAATTAACTATTGTTGCATTACGCATTTTAACATGCCTGAGATATGAGAGGTATATTGTACCTTGAAGTCAATAAAAAAGAAGAATATTAAACAAGGGCAGTGCTCTGTCAGTGTTGTTGCACATAAATATAGGGTAGATTGATTTGATTGAAAATTTATAAAACGCTTGGTTACTTTGAACGGAGTCTCCCCCGCTATGAACTTGTCCAACAGGCCCCGCATAAAGAAGAGAAACTATTTAAATTAGTTTACAGTACCAGGTCTTACGGTATTTTTGAAAAGCCAGTTCTGAGCTTTCCTACCTCAGGTCTAGTGGAACAATTTTCCAGAGCTTGTTGGCCAGAAGGCTAAAGGAGTGACCACCCATCCGAGCTCTCTTCACCCTTGGAACTACTGTGGATCCGGTTTCAGCAGATCTGGGACAACTGCCAATTCTAATGGGCTTGCTCAATGAATGTAGATAACAGGGGCCTTTTGTTGTTTAAGATTTTATGGCAGAAGCAAAGTGCCTTGATGAATACTCTTTTATTGAACGGAAGCCAATGATGTTTAATAAGAGCTGAAAGTAGAGATGAGCATCTGGAGATGTTCAACAGCAAACCTGCTGCGTGATTTGCATGAATGAACATGGTGTATATTTTATTGTATTCTAAATGCATTTATATAGTGCTTCCTTCTCCAAACAAGGAAGCAAGGTACTTTTGCAGAAAGGTAGACATCTGCTCCATGGCATGCTATAGATGGAAAATTGTGCATCTGTCATGTGGTCTGCATACTTAGAATTTGCATTTGAAGCTTGAGGACCAGAGATGTACTCTTACTGTGTCTTTTTATTAGTAATGAATGATAGTACCTTTAATCATTAGGTATTGGTATGTATATGGATAAGAAACACATGATTGCAGTGTGACATATTTGAGCCTGGGTGGAGTTCACAGAGTTCTGCAAGCCGGAACTCTGTGAAGTGCAGATAAATCTCTGCCACGCTACACAGAGATCCTCAAGCAGCAAAGTATGTTGGATAAATGCTGTTCACTCTGATTTTCAGTGCCAGGTCCTTGTCTGCACTGTGCAATCATCACACATGGCACCATGCACAGCAAAAGAGGGTGCTGCTTCCTTTCTGCCGCTCAAGTCTATTTTTACTCGAGTGGCAGCTTTCTCAACTTGAGCAGACAGTTTCTCAACGCAAACTGTCACAAGCGTACGCAACCACTCGCAATGAGAAATCTGACCAACTGCGTAGAGAAATTTCACCTGGAAGTTGATTTTCCATGCTCTTGCTCGCCACCTTGATGTTGACGATCACAAACGAGGAAAAATCTCTCAGAGAGGTGGATTTTCCTCAGTCCAGCTCACCAACTTGACTTTGACGAATGCGAGCAAGGGAAAAAACTCTATTCCGGTTCGAGTGCAGAGTTTTTCAGAACTCTACGAGCTCCTCATAACGCGGAGTCTGGACATCTCTGTAAACTCAATGAGCGTTGCGGAGTTCACCGCCCAGACATTGACATATATAGAAAGTGTATTGGTTTCATGTATGTATGGCAGAAGCTGTAGCGGCAAGAGTGCAGAAATGCATGTGCATCAGTGTTAGAGAAACATGTAAGAATAGATGCTTCTCCTCATGTGGAGCCCTTCCATCCTTGTAGTGGTCTGCATCATAAAGTTTAGACCATATTGATATGAAGCACAGCAAAATGCCCACACAAAAAGTGGGCTGACATTGGAAGTTACAGTCTTCCAACAACTGTAGTTAATGCACTCGTGTTTAAACAGGAGCATCGCAAAAGCAAACCATAAGAATGGATACTGTGCATCCAGGCATTACATATGCTCGGAGGAGTAGGGGGTAACAAAGCACGCGCATGGGCAACCTACAACCAGCCCTTGAGAATGGACTAACCGATATCAGTGGGTTGATGTTTGCATGGGGTGTGCTGGTTAGTGTGATGTTTTAAGTTGTGTTGGAAGAAGGAGAAGTCTGGGGTGTTAAATCAAGATCTTCTTAGGTCATGTTGAAATATGCTGTGTTCAAACTGTGGAATGCAATTTTAAATACATGTCTCACGTTTTCCTTTCCAGAAATGTCTTCCATTCAGTCTTAATCAATTATTTGACTGCAGTCAAATGCTGATACGTCTTAAATAACTCAGTATATTTTTGGATGTGCTTCAAGCTTGCAGAACACTGAGGTTTATTGTTACAGCTAAATCTCCTTTCTGAAGAATAGGGACCATTTCACCTTAAGGATTTACTTACCTTCATTGAATGCTAAGCTTCTCCCACCAGAGGGGTGCATTGCTCTCAAATAATTTATACAAAGGGACATTTTATTGCGACGTGAACCTGATCTCACATTTTCAAAATGGGCTGCATTAGTATAAACACCGTTCCTGTAAAATTAACATTTTATTGATGATCTGCATTTTAATAGTTCACCGTGCTTTCAAATCATCCAGGAAAGAACATTGCAGCACTTTAAACACAACGCGCCCTAATACAAAGTACCTTAGAAGCATTATTTTGCTCAAACAACATGTCGCTTGTTTGTAATTGAAGTTTTAATCCCCAAGACATCTGCGTAGCTATGCTACCACTGAAACGTTTAAATATGCCTCAGTAGTAGATATGTGTAATGTCAGTGCGGATGGAAATCGAAAATTATGCATATGGCAGACGGAAGCATGTTGAAAAAATACAAGAAAATCTATGGAGCTATAAACTGTTCTTAAAGTACATGCTGAATATCTTAGCATATTTTTGTCAAAAATGAGATAGTTTCCGACCTTCAGCTGCCTTGTACAAGTAAAGTTAGTGCCGTGGACAAGACTTTTAACAAAGGGAGGTATGTAACGGTTTCATCGGTGCATAATGCACTGAGCACAGACGGAGTCGCAAAAATTTGTCCTAGGGTTCCACATAGAGAGAACTGGCAGCGATGTGCCTGGTAGTGTTAAGGCAATACAATTACTTGCATCCAGAAAAGGTTTAATCTTTTAACACAATTTTTTTGAGAGACGCAGGATGGAGTAATGCAATTGTTGCACAATTCGAAGATGTGTTTAAGTCGGTACAATGCAATATATATAGTCTATAATTTAAGCATTTCGTTCGGGACATCCTAACACTTTCGGTAACCTAGGGTCGATTTAGCTAATAGTTCTTTTGAGGTCTCAATTAGAGACAGAAGACTGATTCTGCTTGTAAAAAAACTTCCTTAGAGTGTAAATGGGTATTAATTACAGAGCACCCTTATTTAGAGTTTGGCGGGTATCCCACCATCTTCCAGGGTCAATATCTCCACCACCTTGAACAGACTACCACCAACCATATTTAGAGAACTTTAATAATAATAATAATAATAATAATAATAAACTGCCGCTAAAGCTGTGAGAATGGGCTTGATAATATGCCCTTTTGAATTCCCATAGAAGCCCAGGTTCTGGTGTTAACGGCTTTAGCGGCAGTTTCCTGCAGATAAAAGCGGCAATAATGTATCGCCCTTTCTTGATAATATGGCCCTATGTCTCTTCAGAGGATCCTGCAACACAGCAACTCCTCTGAACACACTAAAGGTTCGCTGAGTGGCCAACATGTGACATGTGGCCATTCAGCGAAAGTTTGTTTTTGAAAAACAAATACTAATGACCGTGGGAGTTTTCTCTGCTATCCAGAACAGAAATACGAATACATCAGACATTCCACACTAACTACGATTGGCCATCTGATGTACTTATACCTCTGGCCCCAACTCCATTGGGCAGTAAAACACTTCAAGATGATGGTTGACCTGACGCTAAACAGAGCGGGCGGACTGTCACTTTGCCAAACAAGTTATTCCACCACATTTGGGTTGGTTACTCTGCCAAACTGTAACTCAAGCCCTTAGTCTTGTAAATTTTCTATTTAGCAGTACAATCAATTACACACATACCCAACAACAGAGCTAAATCACTTCACCATACACAATGTTTGTACGTGACCTTCTGATAATCAATCAATCAAAGCATTTATATATAGAGTAAGGCAGTCAAAAAAACACATAGCTGCACTAGTCCCATGGCTCCTACTAGAGAATTAATATTGGCATAAATCATTGAGCATCATTTTTGTCTGCTATCATAAAATTGTTATTCTATATTCACTCATTATCCCGAACACACAAATGCTCACCAAAATTATTGTAGAATTGTTGAGCAAATCACCTGGCTACATTCATAGACTGAAGTATACAAGAACTAGATAATGTAATAATTTCATTCATTAAAATAGTCGGCTATATTAAAGCATAATTTAGCAAACTTAGGAGTAGCAATCACTGGGATACACATCTTATAGCCTCATTTAAAGTGCCCTGTTAATCCTCATAGGGCCAGTAGAATCTGGTATATTATTAAAAAATATAGGTGTATCTGACTCTCTTCGTCCTAATATGGCTCCACTTTATATCTGATTATCACCCTTGCCACACCTGTGGGTTATAAGATCCGGTGGGGAGAGGGGGCGGGGTGGCTATTATCTATAAGAATAAGTGGGAGCTTCGTAGTGGGGATGTCAAATCATGGGGAGGATGTGAAGCTCTTGACTTCAGCATTTGCTTCTCTGCACATTTTGCCTGGGAGGGTCCTTGATCTATAGGCCTCCTGGCAAGGTTGGATCTTTTCTCCAGGCTTGGGGGGAAACGGTAATCTCCAGGGCAGTTAGATTTGCTCACTATATGGTTCTGGGCAATATTAACATCCATCTGGATCAAGCGGATACTGAGGATGCGCTTGACCTGCTGGTTATTCTACATTTAGCTCAACTTGACCAGCAGGCCAACCTTCCCACTCATCGGGCCGGCCATATACTTGACCCTATTTGTACCAATTTTCCCTATTCTATTGAAGGATCTCTGCCCGGTCTCCTGGTAAGATCATTTTCTAACCTATTTTCCGTGGGAAGTGTCCAATGCTGAGCCGCTAGCACGTTCATGCTGCAAACCAGCTTTTGGGAAAATTGATCCACTTGAGTTTAATCTGGCCTTGGAAACTTTTAGGCCTGTTTTGGCAGGGGAGCTTGGGGGCATTTAGATGGGTTCATTATTTGGGTTGCTAACGCAGTAGCCACAGCGGTCTCACAACGGCCTGCCAGGCTGGCTAGGGAATCTCCTTCCAAACCCTCGTATAATTCGACCCTCAAAGCTTTTAAGCATGAAGGTAAACTCTTCGAGCTGGCTTGGCACAGGGATGGATATTGCCCAGCAGCTAAGCGGAAACTCAGAGATACACAAAAAGTATACTATGAGGCTATTACACTGGCCAAAGGGCAATTTTATTCAGCCCGCATTGAATCTGCCAGTAACATTTCAAAAGAAATATTTGATATAGTTCAGAGCTTCACCTCCCCTCTGGCCCAAGCTAGAGTGTTGCCACCTTCGCCTACCTGGTGTAATACTATCTCATGCTTCTTTCGGGAAAACATCCAGACTCTTCAGGTGGTGTTCACTCCCTGTGGCACAAGCATTAGGGTGTCAGTGGAATCCCAATGTGCTGACCCTGTCCACTCTCTGTCCACATTTAGGACAGTTGACCCCATGGAATCCTTAAAAACTCTAAAGGGTCCAAAGTCTTGTTCGCACTAGTACCCCTGTCCTGCTAGGCTATTGGCAGCAATGGCAATGACGATGCACAAAGAAGTAAATACCATCATCAATATGTCCCTTCAGAAAGCTGCTGTGCCACAGGCTTGGAAGTTGGTTAAGATCTTGCCACTTCTAAAAAAGCCATCATTGGACCCCCTTAGCCCAGGGAACTATCGGCCCATCTCCCTCCTTCCTGCTCTGGCTAAGGTGTGTGAGAAGGTGTTAATAAACAGCCCACGGAATTTGTGGAAAGGGAGGCGCTCCTGCATCCAGCCCAATCAGGGTTTCAGGCATCTCATAGTACAGAATCAGTTCTGGTTGAGGTGTCAGAGGATAATTTGTGAGTGGCTTGATAGCTGCATTAATATTGCTGGACCTCTCTGCGGCATTCGACATGGTACCACACTCATTTCTCCTTGCACGTTTGGTGCTTGCACGTTTGGGCAGGATCAGTGTGTCGGGTGCTGTTTGGGGCTGGGTTGTCTTTTTTGGAGGGTCAAGTTGAGCAAATTTGGCTCCCACCATCCTCCTCCGCCCCTCAGCCACTGACTACTGGAGTCCCTCAGGGATCCTCTCTTAGTCCCCTTCTTTTTAATATCTATGTGACTCGGCATATGATGATGACACCCAGCTTCTTTTTACCTGGGACAATGATGCAGATTTGGTGCTATTGGTTCAACACCGTCTAGCCTCTATTTTAAAAAGGTTGGCAGGTGCACAGCTCAAGTGCAACAAAGAGCAGTCCGAGATTTTGCTGTTTGGGAAATTCCCTTCTAATTTTCAAGAGCACCTTTGGCCTCCTGAGTTTCCATTGCCCACCTCCACAGGGAAGCCCACTAAAAATCTGGGGGTATGGTTTGATGAGGGTCTCTCTTTTTCAATACACATTACGAAGCTGGCCAGCTGCTGTTTCGCCCTTCTTAAAACTCTCAGAAGATTCTTTCCCATTTTACCTCAGGCCGTGAGGAAAACGGTTACCTGTGCACTGATCCTGTCGCGGCTGGACTACCCCAATGCCCTTTTTGTTGGCATTCCAGGCTACCTGATTAACAAGTTACAGGTGGTTCAGAATGCAGCAGCCAGACTCCTAATAGGCACTCCAGCTGGGAACAGAGTTCAACTTCATTTACGATCCCTCCACTGGCTCCAGATGGCGGAGAAGGTCAAATTTAAATGACTGGTAATGGCCCATCATGCCGTTCATGCCTGTGGCCCTCTCTACTTGCAGAGACGCTTTTCATTCTATGTTTCTGTGTGATCCCTTCGGTCCTCGTCCATACGATTTGCTCATATTCCTCGCTTCAAGCTTCAGAGGCTTGGGGGCAGATCCTCTGTAGTGAAGGGTGGTGCTGCCGGGAATGCTCTTACTCTTGCCCTACATATTATTCATGATTCAGTGGCTTTTAAGAGGTAACTAAAAACACATTTCTCTGCTTGATTCACATTTCATACCCCGCTAGGCTCCACGCCGGGATACTCATGAGTAGCTGTGTGTGTTACAAATGTATGTAACATAACAACATATCATAACCTACCATGCTTCTGAATTAGCTTAAATAGATGTGTGAGGTGGGTGTGTGTTTGATGGCCGTGAAGAGGGGTGGGGGGGTGTGTTCCATGTATGGCCAAATGCTGTAGGAGGAAATATATACATATATATACATACATATAAATATATATATATATATACATATATATATATATATATATATACATACATATATATATATATATATATATATATATATGTATATTACCTACTGGCGGTCGCCAGTAGGTATATATAGTTAGGATTTTTTCTCTATGGGTTTTTTGAAAATTCTATGTCTAATAACTTTGGCGTTTGTGGACGGAATTGGCTGAAATTTTCAGGAAAATGGCACATTTTGTTTCTGAGCAGCCCTTGAAAATTTGGGGGGGGTTCGTCCAGTGGGGGCCGAGAAAAAAGGGGGTCCCAAAACGTGTTTTTAACATTGAGTTTTCCATAGGGCGGTTGGCCTCACTTTTAGCCCGAACGGCTGAATGGATTTGCACGAAACTTGGCAAAATTGTAGGGACTGGTAGCCCGATGTGCCTTTTGTAGGTCTCAATATATGTGCTCCAGTGGATTTTGAGAAATTAACGTTTAAAAAAAGATATATATCTGTAACAGCGGACCGGTTAGCGCTCTGGTTCGCTGACTTTTCGCGCAACGGAGCTTTGTGAAGCGAAGCTGATTGGTTCTCCGGCGTCTGTCAACATTCCAAACAGTCCGTAGCGGCCGCCATCTTGTCTCTCGGTAGGATCGAGAGACAAGAGGAGGTCAAAACAAAGGGGGAAATAACTATAAGGGGGCATAGTAGATCCTCGCTGACCCCCTAGGTTTGATGTGGAGGTTTTAAAAGGGCCCCGCGGGGCAAAAAAAAATAATAAAAATAATAATTGAACGGCTGAATGGATTTGCACGAAACTTGGCAAAATATTAGGGACTGGTAGCCCGATGTGCCTTTGCTAGGTCTCAATATATGTGCTCCAGTGGATTTTGAGAAATTAACGTTCAAAAAAAGATATATATCTGTAACAGCGCTCCGCTTCGCGTAACGGAGGTTTGCGAAGCTGATTGGTCATTCTGTCACTGGGCTATAGTTGGGCTACATCTGGCTGATATTTGGGCTACATTTGTTTTTTTGTGTGTCTGGCGGCCATCTTTGGGCTACATTGGGCTACATTGGGCTTCATTGGGCTACATTCGGCTAATTAGCAAATAGCTCATCGCAAACTAGGAATGGTAAAGAATCGCTATTTATTCCTTAAAGTTCGCTATTTAGGAAATGCAAATAACTTTGATGATACATATGGCGGTTCATCTCTAACAAGATAAGAAGCATAGGGATAGATTTATGATGACTGGCGCATCACCAGGGATGTGTTAGTCATTCTGTGCCGCTGTTCCGTCACCTATGGTGTGCTGCATTTACAATGCTGCGCATCATGGGGCAAAAACAGCACAGATGCGTGATGTATCTGTGCCGTAAAGGTGGCGCATTGCTGGAGTTGTATCGCAAGTGTGATGAAGCTCCAGCAAGGGTCGGGGGTGCCCCTGTCGCAGGGTTTCTGTTCTCACACAGAACTGTGGACAGAGGATTGGAACCTCGGCGAATTAGGGTGTCCCAAAACTCACGTTAGTAATCAAAAACTATTTAGCAAGCTAGGTACAGTGTCACATTGGATATAACAAACTCTCAATGTTTAGACAATCCAGAATATGAACTTATAGTACATCAGGATACGTGGAACTCATGAACAGTCGGTCGCTATATATTTCTTAGAAACCAGAACATGGAGTTAAGAAGAACACATGTGTATTTGAAATGTTTATTTACTAATGCCGTCTTCTCAGGCGTAGTACCTTAGATAATAAAAGTACACATATTATCAGTAGCAAAATTACCAGCATAGTTACTAGTACATAAAAAGTGAATGGTGATAGTATGTTAACATGCTGTAAATGAATAAGAGTTAGCAACACTTATAAGCAGCCGCGGGCCGTGGAGGGAGTTACGGTGAGGCAGGGAGGCGGGGAGGGGGAGAAGCAGGGTGGAGAATACAAGTACACATATTATCAGTAGCAAAATTACCAGCATAGTTACTAGTACATAAAAAGCGAATGGTGACAGTATGTTAACATGCTGTAAATGAATAAGAGTTAGCAACACTTATAAGCAGCCGCGGGCCGTGGAGGGAGTTACGGTGGGGCAGGGAGGCGGGGAGGGGCAAGGTAGAGAGGGCTCCACCCTGCTTCTCCCCCTCCCCGCCTCCCTGCCTCACCGTAACTCCCTCCACGGCCCGCGGCTACTTATATCTCACCCTCCCTAATACACATATTATATTATTTGCTAAGAAGGTCTCTTTGTGTTGGTTTGGGCGTGCCCATACTTTAGTGTCTTAGATTTGAAGGAATCACATCAGCATACACCAGCTCTCTCTTCATGTGAACCGCATCAACTGTTGTGTATGTGTGTTCGGCAAAGCAATATAAAACCCGCCTCATGCCCAGAATTGGCAGAAGTTGCACTTATGTTATGAGTATGAAGTCGTGGAGATCAGACCTCATAACAATTCTGTATCGTGTTGTTCTTGAAACTTTAGCACTCGCTGTACAGATATAGTTTAACAAGTAAAGCAGATAGTAGACCAATAACATATTATTCTCATGTAAACCACGATGAACTACTAGGTGGAGAGCTAAAGCAACAACTAAGTGTCGTGTGCAGAAGTTGCAAAAAAGGAAAAATGGCGTTTAAACCGGTAATGAGCCCATGCTAACTTAACACGGTGTAAAGATATCCAGGACCTAGATGACACCTCCTCATGATCCGGAAACGAACTGAATAAGATAATAGAAGTGCCATCTCATGAGAGCAGATTGCAAGTTTATATGTGGACGGTCCGCAAGGTAAAGCATTAAAAACTAGGAAAATTCAATGCTAAAGAAAAATAAAACAGCCAAGTACTTTATCGAGTCTTAAGCCAATAGGCAAGGTAAATAATAAAAACTTGACAAATAAGTCAATGAAATGTCAATGAAATGCTAGTACTCAGCATATCAAACATGAAAAAGGTCTATGACATAACTGTGTATGCAAAATAAGCTGCAACAGCCTCCAATAGGAAGTCACCGTCTTCATCCGAAAACAGTTCAGCCATCCAATTTAAAAGCGGAAAAGAACATACGTGCTCTCCCAGCACCGGATCCTCTATCACCATCAGAGGACAGCTCGGTGGGTTTTCAAGAAAGCTGTGTTCCAAGAAAGACTGTGCTGCCGCCAGTAAATTCCAGGGACCAAGTAGTCCATGCATCAATGCCACAGCCATAATCCTTTCGCCAGGACAAACCAACTCGTGAGTAATGATAGGAGTCATCAGCTGATTAAAGTCGACGTCAGGAGAAACCGGTCCGCAGAGACACAAATCAATGGCCCAATCGAAATCACAGGTCAGGCAGTGAAATACAGGCTGGACACAGGTGAAGTAGGAGAACCGAAAAGATAATCCATATGCCGTGCTTAATATCGCCAACGGCATTGTGCCATAATATTCTAGCATGCGATTGCGGAACAGTGTCAGCAGCTGCAGGGTCGGAGGTTGCATAGGAGGGACATCCATATTTAAAAATGTAAAAAAGCACAAGAGCGTCCGCTGGTAATGCAAGTAAAAATGCAATCCACGAACCAGAGTGGAGTAAATGGAATGAAAGGGAGCAGGGATGACTCCAAAGATTTTCTCAAATGAAGTCACGAGACCACTGGTAACAACTTTAAAAAAGTGTGCCAGGGATTTTGTGGAGGATGCGTTAAAGATAGTCGGAAACATGTTGCTGAAATTGAAAGGCAAACCTGTGTACGGGTGTTCGCTATGTGAAGTACGAAAGTTTCACGGGCCGAACTCAAGGCCACCTCTCTCTGAGACAAAAGAGCTCTTATTCTTGTCATGCCGTTGAAATGTGTCCCAAGGTTGGTATTTGTGGCCAGATTGAAAACTCCCTATGTTCATGTGTGGGAGGAAATAGAACATTTCTGCAGCAAATAACCCGTTCACTTACTGTTACGATAAAAGGAATACTTTTAATTAACTCAGAACAATCTTCATTATTGAGCATCAAATAACTACCATTTTCCAACAACTTGAACGTGGGGATGATAGCAGGAACTGGCGTGCCTTGCAACACGCAAGCCATATTTGGTCGGTGTTTGTTGCATGAATCGTGTAACTGTATGTGCCTACACATTAGTGAATGATCTGGCGTCTCAGTGCATTCCTCTCCATTCAGATAAACTTCTTGATCATCTTTGAAACATCTGTATGTGTATGGTAGCGACGAGACCTCATGAACAAAAGCACTACCTAAAGGTTCATAAAGACCTATTGGTATATATTTCATACAATTTGAAAAGTTATATAAAGCAAAAGGCAGCGTTATTAAACCGTGGATAAGGCATGTTGCCAAAAAACCCGCAATCCTCTGCTGATGATGTCACTGAGCATGTCATGAATGATGTAATATGTGACATCATCAGTAGTGGATTATGGGTAATAGTATCTCTAGTTTACTCCCCTATAGCTGTCTTTCTTTTAACATAAGTGTGTGTTTCCTTCCCTTATACTTACTGTTTTTGGTTCGCTTCCAGTTCGCGTACCAGCGAGCGAACTAGGAAGCGAACTAAGAGAAATAGAGGTTGGCACAGTTCCAAATATTGTACCAATTTTTTAATAACGGGGAGGTAGTTCTGAAAAGAACTTTTTTTTTTATTTTTCTGAACATTTTTTTACTGTTTTTGAATTTTTCGGAACAGTTTTATATTTTTTTGGGTTTTTCTTGGAGGGGGCAATGAAAACGATTCATTGTAAAGGGCTCAACAGGAGCAACAAAACAAAAAAAAGAAGTATTTATTATTTTGGGCGTTTCGGACAAACTTGCATATGATAGTCAATAGCTCTGTTGATCAGAGTGATGCTTCTTTCTCCGTAGGAAATGAATCCATCGCAAAATACGCAGGTGTGTTTTACTTCACCAAATCTCATTTGTATATTTGGCACCATCTCCCTGCCCTCTGGTCCCGTTACTTCCGGTACAACAGATCTTCTGGCCATAATAGGGAGATTATCTAGGTCGTTCCGAAACTGTGCAGCACTGTAGTTGTTAGGATGCCACCTAGTCATATGGCGATGCATTGTGTAGTTTCCGAAACTGTATTTTTTGTCGGTCCCTCTGGACAGTCTATCTTGACATATAAGGCAAGTTACGTATCTTGCATTTACTTTTTTCTGACCTTTGGGAATTTTAAAAAATTGCCAAATGAAGTTTTCTTTCCGGTGAGACGTCTTGGGCTGCTCAGGCAAAAACTGCCTCTCTTCGTGCTCGTCCTCCTGTTCCTCTTCTTCTTCTTCTTGTTGAATTACAACTTGAGCAGGTGGTCCACTCTTCCTTGGATGTGGTGGAGGTGGTGGGGAAGCACCAGCTGAAGCTACTAAAGAAGCCATTGCTCAGTGATCACAAAGGGTCTTTCTCTCACAATGATGAAAGTCAGAGTGAGGAAAGAAGGAGGGATTTTCATCATTTGGGAAAAACAAGAGTTCTCAACCAATCAAAAGTGTACATTTTAGATTATATGACCTAGTCTTACATCATTAGGAAACCAAAAGTGAAATGAACCAATGAAAAGTGTTATTACCAAGTCACATGACTTGCTGTGTTTACGTTAAGCGCTTTGCAGGGCCTCCCTGTTTGCTTCCAGAAACCTGCGCTTTGGCACTCGCTTCGCGTACCAGTTCGCTAACGTAGCACGTCATATGACGTATCAAGCGACAACGTGGAACGTCATGCGGACGGGAGGCGTCACGATGTTGTTTTCTAACGCGGCACTTGCGGTAAAGAAACGTTTACCGGCTCGCGGTCTATTTCGCGGCATCAAGGTCAGCTAACGGGAAGCTTCCCGATTCGCGAAGCGGGAACGAAGAAAAAAAAATATTTAAAAAAAAAATTATTCATAAACATATAAAATATATTTTTGGATTTAAAGAAGAATACATTTTACAGCTACAGATATTAGCTGTTAAAAAACCAATGAAATTCACAGAAAAAACCATAGGTTATAGACCATATATAGTTAGGAATTAGCATTTACAAAACCTTGAAAATTCACTGAAAAAACCATAGGTTATAGACCATATATAGTTAGGAAATAGCATTTAGAAAACCTTATTTTACTCACACAAAACCATTGAAATTCCATATATAGTTAGTTGCACTAACTATATATCGCGCACCTGCAATCCACTGCTGATGATGTCACATATTACATCATTCATGACATGGTCAGTGACATCACTGATGACATCACTGATGACATCTCAAATGACATCACTGATGACATCACTGATGACAACATCCAGTGACTGTATGCTTCTGTAAAGTTAAAATATGTCTTACATATTGAAGAATGAGTGGATGTATAAGTGTCTGGATGAAGGATTTAGTAGGTGCATGACTGACTGTATAAGTGAGTGATTAAATGTGTCTCACTGAGTGCATGGGTTAGTGACTAAACTGTTTTAAATTGTGCATCATTGTGTCTGTTGTTTTGTAATCTGATGCATGTGTTGATCATTAGCTATATGACTAACTATATGGGTTATTGATTAGTTGCCCAAGTATTTGTATGGGAGACTGAGTGTGTGTGTGGGTGTCTGGGAGGTGTATGACTCTGTGCATAGATGTGTGAGCAGTTGATTCACTAGATGTATGGGTTCAAAAGTGCATGTGGAAACATCTGTATGGGCGGTTGACTGTGTGCATGAGTGTATTGGTGAGTGAATGGATATCTCAGTGCTACATGTCAAAGTAAGTACATATGTAAAACACAGTACATGTGATAGTTGACATATATAAATAACTGTGCATAAGAGCCAGTGAATGTGTGAGTGGCTGTATGGATTATTGTGAACTTGTATCAGGGATTGTATAACAGAGTAAATATGTGGTATTATATGTTCCAATAAGTAAGGTGTGTATAACTATATAGTTGAGGAAATCGAGGTGTGATTGATTCTTTGCAAGACTGACTAGGTGTGTGAGTAACTCCATGGATGAGTGACAGTCTGTGAGTGTCTGTTTACACTGAGTGTATCTAAGGTTATATTAGAGTCTGAAGAGGTTCATTGTATCATCACATGAATGATGTCATCAGTGATGTGATCAGTAATGTCAAATGAGATGTCATCAGTGATGTCATCAGTGATGTCATTTGAGATGTCATCAGTGATGTCATCAGTGATGTCACTGACCATGTCATGAATGATGTAATATGTGACATCATCAGCAGTGGATTGCAGGTGCGCGATATATAGTTAGTGCAACTAACTATATATGGAATTTCAATGGTTTTGTGTGAGTAAAATAAGGTTTTCTAAATGCTATTTCCTAACTATATATGGTCTATAACCTATGGTTTTTTCAGTGAATTTTCAAGGTTTTGTAAATGCTAATTCCTAACTATATATGGTCTATAACCTATGGTTTTTTCTGTGAATATATATATATATGTATTGTGTTTCACAGCATGTGCTACGATTTACATTTATTTGAACTAAGTACAATAAGAAAAACTTACATGCTACTATATCCAGACGACTCACTGGAGTAAAACATTATCTGGGCACTACGAGGACCGGCAGGCAGCAGTGTTGTCTACACCCACTGGGGCGTGTCCACGAACTATAAACAGGTGCTCTGCTCGTTGTGCGTATGCTATAGAACTCAGCCCATGAAGAAGTGAAGGGATTCACGAAACGCGTCGGGCTTGCCATTTTGAGGTGAATGTTGCTGTTTGCCAGGCTGTCTCTTTTCACCATTAAAGCGCTGAACCACACCCTACTGTTTGAGGCTTCCTTGAAGGGGACACCTTTGTTTGTTGGATATATATATATATATATATATATATATATATATATGTATTGTGTTTCACAGCATGTGCTACTATTTACATTTATTTGAACTAAGTACAATAAGAAAAACTTACATGCTACTATATCCATACTTTTTTTTTTCATAACCAAAATATCCATACTTTTTTTGCTTACGTTTTTACATATAACGATTGTAAATAGATTTTATCTACATCAAATTATTTTATGATGATGTACAATTGTTTTTATCCCCAAGTCTAATACATGCAATTGAAATGTTGAGGGACTATATATGGATTTGATTGTAAGATGAAAGTCTATCCTGTTGAGAGATTGTAAAAAAAGCATTAAGCACAAAGTTAAAGCGAAGTTTTGCACATGTTCTGTAAATTATGAACTGGTTTCTTGGCACTGATGCATTGTTTATGCAGTATGTATTCCATGTTCATGGTAAAAAAAGTATGCACTGTCACTTTAAAGAGATGGTCTGCACCTAGTAGCGTGTCATGTGATCAAGGTCCCACGAGGACCGAAACGGGTAATGGCAGCGGTGCTGGACAGAAAATAAACATTGAATAGCACCAAACTTGTGGGATTCGCCTTGTCTTTTTGCGGTGACTGGGGAGCTGTGAGACGAGTACGCAGAATACTAATTACTGGGTTGGCTTCCCCGGTATTGGCAAATCCACTCCTTCAATCCGTGGCCGTGCGGCAGGAAGCAACTGTTCCGGTGTTCGCGCTGGAACTTAATGAAACTCTGTCTGGAGTAGCTGTGGTTGCCTTGTCTAGCGGAGAGAAGCTCCTACAGTTTGGCGGACAGGAGCTGGTATCTTTTGACATCAGCACCTAATGCGGAGCAAAGTTATTGTTTCAGAAACAGGTATACCAACAAATCAGAGCTGTGGCGATAGGGGCCTGTTTCTCCCACAGCTATGCTTGTTTGCATATGGGGCAGTGGGAGAAACAGGTCCTGCCGTCCGTCTTTGAGGAAATTATGAGTAATCAAATAATACCTTGGTATAGATACATAGATGATTTGCTCATCATATGGAAAGGATCGGAGGGAGAGGCCCTTGAATTTATTGAGCAAATCAATGTCAACAACTTGAATTTAAAACTCACAAGCCAGATCAGTAATAACCTAATCTGTTTCCTTGCCGTTGAGATTCACATCAAAGACAATCTATTGCACCCCAGGCTACATAAAAAAAGTACAGCTGGTAATTCACTGCTACATTCAGAGAGTCACCATCCAGCTCAACTGATTCGCAGCTTTCTCTTTGGGGAGATACTGCGCATCAGAATAATTTGTATCTTAGATGATGACTGTATCAAAGCCCAATTAGACTGTCGCACTAGATTCATCTCTAGGGGATATATCCCTAGCGTGGATGATACAGCCATGGCTAGAGTCAACGTGCAAGTTAGAGCACAGGCATTGGTTAGTAGGACTTCTAAGGACAACATTCCTTTGTCAGAACAGCCCAGGAGACTTATCTTAACCTATTGTAATCAACATCAGACTATTAGGCAGATAGTGACTACAAATTGGGCTCTCATAAGAAGTGACCCTGTGTTAGGAGAAAAACTAACCAGATCTCCTAATCTAACTTTCAGGAAACCTAGCTCTATGAGTGATTCGTTGGTAACGTGCAGTCCTGTGGTGATCCAGGCCACCTCATGGATCATGGGCAGTAAAGGATTCATCAAGTGTGCATCATGTAAAGCATGTAAACATGGAGTGAATAAAACAGAACTCTCCACACCATTCAGTAATAGGCCAACAGAAATAGACAAAAAATTGACCTTTAAGACGGAGTTTGCGGTGTATGTGCTAGAGTGTCCTTGTGGCCTGTGCTATGTTGGCAGCACTGGGCTGATGGTCCACAAGAGGATACTCCAGCACATACATGCAATTAACAATGGTGATGAGACTTATCCTGTTGCCCGTCACTTTGATGAGAAACATGCTAAAAAATCTAGTGAATTGCGTTACTTTGTAGTGGATTGTATTCCCCCATTGAGAAGACGCAGAGACCGTGACAGAAAATTGATTAAACTGGAAACAAAATATATTTTACAAATGGATACTAAGACCCCTAATGGATTACATTTCAGTGAAGATTTTTACACATATTTATACTATTTTATTGTAATCTGTATATCTTCATTAGTATCTGTTTTTTGTTTATATGCTTCTGTTTGTAATATTCATGATTTTTTAAAATTTTATTTATTACACTAAATTTTGCACATTTATGGTTTTAGGTATATAGACACTGTGAAGTATTGCATACGCACTTTAAACCATGGATTTCATGAGTATTGATTAATTGCCCTCTTGGGCTTCATTGTTGTGTTTCACAACATGTGCCACTGTTTACATTTGTTTGAACTAAGTGCAATAAGAAAAACTTACATGCTGCTATATCCATTGCAATGCAAAGGAAAAAGCTTTTTAACTAATTTTAACCTTTTAGCATATTACTTTTTTTGGCTTTCGTTTTTACATATAACGATTGTAAATAGATTTTATCTTCATAAAATTATTTTATGATGATGTACAATTGTTTTTATCACCAAGTCTAATACATGCAATTGAAATGTTGAGGGACTATATTTGGATTTGACTCTAAGATAAAAGTCTATCCTGTTGGGAGATTGTAAAAAACGCATTAAGCACAAAGTTATAGCGAAGTTTTGCACATGTTCTGTAAATTATGAACTGGTTTCTTTGCAATGACACTGATACATTGTTTATGCAGTATATCTTCCATGTTCATGGTAAAAAAGTATGCTCTGTCACTTTAAAGAGGTGGTCTGCACCTAGTAGCGTATCATGTGATCAAGGTGCCACGAGGACCGAAACGCGTAATAGCGGCGATGCTGGGCAGCAAATAAACATTGAATATCACCAAACTTGTGGGATTCGCCTCGTCTTTTTCCAGTGACTCGGGGGGGCTGTGAGACGAGTACGCAGAATACTAATTACTGGGTTGGCTTCCCCGGTATTGGCAAATCCACTCCTTCAATCTGTGGCCTTGCGGCAGGAAGCCACTGTTCCGGTGTTTGCGCTGAAACTTAAAGAAACTCTGTCTGGAGTAGCTGTGGTTGCCCTGTCTAGCGGAGAGAAGCTCCTACAGTTTGGCGGACAGGAGCTGGTATCTTTTGACATCAGCACCTAATGCGGAGCAAAGTTAGGAGCTCAAGCAAAAGATGGTGAAGGAGCGTTCTGTGAAAACGCTTGCGCTGACATTTTTTCGGGCATAGCCGTTTTTGATTTATTGCCCCAAAATTGCATGCACAATGTCCCCCGACATGCTACGTAGCTGAGAAGCAGCAGCATGCAACATGTTTAATGATGCCCGAGTGGGGGACACACTTCCAGTTCCACCACATCGCCTGCCAATGTTCCCAATACAAACATACGGGACCTCTTTAAGAGACTGGAAAAACTAATTAAATCTGATCAGGCGAAGTGGTGGGAGCACCAGTCTCTTAGCCACTACTTAGAGGTGGGACGGATACCGCGGGGGCTACGCATTATGCTGGCCCCCAGCTGTTAGAACCCCGATTCTATGATGCTTTCAGAAAGGGCAGAGGTGAATTTGGAGTCATCATGAAGGCTTGTCCTGCTTTTAGTTAAATATGCTGAAAGTGACCGGGAGAAGCTCCAAAAAGAAATAGACACTTTGAACGTTGAAATCAATAAAGTTGAAGGAACTGCTGCAATTGCTAAATACAGAGAGGATATAGTAGCTCGCCTATCTTGTGAAGAGGAAGTAATAGGAAAAAGAGGAAGGCGTTCAAGTTTCAGAGAGATAAACTTGATTATGAGCACGGACAGATTTTTACTTTCTCTAAGAAATATGACAACGTCAAAGCGCATAAAAAGGCAATTTTACCACCACTTGCCCCCCTTGTACAATCAAATGAAATGTCATGTGCAGTGTCCGCATCTGCATCAGATTTGAGTACTGCAGTAGACAGTGGATCAGATAACGATATGACAAGAGCAAGTAGGTTGGGGTTTCAAAAATACACCCTGGCGCAAGAAGCGGATTGTTTGCGACAACACAGATGCCAAACACTCCGCCCATGGGCACAGGGTGCTCAAAGAAACGCAAAAGAAATTGAAAAAGATGGGAACGAAGGAAATGCTGCAAATAACGCAGCCAGAAAGCAGATTACCAAAAAAACAAAAAGGCAATGGAATCGGAAATGATCCAAGATAGGTTAACCAGCAATACAGAAACTGTTATTAATCTTATGGATATCCCTCTGACTGAAAATGAGACCTCAATCTTGTCACTTGGCCTGTCATTCAGCCCCAGGAGTGACTTCAATTATGCTGACTGTCGAATTGACGTATACAAGTTTGTGCGCAAAATTAAGTTAAGATAATATCATCTTCTCCAAGGCCCCATTAGACATAAACAACTGATGGTGACCGAAGAGGCAATCAGGATCCCAACAGTCTTGACTGCACATAATTCAGAACTAATGTGAGACCTTCATGAATTACAGAGGGAAGGTGACACAACAATGGGGACATACAGCCAAATGACAAAAGACCACGTGACTGCTTCACTGACTGCTTTTAAACCGAAATCAAAGTTTTGTCCAGTGATGTTAAGAGACAATATTGACGTTTTTTATTTAAAAGTGACACAAGAACTCAAATTTCTCTATAAAAAACAAAGTGAAGCTAAAAAACACTACACAGCCCAGTATGACTCTTACTTTAAGCTGATGAAAAAATTGCGGCTAAACAACAATGCCATTGTACGCCAATCGGACAGGGGCGGGAACATAGTCCTGTGGCCGCGCAATATGTACATGACGAAAGCCCGAAGCTAGCTTAATGACAAGGAATGCTACAAGCGGAGTGACATGGTGTCAATTAAAACATAATGGGACTCTTTTTACTTTAGCTTGTTAGCATGGAAGAGTACGGGTCTTTTCTCACTAGATGAATTCCGATATCTCAAGAACGATCACCCGGTAATGCCAGTGGTATATTTCATACCAAAAATCCACAAGGATGTTGAAAATCCACCGCGGAGGCCAATAACATCGGCTTGCAGCAGTATCATGAAAAAACACCAGTAAATACGTGGACTTTTTCCTACAGGAACATGTGAGGTCTTTACCTTCTTTCATTTTAGATACAGGGGACTTGTTGCGAAAGCTAGAAGGTGTGATCTGGCAAGAATATTTTTTGCTCATATCATTGGATGTCTCTTCGCTATATACCAGTATCCACCATGGAGATGGACTGAAGTCGGTAGAGCATTTTTTGAAGAGACAATCCCTTTGCTTCACTGAACATAACAAAATGTTAATGGCTATTATTTCTATGTGTCTGGAATTTTTTTTATTGTTTCAGAAACAGGTATACCAACAAATCAGACCTGTGGCGATAGGGGCCTGTTTCTCCCACAGCTATGCTTGTTTGCATATGGGGCAGTGGGAGAAACAGGTCCTGCCGTCCGTCTTTGAGGAAATTATGAGTAATCAAATAATACCTTGGTATAGATACATAGATGATTTGCTCATCATATGGAAAGGATCGGAGGGAGAGGCCCTTGAATTTATTGAGCAAATCAATGTCAACAACTTGAATTTAAAATTCACTAGCCAGATCAGTAATAACCTAATCTGTTTCCTTGCCGTTGAGATTCACATAAAAGACAATCTATTGCTCACCAGGCTACATAGAAAAAGTACAGCTGGTAATTCACTGCTACATTCAGAGAGTCACCATCCAGCTCAACTGATTCGCAGCTTTCTCTTTGGGGAGATACTGCGCATCAGAATAATTTGTAGCTTAGATGATGACTGTATCAAAGCCCAATTAGACTGTCGCACTAGATTCATCTCTAGGGGATATATCCCTAGCGTGGATGATAAAGCCATGGCTAGAGTCAACGTGCAAGGTAGAGCACAGGCATTGGTTAGTAGGACTTCTAAGGACAACATTCCTTTGTCAGAACAGCCCAGGAGACTTATCTTAACCTATTGTAATCAACATCAGACTATTAGGCAGATAGTGACTACAAATTGGGCTCTCATAAGAAGTGACCCTGTGTTAGGAGAAAAACTAACCAGATCTCCTAATCTAACTTTCAGGAAACCTAGCTCTATGAGTGATTCGTTGGTAACGTGCAGTACTGTGGTGATCCAGGCCACCTCATGGATCACGGGCAGTAAAGGATTCATCAAGTGTGCATCATGTAAAGCATGTAAACATGGAGTGAATAAAACAGAACTCTCCACACCATTCAGTAATAGGCCAACAAAAATAGACAAAAAATTGACCTTTAAGACGGAGTTTGCGGTGTATGTGCTAGAGTGTCCTTGTGGTCTGTGCTATGTTGGCAGCACTGGGCTGATGGTCCACAAGAGGATACTCCAGCACATACATGCAATTAACAATGGTGATGAGACTTATCCTGTTGCCCGTCACTTTGATAAGAAACATGCTAAAAAATCTAGTGAATTGCGTTACTTTGTAGTGGATTGTATTCCCCCATTGAGAAGAGGCAGAGACCGTGACAGAAAATTGAGAAAACTGGAAACAAAATATATTTTACAAATGGATACTAAGACCCCTAATGGATTACATTTCAGTGAAGATTTTTACACATATTTATAATATTTTATTGTAATCTGTATATCTTCATTAGTATCTGTTTTGTGTTTATATGCTTCTGTTTGTAATATTCATGATTTTTTTAAATTTTATTTATTACACTATATTTTGCACATTTATGGTTTTAGGTATATAGACACTGTGAAGTATTGCATACGCACTTTAAACCATGGATTTCAGGAGTATTGATTAATTGCCCTCTTGGGCTTCATTGTTGTGTTTCACAACATGTGCCACTGTTTACATTTGTTTGAACTAAGTGCAATAAGAAAAACTTACATGCTGCTATATCCATTGCGATGCAAAGGAAAACGCTTTTTAACTAATTTTATCCTTTTAGCATATTACTTTTTTTAGCTTACGTTTTTACATATAACGATTGTAAATAGATTTTATCTTCATAAAATTATTTTATGATGATGTACAATTGTTTTTATCACCAAGTCTAATACATGCAATTGAAATGTTGAGGGACTATATTTGAATTTGACTCTAAGATAAAAGTCTATCCTGTTGGGAGATTGTAAAAAACGCATTAAGCACAAAGTTATAGCGAAGTTTTGCACATGTTCTGTAAATTATGAACTGGTTTCTTTGCAATGACACTGATACATTGTTTATGCAGTATATCTTCCTTGTTCATGGTAAAAAGTATGCACTGTCACTTTAAAGAGGTGGTCTGCACCTAGTAGCGTATCATGTGATCAAGGTGCCACGAGGACCGAAACGCATAATGGCGGCGATGCTGGGCAGAAAATAAACATTGAATATCACCAAACTTGTGGGATTCGCCTCGTCTTTTTCCAGTGACTCGGGGGGGGGGGGGCTGTGAGACGAGTACGCAGAATACTAATTACTGGGTTGGCTTCCCCGGTATTGGCAAATCCGCTCCTTCAATCTGTGGCCGTGCGGCAGGAAGCCACTGTTCCGGTGTTTGCGCTGGAACTTAAAGAAACTCTGTCTGGAATAGCTGTAGTTGCCCTGTCTAGCGGAGAGAAGCTCCTACAGTTTGGCGGACAGGAGCTGGTATCTTTTGACATCAGCACCTAATGCGGAGCAAAGTTAGGAGCTCAAGCAAAAGATGGTGAAGGGGCGTTCTGTGAAAACGCTAGCGCTGACATTTTTTCGGGCATAGACGTTTTTGATTTATTGCCCCAAAATTGCATGCACCATGTCCCCCGACATGCTACGTAGCCGAGAAGCAGCAGCATGCGACATGTTTAATGATGCCCGAGTGGGGGACAAACTTCAAGTTCCACCACATCGCCTGCCAATGACCCCTATACAAACATACGGGACCTCTTTAAGAGACTGGAAAAACTAATTAAATCTGATCAGGCGAAGTGGTGGGAGCACCGGTCTCTTAGCCACTACTTAGAGGTGGGATGGATACCGCTGGGGCTACACATTATGCTGGCCCCCAGCTATGAGAACCCCGATTCTATGATTTTTTCAGAATGGGCAGAGGTGAATTTGGAGTCATCAAGAAGGCTTGTCCTGCTTTTAGTTAAATATGTTGAAAGTGACCGGGAGAACCTCCAAAAAGAAATAGACACTTTGAACGTTGAAATCAATAAAGTTGAAGGAACTGCTACAATTGCTAAATACAGAGAGGATATGGTAGCTCGCCTATCTTGTGAAGAGGAAGTAATAGGAAAAAGAGGAAGGCGTTCAAGTTTCAGAGAGATGAACTTGATTATGAGCACGGACAGATTTTTACTTTCTCTAAGAAATATGACAACGTCAAAGCACATAAAAAGGCAATTTTACCACCACTTGCCCCCCTTGTACAATCAAATGAAATGTCATGTGCAGTGTCCGCATCTGCATCAGATTTGAGTACTGCAGTAGACAGTGGATCAGATAACTATATGACAAGAGCAAGTAGGTTGGGGTTTCAAAAATACACCCTGGCGCAAGAAGCGGATTGTTTGCGACAACACAGATGCCAAACACTCCGCCCATGGGCACAGGGTGCTCAAAGAAACGCAAAAGAAATCGAAAAAGATGGGAACGAAGGAAATGCTGCAAATAACGCAGCCAGAAAGCAGATTACCAAAAAAACAAAAAGGCAATGGAATCGGAAATGAGCCAAGATATGTTAACCAGCAATACAGAAACTGTTATTAATCTTATGGATATCCCTCTGACTGAAAATGAGACCTCAATCTTGTCACTTGGCCTGTCATTCAGCCCCAGGAGTGACTTCAATTATGCTGACAGTCGAATTGACGTATACAAGTTTGTGCGCAAAATTAAGTTAAGATAATATCATCTTCTCCAAGGCCCCATTAGACATAAACAACTGATGGTGACTGAAGAGGCAATCAGGATCCCAACAGTCTGGACTGCACATAATGCAGAACTAATGTGAGACCTTCATGAATTACAGAGGGAAGGTGACACAACAATGGGGACATACAGCCAAATGACAAAAGACCATGTGACTGCTTCACTGACTGCTTTTAAACCGAAATCAAAGTTTTGTCCAGTGATGTTAAGAGACAATATTGACGTTTTTTATTTAAAAGTGACACAAGAACTCAAATTTCTCTATAAAAAACAAAGTGAAGCTAAAAAACGCTACACAGCCCAGGATGACTCTTACTTTAAGCTGATGAAAAAATTGCGGCTAAACAACAATGTCATTGTACGCCAATCGGACAGGGGCGGGAACATAGTCCTGTGGCCGCGCAATATGTACATGACGAAAGCCCGAAGCTAGCTTAATGACAAGGAATGCTACAAGCGGAGTGACATGGTGTCAATTAAAACATAATGGGACTCTTTTTACTCTAGCTTGTTAGCATGGAAGAGTACGGGTCTTTTCTCACTAGATGAATTCCGATATCTCAAGAACGATCACCCGGTAATGCCAGTGGTATATTTCATATCAAAAATCCACAAGGATGTTGAAAATCCACCGTGGAGGCCAATAACATTGGCTTGCAGCAGTATCATGAAAAAACACCAGTAAATACGTGGACTTTTTCCTACAGGAACATGTGAGGTCTTTTCCTTCTTTCATTTTAGATACAGGGGACTTGTTGCGAAAGCTAGAAGGTGTGATCTGGCAAGAATATTTTTTGCTCATATCTTTGGATGTCTCTTCGCTATATACCAGTATCCACCATAGAGATGGACTGAAGTCGGTAGAGCATTTTTTGAAGAAACAATCCCTTTGCTTCACTGAACATAACAACATGTTAATGGCTATTATTTCTATGTGTCTGGAATTTTTTTTATTGTTTCAGAAACAGGTATACCAACAAATCAGAGCTGTGGCGATAGGGGCCTGTTTCTCCCACAGCTATGCTTGTTTGCATATGGGGCAGTGGGAGAAACAGGTCGTGCTGTCCGTCTTTGAGGAAATTATGAGTAATCAAATAATACCTTGGTATAGATACATAGATGATTTGCTCATCATATGGAAAGGATCGGAGGGAGAGGCCCTTGAATTTATTGAGCAAATCAATGTCAACAACTTGAATTTAAAACTCACAAGCCAGATCAGTAATAACCTAATCTGTTTCCTTGCCGTTGAGATTCACATCAAAGACAATCTATTGCACACCAGGCTACATAGAAAAAGTACAGCTGGTAATTCACTGCTACATTCAGAGAGTCACCATCCAGCTCAACTGATTCGCAGCTTTCTCTTTGGGGAGATACTGCGCACCAGAATAATTTGTATCTTAGATGATGACTGTATCAAAGCCCAATTAGACTGTCGCACTAGATTCATCTCTAGGGGATATATCCCTAGCGTGGATGATAAAGCCATGGCTAGAGTCAACGTGCAAGTTAGAGCACAGGCATTGGTTAGTAGGACTTCTAAGGACAACATTCCTTTGTCAGAACAGCCCAGGAGACTTATCTTAACCTATTGTAATCAACATCAGACTATTAGGCAGATAGTGACTACAAATTGGGCTCTCATAAGAAGTGACCCTGTGTTAGGAGAAAAACTAACCAGATCTCCTAATCTAACTTTCAGGAAACCTAGCTCTATGAGTGATTCGTTGGTAACGTGCAGTCCTGTGGTGATCCAGGCCACCTCATGGATCACGGGCAGTAAAGGATTCATCAAGTGTGCATCATGTAAAGCATGTAAACATGGAGTGAATAAAACAGAACTCTCCACACCATTCAGTAATAGGCCAACAGAAATAGACAAAAAATTGACCTTTAAGACGGAGTTTGCGGTGTATGTGCTAGAGTTTTCTTGTGGCCTGTGCTATGTTGGCAGCACTGGGCTGATGGTCCACAAGAGGATACTCCAGCACATACATGCAATTAACAATGGTGATGAGACTTATCCTGTTGGCCGTCACTTTGATGAGAAACATGCTAAAAAATCTAGTGAATTGTGTTACTTTGTAGTGGATTGTATTCCCCCATTGAGAAGACGCAGAGACCGTGACAGAAAATTGATTAAACTGGAAACAAAATATATTTTACAAATGGATACTAAGACCCCTAATGGATTACATTTCAGTGAAGATTTTTACACATATTTATACTATTTTATTGTAATCTGTATATCTTCATTAGTATCTGTTTTTTGTTTATATGCTTCTGTTTGTAATATTCATGATTTTTTAAAATTTTATTTATTACACTAAATTTTGCACATTTATGGTTTTAGGTATATAGACACTGTGAAGTATTGCATACACACTTTAAACCATGGATTTCATGAGTATTGATTAATTGCCCTCTTGGGCTTCATTGTTGTGTTTCACAACATGTGCCACTGTTTACATTTGTTTGAACTAAGTGCAATAAGAAAAACTTACATGCTGCTATATCCATTGCGATGCAAAGGAAAAAGCTTTTTAACTAATTTTATCCTTTTAGCATATTACTTTTTTTGGCTTACGTTTTTACATATAACGATTGTAAATAGATTTTATCTTCATAAAATTATTTTATGATGATGTACAATTGTTTTTATCACCAAGTCTAATACATGCAATTGAAATGTTGAGGGACTATATTTGGATTTGACTCTAAGATAAAAGTCTATCCTGTTGGGAGATTGTAAAAAACGCATTAAGCACAAAGTTATAGCGAAGTTTTGCACATGTTCTGTAAATTATGAACTGGTTTCTTTGCAATGACACTGATACATTGTTTATGCAGTATATCTTCCATGTTCATGGTAAAAAAGTATGCTCTGTCACTTTAAAGAGGTGGTCTGCACCTAGTAGCGTATCATGTGATCAAGGTGCCACGAGGACCGAAACGCATAATGGCGGCGATGCTGGGCAGCAAATAAACATTGAATATCACCAAACTTGTGGGATTCGCCTCGTCTTTTTCCAGTGACTCGGGGGGGCTGTGAGACGAGTACGCAGAATACTAATTACTGGGTTGGCTTCCCCGGTATTGGCAAATCCACTCCTTCAATCTGTGGCCTTGCGGCAGGAAGCCACTGTTCCGGTGTTTGCGCTGAAACTTAAAGAAACTCTGTCTGGAGTAGCTGTGGTTGCCCTGTCTAGCGGAGAGAAGCTCCTACAGTTTGGCGGACAGGAGCTGGTATCTTTTGACATCAGCACCTAATGCGGAGCAAAGTTAGGAGCTCAAGCAAAAGATGGTGAAGGAGCGTTCTGTGAAAACGCTAGCGCTGACATTTTTTCGGGCATAGCCGTTTTTGATTTATTGCCCCAAAATTGCATGCACAATGTCCCCCGACATGCTACGTAGCTGAGAAGCAGCAGCATGCGACATGTTTAATGATGCCCGAGTGGGGGACAAACTTCCAGTTCCACCACATCGCCTGCCAATGTTCCCAATACAAACATACGGTACCTCTTTAAGAGACTGGAAAAACTAATTAAATCTGATCAGGCGAAGTGGTGGGAGCACCAGTCTCTTAGCCACTACTTAGAGGTGGGACGGATACCGCGGGGGCTACGCATTATGCTGGCCCCCAGCTATTAGAACCCCGATTCTATGATGCTTTCAGAATGGGCAGAGGTGAATTTGGAGTCATCAAGAAGGCTTGTCCTGCTTTTAGTTAAATATGCTGAAAGTGACCGGGAGAAGCTCCAAAAAGAAATAGACACTTTGAACGTTGAAATCAATAAAGTTGAAGGAACTGCTGCAATTGCTAAATACAGAGAGGATATGGTAGCTCGCCTATCTTGTGAAGAGGAAGTAATAGGAAAAAGAGGAAGGCGTTCAAGTTTCAGAGAGATAAACTTGATTATGAGCACGGACAGATTTTTACTTTCTCTAAGAAATATGACAACGTCAAAGTGCATAAAAAGGCAATTTTACCACCACTTGCCCCCCTTGTACAATCAAATGAAATGTCATGTGCAGTGTCCGCATCTGCATCAGATTTGAGTACTGCAGTAGACAGTGGATCAGATAACGATATGACAAGAGCAAGTAGGTTGGGGTTTCAAAAATACACCCTGGCGCAAGAAGCGGATTGTTTGCGACAACACAGATGCCAAACACTCCGCCCATGGGCACAGGGTGCTCAAAGAAACGCAAAAGAAATTGAAAAAGATGGGAACGAAGGAAATGCTGCAAATAACGCAGCCAGAAAGCAGATTACCAAAAAAACAAAAAGGCAATGGAATCGGAAATGATCCAAGATATGTTAACCAGCAATACAGAAACTGTTATTAATCTTATGGATATCCCTCTGACTGAAAATGAGACCTCAATCTTGTCACTTGGCCTGTCATTCAGCCCCAGGAGTGACTTCAATTATGCTGACTGTCGAATTGACGTATACAAGTTTGTGCGCAAAATTAAGTTAAGATAATATCATCTTCTCCAAGGCCCCATTAGACATAAACAACTGATGGTGACCGAAGAGGCAATCAGGATCCCAACAGTCTTGACTGCACATAATTCAGAACTAATGTGAGACCTTCATGAATTACAGAGGGAAGGTGACACAACAATGGGGACATACAGCCAAATGACAAAAGACCACGTGACTGCTTCACTGACTGCTTTTAAACCGAAATCAAAGTTTTGTCCAGTGATTTTAAGAGACAATATTGACGTTTTTTATTTAAAAGTGACACAAGAACTCAAATTTCTCTATAAAAAACAAAGTGAAGCTAAAAAACACTACACAGCCCAGGATGACTCTTACTTTAAGCTGATGAAAAAATTGCGGCTAAACAACAATGCCATTGTACGCCAATCGGACAGGGGCGGGAACATAGTCCTGTGGCCGCGCAATATGTACATGACGAAAGCCCGAAGCTAGCTTAATGACAAGGAATGCTACAAGCGGAGTGACATGGTGTCAATTAAAACATAATGGGACTCTTTTTACTTTAGCTTGTTAGCATGGAAGAGTACGGGTCTTTTCTCACTAGATGAATTCCGATATCTCAAGAACGATCACCCGGTAATGCCAGTGGTATATTTCATACCAAAAATCCACAAGGATGTTGAAAATCCACCGCGGAGGCCAATAACATCGGCTTGCAGCAGTATGATGAAAAAACACCAGTAAATACGTGGACTTTTTCCTACAGGAACATGTGAGGTCTTTACCTTCTTTCATTTTAGATACAGGGGACTTGTTGCGAAAGCTAGAAGGTGTGATCTGGCCAGAATATTTTTTGCTCATATCATTGGATGTCTCTTCGCTATATACCAGTATCCACCATAGAGATGGACTGAAGGCGGTAGAGCATTTTTTGAAGAAACAATCCCTTTGCTTCACTGAACATAACAAAATGTTAATGGCTATTATTTCTATGTGTCTGGAATTTTTTTTATTGTTTCAGAAACAGGTATACCAACAAATCAGAGCTGTGGCGATAGGGGCCTGTTTCTCCCACAGCTATGCTTGTTTGCATATGGGGCAGTGGGAAAAACAGGTCCTGCCGTCCGTCTTTGAGGAAATTATGAGTAATCAAATAATACCTTGGTATAGATACATAGATGATTTGCTCATCATATGGAAAGGATCGGACGGGGGGGGCGTGGCTAGCAGCCAACGAAGATTGTGGTAGCCTAACGAAGCTCCCGAACCCCCCCATCGTAATCCGCCAAATTATCCTGCCTACTAGCTCGGGAACCCTGTGAAAACTCGGGTGACCCCGGCGATACCCTGCTGCCTGCTCCGGTGCTGCAGGAGAGCTGTTTCTGGTACCAAGAGAGGCGCGCTGCCCAGCAAACGTACAGCGGCCCTGGGACGCAAGATGGCGGCGGTCCCGTAACTCCGAGAAGCAGAGACCTGCAGCGCGACCCTGACGCCTGACTGGGAGCGCTGACGTGCGGCCCAGGAGAGATCGGGGGAGACCGCCCGACGACAGGCTCCGGTGCCCTCTGCGACTGAGGGGGGGGCCATTGGGGTACCGTGATAGGCGCCCCTCCGACCCTGGAGCGACTCCTCCCTGCCCGGGAAGCCAAAATCAAGACCCCGGCGCCGCCGAGGCCTACCACCCCCGAAGTGAGCGAGCGCTCCTGACCAGCGCGGAGGTCCACGACTGCGGCTCCGGCGCGGCTGGCGCCCCCCTGGGTGAGAGCATTCCCAGCGCCGAGACCTTGAGGCCGCTTGCCCGACGCCTGCGGCGTGGACCCCAGGAGTGGTTCCAGGTGGCCCGGGAGGGTGACGGCTCTGCCCCCGTCCCTGGGGCCAGACTGAAGTGCCCGGCCTTTGCTGTGGAAGCCGAGAGGGGGCTTGGGGGGGCCGGTGAAGACCTGAGGAGCGCCGCTGCGGTCTGGGCGGTGTGGCGGCCGTACCACACCTCTGCTGCCCTGGAGGGCTGAAACGACCAGGAGTGCGCACGCCGACCCGACTGGCCCTCAACTAGGGGCGGGGATTTTGCGGTGGAGAACCGGGCTGACCTGCCCTCGCTGAGACCCGCGCCTGGTGGGGACCTTGTGGGGCAATAGCGCTTGACCAGAGCAGGGGGGGCCCCCCCGACCGAGCCGGTCACGCCCCACAGGAGCGGGAACCCACGGTACACCTAAAGCCGGACGGAGGGCCTAGAGGACGTTGGGGGAGAACACGGGCTCCAGGCGCCTGGCGGCCAGGCAGAGGAGGAACCCTGTGAAGCGTGGTGAGTCGCCCTCCTTGGCGGACAGCAGCGTGGCCGTGTAGCGCCACGTGGCGAGCCCACATCCCGCAACGAACACTCCATACCGGTGGCCCCTGAAGCGGCAGTGAACGCGACCTGCTCCCCTGGATACTACCGCGACGGACTTCCACGGCTGCACCGCATAAAGGCTGCCGGGTCTCCCTTTCACTCGCCACTGCCCAGCTCTCCTGCTCACACGCCACTATGGGGAAACCGAAGGGACCGAAGGGGGATGCCGGCCCCGCTGCGGACCCTCCAGAGGAAACTCCTCTGCCGACCACAGACATACAACGCATGCAGGACAACATCCTCCAGGCGATCACAGACACGAGGGATGCCCTACACCGCGATATTGCACAAGTGTCAACGGGCCTTGGTCTCCTTCGTGCGGACCATGCAAAATTGGCAGATAGGGTCAAGGAAACAGAGGATACCATTGCGACCTTGGCACCGGCGCAGAAATCAATGGAGGGACGACTCACCGAGGCACTGGACCGCATTCAGGATCTAGAGAGGCGGGCTGAGGATGCCGAAAACCGCAGCCGAAGGAACAACGTGCGCCTAGTGGGTCTTCCGGAGAAAAAAGAAGGTACAGACATGGTGGGCTATCTAGATGACTGGCTGCGGACTGTAGTGGCCCCTGAGGGTCTCTCCCCCTTCTTCACGCTGGAAAGAGCGCACCGTGTCCCATCCAGACCCCCGAAACCGGGCCTGCCTCCTCGCCCCGTGGTCATCAAGCTGTTGCACTACAAAGACAGAGACTGGCTATTGCAACGAGCCAGGGAAGCAGGACCCTTCCAAGTAGACAACAGCAAAGTAACCCTGTTTCCGGATTATACATTTGAAACGCAAAAACAGCGCACCTCTTTCCTCTCCATCAAAAAGGAACTCCGCACGGAAGGTATCCAATACTCTCTGCTGTTCCCAGCCAGGCTCAGAGTAGAATTAGATGGAAAAGCTCAGTTCTTTTTGACTGCGGAGGAGGCCTGGGCCTGGTGGGACACCTACAAAATGGGCACGGATGGGGCGCTTTTCAGGGCTGAGGTGGAGCGCCGGACTCACCCTGTAAGGAAAGCACGGAGACTCCGAAGGCTGGGACGGCGCACCGGGAAACCGACGCAATCCCAAACGGAAGGCGAACGACAAGCGACGCTCCAGGCGGTGAAGGATGTCTCGGGATCAACTCTGCTTCAAACGGAGAAAGAGTCGGGCTCAGAGGAACGGGGCTCGGGATCAGAGACTGACTTATCGGAAATGGGCAAATCTGGTGGTCCGAGGCTCACGCCACAAACCTCGGAAGTTATCATTGGCAGCTAATCTCCCGGACATGGCCTGGACGCCTGGCGATGACAAGCCAACTGGCCTCTACGCACACCTGAGCAGGACAATGTTAGACTGAAGTATCGTAAGTTGCACTGTGTATGGCGGGGGGATCTGTGGAGACGGCATTGGAAACTACTAGTAACCAGCTCACGCTCCCCAGAGCCCATAAGGCTTCCGTAATACTAATCACGGTCACATAGAAGTTTAGAGCACGATTGCTCACCTGTTTGGATGGGAGCTACTCTGTTGCAGTTAGGTCCTGTTCTGGGGGGGGAGGGAGCCTGGAGTAGTTGGGGGCACTCGGGGCACAGTTTAAGGGAAGGGACTGTAGGGATTGTTGGGAGGGAGGGAAAAGTTGTCGAACCTATTGTCTGGCTGCCAACCAAGCTTGAATTGACTCGTACCCAATGGGACTATGGCTAGTATGGGATCATTGAACTGTGTGTCCTGGAATGTGCGGGGGTTGAATACGATGACGAGAAGACACAAGATCCACTCCTATCTTGTCCGTAGGGGGGTGCACATAGCGTTCCTGCAAGAAACCCACCTGACACGAAAGGAGGGAGTGGCGCTGCAGCGTAGGTGGAGGGGCCACCTCTATTACACTACATACTCGGCCTTCGCTAGAGGGGTATTAATCTGGATCAGAGCGGGTGTCCCCTTCCAGGTCACTAGGCACACTGTGGACCCAGATGGGCGGTTCGTAGCAATCGAGGGCCTGCTTAGAGGCCGACATATAGCACTTGCTAGTATATATGCCCCGAATGTAGACCAAGCGACATACTTCACGAAACTCTCTCGGACGCTGGCAAGCTACTTCACTAGCCCACTGCTATTAGGGGGGGACTTCAACTCAATAGCGGACGTCTCTCTGGACAGGTCACACCCACCATTGCAGACATCCCCAGTACATAGACTAGCAAAGCACCGAGCTGACTGGGAGGGAAAATGGGACTTATCAGATGCTTGGCGGGTACAGCACCCGAGGGACCGAGACTATTCATTTTACTCCAGCATTCATGATCTCCACGTCCGCCTCGACGTCTTCCTGTGCTCGCAAGCTGTGCTCCCATCAGTGGCCCGAACTGAATATTTAGCGCGAACACTATCCGATCATAACCCCTTACTCCTTACACTGAACTGGATGAACGAACCCACACTTATCCCGACGTGGCGGCTACGACCGGACACGCTCGATGACCCGCCTTTCCGCGAAGCGTTGGGTGAGAGGATCGAACAATACTTCGCGGAGAACGAGGACACTGCCTCCTCTAGGGCTGTAGAATGGGATGCGTTTAAGATAGTGGTGAGGGGACACTGTATAGGAAAATTTGCGGGAGCGCGCAGAACGCTGATAGGGGATCTGGATAAGGCAGAATCAAAACTGAGAAACGCGGAGCGGGAGCGCCCCAACCACCCTGAACTTCAGGATATGGTCAGCAATGCGCGGGAGGCGGTGGCAGTAGAGGTGGAGCGCCTGCGCAGCTTTGACTATAAAATGTACCTAACGAGAACCCTCGCAGAAGGGGATAAACCCGGCGCGCTCCTGGCCTGGCTAGCGAACCCCAGCCGAAAAAGTAAGCCAATTATGTCCCTTAAGGGGAGTGGGGACAGCATGCTCCAAACGCAGCCAGAGATACTGAACTGCTTCCGCTCCTATTACGAACGGTTATATCAAAGCAGACTGGTGGACCGGGGCGCGGCAACGGACACCTTCCTGGCAGACCTGCATTTGCCCCAGCTGACTCGAGAAGACGCTGAGTCCCTGGGCAGCCCGATAGACTTAATGGAAATAAGGGGTGCAGTAAAACATATGGCGCACAACAAAACGCCGGGACTGGATGGACTGCCCGTTGAATTCTATGTCAAATACCTTGACCAGCTGGCCCCACGCCTTCGAATAATCTATAATGAAGCCAAGGAGACGGGCAGCCTCCCTTGCTCAATGCGCGAGGCCATAATGCGAGACAGCACGGACCCAGCGTCCTACCGGCCGCTGTCTATGTTGACGACAGATTACAAAATCCTCAGTACCATTCTAGCCACCAGATTACTGTCCCACATGCAACAATTAATCCACAGAGATCAGTCAGGATTCATACCCACAAGAAACACGACACACAACATACGCAGGCTCCTCAGATTGATAGATAACCCTCCTCCCGGAGCACAGTCCCCCCTGGTGCTCACGGTCGACATAGAGAAAGCATTCGACAGCCTAGAGTGGGATTACCTTTATAGAGTAATGAGGGTCTTTGGACTGGGTGAGGGGTACATAGCGTGGACGAAAGTACTGTACGCGTCGGCGAGAGCCAGAGTGAGAGTCGGAGCCTTGGTATCAGAAAGGTATGATGTGAACCGGGGAACCAGACAGGGGTGTGCACTCTCTCCCTTACTATTCGCACTTGCAGTGGAACCCCTGGCGGCAACTGCCAGACGTGGCGACCACTATTGTGGCTTGGACTCCGGGGACACCCGCCATTTTATCTCCGTCTATGCAGATGACCTGCTCCTCTTCTTAGAGAATGCAGAGGAGGCAGTGGGAGGTGCCGAGAGGCTGCTAGAATGCTTTGGCGACATCTCTGGTTTGCGGGTGAACTGGTCGAAAACCTGTCTCTTCCCCCTGCGGAGAGAGGGGGCGGGTCCCTCATCCCACTCGATGGTGAGATGGGAGCCCGACTGCCTGAGCTACCTGGGCGTGCACATATACCATGACCCGGCGGACTTATTAGACAACATCGGACGCTGCATCAGAGCCCTGCAGGGCAGTATCTCCTTCTGGGCAACCTTGCCCCTATCCATGTCAGGTCGAGTGTCACTGCTGAAAATGATAGCCCTTCCGAGACTACTGTATTTTTTCCGGACCCTCCCGATATGGATTTCCGGGGACAACCTTTAAACGGCTTAGGTCATTAGTAATCTCCTTTTTATGGGGAACGGGTAGGCGTAGAATCGCTTTAACGACGCTGACCCGCTCGAAAGACGAGGGCGGCCTGGCGGTCCCGGACTTTGAATTATACTACCTGGCAGCCCAATTGCAACACTTTACACAAGAGGTTGCAAGACCCTACCGAGGTCCGGAGCATGAAAGGGACACCGGAATTCCACGCCATGTCCTAGCATACATCACCATGCAACAGAAATTAGTCCTTAGAGGACTATCGCTGGAGGAACGAACACTCCGGCTGTGCTGGAACAGGTCGCAGAAGCGAGCGGGGATGAAGCACCCGTATGCGCCCGAAATTCCACTGGGCATGGTGACGGCACTACCACACGGGGGAGATTGGTCGGGACTGCAGGACTGGGAGGAAGCAGGCTTGCAAATGGTAGGGGACCTCTATGTCGACGGCGTTCTGGTACCATTTCAGACTCTTCAGGAGCGCTACGATCTTCAGAGGGGCGACTATCTAATACACGCAGCGGTAGTGAGGGCCATACAAACGCACTGGGGAGAGGGGCTGACCGAGCCACAGACATCACTGGTGTGCCAATACGCAATGATGGCGGCGGGGACATTCAAAGCAGTCACGTGCCTTTATTCCCGACTATCCTCAGAAAACATTCAACCCCTCACTTCACTCAAAATGAAATGGGAGGCAGACTTGCAGAAAGAAATACCCGACACAACATGGTCCCAAATTGTACGCAGAGCTAGGAAAGGTACACGGAATGCGCGCTTCCAACTTATTCATCTGTATATCCTCCATAGAGCCTACTTAACCCCGAACAAAGTGGCTACATATTTCGGAGTTACTGATGCAGCGTGCCCTAGATGCGGCCTTGTAGAGGCAGATCTACTCCATATGCTCCGGGGTTGCCCTCACGTACAGGAGTATTGGAGTGAGATAGGCGACACATTGAACACAGTTACGGACAGGGAACTACAATACGATAACGAGGTCGCCCTTCTCCACTGGTTCCCACACACACGCAAAAACAAGCTAACAAGCAAATTCATAAACATGGGACTGCTTCTAGCCAAACGGGAGCTGACCAAGGGTTGGAAATCAAAGAAGGGCCCAACACACAGGAGATGGCTGTCTGAATTCTTGAAATGGGCAACGGCCGAGAGCACGATTAGATACCAACTAGCCCGCCGCGGCTCAGACGAGAAAGCGCAGGACGCGGCGAGAGCATGAGAGACATTGGTCCAAGCTCTGAAGGACAATACACAGGAGGGACTAGAAGGAGAAGAAGCAGAGGGCCCTCCTGCTCCTCTGGCACCCGTCGCCCACCCAGAACCGTCACCAAACACACACACACACACAAGAGAACACATAAAACTCCTTCAACATCTACCATAGCTATGGGCAACAGCACCGGACATAGGCGCAGACACACAATGGGGGAGGGGGTGGAGCGCAGACCACTATAAGCATTCCCATAATACTACGGTCAAGACTGGAAGCAGAGCAGGGGGAGGGGATTAAAAACATAACGCAGAAACTGGTTGAACTATCCTCCTCATACATGGCCCAACACATCTATGGGCATACTTGACCCACACGAATCGCCGCCCAACCTCCGGGTTGAGGGCTGAATGGCTGTGTATAATATTATTGTGGGAACTGTGATTACAACTATGATGTGCAAGCTGCTAATACATCTAATGAGTGGATCTGCAATAAAAATTGTTTTACAAAAAAAAAAATGGAAAGGATCGGACGGAGAGGCCCTTGAATTTATTGAGCAAATCAATGTCAACAACTTGAATTTAAAACTCACAAGCCAGATCAGTAATAACCTAATCTGTTTCCTTGCCGTTGAGATTCACATCAAAGACAATCTATTGCACACCAGGCTACATAGAAGAAGTACAGCTGTTAATTCACTGCTAGATTCAGAGAGTCACCATCCAGCTCAACTGATTCGCAGCTTTCTCTTTGGGGAGAATAATTTGTAGCTTAGATGATGACTGTATCAAAGCCCAATTAGACTGTCGCACTAGATTCATCTCTAGGGGATATATCCCTAGCATGGATGATAAAGCCATGGCTAGAGTCAACGTGCAAGGTAGAGCACAGGCATTGGTTAGTAGGACTTCTAAGGACAACATTCCTTTGTCAGAACAGCCCAGGAGACTTATCTTAACCTATTGTAATCAACATCAGACTATTAGGCAGATAGTGACTACAAATTGGGCTCTCATAAGAAGTGACCCTGTGTTAGGAGAAAAACTAACCAGATCTCCTAATCTAACTTTCAGGAAACCTAGCTCTATGAGTGATTCGTTGGTAACGTACAGTCCTGTGGTGATCCAGGCCACCTCATGGATCACGGGCAGTAAAGGATTCATCAAGTGTGCATCATGTGAAGCATGTAAACATGGAGTGAATAAAACAGAACTCTCCACACAATTCAGTAATAGGCCAACAAAAATAGACAAAAAATTGACCTTTAAGACGGAGTTTGCGGTGTATGTGCTAGAGTGTCCTTGTGGCCTGTGCTATGTTGGCAGCACTTTGCTGATGGTCCACAAGAGGATACTCCAGCACATACATGCAATTAACAATGGTGGTGAGACTTATCCTGTTGCCCGTCACTTTGATGAGAAACATGCTAAAAAATCGAGTGAATTGCGTTACTTTGTAGTGGATTGTATTCCCCCATTGAGAAGAGGCAGAGACCGTGACAGAAAATTGAGAAAACTGGAAACAAAATATATTTTACAAAAGGATACTAAGACCCCTAATGGATTACATCTCAGTGAAGATTTTTACACATATTTATAATATTTTATTGTAATCTGTATATCTTCATTAGTATCTGTTTTTTGTTTATATGCTTCTGTTTGTAATCATGATTTTTTAAAATTGTATTTATTACACTATATTTTGCACATTTATGGTTTTAGGTATATAGGCACTATGTAGTATTGCATACGCACTTTAAACCATGGATTTCATGAGTATCCTCGGCTTGCTTCAACATCCTACGCATGCTACGGAAGATCTTCTGGTGGATCCCCACCGAGACCAGGAAGACCGTCACCCAGGCCCTCGTTAATAGCCGACTGGACTACGGCAACGCCCTCTACGCCGGTACCACCGCCAAGCTCCAGAAGAGACTCCAGCGGATCCAGAACGCCTCAGCCAGACTCGTCCTCGACATCCCACGACACAGCCACATCTCCGGACATCTGAGAGACCTCCACTGGCTCCCCGTCAACAAAAGAATCACCTTCCGCCTCCTCACCCACGCACACAAAGCCCTACACGACCAAGGCCCGAGCTACCTCAACAGCCGGATCAACTTCTACGCTCCCAAACGCCACCTCCGGTCAGCCAACCACGCCCTCGCCGCCGTCCCCCGCATCCGAAGAGCAACTACAGGAGGAAGGTCCTTCTCCTACCTGGCCGCCAAGACCTGGAACTCCCTCCCGACCGACCTGCGCCTGACCCAAGACCACCTCTCCTTCAGGAAGAAGCTGAAGACCTGGCTGTTCGAGCAGTAGCGGCACCCCCCCTCCCCCAAGCGCCTTGAGACCCTACGGGTATGTAGCGCGCTCTATAAGTGTCATTGATTGATTGATTGATTGATTGATTGAGTATTGATTAATTGCCCTCTTGGGCTTCATTGTTGTGTTTCACAACATGTGCCACTGTTTACATTTGTTTGAACTAAGTACAATAAGAGAAACTTACATGCTGCTATATCCATTGCGATGCAAAGCAAAAAACTTTTTAACTAATTTTATCCTTTTAGCATATTACTTTTTTTGGCTTACGTTTTTACATATAACGATTGTAAATAGATTTTATCTTCATAAAATTATTTTATGATGATGTACAATTGTTTTTATCACCAAGGCTAATACATGCAATTGAAATGTTGAGGGACTATATTTGGATTTGACTCTAAGATAAAAGTCTATCCTGTTGGGAGATTGTAAAAAACGCATTAAGCACAAAGTTATAGCGGAGTTTTGCACATGTTCTGTAAATTATGAACTGGTTTCTTTGCAATGACACTGATACATTGTTTATGCAGTATATCTTCCATGTTCACGGTAAAAAAGTATGCACTGTCACTTTAAAGAGGTGGTCTGCACCTAGTAGCGTATCATGTGATCAAGGTGCCACGAGGACCGAAACGCGTAATGGCGGCGATGCTGGGCAGCAAATAAACATTGAATATCACCAAACTTGTGGGATTCGCCTCGTCTTTTTCCAGTGACTCGGGGGGGCTGTGAGACGAGTACGCAGAATATATATATATATATATATATATATAAACTACTTACTGGCGGTCAAGAGTAGGTAGTTATAGTTAGGACCTAGTTTCCATAGGAAATCCGCAACATTTTATTTGGAATAACTTTGGCACCGATTGACAAATCTTCGTTCCTATCCTGAAAGTTTCGGGGTGATTTGTCAAGCGGGGGCTGAGAAAAAATGGGGGTCCCAAAACGTGTTTTCCCCATGCAATTTTCTAAAGGGACATTTAGCCGCGGCTACAGCCTGAGCTGCTGAACGGAATTACACCAAATTTGGCAAAAAGGTAGAGTTCGGTTCACAGTTCACGCTTTTTGTTAAATGGTGTAAATCCGTGCTGTAGTTTCTGAGAAAATCAAAAGTAAAATCATAGATATATCTATGGATGAAGTAGGGTACGCATATCGTCCGAGTATCATGCGCGTACCCTTATGAGTACGAGCTGCATGCTAATTGGCTGTCAACTGTGTGTCAACACTCCAAACCAGGAAGTGTTGGTAGCCATCTTGTGTCTTGGTAGAGCCAAAACACAAGAAACCTAGCTTAGCGCGACCTCTGGTGTGCACGCGTTGGTTACGCGTATCGTACCCCGTATGCTGCACGATTTATAAGGCGTTCGGTACGCGTATCCAAACAAGAAAAAGAAAAATATGTTTGAAATATCTATCAAGCTTAGGTGTTTAGATGCTGGGTGGCTCTAAAAAGAGCCCTTGTGTTTATTGGCAGATTTTGGTATCTACAAGTAAGTACCGATGCAGAGTCTAAAGTTCAAGAGGAAGACTCTGTTCCCCTCATCTGTTAAATGTACATCATCTCTCCTATAGATGCCATGCATACTGAAACGCAGATTGTTGTGTTAAATGGACCCCATTCTATAGTCTCGGAGAAAAGCAGAAACAGATTTATTCACATGTTTCCTAGCTTTCTCAATCTGTGGACAATATTGGTTGGACCAGCTCTATTTCTGCCTTTGGCATATATTAGAATAGACAAAGGCAGTTTGGGGGAAAAGTGCCACCAATTCCCCAAAGGTGTCCTTCATAAGCATTTCCAGACCTACTGTAGTGATCATGAGCCTTTTGTGTAAGGGTAGGGTGTTGGGACCACGCTATCAACAGAGTAGTATGTGTGGCGTCATTAGACATGTCCGTCAAGTCTGTCGGGTACCATCAGGAGGAACTGGGCGTCCCGTAAACTACATCACCCAGAGGCATACGGGGTTTCGAATCGGAAGAGGTAAGACCAGCTTCCCCTACAAAGCCCTTCCATGTCAAAGGAGCGGGGCTTGTCAATTTACATTCCGGAGGTGAGCCCAGGAACGAACGGCTGTTCGTACATCTGTCCGAGTCCCGGAGCTTTTGTCGAAGCCCACACCACACCTAGATAAGGTATTTGGTAATGCAAATACACGGAGAGCAGCGCAGGAGCGCATTGACCGCTCTCCGTCTTGCGCCCCCTGGGTCTGGCCGTTCCAATACATTACCTCATGAACGCTGACCCTTCTTCCCCCTCCTTCCCTCTCCTTCCCCCGAGTATTAACAAGTAGGCTGCTTGTCTAGGCAATACAGACGTAGAGAACCACGCAGGAGCGCGTTTGCTGCTCCGCCGCCCGAGCCTATTTTCAACTCAAACCCGACTTTCTTTTTCCTCGACTTTCTTTTTCTAAAGAGGTTCTTGTATCGAGTTGTAGGACTTCTATTGTCCAAGTACTTTCCTTTGGGACACATCATGGAATGCTGAAAGCCCTTTGTGTTCTGCTATTACGCCTTGATGATTTTGGTTCTTTTTGTTTCCATGCCTTGTTGATTTCTGGAGCTGCTTATACTGCCTAGCTGATTTTGCTTCATTTACATTGCGCAGGAGTATTACTTCCTGTTTCGTTATTTCTTTCACTGACTTGAACAACTATACAGCGTTGCTGTGTTTGAGTCTCTTTATTTGGACACAGTTACTGAAATCCCTATTCTTCGAGTAGAAGGGTTATTTGGTTTATCAGGAGGACTGCCATGTAATGTTTGTAAATAATGTGAGACTATTAGCAATTGATGATGATACACGTGTTCCCAGACCTTCCTAACCTATGGCTTCATTTCTCCCCTTACCTGCAGTTACCCTGTGATAGACGATTCCTAGAGCTTCTGTGAGGTCCTACTACATACAACATAATCAGGAACAGAGGAGACGTCTTATTTGGCAGCAGTTTATTATTTTATCCACTTCCCTTTTCCCTGGGGTGCATGATCACATAGTGGTGTTACCTTCACTCTGTGTGTGCGTGCATCCTAGAGAAGAAGGAGCATTTACGGTTTTCCATCGTTCCTGCTGACGTCTTTCAGAGGTTAGTGGTTACATTAAGTGCAGCCATTGGCATTGTGACACCTACACCAGTCAAAGTGCCTAGGTCATTGCTAACACAGTGCACAATTATGAGGTCAGGGTGTTAGAGATATAAAAGGATTAACCAATGGCATCTATTGGTGCCACTTTAAACCTCTCTGTCCAATCCAGTTAATGTCTGCATTTGGTAAACCTAGGTCTTTGTGAATTCCTTTCTGTTCTGAGTACCTTTGGCTCCAGAAAAAATAGCTGTGTCCCACAATCCAAACTTTAAGCATGTTGAAGCGAGGTCTGGATGCACTCAGATGGTCTCTGTAAATGAAATGGTAGTTTTAAAAGTAAGATTTTTCTAAAATGGTTGATAAGATGCAGTTTTGAAAGAAGAAAAAAAATGATTGGTTGTTTGAGAACATTCTACACTGAAAACTAGGGTGCATGTTTATGTTTTTAAAAAGCATTATTCTTATTGGTTAACAAAAACCGATTGAAAGGTACGTTACATAAGATAAGGTGATATGTTGAAAAGTCAAGCACACTTGCTGTTTTGATTAGTAACATTGTGTGATGAACTTTTGACCTGTGTGCTCAGTTAAGTGTTTCATGAGTTGTTTCTATGGTAACAGGCAGAAGGTGTGTTTGCTTTTGAATTAATGTGGGAAGAAATGTGATTTGTTTATTAACATGTATATGTGTGTAGAATGAGAGGGAAAGTTTGCGATTTTCTGGTTTTGCTATGAACAGTGAAGTACAGAGATTCTGTATAAGAATATCTGCTGTGTGATTGACATTCTTCTTAATCTACAAATCAATTTGAAAGGTGAGTTGTTAACTTGTAAGGGGATTTATGTGGTGCATTTTGTAAGAGTAATGTGTTTCTCCTTCAAAAGTGCAAGGAGTAGTTTAGTTGTGTAGAATCACATTCTGAGTTTTTTTGCATTTGGATAACCATTGTGATAAAAACATTTGGTAAGTTAATGTGTTTGGTGAGTCAGCTTTGTACAGTAAAGTGCAGTACTAAAAAATGTAGAATGTGTGCAGTCACTTTTTCAGTTCTACAGTAGTTAATAGTGTTGCTTGTTTAGAATTAGGCTTGTGTTTCAAATCTACAAATTTCCAGGAAGTATACAAACACTACTGCAAACTCTCTGTGGCAGACTTAAAAGCCTCTTGCACCTCTTTGTGCTGCATTTGGGTCACTTTTTTGATGTAATACTGGCGCCAATAATGCAGCAGATTGCTTATGTATTTGCAAAATGAGTCAGGATTGTATAGTAAAATGCAGCAGTAATATATATAGAATGTGTTTAGTCACCTTACAGTTTCTAAACTAGTGAATTTTTTTGGTAAAATACAAGGTCTAATATGTTTTGTCTAGAATCACACTGTGCGTCTGTGTGCATTTAGGAATTATTCTGAGGGAAGCATTTTTGTACATTTTGTGTTTGCAGACATATAAGTGCTTAAAAACCTTTCCTTTTTTCACATTTTGATAGAATTAGAAACCAGTTATTACTTTTGTATTTGCAAAATGACTCATGGTTGTACAGTAAAATGCAGTATTTATATTTCTGGAATGTGTGCAGTCATATTAGCCTTTCAAGAGTAATTGACAGTGTTGCTTGTCTAGAATCAGACTTGTGTTTCAAATCTACAATTTACCAGTCAGTATATTTACACTGCTGCATACACTCTGGGGAAGATTTACAAGCCTCTCGTGGGTCTTTGGTGTTCTATTGTGTCACTTTTTTGATGTAATGTTGGTGCCAATAATGCAGCTGATTGCTTATGTATTTGCAAAATAAGTCAGGATTGTATAGTAAAATGCAGCAGTCATATACATAGAATGTGTTTATTCACCTTACCGTTTCTAGAGTAGTAAATGTTTTTGGGTAAAATGCAAGGTCTAATATGTTTTGTCTAGTATCACACTGTGCGTCTGTGTGCATTTAGGAATTATTCTGAGAGAAGCATTTTTGTACGTTTTGTGTTTGCAGACATATAAGTGCTTAAAAACCTTTCCTTTTTTCACATTTTGATAGATTTAGAAACCAGTTATTGCTTTTGTATTTGCAAAATGACTCATGGTTGTACAGTAAAATGCAGTATTTATATTTCTATTTATTTATTTTTATTTATTTTTAGAATTTATATAGCGCGGCTGATACCTTGCAGGCTTCCTGGCGCTGTAGAATACTTCAACTGAGGATAACTAGTCACGGGTAACAGGCGGAATGAGAATTAAGGAAACAACCAGGTCTTGATCCGTTTCCGAAAGGGGAGGAGTTGAGAGGTTTGGCGTATGTCAATAGGCAGACTGTTCCATAATTTGGCCGCTGCGACCCTGAATGATCTTCCCCCCGTCCTAGCTTTGTAACATCTGGGCACTATTACCAGATATGCTGAGGAAGAACGTAACGTTCTGGTGGGAGTATACCATGAGAACATGTCTTGCATCGGTCTGGGTCCAAGTCCATGCAGCGCTTTAAAGACAATGCAGAGGGACTTGAACGCCACCCGCTGCTTCAGAGGTAGCCAGTGTAACTCGGCTAGTGCTGCCGAGGCCGATGATCTCCTCGTCCAGCCAAGAGCTAGCTTAGCGGCGGCAGACTGAATTCTTTGAAGCCGGTCTAACAGCGTAATTGGGGACTCAAGAAGCAGGGCGTTGCAATAGTCCAGGCGACTAAGTATAGTACACCTGACTATCATCGCCCGAGCGTGTGAAGGAAGGAGAGGCATAATTTTACGCAGAGAGCGTAAGAGAGCCGAGCATGTCCCCACCGTTTTGGCGACCTGGGTGTCCATATTCAGATTGTTATTGAGCGTAGCTCCCAGGTTACGGACCGAGGTAACTGGCAGTGGTTTTTCCTTAAATTCCGGAGGCCAGAAATCACTCGGGAACTGACGAGAAATATAATTTCCCGCACAGTACAAAACCTCTGTTTTGGAGGAGTTAAATTGTAAGGAGTTCCTGTGTAACCACCCAGCCGTCTCACGCAGGCAGTCATGGAAGGAGGTTAAGGGGGTAAAGCCTTCTCCCTCCCATGAGAGAATAAGCTGGGTGTCATCGGCGTAGTTGATCGTTGTTATCCCGAATGACTTAATTAACGTTATCAGTGGTTTAAGATACACGTTAAAAAGAATGGGGCTGATGGAAGAGCCCTGGGGAACTCCCTGAGGTACTGGGGCAAAAGCGGATTGGAAGGGAGGGAGGGAAACAGCCTGTCTTCTGTCCTGAAGGTAAGAATAAAACCACAACAGGGCCGTGCCCTCCACACCTGCCTCGCGGAGTCTGTCCAACAGCGTCCCGTGGTTGACCGTGTCGAATGCGGCAGACAGGTCCAGCAGTATCAGTGCTACTGACTGGCCCCTGTCTGCACGCATGCGAAGATCCTCCATGGCTGTCAAGACTGCTGTTTCGGTACCGTGAGCAGGACGGAAACCGAATTGGAATTCATCCAAGAGGTTGTTTTGTTCTAGGTGCGTGGAGAGACACGAGCTTACCCAACGTTCGACCACTTTTGCAGGAAATGGCAGGAGGGAGATGGGTCGATAGTTAGATAAACAATCAGGGCTCAAGGAGGGCTTTTTCAGAAGCGGGGTAACTAGCGCTTGTTTCCAGGGAGTTGGTACATATCCGCAATGTAAAGAATAGTTACATATTCGTCGCAGAGTGCCGAAGAGTTCTGATCCAAAGTTTTTCCAAATCTTTGGAGGGAGGGGGTCAAGAGGGGATCCTGAGGTAATTCCGAGTGCCAGTCTATCAAAATCGGATTCAGGAATAGGGGGGAAATCCTGTAACCTGACCATGGGGTCGAGGCCTGCTGAGGTCAGGTCCTGCGAGCTGGTGGTGGCTCCCCGGCTGTTGGAGCATCCCAGCACAGGGGGTGCCTTTAAGTTGTGAATAATAGTGTTAATTTTTTCAGTGAAAAAAGTAGCGAGACTATCACAGAGGGCTTGAGTGGGAGGCTGAGTCGTTGTGGCACAATCTGGATGAGTTAAATTTTTGAGTATCTGAAAGATGCTTTTCGAGCTATTAGGGGCGTTGGCGATGGTAGAGCAAAAGTAGTTTGCCTTACTTTGCACTATGGCATTTTTATATGCCCGGAGGTTATCTTTCCAGATAGATTTATTAATATCAGTGTAGCCTTGCCTCCATTTTCTCTCAGATTGTCTGCAAGCTAGCTTGAGGGCTCTCAATGAGTCATCGAACCAGGGGGCTGGTGGCCTTCTCTTGGGATTACTCTTTTTCTGAGGGACTAGAGAATCCGCGGTGTTGGAGATCAGTGTACAGAGGGCCGAGTAATTGTCCTCGACCGACTGCAAGGTGGAAAAACTGTTCTCCACATTGAATACAGGGCCAGTCAATCTTAGCTTGTCCAATGCTTTCCAATCTCTATACATCAAGTCGGGGGAGGAACTAAGTGGCGACCTGTTGGCTCTGCCACCAGCTATGTGAAATTTAATAAGTGCATGGTCAGTCCAGCACATGGGGAGTATATCACTGAGGAATACTAGCCGGGGTGAGGAAAAAATCAGGTCAAGCTGGTGGCCGGCAGTGTGTGTAGGTTTGTTAACTAGCTGGGATAATCCCATGCCTTCACAGGAAAGTAAAATATTATTCAGGGCAGAGTCCAGGCTACCGTTTGGCCAGAGATTAAAATCGCCCAGAATAATCAACTTGTTATGAGTAGTGGCCATGTTGGTAATGGCGGTAAGAAGCGACTTTTGCTGCATGGAGTTGAAGGCTCCCGGGGGACGGTAACAAATCATAGCCGTGAAGGTGATTCCGTGATGACAGTTGATAGAAAGGCCAAGTATTTCTGTGCCTGCAACTGGGTCCATGTCAAGAGTTTTTATGGACCAGGACGCTCTGTAGATAATACCGACTCCCCCACCTCGACCCTTGGGTCTGGGGAGATGCAATATTTTAAAATCTTGTGGACAGGCCCAGTCCAAATCAATATTACAGTCGGAGTGGGTCCATGTCTCGGTAAGAAATAGTGCATCGAGGTGATGATTATCAATCATTTGGGAGATTTCATTAACGTGTTTAGGCAGCGATCTAACATTCAACAGGCCGCCTAGCAGCAGACCTTTACAGGCAAAGTCATGCAAAGGGTAGGCAGTATCTGAGAAGGATAGATGGCCTTCGTGCGCGAAGTCTCTGAGTCGAAGTAAGGACTCACGAGTTAGTGGCGGATGGACGGAGACGTTTTGAGAGGCCCATGCTTCGTAACCCGCACCAGTCGCTACCGAGGCGCGGACGAGCGCAGACGAGCTTGCCTTATGCGCGCCTTCGGCGCGCAATCGTCGCGCCCGCTGCGCTCGTCCGCTGCGCTTCCTGTTAGAGCTCATGTTATATAGTAGAGGTCGTGCGTAGGCGGGGGGGCGTGGCCAGCCGCGGTGGGCGTGTCTGGCGGGTCCCTTGACCAGATAATGGCGGCAAGACGCGATCCCCGAGCGAAGCAACAAGCAGTCTGTTGCTCAGCTCAAGTCTGGAGATCCAAGCGTTATTTTAAGTGCACCAGAGTTAAAAACACAGAATACACAGTAAAAAATCACAATGGTTTAAAAAGATGCCTGCTCCCGGCTTTCCGCCTCAGGAGTTCTTCGCAGCGTATAAGTGAAGCGCTGGCGCTAGGAGCGCGATTTATAGAAACTGGGGAGGGGGGGGGGCGTGGCCAGCCGCGGTGGGCGTGTCTGGCGGGTCCCTTGACCAGATAATGGCGGCAAGACGCGATCCCCGAGCGAAGCAACAAGCAGTCTGTTGCTCAGCTCAAGTCTGGAGATCCAAGCGTTATTTTAAGTGCACCAGAGTTAAAAACACAGAATACACAGTAAAAAATCACAATGGTTTAAAAAGATGCCTGCTCCCGGCTTTCCGCCTCAGGAGTTCTTCGCAGCGTATAAGTGAAGCGCTGGCGCTAGGAGCGCGATTTATAGAAACTGGGGAGGGGGGGGGGCGTGGCCAGCCGCGGTGGGCGTGTCTGGCGGGTCCCTTGACCAGATAATGGCGGCAAGACGCGATCCCCGAGCGAAGCAACAAGCAGTCTGTTGCTCAGCTCAAGTCTGGAGATCCAAGCGTTATTTTAAGTGCACCAGAGTTAAAAACACAGAATACACAGTAAAAAATCACAATGGTTTAAAAAGATGCCTGCTCCCGGCTTTCCGCCTCAGGAGTTCTTCGCAGAGTATAAGTGAAGCGCTGGCGCTAGGAGCGCGATTTATAGAAACTGGGGAGGGGGGGGGGCGTGGCCAGCCGCGGTGGGCGTGTCTGGCGGGTCCCTTGACCAGATAATGGCGGCAAGACGCGATCCCCGAGCGAAGCAACAAGCAGTCTGTTGCTCAGCTCAAGTCTGGAGATCCAAGCGTTATTTTAAGTGCACCAGAGTTAAAAACACAGAATACACAGTAAAAAATCACAATGGTTTAAAAAGATGCCTGCTCCCGGCTTTCCGCCTCAGGAGTTCTTCGCAGCGTATAAGACTGAATGTGTGCAGTCATATTAGCCTTTCAAGAGTAATTAATAGAGTTGCTTGTCTAGAATCAGACTTGTGTTTCAAATCTACAATTTATCAGTCGATATACCTACACTGATGCATACACTCTGCGGCAGATTTACAAGCCCCTTGTGCATCTTTGTTGTTCTATTGTGTCACTTTTCTGATGTAAAAAAAAACTCAAGCACTTATAAATTCTGTCAGGTACTGTCCGTGCAGAACTGTAATCATTCAGTCAGTACCCAAGTACTCATGCGGCTAAGTAGGCCTTAGGGCATGAACTGCTTCAAACCGCAATGTACTATGCTTGTAGTCTTCTATCAACCAACACACTTGTCTTTTATACCTTCAATTCCATAGTCTGTATCCTTACACTTCCACCAATCACTCTGTCACTGCTTTTGCACTGTTGTAGTAACCCATTCAGCAGTATGTACTAATCCATTTACTGCACTAAAACTCAAGCACTTATATATTCACTTAGACGCTCTCTTTACAGTATTCTGTACCCAAGTACTCACGCAACGAAGTAGGCCTTCGGACATGGACTGCTTCAAACCCCAATACACTATGTATGCAGTCTTCTATCCATCTGCACACTTGTCTTTCATATCTTCAATTCCCCAGTCTGTATCCATACACTTCCACCCAGCACTCTGTCACTGCTGTTGCACTATTGTAGTGACCAATTCAGCAGTTTGTTCTAATCCTTTCACCGCACTAAAACTCAAGCACTTATAAATTCAGTCAGGCACTGTCCTTGCAGAACTGTGATCATTCAGTCAGTACCCAAGTACTCATGCGGCGAAGTAGGCCTTAGGGCATGAACTGCTTCAAACCGCTATGCACTATGCTTGTAGTCTTCTCTTTACCTGCTCACTTGTCTTTTATACCTTCAATTCCCTGGGGTGTATCCTTACACTTCCACCCAGCACTCTGTCACTGCTGTTGCACTATTGTAGTGACCCATTCAGCAGTTCGTGCTAATCCATTCACTGCACTGAAACTCAAGCACTTATAAATTCTTTCAAGCACTGTCCTTGCAGAACTGTAATTATTCAGTCAGTACCTAAGTACTCATGTAGCTAAGTAGGCCTTAGGGCACAAAGTGCTTCAAACCGCTATGCACTATGCTTGTAGTCTTCTATCTACCTGCACACTTGTCTTGTATACCTTCAATTCCCTAGTCTGTACCCTTACACTACCACCAAACACTCTGTCACTGCTGTTGCACTATTGTAGTGATCCATTCAGCAGTTTGTGCTAATCCATTCACTGCACTAAAACTCAGGCACTTATAAATTCAGTCAGGCACTGTCCTTGCAGAACTGTAATCATTCAGTCAGTACCCAAGTACTCATGCGGCGAAGTAGGCCTTAGGGCATGAACTGCTTCAAACCGCTATGCACTATGCTTGTAGTCTTCTATCTACCTGCACAGTTGTCTTTTATACCTTCAATTCCCTAGTCTGTATCCTTACACTTCCACCAAGCACTCTGTCACTGCTGTTCCACGTTTGTAGTGACCAATTTAGCAGTTTGCTCTAATCCTTTCACCGTACTAAACTCAAGCACTTATAAATTCAGTCAGGTACAGTCCTTGCAGAACTGTAATCATTCAGTCAGTACCCAAGTACTCATGCAGCAAAGTAGGCCTTAGGGCATGAACTGCTTCAGACTCCTATGCAGCATGCATGTAGTGTTTTTTTTATTTTTTTATTGAGAGTTCATAAAAATAAACTATACATTGCAAGACACGTTTAGGGATAGAGTTAATACAGTACAGGACACATAGATACAAAAACGTGTTCAGATTTCATCAATTCAGAAACTTACTTATAAAGTGCAATTTGAATAAATACAAACAATCTGGTAGAGTGATATTAAAAAGATGTGATTACAGTTAGCTATCAACAGAAAACAGACTAGGATTCAAATATACTCCAGAACTTTTCATATTTCTTAAGGGTCCCTGATCTCAATGCATATTTTCTTTCCCTGCCCTGGATTCGTAGTAATTTTACCTTCCATGCCTGAAAGGTTGGAACATGATCGGTTTTCCAGGACTGCAAAATGAGGGATTTAGCTATTAAAGAAGCAATAAAAAGGGACTCATCGTATGGAGTATGACTCGAGGAGCAGCTTAGGACAGGGATTAAATCATTGAATATTATAGTGGCTTTGAGCTCAATGGAGAGGTAATTTTCTATTTCCTTCCAGAATAACTGAATTTTTGGGCACTCCCAGACATTAGGTTTCCAGGTGCCTTTTTCTTCACAACGAAAACATTTGTCGGCGACATGGGGAAATATACTGTGGAGGAAAGAGGGGGTTTTGTAAATTAACCATTTATTATAAAATTGCATACGTTTGAAATTAGCGCTGCGGAAAATGGTTTTATTACATTTATTTATCTTATCCCATATCTGCTGGCTAATTCCAATGTCTTCCCTCTTTTTCCACCTCTCAATGATCTTACTGGAGGATTCCTGCCCTTTGTTTTCTTTTAGTATTTTAATCCAAGTACTGATCTTCTTTTGTATTTGATTATTCAGAGCTGTAGAGATATTTTCTTTATGGAATAAATTTCATATATCGAGCTCTCTGAGTTTTGGATTGAGCATAAGAAATGGCCAGTTCAGAATTGTGTGGGAGTGCTGTATCTGTCTAGAAATTTCATCCCAGGACTTCCACCTATTGCCCATAAGGAAGTCTTCAATTTTCTCAAAGCCATTTTCCTTCCAGAGATTTATTATAATAATATCCATGCAGCCCTCTTCTCCTAAACTAAGGTTGGTTAAATCCGTTGTATTGCCTATTTTGGGGATAGAATAAAAATTCAAAAACTGAGCTTTCTTTTTAAAAATCCACTGTAGGGACTTATAGCGAACTTTCTTTGGATCTTTCGTAATTCTAACTGGGTCAGTGATTTTTGATTCTGACAGCATCCTCTTCATGAAAAAACTGTCTACCTCGTGGGTTTCTGAAGAAAAAAAAACCTAAAACTATGGTGTGCAAAATACGCAAAATAATATTTTCTAATATTTGGAAGAGAGAACCCTCCTTGTGCAGAGATATAAAGTGTTGAGTGCAAGTCAAGGAGATTTTTTTGCCCAAAGAAAAGAAGAGATCAAAGCATCTACTTTTTTAAAATAGGAGGCCTGGATTTCACAGGGTACGGAGCTAAAAAGAAAATTAAAAAGAGGTAAAACTGACGTGCGTACTAACGCTGCCCGTCCCATTAAAGACAAGGGTAATAAATTCCAACAATCTAAAAGAGACCCAGCCTTTTTTAATAGAGGTAAAAAATTCAGCGAATACAGGTCTTCCAGATTGTCCGATATGAATATTCCTAGATATTTCTTTGGGCATGTGTTGTATATCTGTCTGAATTCCGGTACGAAGGTGTCTACAGTGCAGTAGGTTAAAATAATTTCTGTTTTGTTAACATTAATCTTATAGCCCACTAATTTTTGGAAATCAGAGAAAATTTTTAAAATGTTCAATTGACTTGAGGGTTTGGAATCTAAAAAAAAAGCAATATCATCCGCGTATAATTTTATATTTGTCATTCCAACTACTGGGGCAGTGTCGGTCCTTGTATCCCTAATTGCAATCGCCAACCGTTCAATAAATAAGCAAATAAAATTGGCGACAGGGGGCATCCTTGTCGTGTTCCCCTAGTGACCTGACATGTCCCAATATTGGTATTATTAATAATAATCTGTGCTCTAGAATTCATATAAAGTTGTTTTAACCCCTTCGACGCTCATGACGAGCTCAGCTCGTCATGAGTTACGCCTCTCGTACGCTCATGACGAGCTCAGTTCGTCATGCAACGCGGGATTTTTAAAAGCTCAGCACAGCGCGGAAATCTGCACTGCACGCATGCTGTTAAGAGAGAAATAAAAACAATTGGGAAATTAAAACTGTGCAAAATAGCAAAAAGGCCGTCCCATGATACTAGATCGAAGGCTTTCTCCGCGTCTAAAAGCCAAATTTGAGCCTTCACCTTATTAATCTTAAAATAATCTAATGCCTCCAATAAAAAAAAATTGTATTTGAATGAAGATGCCTACCTGCAATAAAACCACACTGATCATGGGCTACCAGAGACCCCATTATTTTATTTAATCGGTTTGCTAAAAGTGTTGTAAAAATGTTATAATCTGTATTTAAAAGACTTATGGGTCGATACGAATTTAAATTTTCCTTGTCTTTTCCTTTTTTTAATATGCTAACCACCATCGCTGAATGAAAAGAGTCTGGTGGAGGACCTCCTCGAAGTAAGTAATTGACTAAAATCAGAAGTTCTTTACGTAGGGTACCTCCAATTTTTAAAAAAAATTCAATAGGAAGACCATCATCACCATTGGCCTTACCATTGGGGAAGGAGCAAATCACCTCATCTAGTTCTAGCATTGAGAAGTCCTCCATAAGATATTTCTTGCCCTCATCTTCTAATGTAGGTACTGTGAGTGACTCTAAAAATTCCCCAATGGGATAGGTTGTACCCCCTTCAGTTGCTTGATAAACTCCCTCGTAGTGTTTCAAAAACATCTCACCAATAGAGGCAGTAGTCTTAGCATGTGATTAAGTGATGGGGTCAGTTAGTTGGTCTATCCTATTTCAGCCTGCTTTTCTTTGACTTGCCAGGCCAATAGCTTCCCTGTATATTCACTCTCCTCATATATCTTTTGGGCATAGAGATTGCTATTAGTCTCGCCTAAGTCATAATAAAAATCCTTGATTCTACACTTTGCCTCAGACATCTTTTACCCAGAGAACGATGACCTAACCCTGTAATGTTCTTGGGTTGCCTGCGTGAGTTCAATTTGTAGATTGATTTTCTCCTCCCTTCTTGCCATCTGCTTTGGTATTTCTTTAGACGTAATTAACCCCCGTAAGGTGGCCTTAAATGCATCCCAGGTCGTATTTAATGGGGCTGTGCCTCTCTTCTGTGCAAAAAACTGCTCATTCTTGTCTTCCATATCTATACACCATTGTGGGTCTAGGAGGTTCAGTCTGTTAAAAAAACACCTTCTTAAAGGCCTTGCGTCGTGTATCCCCAATTTCACCTCCATACAGAGTGCCGCATGGTCTGAGATAGCAGTTGGTAGATGGGCGTAAATATATAACTCTAAATCATGAGGTGTTAAAAAAAATCTAGCCTAGATGCAGAGTAATACTTTGCTGAATGGCATGAATATTCTCGTTTGAGGGGATTAGAGAATCGCCAATTATCAATGACGTCAAGGTCTAGTTTGCAGCTTTGGATGGCCATAGCAACTTGGGGTTTGTTCTGGCGGCAATCTTTTTTGGAGGAGTCCATTAGAGGATTTTGTAAAACATTAAAATCTCCCCCCCATATTATTGGTCCAGGAAGACCTGTTATAGCATGCTTTAACTGTAAGATTGGCAGAGGGTCGTCTAAGATTGGTGCATAGATTGTAGCAAAGATTATGTTTGCATTATTTAATTTACCATGCACAGCTGCCCATCTACCTCTGGGCTCTATAAGTGTTGTAGTGACCAATTTAGCAGTTTGCTCTAATCCTTTTACCGCACTAAAACTCAAGCACTTATAAATTAGGTCAGGTACAGTCCTTGCAGAACTGTAATCATTCAGTCAGTACCCAAGTACTCATGCAGCAAAGTAGGCCTTAGGGCATGAACTGCTTCAGACTCCTATGCAGCATGCATGTAGTGTTTTTTTTTGTTTTTTATTGAAAGTTCATAAAAATAAACTATACATTGCAAGACACATTTAGGGATGGAGTTAATTCAGTACAGGACGGGGGGCGTGGCCAGGCGCCGAGGGTAATGGCCGCCTGAATCCCTAGCTCCGCCGGGACCGTCAGTGTCCCCTTTCAAAATCCGCTCTAAATCCTGGCTGGGAGGCTCTCCGAAGGCAGCCCCCAGCCCCCTCAGGCAAGGTGAACACTCGGTGAGAAATCCGGGCTTCCCGGACCCTCGGAGGCTTCCGAAAACGGCCGCGTCTTCCAGCGGCGGCCCGACATCTCACCCCTGGAGCCCGCATACGGCTGTACTCGCCACTCGAGGTCCCGGATTGCGCGAAAACGCCGGGACAGCCTGGGACGTGTGGCGGGGTGTCCAGAGTGACCCATCCAATAAGGCAGACCTGGGACTGCTGCGGCTTGCCTGCCCGAGCGATAAATAGGACGGCCACACACAGTTTGGCTACGGTGAGGGAGGAGGTGAGAAAGCCCGGCCTGGGCTGCTCCCAGCCTACCGTGAATTGACTGCCCTTCACTGCTGTTTACAGGAGGCCCTGTGGGCCGTGCACGTCCCGCGGCTCTAGCGGAGGCCGGCCCCGGAACATTGACGGTGGGAGGACCGGCTGGAAGCGTCTAACGGACCAGGGAGGTGTCGGATCGCGACGTGAAATCTCGGCCACAACCCTAGACGTGGGCCCCCGCGCTACCATAGCGCCTAGACGGCAGCTACTGCGCAACAGAATCTCTGTCTCTGCCTGGAATTGGCTGGAGCGGAGGGTGGACTAGAACTGGCGACAGTCAGGAAGAGGGTGGGCGACGTACTGTCGGACCCCAGAGGCACCAGATCGAGCATGAAGCCCAAAGGGGGTGCAGTGCCCCAGGCAAACAGACTGGACCAATATACTGTGCCCAAGACCCCAACACAGCCTGGGGGAGAGACGAGGGAGGTCGTGGGAAAGGCGGAACCCTCTCTAACGTCCATCATGGCCGCGATCCAGGCACTTGGCACCAACCTCGAAACGAAGATGGACAAAATCACCATCGAGGTGAACCTACTCCGCACCGACTTGGGGAAAACCGCGGACCGTTCGAAAGCCAATGAGGTGGACATTAAGACCCTCCAGGAATCGGAGAAGAAGCTCACAAGTAGGGTCAACGAGTTGGTCCACCAGCACCGACAGATGGCACTGCGGCTCGATGATCAGGAAGGTAGGGCTCGAAGGAGCAACATACGCGTGGTGGGCGTGGAGGAAGGACTGGAGGGTGACAGTATGGAGCTTTTTCTCGAGGACCTGATACTCCGTCACCTTAAGCCAAAGAGACTTTCCAAGATTTTCACTATAGAAAGAGCCCACCGGGCTCCGATTCCCAAACCCAAGACTGGAGCCTCACCGCCAACAATTATTGCCAAAATCCTTAACTACCGCGACCGAGACGCTATACTACAGGCTGCCAGGCAACACGGTGATCTACAATACGAGGGGTCCACGGTACGGTTTTTCCCTGACTTTACGCTGCAAGTGCAACAAGAACGGCGGTCCTTTCAGGGGGTCAAGACGGCGCTCCGAGAACATGGAGTTCGATACATGATGTTCTTTCCTGCGAAACTGAAAGTTCTATACGATGGTCGATCCCATCTCTTCACCTCGCCGGCATCAGTACAGGACTGGATCGACGCGACGCTGGCTGTGGTCCCATCTCGCCAAAATGGCGGACAGTGGAGAGACAACGGACAACCCTCTCCGGGATCGGCGACGGAGGGAGCTGAAGCGGGGGGGCAAAGTCAACGATCCTGGCGCTCGAGGTCTAACAGTCCCCGCTGGGACTCACCCGGAGAAAACACAGCACGATGAAACGAAGCACACAGGACTTGCAGAACGCCGGACAGTAATGTATAAAGTGTGTTTGTTGGTATGACTGGGTGCTCCGAAGGGGCGGATTGGGGCCGGCCCAGGTATTGAGGGCCGGGTTCCCTTACTTTGCTTGCATACCCGAGGCCTGAGGGACTGAAGGACCTGGGACACTGCCGGGGGGCGGCCGGGACGGAGCTGGCCACGTGTTTCCCGAGCTAGAAGTTCCTCGGCTTATCACCGGGGTCGGGTTGGGCGACAGGCGCTCTGCTAATTAGGGTGGTGGGTAGTTTGAAACCCACGGAGCAGGGGGCAGGGAGGGGGGATTTTGTTATTGCAGAGGTGGGCGGGATGGTTGGGGTCCGGGGAGGGTGGAGACCAAAGGGACTGTCGGAATCACATATGGCTGTCTGTAATGTTAGAGCATGTCGGGGGGGTTCCAGGTCGGGTGGTGACCACTGGGGGGATCCGGGGAGGGACGGGGAGTTGGGGGTTTGTTATGGTCGAACGATGTATTGAGATATGAAGTCATTAGCAGTTCAGTGAGGCACCGTTGGAATGGTTTACAAAGCAATGGTTATGGCTAGGCATTGGGAAAAGAGCTTGAGAATCATGAGCTGGAATGTCAATGGACTTGGGGACAGGCTCAAGCGCACTATAGTTCTTCAATTCCTTAAAAGACACCAACCGGACATAGTAATGTTGCAAGAAACCCACCTACTGGGTAACACATGTCACGCACTTAACAGGTGGGGCTATACTCTCGCCTCGCACTCGGGCTTCACATCAGGTTCCAGGGGAGTGGGGATACTTATGCGCCGCTCGCTGCCCTTCCACATAGACAGTACTAAGGTAGACCCACAAGGCCGTTTCACGGTCGTCACAGGACGCTGGGAGGGGTACACGCTTAACCTGCTTTCGACATACATCCCGCCGGGATTACAAGTCCAGGCCTTTACAGACCTGGGCAAATTGCTGCTCTCCCTTCCCGAAGGTCAATTGGTCCTGGGCGGGGACTTCAATTCTGTGGTATCGGGGCTCCTTGATAGACAGCCCCCCAGGGATCTTCCCCAAGGGCGCCTCTGGTTGGCTGACTTTCTTGAGGCCTTTGGACTCACCGACGTTTGGCGTCACCTTCATCCCACACATAGCCAATCCACCTTCTTCTCAGGGCCACATCATACCTTCTCTCGGATTGACTATATCCTCGCCGTCCTGCAGCACCACACTATAATACGGGAGGCCACGCTCTTACCCAGGGGCATTTCGGACCATTCCCCTATTACTACACATATTACGTTCGGGACCAGGAGGGAGGGGTGTGTAGCGCCAATAAACCCCTGGCACCTAAAGAACAAAGACACGCGGGAGAAACTTGACACCTCCATCTCCAATTACTTTGAAGAGAACTTGGGATCGGTAGACTCCCCTGTCACGGTATGGGAGGCATTCAAAACGGTGGTTAGAGGGGAGGCGCTTTCAGCCATCGCGGGAAAAAAATGGGAACGGCAATGTCAGGTCACTACAGTTGAGGCGGACCTTGCTACACTGGAGGCTGAAGCTCTTGAAAAGGGGGCCAGGATGATAAGGCACAAGTGGCAGGCCAAATTGGCAGAATACAGAGAGCTGGTCTCCCTGGAGGCCCAGACGGTGGCTAGACACAGAATGGGTAGATTGTACGACCAGGGTGACAAAGCTGGAAAGCTCATCGCCTGGTTAGATAAAAAACAGCAAGCCAAGAAGATAGTCCCATTAATTCATGCGCAATCCGGAGTGATTCTCACAGAGCCTCGTGAGATAGTGGAGGAGTTTGCTAGACACTATAAACAGGTCTATACGAGGGTGTCTGACCGACCAGAGGAAGACTCTATTGCCCTCCTTGCTGATATCCGAATGCCGTGTCTCTCTGATGAAGATCGAGTGACCATTGATAGCCCCCTCACAGAGACTGAACTACAGCGGGCGATAATGGAACTCCGGCCTGGGAAGGCAATGGGTCCTAACAGCCTCCCGATAGAACTCTACAAGATCAAACCAGATACAGTCAGTAAGCACCTAAAAGCCATGTTTGAGACGAGTAGAGAGAAGGGAATACTGCCGCGCGACCAGCGCATCGCCACTATAGTGGCAATCCCAAAGGAGGGGAAGCCGGCTGAACACTGTGCCTCATACAGACCGATCTCGCTCCTAAACGCTCAGCCGAAAATACTGGCGAAGGCACTTGCCAATAGGCTCAAACCAGTACTTAGTACGTTGGTTCATCCTGACCAGTCAGGATTTATACCGCACCGGAATACGGCCCTCAATATCCGACGCCTACACGGGGTGCTTGGCCAGCGCCATAGACTGACGGAGGACGCGGTGGTGGTCTCCCTGGACGCTACTATGGCGTTCGACACCCTAGAATGGCCGTACATGTTCGCCGTCCTGCGTAAGATGGGCTTCGGACCCCGATTCTCGTCGTGGGTTCGTCTTCTCTATTCGGAACCGCTGGCACAGGTCCTAGTAAATAATAGAGTATCGGAGATCTTCACTTTGGAACGGGGCACTAGACAGGGCTGCCCTCTCTCCCCTCTCCTGTTCGCCCTCTCCCTTGAACCTTTGGCTGCCTGGATTAGACAGGACGTATACCTTCGCGGAATAGAGTGGGCGGAGGGATGGGAAGATAAAATTTCCCTATACGCTGATGACATTCTTTTATACCTCTCCAAGCCACGACGATCAACCATCGCTGCACTGGACATCCTCTGCAGCTTTGGTCGCAACTCCGGCTTCGAAGTGAACTGGAGCAAATCCTACTTTTATGTCCTCAGAGGGGAGTCACCGAGGCTTCCTGCCTCTTGTCCCGTCACAGTGGTTGAGGACGGCTTCAAATACCTGGGAGTGTTCGTCTCCACGGACAAAGCCCTATCCTATGAGCGTAATCTTCTGCCTCCCCTTCGGCGTCTCCAGGATCTGCCATTGTCATTGCTAGGCCGGGCCGCCTTATTCAAAATGATGGCGCTGCCCAGGTTCCTGTATGCCCTCCAAAACTACCCTGACCTAGTGCCTGACGCCTACTTCAAGGCTGTTGACGCCGCTCAACGTACCCTCCTCTGGGCAGGCGCCCCTCGTATTGCCTTGCAAAAACTCACACTGGGGTGGTATGACGGAGGCATAGCCCTACCCGACATACGAAAGTACTACTGGGCGGCTCATCTCTCAGCTATTAATCAAGGGACCTATGGGGACGGTAATGATCCGGCCTATGGGATGGACAGATGGCAACTCCCGGGGGGGAACTACGAAATCGCACTCTACTCCAAAAGGGGTAAACATCACTTCACTGGACCTACGCAGCATTCGAGACAGATATGGCACATAGCCCAAAAAAAACTTGGCTGGTCCGGGGTCCTCACCATGGCCACGCCGCTATGGGCCTCAGGCAAATTAGGCAACCTGGGCCAAACTAAGGGATTCCGGAATTGGGACCTGATCGGGATCTCACATATCAGAGACGTCTGGGGTCCCAAGGGTGTACACACATTCGAGCACATGCAGGCAACCTACGAACTGGCACACACCGAATACTTTCGATACTTACAGTTGCGACACTCGCTCCAGGCAAACATTCCACCAGGCACTACATTACCTGTATGCTCACCTCTTGAAGACAGGCTGTTAGATGGCCTAATTCCGGAACATGCTATATCCCTCACGTACAAAAAACTACTTAATAACTCCCCCAACATACTCCTTCCCCTAAAAGAGAAGTGGGTGGCTGATGGGTTAGAAATTGATGAGGAGGAGTGGACCTATGCTCTGGCGTCCCCCCGGGAAGTAGCAATATCAGCCCGAATGCGCCTAATTCAGTTGAAGATACTTCACAGGATCTACATTTCAGGTGCAAAGCTGCAGAGAATGGGAAGAGGTGGGGATGGACTCTGCAGGAGGAGTTGTGGTGCAGAGAGTACCTTCTTCCATATCCTTTGGGGGTGTCCAAAGATTCAACTATACTGGGGGAGGGTGGTCCGCTGCATGCAAGAGGTGTGGGAGGTAGAAATACGGCTGGAGGCAAAAAGATGTCTGCTCAACATTTGGAACCAACGGACCTGTCACATAAGGGGAGGCTTTGGGTCCCGCTTGGGCTGATGATGGCTAAACGCAACATTGCCAGACTGTGGGGTGCTCCCAATCCGCCGAAACTGAGAGACTGGAAATGTGACATGGACTGGTCCATGCTGCAGGAGAAAACGGTGTATGTCTCACGAGGCTGTCCTCGCAAATGGGTGGAAATATGGTCCAGGTGGAACGAATATAGGGGAAACATCTGTGAGCCCCCGCTGACTACACGGTCTGGCTCACTGGACATGCCAGACGCGACCTGATTCCTAGCACATATACTAATTTAGTTACCATACATGTGCACCTGAACTGTTCTGAACCTTACAGTTGTGTAACGTGTCGACCAAGTTAAAGGGGGGGATGTTCTTAGTTTGTTTCTTTCTAGGGACCTACACACATCGACCATGTGATATGCATTAAACTGAAAATATGACCTTCCTTGTCCCTCATTATCCTTCAGGACCTCACAGTTGTACATTCTGCAACGCCACCGTACCCCCGGGTTGACGGTCTGGGCTGTGTTTAAAAATTTGTCTACATTGCTGATTCTACTGTTGGCCGGCCCTGTGGGGTTGTAGGCGAGGAATGTCTTATGTGATCTGCTAAATAAAGGTCTTTAAAAAAAATAAAAAAAATTCAGTACAGGACACATAGATACAAACACGTGTTCAGATTTCATCAATTCAGAAACTTACTTATAAAGTGCAATTTGAATAAATACAAACAATCTGGTAGACTGATATTAAAAAGATGTGATTACAGTTAGCTATCAACAGAAAACAGACTAGGATTCAAATATACTCCAGAACTTTTCATATTTCTTAAGGGCCCCTGATCTCAATGCATATTTTCTTTCCCTGCCCTGGATTCGTAGTAATTTTACCTTCCATGCCTGAAAGGTTGGAACATGATCTGTTTTCCAGGACTGCAAAATGAGGGATTTAGCTATTAAAGAAGCAATAAAAAGGGACTCATCGTATGCAGTATGACTCGAGTAGCAGCTTAGGACAGGGATTAAATCATCGAATATTATAGTGGCTTTGAGCTCAATGGAGAGGTAATTTTCTATTTCCTTCCAGAGTAACTGAATTTTTGGGCACTCCCAGACAATATGTTTCCAGGTGCCTTTTTCTTCACAACGAAAACATTTGTCGGCGACATGGGGAAATATACTGTGGAGGAAAGAGGGGGTTTTGTAAATTAACCATTTATTATAAAAGTGTATACGTTTGAAATTAGCGCCGCGGAAAATGGTTTTATTATATTTATTTATCTTATCCCATATCTGCTGGCTAATTTCAATGTCTTCCCTCTTTTTCCACCTCTCAATGATCTTACTGGAGGATTCCTGCCCTTTGTTTTCTTTTAGTACTTTAATCCAAGTACTGATCTTCTTTTGTATTTGATTATTCAGAGCTGTAGAGATATTTTCTTTATGGAATAAATTTCATATATCGAGCTCTCTGAGTTTTGGATTGAGCATAAGAAATGGCCAGTTCAGAATTGTGTGAGAGTGCTGTATCTGTCTAGAAATTTCATCCCAGGACTTCCACCTATTGCCCATAAGGAAGTCTTCAATTTTCTCAAAGCCATTTTCCTTCCAGAGATTTATTATATTATTATCCATGCAGCCCTCTTCTCCTAAACTAAGGTTGGTTAAATCCGTTGTATTGCCTATTTTGGGGATAGAATAAAAATTCAAAAACTGAGTTTTCTGTTTAAAAATCCACTGTAGGGACTTATAGCGAACTTTCTTTGGATCTTTCGTAGTTCTACCTGGGTCAGTGATTTTTGATTCTGACAGCATCCTCTTCATGAAAAAACTGTCTACCTCGTGGGTTTCTGAAGAAAAAAAAACCTAAAACTATGGTGTGCAAAAGACGCAAAATAATATTTTCTAATATTTGGAAGGGAGAACCCTCCTTGTGCAGAGATATAAAGTGCTGAGTGCAAGTCTAGGAGATTTTTTTGCCCAAAGAAAAGAAGAGATCAAGCATCTACTTTTTTAAAATAGGAGGCCTGGATTTCACAGGGTACGGAGCTAGAAAGAAAATTAAAAAGAGGTAAAACTGACATGCGTACTAACGCTGCCCGTCCCATTAAAGACAAGGGTAATAAATTCCAACAATCTAAACGAGACCCAGCCTTTTTTAATAGAGGTAAAAAATTCAGCGAATACAGGTCTTCCAGATTGTCCGATATGAATATTCCTAGATATTTCTTTGGGCATGTGTTGTATATCTGTCTGAATTCCGGTACGAAGGTGTCTACAGTGCAGTAGGTTAAAATAATTTCTGTTTTGTTAACATTAATCCTATAGCCCCCTAATTTTTGGAAATCAGAGAAAATTTAAAAAATGTTCAATTGACTTGAGGGTTTGGAATCTAAAAAAAGAGCAATATCATCCGCGTATAATTGTATATTTGTCATTCCAACTACTGGGGCACTGTCGGTCCTTGTATCCCTAATTGCGATCGCCAACGGTTCAATAAATAACGCAAATAAAATTGGCGACAGGGGGCATCCTTGTCGCGTGCCCCTAGTGACCTGACATGTCCCAATATTGGTATTATTAATATTAATCTGTGCTCTAGAATTCATATAAAGTTGTTTTAACCCCTTCGATGCTCATGACGAGCTCAGCTTGTCATGAGTTACGCCCCTCGTACGCTCATGATGAGCTCAGCTCGTCATGTAACGCGGTTTTTTAAAAGCTCAGCGCAGCGCAGAAATCTGCACTGCACGCATGCTGTGAAGAGAGAAATAAAAACTATCGGGAAATTAAAACTGTGAAAAATAGCAAAAAGGCCGTCCCATGATACTAGATCGATGGCTTTCTCCACGTCTAAGAGCCAAATTTGAGCCTTCACCTTATTAATCTTAAAATAATCTAGTGCCTCTGTGGAAAAGTAAATTTTGCCATGTTCTGTGTCCCTACGCCTCATCCATCATATGTTATGTATGCATGACCAATATGCATATGTTATTCCCCATTTCTGATTAAAGACGCAATTACAGTTGTGTCCACCTCTGGTATGCTATTTTCCAGTCCTCGTGAATACTACGAATATCAGGCCTATGTAAGTAATGTTGCCACGTTTCTCAGTGTGCACGTTATTCAATTATAAAGTCCCCGTTTCTAGGCCTCAAAAGGGCCCGGACCACAGATTCAGCTCCTGTCTCCTGAAAGCCTCGCTGAGGAGCGATACAGCCCCCACCTGTATCCTCGACCCTTCACTTACTTCCTGCCTAGCAGTGCCCGGTGCAGCCCGGCTCTGCCTCTGAGTCTGCCAAAAGTATATTATAGTTCCTGCTATCAGTTCAGTCCTCCTCTTCTGCATTCCTAAGCTACTGAACTGCATCAATAGTTTCCGTCATTGTCTAGCCTTCTCGGCTCCACGTTAGAGAAATACTGTATTTAATGGTCATTTAATATTCTTCACGTACTACATGTAGAATAATGCATGGTCCAGTCTTAGAATCAGGTTAGCTTTTCCCCTCATGACTTCTAGTTTATATCAACATGTTCCCTAAACATTAGATACCAGATAGGGTTTAGGTACATGTCGCTCCGACCCTCCAGACTCTAGTCTCTGCTCCTAGCACAGAGTTCGTACCCCCAACTTCTTCTAGTAACACGTCATTGCCAGTTTTCGCGCACCATTAGGTTAGAGGTCCCGGCTCCTTAGGTAGCCCCCTCCTATGTTTCCGCCCATTCATGACATATTCTGTTACGTTTGCATCACATGTCTATGTAAACTCCCAGTTACACCCACTTTTACTGTTATCTCTCGCGACTGTTACACGTCACGCCTTCTACTCCACCCACTGTTACGCCTACTGCAATGTAATACTATGTGTTTGCGCTATGTATATATGCCTGTGTTTTATTATTGAATGTTAGCGCGCTCATCCCAGACCAAGCCCCAGCAGCTGCTGGGCATCTTTTTCCCCTACTGGGTCCCAGTTGTCCTGCTGGGCCCTGTCGTTCTGCTCATCCTATGCAGGTTGTCCTGATCCTGTCCTTATGCTGTAATAAACCTGCAAAACTCCTACTACCTCGAATCTTGACTCTTATTTATTGAGCTATCTGTTATTCATTTATTCATCCAAAAATAGGGTATTATTTATTTATTTACCACATAATGGCGCCCGAATAGGGACTTGCCCTTTCCCCACGCGTCGGTGAAGCCACGCCGACCCCCTGACCCCCTGCAGTCGTGACGGAACTCTTCTGGCCAAGTGCAGATATTTCTGCTTTAAGTATCCCTCAGGCCCACGGAGGAGACGGAGGAGGCGGTCCAGCATCCGAACGAGACGGTGGAGGAACGCGGCGAGTCCCGACCAGAGCCCAAGCCGAGAGTCCAAGGTCCGAGGTATCCGGAGGTCCACCCGTAACTGAAGTCCGAAGTCCGAAGTTCGTCGTCGTAGTCCAGTCCCGTCCGAGGCTTTCCGTTCCGTGCTGCCCGGTGAGTACCATTGCTGGGGTAGTGTCTAGACAGGGTCAGTCTAAATTGACTCTGGTCCGTGGGTTGGTGGTACCCAAGCCCGCAAACGAAGTGTCCACCTAGGTGGATACGGGTCTTGATGTGTTCCTTTAGGGGACCGGTATGTTCCGTACTGTTACAGCAGTGCATCCAGTAACTCTAGTCTGTTCCGTTTTCGAGAATTCTGTTCTGTTTCTGTTTTCAGTATTTTTCAGGTAGTATTCTGTTCGAACTGTTATTTATGATGTTGTTTAATGTATTTTCAATGTCGTGGTATGCCTGAATTGTTTTCCCAATTGTTATTGTTTTTCGTGTATTGTATTGTGTTCCGATTTAAGTTTAGAATGCCGCTCTTTTCAAAGTTACGTCAGTTAAAAACTAGAAAGGGTCTGCTGGAAGCAGCAGTTCCTGTTCCGCCAAGGGACAGTCCAGGTCACTTTATGTATCAGAAACATGGCATAAGCGCCATATTGTATTTAGATTTATGGGTAGAGTATACCAAACAGTTAGAAGAAAAGTATAGATGGCCCGTATCGGGTACATGGGATGCCGAATGTATCATGCGAGTAGAAGAAGCATTATGGAAAAAGAAAGCCAGACAGTCACAGAAAGATGCCATCGAGTTATGGCGTAAGGAAGCGCATAGAAGAACGGAAAAGGAAGTCAGAAAGTCAGAGTTAAGTAGAGAATCCCAAGAACGAGCCCAAGAAAGAGAATTAATCGAGATAGGTGAACAAGTCAAAGCCGAACAGTCAGACAGACAGAGGCATGCCCTTATTAAGGGTATGTATCCTCTTCTTGCCGAAGGTGTGCCAAAAGCGACCCCGGAGGCATCCAGTAATTTCCCGCCACCATTAGTTCCGACCAAGCTACGTCACAAACCGACCGCAGCTGATATTTTCATTTCGTCCTATTTGGATGACACCGTCCCAGAATATGCAAATCCAGTTCGCGCTCCACCTGTCCCTGTAAATCAGGCACTTCCCGCTCTTCCAGGCACCGGAGTACCTGTTACGGTACCCCCGGGTCAGCCCGCCATACAAGTTCAGCCCACGTTACAATTACCGACCCTGCAAGCACGAAGAATGTCAGTTGACGATTCTAGTCTAGGGGCCGCAGGAGGAGGTCCTCCTCAAACCCCGCCGCCACACAAGCGTTTATCAGCACTCGAATTACATGCTCAAGCATCACAGCGTACTCCCAAGAGTAATAAGTCTGTCGCAGAAATCAGGCAAGCCCTTAACGAATGTAGTTATGATCCAGTTCCAGGCGAAAATACTATGGTTTTATATTCCTTGCGTGTAAGAAGAGTGACCGAGTATCTAGTCACCTTGCCGAATATGAAAGAAGATCTAGACAGAATATATCGTTTCATCCGTACAGGGGATGATCCAGAAAGTATTGGCGAGATTATGTCCCAAAGGAAAGCCGAGATTCAGCTCATGATATTAAAGTTCCTGATCAATTGTTTAATAAGAGAACAAGATTACCCGTCTAAAGATCCCGCCGAAATGAGAATCCTAACAAGGTGGAGTGATAATATAGCCGAGGGTAAGCACAAGACCATTAGTGCCATGGAAAGTATGTACAAGAAAATTCGTAAAGAAATAATAAAGTTACACGAACAGCGTAAAGCAGCACAAGTAAGCGAGAAAGAAAGTGCCTCTGATCCTGAAGAGGAAGACGAGAATCCCGTCAGAATAGCGTATGTAGGAAAATCCAGATTTCCAGATCGCCATTTACGTCCAGAACCTAAGTCTATTTTTCATCATCCAGCACGAGAGCCGCGCTCTCTAGAACAAGTATTTCAAGCTACCGATCACATTCTGAAATCACGAGTCGGTTACAGCGAATTAAGTACCATGCACGAACAAGAACTAGCCCGATCAGCAGTCCGATGGATTACTGATTCTACCACTTTTCCAGACGAAATAGTGGCACAAATGTTTCTGAAACTGCCCCCAGCCGAGCAACGACTGGTGGGTATGTATATGATCCAGCACCTCATTACTCTGTATGAGGGTCAACATTCTGATCCAGGCCCGTTACACGATATCCTGAACGAGTTACTCCAGTATAGATGGAGAGGTCTAGGTACCGATTTAATTAGTGTCATTCTAGAACAGCGCCACAAGTATAGAACGTTCCTGAACCCGCATTTTGTTCATGTCTCACCCCCAGAAAGTAAACCGTTTTACATAGACAGACAGAATCCGTTACGAGAAGTCCACCCAGTCCAAGGGGCGGGTGGCGACATGCAACGAGTGTTTGTATACACTCCGATATCAAAGATGGAACTCCTCGAGATGAAGAAATTAATTCCCTGTCATGACAAAGATCCAGCAGGGTTCCATCGAGAATTAAAAGACATGCTCCGTATGGGAGAATACACCTACCCAGATATCATTAAAATGTTAAAAGTTCTGCTACCCGCAGGGGTGTATGAAAAGCTAAAGGAAAAAGAATGGGAGGTGGGAGAGAAAAAGATCGATTGGACAGCTCTAGAAGCTGAAGACAAGGCACGAGTACCAGGTACCGGTCTTGGAGATAAATGTAAAGAATTACCAGAATTATTGATTCAAGTTTTACCCAGATTATTGACAACTAGGAAAGAAGACTGGGATGCAATCTCAGCCTGCAAACAGAAACAAGAAGAAGATATTAGTGATTTTTATTCTAGATTCGAGAAATGTTTCAGTATTAACAGTGGTCTCAAGACAAGTAGTGAGTCATACCCTCATCTTTTCGTTACCAAATTGGTCGAGAATTCAAGTCCACAGATTAAAAACCGAGTTTTGAAAGTCGAAAGCACCTGGCAAGCAAATAGTCCGTCCCAGATGCTCCAGATGCTCCAGTACCACCAGAATAGAATCAGAGAAGAGCAAGAACACGAGAGAAAACGTATGAAAGACACGAAAATGAAAGTGCTAGTTGCACAATCTATTCCCCAAGACAGTCAGAAGAGGGGTCCGAATCAAGCCAGTCATCCTGCAGCTCCCGTTAAAGGGAACTGCAATTATTGTAAACAGCCAGGTCATTTCATAAACGATTGTGCAGTTCTGAAGCACAACATAGCTACTGGTAAGACTAAAGAAAGACCACGTCCGCCGAGACAAGAACAAGTTTCACAGACTCCTCAGTCACAGAATGCACCGCAGACAGTTACCGTACCGCAGCCTATTGCTGCAACACAGCACGTTACTTCGCAGATGTACCAGTATGCACAGTCTGAGTATCCAGAGTACCAGTCATATTCATGAAACAGCCTAGAGAGGGAGGTAGGCGTGCCTCTCATCGAGATACCTGTAGACCAAGAAGGTCCCTATGTTCATAGTCAAGTATTAGGGAAAGACAGAAAATTTCTGATCGATACAGGGGCAAGTAGGACCACAATTAGTCACGCCGAAGTTCCAGGGGCTCCGCTCTCAGGCTCAAGAAATGTTTCCCTTGGATTTTCAGGAAAACCCATAGTTAATGAAATATCTCAGCCAGTTACTCTAGAAGTAGGTCCATTGTCCCGTACTACTGATCTGTTACTTACTAGGTCATGTCCAGAAAATCTATTGGGTATTAAGACATTGAAAGAATTAGGTGCAATTATTTGTTGTTCCCCAGAGGGAATACGTCTGTTCCTACGTGACTTTAAGGGTCACTATGTATTACGAGATTTTGATTCAAGATTGTCTAATGTTCCGCAGCAGTTATGGGCGCGAGGTCCAACTGATGTAGGTTACATGCAAATCACACCCTATCGTGTGACTCTCAAACCAGGTGTAGTGTTACCCCGAATCAGACAGTACAGATTGCCACCTGAGGCTGTAGCAGCCTTATCCAAAATTATTGACGAGCTCATGGCTCAAGGGGTAGTTGTAGAAACTGACTCCAATGTATGCAATTCTCCGATCATTCCAGTCATGAAACGTACTGATCCGAATGCACCCCCAGTATATCGATTAGTGATTGATTTACGAGAGCTTAACAAATGTATTATTCCTCAGTACCCAGTTGTTCCAGACATTTCTTCTCTGTTAACAGCCATTGATTCCGAAGCCATGTTTTTCACTGTTATTGACCTCAAGAATGCATTTTTTAGTGTTCCAATTCATCCAGACAGCCAGTTTCTTTTCGGATTTTGTTTAAATGGAAGGAGCTATATGTTTACACGCGCTCCTCAAGGTTTCACAGAAAGCCCTAGTATTTACAGTCAAGCACTCAAGAGACAACTAGACAACATTCACATGCCAACTGACACTGCCCTGCTCCAGTATGTCGATGATCTACTGATCACAGCCCGTTCTGAACGTGCTTGCGAGCGAGCATCACTTACAGTTCTGTATTTTCTAGCCGAGATGGGGCACAAGGTGTCACCTTCGAAGCTTCAATTCTGTGTCCAGCAAGTGGTATACTTAGGACACTTGCTGTCCAAGAGGGGTAGGCAGTTGACACCCGACCGTATCCAGTTAATAGCGAGTCTTCCCCAGCCCAGAACCCAGAAGGAGGTACGTGCTTTTATCGGCCTTACTTCTTATTGTAGACAATGGATTCCCCAGTATGCATTTCTAGCCAAGCCATTGATACAGTTAACGACACAGGAGGCAGCCGTATCGACTGTCCTCCCTTGGACATCTGAACATACACTTAGTTTCAACGAGTTAAAGAAAGCCCTATGTCAAGCTCCAGTTCTAGCTACACCGAACTACAGTAAGCCTTTTACACTTTTCGTTACAGAACGCGAAGGTACAGCATTATCTGTTCTCACACAAGATCAAGCAGGTCAACACAAGCCCTGTGCTTATTTTTCGAGCACATTAGATCCAGTCGCCCAGGCGTTGCCTGCGTGCCTCAAGTCAGTTGCAGCCACAGCACTAGCTATCAGACAAAGTGATTCCATAGTTTTAGGACATTCCCTGACAGTACAAGTTCCACATTCAGTAGAAGTTCTTTTAAACCGAACACAGACTCAGCACTTGACAATTGCACGTTTAACAGGTTATGAATTGACACTGTTCCAGCCACACATAGAAATTAGACGCTGCAACGTCCTGAATCCTGCTACACTGTTACCATCAGTTAATTCAAATCCAGATCCACATGATTGTGTGGAAGTAGTTAACATTACGACTAAGCCAAGACAAGACCTGACAGACATTCCGTTACTAGATCCTGACCTGACACTTTATGTGGATGGTTCATGTATGAGAACTAGTACAGGAGAACTAGTCGCCGCGTATGCAGTGACTACTGACACTGAAGTTATTGAAACACACCGTATTGATACTCTGTCCGCTCAAGCAGCAGAGCTAGTTGCTCTGACACAAGCCTGTATACATGCCAAGAACCTGAAGGTTAATGTTTACACAGATTCACGTTACGCATTCGGAGTTGTACACGACTTCGGAGTGCTCTGGCAGGAGAGAGGTTTTATGACTTCTCATGGAACCAAGATTCAGCATGGTCTCCTTATTCAAGCCCTGTTAGATGCCATACATTTACCGACATCTATTGCTATCATGAAGTGCAAAGCACATACGAAAGTCACAGACATTATTTCCCAAGGTAATGATTTAGCAGACCGCACAGCCAAGCTTACAGCACAGACTCCAGACATTCCAGTTAATCGGACACATACTCCAGATCTGATTACATGCATGACAGTTAAGGACCCTACACAAGATGTCATAGATATCCAGTCACATGCTACTCCCGATGAAATCAAGAAATGGTCTGTACAAGGAGGGGTCCAGACAGATCAAGGATGGTTAACGAAGGGTAGAGCCACATGGTTTCTCCCCGATTCTATGGTTCAAGTCATTATCAATACCGCACATAGTCCAGCACATTTAGGAGAAAAAGCTATGTTAGACAGTATCCAGAACATTTGGTTCAACAAGCATTTACGAGCTGCAGCCAAGCAGAAAGTCCGTACCTGTATGATATGTTGCCAGTTTAATCCAGGTAAAAGTGTCCCGGTGGAACAAGGTGGTTTCCAGCCCCCTGACCACCCTTTTGAGGTCCTCCAGATGGATTATATTCAGATGGAGCGATGTCGAGGTTTCAAGTATGTCCTTGTAGTAGTATGCGCTTTGTCCAGGTGGACAGAAGCATATCCAGTCCCAGATTACACAGCCGCGACCACTGCCAAACAGTTGGTTCGTGAATTTTTCCCTAGATACGGACTCCCTAGAGTCGTATATTCTGATAACGGTCAGCCATTCTCATCCGAACTCATGAAGCACGTTTCCCTGTTGTTAGGGTACCAGTGGAAGTTCCATTGTGTACGCCATCCAGAAGCAGCTGGACTAGTAGAAAGACATAATCAGACTCTGAAAATCCGTATTGCAAAAATCTGTAAAGACAAAGGTGTAGACTGGTTAGTTGCTTTGCCAGTCGCTCTGTTTTACATGCGTATGGTCGCACATTCCAGATCAGGTCTGTCCCCGTATGAGGTCGTATTCGGCCGCCCCCCTAACATGTGGGGTACTCCTAGACCCCGAAGTATTACCGATGTTTCATGTAATATGCTGACAGATTACCTGGCTTCCTTGATGTCTGCCCTCAACTCATGTCGTTCACAGGTTGCCGCCGCATTTCCAGACAATACCGAGGTGGCACCGCACGAGATCGTTCCAGGGTCGTTGGTGATGATCCGCAACTTTGACAGATCAAGTCCGCTGGAACCACGTTGGAAAGAGCCACGTCAAGTCCTCTTGACCACCCGAACTGCCGTCAAGTTAGAAGGCAGGAAGGGGTGGGTCCACCTTTCTCATGTAAAACTTTTTAAAGGACCAAAGCCAGTCGTCAAAGACATTGCCAAGAACATTTCCCAGGATTCGAAGGATTGCCAGAACATCGTTTTAAAGGACTGTCCCGCACCAGACTTTGTTACAACCCCTCCCTTGTTAGAAAAAACTCCGCAACAGGAGTATAAGTTAAAGCTCAGGTCTAATAAGTCAGCCAGTTTGATTGTATAAGTCCTCCCCTAGGTGAAACGGTTAGACTGTTTCTGACATGTATAAAATAGACCCCCATAGTGAGAGAGTCAGTCGCAGTTCACTACAATGCATCGTTTTTCTGAGTTTCATATTATTTCTCAGCCTAATGATTTCCTGCACCAGCTACGCATTTTTTCTGTATTTACCAGTTCCTCATGTAAATATGTCTGCTAATGCTACAGTAGAGCACACGTTTAGTGATCTGCCTCCTCACGAATATGCATACCGCCTTGCCATGCGTAATAACACATTCATCCGTATGTTACATTATTCACACCAGACCAGCAATGCCACAAATTGTTGGGTGTGTGGTCGACTCCCCCCTTTTCAGACACCGAAGGGAGTTCTGCCACTCTTTCCTTATCCATTCTCACACAATGGTTCGTGTGGAGCATGGTCCACGTTAACGTCATCCTCAACAGATATGTCTTTTCTTAACAGTACATGTTTTCCAGACAAGCAAGGTTTTCCCCGCAGGACAGGTTTAGATTTAGAAAATGAGGTATATAATTTAGGAAATTATTCGTCGAATTTCATGGTTCTGAATGTTCAGTCTGATACTACTCCAGACTTACCTGCTATTTCAGTACTACCAGTCAAAGGCGAATTATGTATCCGTAGTTATGGTTCTGTACATATAGGTCATAGTGAATGTACTACTGTTGTCAAGTATGGTGACAGTGGGAAATCTATTTTCAAAGCTTCACGTCATTCTTATTTTGTTTGTGGTCAAACTGCATATGTCCGTCTGCCCCTCGATTGGGAGGGAACCTGTTACATTGCCTTCCTACTGCCACCTGTTTTTCTAGCTCCACCTGATTATCATAGGAATTCTTTCTTAGTACACACTAGACCTAGAAGGGAGTCCCCAATTGTCGATCAAACTGAAACTGCTCTAGAACAGTATACAGATTTCAATAAAGGTTTCTTTTTCTTTATAGGACCTGTCCAGAATAGTAAACTAATCCGTAGGTTAACAAGAACCCTCGAAGCTGTAGTAAATGAGACTGCCTCTGCTCTAGGTAACTTAACCGAAGAGCAATCTGCTATGAGATTTGTCGTTTTACAGAATCGTCTCGTCCTTGACGTCATACTGGCCGATAGGGGCGGGGCCTGTAGAATTCTCGGATCTAGTTGTTGCATTTTCATTCCGAATAACGCGCCGTCTGTTTATTCAGCTATAACCAGACTCCATAAAATTGCCCATCTGTTACACCAAGATCCAGGCACCTGGACATGGTCCGGTTGGTTCTGGAATATCATTTCCGCATGGGGATGGAAAGTCCTGTCCTTCCTAGGTATTGCAGTAGCGATCATATTTAGCTGCTGCCTCTGTATACAATGTGGCCCTGCGATTTGCAGCATGTGTGCTACCTCTTGTATTCCTAGTCCCAAGCCCCGTTCTAAATCCCGTTCCAAGACAATTCGAGACGAGCAAATGGTACTGTATGAAATGATAGACGGTATCATGAATATTGATGTTTCCTGATGTAAACGTAGTGACAAGGAGGGAATGTGGAAAAGTAAATTTTGCCATGTTCTGTGTCCCTACGCCTCATCCATCATATGTTATGTATGCATGACCAATATGCATATGTTATTCCCCATTTCTGATTAAAGACGCAATTACAGTTGTGTCCACCTCTGGTATGCTATTTTCCAGTCCTCGTGAATACTACGAATATCAGGCCTATGTAAGTAATGTTGCCACGTTTCTCAGTGTGCACGTTATTCAATTATAAAGTCCCCGTTTCTAGGCCTCAAAAGGGCCCGGACCACAGATTCAGCTCCTGTCTCCTGAAAGCCTCGCTGAGGAGCGATACAGCCCCCACCTGTATCCTCGACCCTTCACTTACTTCCTGCCTAGCAGTGCCCGGTGCAGCCCGGCTCTGCCTCTGAGTCTGCCAAAAGTATATTATAGTTCCTGCTATCAGTTCAGTCCTCCTCTTCTGCATTCCTAAGCTACTGAACTGCATCAATAGTTTCCGTCATTGTCTAGCCTTCTCGGCTCCACGTTAGAGAAATACTGTATTTAATGGTCATTTAATATTCTTCACGTACTACATGTAGAATAATGCATGGTCCAGTCTTAGAATCAGGTTAGCTTTTCCCCTCATGACTTCTAGTTTATATCAACATGTTCCCTAAACATTAGATACCAGATAGGGTTTAGGTACATGTCGCTCCGACCCTCCAGACTCTAGTCTCTGCTCCTAGCACAGAGTTCGTACCCCCAACTTCTTCTAGTAACACGTCATTGCCAGTTTTCGCGCACCATTAGGTTAGAGGTCCCGGCTCCTTAGGTAGCCCCCTCCTATGTTTCCGCCCATTCATGACATATTCTGTTACGTTTGCATCACATGTCTATGTAAACTCCCAGTTACACCCACTTTTACTGTTATCTCTCGCGACTGTTACACGTCACGCCTTCTACTCCACCCACTGTTACGCCTACTGCAATGTAATACTATGTGTTTGCGCTATGTATATATGCCTGTGTTTTATTATTGAATGTTAGCGCGCTCATCCCAGACCAAGCCCCAGCAGCTGCTGGGCATCTTTTTCCCCTACTGGGTCCCAGTTGTCCTGCTGGGCCCTGTCGTTCTGCTCATCCTATGCAGGTTGTCCTGATCCTGTCCTTATGCTGTAATAAACCTGCAAAACTCCTACTACCTCGAATCTTGACTCTTATTTATTGAGCTATCTGTTATTCATTTATTCATCCAAAAATAGGGTATTATTTATTTATTTACCACACCTCCAATAAAAAAAAAATTTTTTGAATGAAGATGCCTACCTGCAATAAAAGCACGCTGATCATGGGCTACCAGAGACCCCACTATTTTATTTAATCGGTTTGCTAAAAGTTTGTAAAAATGTTATAATCTGTATTTAAAAGACTTATGGGTCGGTACGAATTTAAATTTTCCTTGTCTTTTCCTTTTTTTAATATGCTAACCACCACCGCTGAATGAAAAGAGTATGGTGGAGGACCTCCTCGAAGTAAGTAATTGACTAAAATCAGAAGTTCTTTACGTAGGGTACCTCCAATTTTTTTTAAAAATTCAATAGGAAGACCATCATCACCATTGGCCTTACCATTGGGGAAGGAGCCAATCACCTCATCTAGTTCTAGCATTGAGAAGTCCTCCATAAGATATTTCTTGCCCTCATCTTCTAATTTAGGTATTGTGAGTGACTCTAAAAATTCCCCAATGGGATAGGGTGTACCCCCTTCAGTTGCTTGATAAACTCCCTTGTAGTGTTTCAAAAACATCTCACCAATAGAGGCAGTAGTCTTAGCATATGATTAAGTGATGGGGTCAGTTAGTTGGTCTATCCTATTTTGGCCTGCTTTTCTTTGGCTTGCCAGGCCAATAGCTTCCCTGTATATTCACTCTCCTCATATATCTTTTGGGCATAGAGATTGCTATTAGTCTCGCCTAAGTCATAATAAAAATCCTTCATTCTACACTTTGCCTCAGACATCTTTTGCCCAGAGAATGATGACCTAACCCTGTAATGTTCTTGGGTTGCCTGCGTGAGTTCAATTTGTAGATTGATTTTCTCCTCCCTTCTTGCCATCTGCTTTGGTATTTCTTTAGACGTAATTAACCCCCGTAAGGTGGCCTTAAGTGCATCCCAGGTCGTATTTAATGGGGCTGTGCCTCTATTCTGTGCAAAAAACTGCTCAATCTTGTCTTCCATATCTATACACCATTGTGAGTCTAGGAGGTTCAGTTTGTTAAAAAAACACCTTCTTAAAGGCCTTGCGTCGTGTATCCCCAATTTCACCTCCATACAGAGTGCCGCGTGGTCTGAGAGGGCATTTGGTAGATGGGCGTAATTATATAACTCTAAATCATGAGGTGTTAAAAAAAAATCTAGCCTAGATGCAGAGTTATACTTTGCTGAATGCCATGAATATTCTCGTTTGAGGGGATTAGAGAATCGCCAATTATCAATGACGTCAAGGTCTAGTTTGCAGCTTTGGATGGCCATAGCAACTTGGGGTTTGTTCTGGCGGCAATCTTTTTTGGAGGAGTCCATTAGAGGATTTTGTAAAAAATTAAAATCTCCCCCCCCATATTATTGGTCCAGGAAGCATGCTTTAACTGTAAGATTGGCAGAGGGTCGTCTAAGATTGGTGCGTATATTGTAGCAAAGATTATGTTTGCATTATTTAATTTACCATGCACAGCTGCCCATCTACCTCTGGGGTCTATAAGTGCCCCTTCTAGATTAAAGCCTACATGTCTTCCTATTAGTATACATACTCCTCTCTGCGCCAGCCCAGCTGTTGAGGATATCTTGTGGCAAACCCAGCCCTAAAGAATTTTATCTGAATCAGCCTGGTCTCTATAGTGGGTTTCTTGTAGGTACATAACATCTGGGAGAAGATTTTTTAACCAGCACTCAATGGTGTTTTTTTTGCGGACGTTGTTCAAACCATTCTCATTAAAAGAGATAAGCTTCAACATACTGTTTGTTCTTTAAAATGTTAAAACGTCTATAACAACAACCAGTAATAAATAAATAAATATATCCCGGGGAATTTTAAACCTCAGCCTGTGCAAAAAAGCAATAAGCAGCGTACATATGTTATAGCAGCAAAAAAGTAATAGGAAAACTACAAAAGATTTTTTACTAAACCTCTCTTTGTGCAAAATAGACAGAGAAGCAGCATATATGTGCAAAAGAGCAGAATATCTAAATCTCTCTTTGTGCAAATCTGCAAATAAGCAGCACAATTATACAATAGCAGCAAAAACGTATAGGTTTAAACCTCCCCTTGTGCAAATACGCAAACGTGCGAAAAACACAGATATATAATAGAAACAGAAAATCAAAAAGAGCAGCATCATGTTCTTCTAAACCTCTCCCTGTGCAAATGAGCAAATAAGCAGATGAGCAGATAATTAGCACCATTGTGCAACAGCAGGAAACATATTGTTCTAGACCTCTCCATGTGCAAATACGCAGATAAGCAGAAATTTTATAATAACAACAGAACAGGAAGGAGAAAAGCAAAAACATATTGATTGATCTTTAAAGTGATAGGTGCAGGATGACAACAATTGAATCGCCATTTTGTGCAGAAAAAAGCCTTTTAAATGTGACATTGTCCGTACCATAGGTGTGTCAGTATTAAAACAGATAATACTTCAATATATGAACTCTCTTTTTTTCCCCTGCAACACCGCCCTTCACCCCCCTTCCCTCCCCCCCTAGAGTTGACAGGAATCACCAGTGTCCCACTTCCGTCCTTCTCTGATATTTCTACTTTTTGGATGCCATTTCATTGCATCCTTGTGTGCTTCCTGTCTCCACCATGGACCCGTCCTTGAGGTAATTGAAATCTCAACAGCGGATTATGCTCCAAGACCTTCAAGGAAAGACTGAGCTTCATGCAAATCCGTAAAGATATAAAATGTCCCTTTGGCCAGTACTTTAAGTTTCGATTGCTGTACTACCATGTCTTGAGCTCCCTTGCTCCTAAAAGAGTCAATCAATTTAACAGTCCCTGTGTCTATGGGCAGATGCTGCCGACATATCAGCAAAAATCTGAAAGTTATTTGCCCCCTCCGCATTGAATATTTTCTTTGAAAACGCAGTGTTTAGAATTTTCTCTTTTACCCTAAAATCTGAGAAGTTGAGCAAAATTGTGCGCGGGGTATTTCAAGTTACTGGGTTTATACGCTGGGACTCTGTGGGTCCTTGTGATCGTTAGATCGCCTTCGAGCTCAGCTATAACTTTTTTCAGGAGGGACTCTGACCATTTAACTACATCCTTATCTTCCAGTCCCTCTGGTATGCCTACTAGTCGTAGGTTGGACCTCCTGTTATAGTTTTCAAGGTCCTGCATTTGTTCTGTTAGTTGAGTTTTCTCTTTATTAGCCACTTGAAGATCTTTCTGCATTACCGTAAGGGAATACTCTAAGGACGAAATCCGAGCTTCAGCTTCAGAGACTCTCAGGGGGAGATTGCCAAGATGTTCCTCCATTTTCGTAAGCCTGCTATGCAACAGAGAAATTTCCTGAGCCTGGGAACTTTTAAAGTCTCTTAGTTCCAGAAGGATAGTTGCAAGCATGTCCTCAATTGAGTTCGCTTTTGTGGCATACGAAAGAGAGAACAAGCCGCCCTCTTGGGAAAGCTGAGGTGCTTGTGATCTTGAGTCTTGGCTTAGAGCTTTCGTAGTCAGCTTACGGTTTGGGCTTGTAATCAGCTGCACCGGAGGGTGGGAGAGAGTCTGGGGCAACGCAACAGAAGGGGAAACTCTGGTTAATGCAGTTAATACTGCCAAAACTGCTTCTTCTACGCCTTCAGTGGCCTCTTGTGCCCCCACTGGTGACTCAGACGTTGTGGGGCCGTTTATATTCCCTACAGCGTTGGAAACATCTTGGTACGCCATGCCACTTGACCCTCCTTGACGGGTCTCCCCCGTGTGAGAGTACTCGAAAATTGCCCCTGTTGGAGAAGGGGTTTCGAGAAGAGAGGGTATTGCTTGGGGGTTGATTGACTCTCAGATCCCTTAGGCAGAGGTATGTTGTCAGCTTTGACCCCTTTGTCCACCACTTTGTCCACCCGCCCTGTCTTTGTTCCCTGGTCCTTCCCATCCTCCTCCCCTTTCTCACCGACAGCTAGCAGGCTCAGTTCTGCCAAAAGTTCAGACAGAGTCAAACTTTCTGCATCTTCATCCTCCTCGCCCTCCTCCGGGTCGTCTTCGTTATCCTTGTTGTCTTCATCAACTTCTTTTCTTAGGACGTTATATTTATTTTTTCTGTATATTTCGGCAGTTTCAGTTGCTTTTTGTTTCAGGGTGTTTTTTTGTTGAGTTTTCCTTCTATTTTTTTCTCTCCCTTGACCGCTGCTGCCGCTGCTGCTGGTGGGGGTCTAATCGGTGACTTTAGTAGCTCCCTCCCCAGCTCCGGCTTGGCCTGCTTGCCTTTTGTTCTTGCCGCCATAGTTGCGTGTGGTTTATTGGTTAATTGAATTTTAGCTCACGGTATCGTCGAATTACAAAATACGCTGGTTTTCTCAGTTTAACAGATCAAGCAAAAACACTCCCCTGCTTATTATGCAATTTTTCACAAGGGGGAGTGTGATTTTATAGCCCGGAAAAAAGTTCTGCCGGAAGTCTTATTCACGTCAGCCTCCCTTCGCACTGCACAGCTCAGCTCCCTTTTCCACGCCCCAGTTTCTGCCCCCCCCCTTCGCTTGGACCTTGCCTCAAAAGTTCTAGGCTCGCAGAGCATTAGGAGAATAGCGAGGCTCCGCGGTGAGGGACAGCTTGGAGCGCGGAGCTTGTAGCGCAACAAGGCGTGATGCAGGGCAGGTATGAAGGAGAGTTAAGCGAAGGTGCGGGCAAAGTACCTCACCTCTCGATGTCTCGGCATCTCAGAAATCCGACATCAACCGCCGAATCGTCGCAGTGGCAAGACCGACTCGGGTATCAAGTCTCCTGTAGGCAGTAGCTGAGCAGCAGCGGGACGCCACAGCGATCCTCCCGGAGATCTTTAGCGGAGAGGCAGGCGTGGATCCAGCACAACAGGCATGGGCGGGGCCATGAGGAAACAGGAAGCACTATGGCGGCGTGCATGGGATCACGTCAGCCGTTCCATTCCAGCATGCATGTAGTGTTGTATCTACCTGCACACTAGTCTTTTATGCCTTCAATTCCCTAGTCTATATCCTTACACTTACACCAAGCACTCTGTAACTGCTGTTGCACTATTGTAGTGACCCATTCAGCAGTATGAGCTAAACTATTCACTGCGCTAAAACACAAGCATTTATAAATTCAGTCAGGCACTGTTCTTGCAGAACTGCAATCATTCAGTCAGTACCCAAGTAGTCATACAGCTAAGTATTCCTTAATCCTTATTCCTTAGGGCATGAACTGCTTCAAACTCATATGCACTATGCATGTAGTGTTGTATCTACCTGTACACGTGTCTTTTATACCTCCAATTCCCTATTCTGTATCCTTACACTTACATCAAGCACTTTGTCACTGTTGTTGCACTGATGCAGGGACCCATTCAGCAGTATGCACTAATCCAGTTACTGCAATAAAACTCAAGCACTTATATATTCACTTAGACACTCTCTTTAAAGTACTCTAATCATTCAGTTAGTACCCAAGTACTCATGCAGCAATGTAGGCCTTAGGGCCTGAACTGCTTCAAACCCCTATCCACTATACTTGTGGTCTTCTATCTACCTGCACACTTGTCTTTTATACCTTCAATGCCATAGTATGTATCCTGACACTTCCGCCAAGCACTCTGTCACTGCTGTTGTACTATTGTAGTGACTCATTCAGCAGTATGTGCTAATCTATTCACTGCGCTAAAACACAAGCACTTATAAATTCAGTCAGGCACTGTCCTTGTAGAACTGCAATCATTCAGTCAGTACCCAAGTAGTCATACAGCGAAGTATTCCTTAGGGCATGAACTACTTCAAACTCCAATGCACTATGCATGTAGTGTTCTATCTACCTGCACACGTGTCCTTTATACCTCCAATTCCCTATTCTGTATCCTTATACTTACATCAAGCACTTTGTCACTATTGTTGCACTGTTGCAGTGACCCATTCAGCAGTATGCACTAATCCAGTTACTGCAATAAAACTCAAGCACTTATATATTCACTTAGACACTCTCTTTAAAGTACTCTAATCATTCAGTTAGTACCCAAGTACTCATGCAGCAAAGTAGGCCTTAGGGCATGAACTGCTTTAAACCCCTATCCACTATGCTTGTAGTCTTCTATCTACCTGCACACTTGTCTTTTATACCTTCACATCCCTAGTATGTATCCTGACACTTCCACCAAGCACTCTGTCACTGCTGTTGCACTATTGTAGTGACCCATTCAGAAGTTTGTACAAATTCATTCACTGCATTTAAACTCAACCACTTATAAATTCAGTCAAGTACTGTCCTTGCAGAACTGTAATCATTCAGTCAGTACCCACGTACTCATGCAGTCAGTAGACCTTAGGGCATGAACTGCTTCAAACCTCTATGCACTATGCTTGTAGTCTTCTATCTACCTGCACATGTCTTTTATACCTTCAATTCCCTAGTCTGTATCCTTACACGTCCCCCAAGCCCTCTGTCACTGCTGTTGCACTATTCAGCAGTTTGTGCTAATCCATTCACTGCACTAAAACTCAAGCACTTATAAATTCAGTCAGGCACTGTCCTAGCAGAACTGTAAACATTCAGTCAGTACCTAAGTACTCATGCAGCGAAGTAGGCCTTAGGGCATGAACTGCTTCAAACCGCTATGCACTGTGCTTGTAGTCTTGTATCTACTTGCACACTTTTCTATTATACATTCAATTCCCTAGTTTGTATCTTTACACTTCCACCAAACACTCTGTCACTGCTGTTGCACTATTATAGTCATTCAGCAGTGTGTGCTAATCCATTCACTGCACTAAAACTCAAGCACTGATAAATTTAGTCAGGCACTGTCCTTGCAGAACTGTAATCATTCAGTCAGTACCCAAGTACTCATGCAGCGAAGTAGGCTGTAGGGCATGAACTGCTTCAAACTGCTATGCTCTATGCTTGTAGTCTTGTATCTACCTGCACACTTGTCTTTTATACCTTCAATTCCCTAGGGTGTATCGTTACACTTCCACCCAGCACTCTGTCGCTGCTGTTTCACTATTGTAGTGACCCATTCAGCAGTTTGTGCTAATCCATTCACTACACTAAAACTCAGGCACTTATAAATTCCGTCAGGCACTGTCCTTGCCGAACTGTAATCATTCAGTCAGTACCCAAGTACTCATGCAGCAAAGTAGGCCTCAGGGCATGAACTGCTTCAAACCTCTATGCACTATGCTTGTAGTCTTCTATCTACCTGCACATGTCTTTCATACCTTCAAATCCCTAGTCTGTATCCTTACACGTCCCCCAAGCCCTCTGTCACTGCTGTTGCACCATTCAGCAGTTTGTGCTAATCCATTCACTGCACTAAAACTCAAGCACTTATAAATTCAGTCAGGCACTGTCCTAGCAGAACTGTAAACATTCAGTCAGTACCCAAGTACTCATGCAGCGAAGTAGGCCTTAGGGCATGAACTGCTTCAAACCGCTATGCACTGTGCTTGTAGTCTCGTATCTACCTACACACTTGTCTATTATACCTTCAATTCCCTAGTCTGTATCTTTACACTTCCACTGAACACTCTGTCACTGCTGTTGCACTATTGTAGTCATTCAGCAGTTTGTGCTAATCCATTCACTGCACTAAAACTCAAGCACTGATAAATTCAGTCAGGCACTGTCCCTGCAGAACTGTAATCATTCAGTCAGTACCCAAGTACTCATGCAGCGAAGTAGGCTTTATGGCATGAACTGCTTCAAACTGCTATGCACTATGCTCGTAGTCTTGTATCTACCTGCACACTTGTCTTTTATACCTTAATTTCCCTAGTCTGTATCCGTACACTTCCACCAAGCACTCTGTCACTGCTGTTTCACTATTGTAGTGATCCATTCAGCAGTTTGTGCTAATCCATTCACTACACTAAAACTCAAGCACTTATAAATTCCGTCAGGCACTGTCCTTGCAGAACTGTAATCATTCAGTCAGTACCCAAGTACTCATGCAGCAAAGTAGGCCTTAGGGCATGTACTGCTTCAAACCGCTATGCACTATGCGTGTAGTCTTCTATCTACCTGCACATTTGTCTTTTATACCTACAATTCCCTAGTCTATATCCGTACACTTCCACCAAGCACTCTGTCACTGCTGTCGCACTACTGTAGTGACCCATTCAGAAGTTTGTGCTAATCCATTCACTACACTAAAACTCAAGCACTTATAAATACAGTCAGGCACTGTCCTTGCAGAACTGTAATCATTCAGTCAGTACCCAAGTAATCATGCAGCAAAGTAGGCCTTAGGGCATGCACTGCTTCAAACCGCTATGCACTATGCGTGTAGTCTTCTACCTACCTGCACAGTTGTCTTTTATACCTACAATTCCCTAGTCTATATCCGTACACTTCCACCAAGCACTCTGTCACTGCTGTCGCACTATTGTAGTGACCCATTCAGAAGTTTGTGCTAATCCATTCACTACACTAAAACTCAAGCACTTATAAATTCAGTCAGGCACTGTCCTTGCAGAACTATAATCATTCAGTCAGTATCCAATACTCATGCAGCGAAGTAGGCATTAGGGCATGAACTGCTTCAAACCACTATGCACCATGCTTGTAGTCTTCTATTTACCTGCACACTTGTTTTTTATACCTTCAATTCCCTAGTCTGTATCCTTAGACTTCCACCAAGCACTTTGTCACTGCTGTTGCACTATTGTAGTGACCCATTCAGCGGTTTGTGCTAATCCATTCACTGCACTAAAATTCAAGCAATTATAAATTCAGTCAGGCACTGTCCTTGCAGAACTGTAATCATTCAGTCAGTACCCAAGTACTCATGCAGCGAAGTAGGCCTTAGGGCATGAACTGCTTCAAAACACTCTGCACTATGCTTGTAGTCTTCTATCTACCTGCACACTTTTCTTTTATACCTTCAATTCCCTAGTCTGTATCCTTACACTTCCACCAAGCACTCTGTCACTGCTGTTCCACTGTTGTAGTGACTGATAACAGAGGACAGGAGGGACATGGAGAGGTGCACCAAACTGACACTGCGGGGAAGGCCTCAGGTTTTTCAGCAGCACAATACATCACACAGGGTATGTGGGACGGGAATGCAGCACACCAATCCATAGAAAGCAATAGGGAGGGGACAGAACCATGCACATGGACAACAGAGAAGAGAGGGGAAAGAGGCAATGTTAGCTAGCTGACCATAATGGACAGACAGGAGAGAAATCTGCAGCGTAACGGACCATAAAGGGCAGGAGGGACGGATCAGGGGCATTACAACGGAACAGACAAGCCAGTACGGAGGGAATAGGGGTCTGCATAAGGAAAAAGGGGGCTGGGGGAAAGAGGGCACGGCAGGAGCAGCAAGATGACCATGGAGGTCAGGCAGGATGGGCACGAGAAGCAAGACACACCATGTAGAGCGACAGTGAGACCATAATGGCATACACACAGACCATGGAGGGTAGGTGGGACGGGGTCAGGGGGAGCTAGCTGCCAATACAGGGAAGGTGGGAGGGGCCGTGGCAGCACAGAAGACCATGCATGACAAGCGGGAGGGTTAGTGGCAGCACAATGGCTATGATGGGCGAGAAGGAGGGTACAGGGGCATGCACAAAGGACCATGGTTAATAGAAGGGAGGGTCAGGACTTTGACACAGACAAGAGAGTTCAGGGGAAGGGGCCTCACAACATACCACGCGGGGCATGCAGGAGCGGCAGTTGCAGCATAACAGACCAGGGAGGGCAGAAGGGTGTGGCAGTAAAATTGACCATGGAGGACAGGAGGAAGGGGATAGGGGCATGGAATGTGGATGTGCAGGGTGGAGGTGGCAGGGACAGGTTACAGTCATCTGACAATGCTAGGCAGGTGGGAGAGGAGTGGCAGCTCAACAGAACACAGAGTAGATAGGAGTGGCAGGTCCATGGAACATGCTGGGCAAAAAGGATGGAGCAGGGGCATGCACACAGACATCGGAGGGCAGGGGGAAGGAGAATAGGTGCAGCAAGCTAAGCACAGAGGCTAAGCAGGAGGTCAATGATGGGGCATATAATTGGGTAATGGAGGGCAGGAGGAGTGGACTGGTACATCATGCCAAATGGAGGGCAGTGGCAGCACATCAGACCATGCATGGCAGGAGGGAGGGGGCTAGTCCATGGATTTAGACAAGAGGGTGTGGAAGAGGTGGATGGGGCAGCAAGCTAATTGTTCATAGAAGGTGGGAAGGCCAGTGGCAGAACAACGGCCACACAGGACTGTAATAAGCTAGCAGGGACATGGACTTGGACAATGGATGGCTAAGAGGAGGGAAGCCAGGAGCAGTAAGCTAGGGTCTGGGCAGAACAATGCTAGGCGCTGCTTCCAACACCCACCATCCATTGTAATATGCATCCTACTTAATGTTAAAAAAAACTAGAAATGTGCTGAAAAAAAACAAAGATTACAGGGACTGTATAGTTAGACTCAGATTTCACTCATACACAACCAGTGAAATTCAGCAGTTATAGTTACCTGAGCTAACTATAACTTACTCCCCCGGAATGTACTGCTAATGACCTCAGACATTACATCATTCATGACATGGTCAGTTGCATCACTCATGACATCACTCATGACATCTCAAATGAGTTGTGAATGGAATGGAACTATAATTGCTTGAACGTTATTTAGGGATAGTGTGTGTATATTTACACCCCTTTTTTTTCTTTTATTTTGTGTAAGAACCATTATAATACGCAACGTGCCCAGATTAATATGGCCGATAACCTTTCACTTTAAAGTAATGTGTAGTCCATTGTTTAAGCTGATGTTTGCAATCCTCAGTATGTTTATTATGAATAAGTCACGTTGAGGAACATACAGGTATGGCGGTCACGGGGCAAGATATGCTGAAATGGCATTGTGTGCATATTAACACTTGTTTTCTTTTCTTTATTGTATCAATTCCTGAATTTTCACATCGTGACCAGTCCAATTTGGCCACCAGCTTTTTGGATTAAAGTAATGTGTATTCCTTCGTTAATGTTGGCAACTGAAGGCATTTGTACATTTAAAAAAGGATCCTATAATGACGTCTTGTATCGTTATCAAGTTTTTGACGAGCCAAAACGCATGGATCACGTCCTTTGCAGATTAAAGCCTTCCAAACTACAACCTGAGTGCTGATTCTTTCCTTGTAAGAGTGAGAGGAGATTAAATACATACATATAAAATTCACTGAAAAAACACAAGTTTCAGGGACATTATAGTTAGAAATTAGCATTTAAAAAACCTCAGAAATTCACTGAAAAAACCACAGGTTTCATGGACGTCATAGTTGGTCATTTCACTCGTACAAAACAAGAGAAATTCGGCCGTTATAGTTAGTTGTGCTAACTATAACTTGCGCCCCCACAATGCACTGCTGATGACGCCACATATTACATCACTCATGACATGTCAATGACATCACTCATGACATCTCAAATGACAACACTGATGACATCATCCACGTGATCATCTGATGCACCTCCTCACACCCTAAAATACAGACTACCATTCTCTAAACCATTGACACACCAATACTAGTACAGCTACAATATTCTGTGCACTATGAATGCAAACCTCTAATCAGCTATATAGCATTGATACAGTCTTCTCAATACTCAGTTAATACCTACGCAGTCTAGGAATCCTTCTGTTTATCCCATGCACTTGTCAATTCACTTATCAGGCACTATGTACGTATCCTATCACTATGCCAATACCTAAGTACTTATAAATTTAGCAGGCACTCTCTTTGCAGCACTGAAATACTCCAGTTATTAGTCATATACTTAAGGAATGGCCTAGTCACTAACTCAAGTACAGGTATAATGTGTACACTATGCATGCAGATCTCTAACAAGCTACATACTATTAATACGCTCTTCTAAATACCCAGTTAATACCTATGCAGTGTTGGAATCCTTCTGTCTGTGCCATGTATTTCTCCAATCACCCATGTAGCACTATCTACATATACGATCACTCTGCCAGTACCTAAGCAATTATTAATTCAACATGTACTCCCTTTGCAGCACTGAAATTATTCTTGTTACTAGTCATGTACCTAAGGAATGGCCTAGCCCGAAAAACTAGTACAACTACAATATTCTGTGCACTATGCATGCTGACCTCCAATCAGCATTGATGCAGTCTTTTAAATACTCATTTAGTACCTATACAGTCTCGGAATCCTTCTGCCTGTCACATGCAGTTCTCCATTCATCCATCCAGCACTATCGACGTATCCTATTACTTCACCATTACCTAAGCACTTATAAATTGAGCATACACTCTCTTTGCAGCACTGAAATTACTCCAGTGATTAGTCATATACTTAAAGAATGGCCTCGTCACTAATACAAGTGCAGGTACAATATTTTGTACACTAGGCATACAGACCTTTAACAAGCTACATACTATTGATACGCTCTTCTAAATATCCTGTTAATACCTATGCAGTGTAAGAATCCTCCTGTCTGTCCCATGCATTTCTTCAATCACCCATCCAGCACTAGCTACTTATCCTATTACTCCACCAATACCTAAGCACTTATAATAAGTGAAAACAATATTTAGCATTTTTTGATATGTACTACTGTCAAGGTTAGAGTAAGTAATCCAAACACTATCAATGCACAACTACATTCAGCTGTGCAATATATATATATATATAGATACATATATATATATAAACCTACTACTTAGTGAAGTACTACCCATGCAGCCTAGGAATCCTCCTGTTTGTCCCATGCAGTTCTCCAATCACCCATCCAGCACTATCTACGTATCCTTTCAGTCGGCAATACCTAAGCACTTATTAATTCAACATGCACTCCCTTTGCAGCACTCACATTATTCTAGTTACTAGTCATGTACCTAAGGAATGGCCTTGCCGGAAAAACTAGTACAACTACAATATTTTGTACATTATGCATGCCGACCTCTAACCAGCTACCTACTATTGATACACTCTTCTAAGTGCCCAGTTAGTACCTATGCAGTCTAGGAATCCTTCTGTCTGTCCCATGTACTTCTACATTCACCCACCCAGCACTATCTACGTATCCTATCACTCCACCAATACCTAAGCACTTATAAATTCAGCACGCACTTTCTTTGCAACACTGAAATTACTCCTGTTATTAGTCGTGTACTTAAGGAATGGCGTAGTCACTAACACAAGTGCAGGTACAATATTTTGTACACAATGCATGCACACCTCTAACCAGCTACAAACTATTGATACGCTCTTCTAAATACCCAGTTAGTACCTATGCAGTGTAGGAATCCTCTTGCCTGACCCATGCATTTCTACAATCACCCATCCAGCACTATCTACTCATCCTATTACTCCACCAATACCGAAGCACTTATATATTTACTATACACTCTGTTTGTAATACTGTAATTATTCTAGTTACTAGTCATGAACTTATGGAATGGCTGAGCTACTAACACAAGTACAGCTATAATATTTTGTGCACTATCCAAGCAGATCTCTAACTAGCTACATACTATTGATACACTCTTCTAAATACCCAGTTAGTACACATGCAGTGTAGGAATCATCTAATCTGTCCCGTACACTTCTTTAATCACGTATCTACCACTATCTACTTATACTATCACTCCACTAATACGTTAGCACTATTAAGTGTTCACTCTGTTTGCAGCACTGTCATCATTCCAGCTACTAGTGGTATTCTTATAAAATGACCTAGGCACCAACACAAGTACACATAAAATATCCATGCAGATACATACTATTGTTCCACTCCGTTAAATACTGAAGTAGTACCCATGCAGCGTAGGATACCTCCTGTCAGTTTCATGCAATTCTTCAGTCACCCATCCAGCACTATGTTCTTATTGTATCAGTCTGCCAATACCTAAGCCATTATGGGGCAGATTTACAAGCACCCTGTGCCACCAGTATGTCACTTTGTGTAATGTAGTGATGATGCCAGGCACTCCTTCATACTTACAAGTAGAGGAAAAGCCACTCTGTGTGGTTTTTCCTCTTCTTGTAAATAAAACCCCTTCATATACTTTGCATTGAAGGGGCGTTCCATAGGTTTTGCTGTGGGTGTTCCCGTGCAACACCCATAGAACAAGACAGATCTCCAGATTTATGAGAAATCGTGAATCTGGAGATGTGTGTGAATGCTGCACCATCCTAGAATTGGTGTAGCAAGGCGCAACGAGGAGAATTGTTTTCATTTCTCCTCATTTGTTCCTCTTTCAATGCATGCTGCACTCCACAGCATACATTGAAAGAGGAAAATGTCTTTACTGATTGTTTTTGTACAGGAAGATGTTCCTTCCTGCACAAAAACAATCTCAGCACCACACACACATCCTTGGCCCATTGCTCAAGGGTGCCTGTGTCACCGCATGGCTGCTGTTTGTGCAGCAGTGCAGAGGGAAGCATGGAGTTGCAACATATTCATGTACATATGTCACATCCCTGTGCTTCAGAAGTGCCACCGTGCAGTGCAGCTAAAGAGCTTGCAGTGTCACGCTGAAGTACTTACTCATAAATCTTCACCTATAAATTCACTATACACTACTAATGCATTCTTTCAGTCAATCATACTCTATATATATGTTCAACCAAACTTTCACACATTACCTTGCAATTATACTTCTTTCTTTAACCAGATAAGGTAGTTCTGAGAAGAACTTTTTTTTCTTCTTCTTTTTTCATTTGTATTTTTCTTAACAATTTTAAATTTTTTAGTGTTTTTTCAAAAAAATGAACACAAAAAAAATGAATAAAACAGGAAAGTTTTGGAATTACTTATTCCAAAATCAAACAAATGGTTGCGTTGCGCAGCACAAACTGCATCCACCGACTGCTCACTGAAGCATATAAGTTTCTTACACTTCACGCAGTATTGCTCGAGAAAAGCGAATTCTGGCCTAATATCCTTTACAAGTGTTCCTGAGGACGCTCCAGATGTACTTGGCACAGTAGGTGAGGGGTTCAAAGCAGCTCGCCTCATTTCCTCCCGAGCAAGATTGAGAGGATGTGTGGTCATGAGATGCTTGTACATAGAAGCAGTGCCACAAGAGTATTTTTTTTTTACTGCCTCTTGACAGGACTCTGTCACAAATGTTGCACGTCACCTTTCTTGCATTTACTTTCTTCTCTCCAGGTGGAAAAGTGAAGAATTTCCGCACAACAGATTACGGCCTCTGTGGACATGGTGCCTCCTGCAAGAATTCTTCTTCAGAAGAAACCTACTGCTGCTGCTGTTCAGGTGCCATTTTGTTTGATATTTTTTTGAAAACACCAAAAAAAACAAGCAAAAAGGGTTCTTGTAGGAAAAGAGATGTCTCTCTAAAGATGTTCCAACAAGATCGGTTAAAATGGGTGGCGTGCCTCAATAGTGCACGATCGCGCACAGCGTCGCGATCGTGCACCAGGAATGCCCCACTAGACACCAGGAATTGCTTGTGTTTGTTTATTTGTGTGCAGGAAGCAACCCATTGGGCAAGGGTCGCTTCCTTAGGGGGGGCAAATTATTTTTCAGACTTTTCTGTCCCCCCCCCCCCCCCCCAGGCAGATCGGCCGTTTTTTTGGCCGATCTGCACCCAGGGGGGCAGAAAAGCCCTCTAGACACCAGGGATTTTATTATATTTATAAAGGAAGCGACCACTTGGGTAAGGGTCGCTTCCTAGTGGCCCATAATTCTTTTTAGACTTTTCTGCCCCCCATGGGGGCAGATCGGCCTTTTGTTGGGCCGCATCTGGACCCAGGGGGGCAGAAAAGCCCACTAGACACCAGGGATTTTATTTAATTTATAAAGGAAGCTACCCCTTGGGTAAGGGTCGCTTCCTAGTGGCCCCACATTTTTTTTACAACTTTTCTGCCCTCCCCCCCTGGGGGCAGATTGGCCCAGGGGGGCAGAAAAGACCACTAGACACCAGGGATAGTATTTTATTTATGGAGGAAGTGACCCCTTGGGTAAGGGTCGCATCCTAGGGGCCAAGCATTTTTTTCAGAATTTTCTGCCCCCCATGGGGGCAGTTCGGACGTTTTTTGGGCCGCTTTCTGGACCCAGGCGGGTACATTATCCCACTAGACACCAGGGATTGTTTTTTTTTTTTATAAAGGAAGCAACCCCTTGGGCAAGGGTCGCTTCCAGGGGGCAATATAAATATTTTGGACTGTTCTGCCCCCCTGGGGGCAGATCGGCTGTTTTTTTACCGTTTCTGGACCCAGGGGGGGATAGAAAAGCCCACTAGACTCCAGGGATTGTTTTTTTTATAGGGAGCGACCCCTTGTCCAAGGGTTGCTTCCTTGGGCCCATTTGTTTTCAAAAGTATGTTCTGCTGTGTCTTTATTTGGCCTCTCTGCCCACCGTAGGGTTGCTTCCATGGGGCCCACGTTTATAATGATTTAAATTCTGTCTCCCATGGGAACAGACACCTAATTTGTGACATACCCTGTAACATAGCCTGTTGTAAAGTGTGTTGTTTTTGTTTCTTCTACTGTGTATTGTTTTATTTTCTCCTTAGATTGTTGCAGTGTGTGGTTCCGTTACTGGTGGTTCTGTTGTTCTGCTGTTTGTGTAGTTGCATGTGTTTGGTAAGAGACCTTTTTTTGTTCAATTGTAATGTAATTGTTTATTTTGCAAAGTATGTTTGGTTTCTGTTTTTTGTGATTGTAAAACATGTTTTGCATTTGTTTTTGATGTGTACTTCTGTAGATGTAAGTTTTTTTTTCTTCTTTCTAGTGGGATATCGTTGCCTATTTGCTGTGTCTTTGCAGAGTAGGTACTGGTGAGTGTAGCTGTCTCTTGTAAGTGAATTGTATATTTTTTCAATATATAGATATTTGTGATAAAGGCTTACATTTTTTTACTTACTTTGCACAGTGTTGGGGTTGTTGAGTTGTTTGTGCAGACTCCTTTATTTGTAAGGATAATGGCTAGCCGCCGGATTACTGCTCAGCAAGTTGTTGGAATGCTTTTTGATTCTTCCTCTGACCATGGTCCAGAGACTGACTCTGATTCTAAGCCAGAGGAGGGAGGTGAAGATTCAGGTAGTGAGTTTTCTCTGCACATGGCTTCATCTGATGATGAAGATACTCTAAGTGCTGATGAGGCTACTTTTGGTGTGGATGAAGTGCCTGTGGTTGCGGAGGACATTGCTGTGCCAATAGTGCGGCAAGAGGCATCTGGGCTGCAGCCTGGGGCTGCTAGACTTCCAGTTGGTGTAGTAAGACAAGAGGCAGCTGGTTGGCAGCCTGCGGCTGCAAGACTTGACGTTGAAAGTTCTGACCTCTGGGTTGCACCAGGCATGGTGCAGCCGGCATTGCCTGCATTTACTGGTGTTCCAGGGTGTAGGGGAACACTGAAAACTTTATGCTAATTGATTTTTTCAAGTTGTTTATGGATGATGTGTTTTTGGCTGAGATAGTAGAGCAGACTAATTTGTATGCTGAAATTTTTTTGAGGGTAAACAGTGCCAGCCTTAAGCCCCACGCTAGAGCTACCCGGTGGACTCCCACAAATTTGGAGGAGATGAAAAAGTTTTTGGGTTTAACTTTTTTGATGGGCTTGCTTAGGAAACCATCAATGGCTTCATATTGGTCTACTAGTCCCTTGATGGCAACAGCCATATTTCCGGCAGTCATGAGTCGTGATAGGTATTTGCTTCTGCTTCGGATGATGCATTTTGTTGACAATAGTTCTGCTTTGGCACGAGATCACCCTGATTGTGACCGTCTTTTCAAGTTTCGGCCTGTCATTGATCATTTCGTTGATCGATTTCCTGAGATCTTTTATCCTGGGAAAGAAATTGTAGTGAATGAGTCTTTGCTGTTGTTCAAGGGCCGCTTGGTATTTCGGCAATGCATTCCTAGTAAGAGGGCACGCTATGGAATTAAGCTTTATATGCTGTGTGACAGTCAGACTGGATATGTCTCTAATTTCAGGGTGTACACCGGTAAGGAATCCAGGATTAACCCCCCTGGTTGTCTGTCGACTTTTGGAGTGACTGAGAAAATTGTGTGGGAACTTGGTCGTGGATTTTTTAACAAAGGCCATCATTTATATGTAGATAACTTCTACACTGGTGTGCGGTTGTTTAGGGAATTGGCCAAAGTGGACACTGTTGCTTGTGACACAATCCGCTCAAACCGGAAAGGTTTCCCAAAAGAACTTGTTTGTCAAAAGCTTGCTCGGGGACAGTGCAGTGCATTGCGTTGTGAGGAGCTTCTAGCTGTGAAGTTTTCAGACAGGAGAAATGTCTACATGTTGTCTTCCCTACATGATGAAAGCACTGAACCGGTGACTGTTTGGGGTCAGGTTGCAGAAGCGCACAAACCTGTGTGCATAATGGACTATAATAGGCACATGGGTGGTGTTGACAGAGTAGATCAGAGGTTGGAACCGTATGCTGCTCAGCGTAAGGCTTACATTTGGTACAAGAAGTTGGCTATCCATCTTTTCCACTTGGCAACCTTTAATGCTTTTGTTGTGTTCCAGAAATCTTGTCCCCAGTCAAAGATGACTTTTGTAAAGTTTCAGGAGTCTGTAATAGGCAGCCTTGTTTTAGTTGCAAGTGCTCCTAGAGTTGGAGTGGTGGAGGATGTTGCCAGATTGAAAGATCGCCACTTTCCTGATCAAATTCCTCCTACAACCTCAAAAGACTTTCCCAGTCGGAGATGTAGAGTCTGTTGGCAAAGAGGTTTGCGGAAGGAGGTTTGTATGTGCTGCCCCGACTGCCCTTCAAACCCTGGCCTGTGTGTACCTGCTTCTTTTAGATTGTACCACACGCAAAATAATTTTTGGGAGCATCCATGAGTGTTAAAGTGAACTGGTTGTTTTTTAATCTGTATAATTTATTGTTCAATTTCAAAGTTGGCTTTTGTGCAGTGTTTTTAGATTTAGTTGTTGTGTTAGTAGATTTGTATCAATTTGCAATTAGTTTATTTATTATTATTTTTTTTAGAAACTAAAGTTTGATGTTGGTTTGCGTGTAGTGTCCATTGTCTGACGGTGTACATGGTTTGGCGCTTGGCTGGCGGTGTCTGTGGACTGGTGCCTGGGGGTGTGTTGGGATTGGTGCTTTGCTGGTGGTGTGCCTGGGCTGGAGCTTGGCTGGCCGTGTGTGTGGAGTGGCGCTTGCCTGGTGGTGTGTGTGGACTGGTGTTTGGCCGGTGGTGTGTGTCATCTGGTGTTTGGTTGGCGGTGTGCATGGTCTTGTGCTTGCCTGTTGGGGTGTTTGGATTGGTGCTTGGCTGATGGTGTGCCTGGACTGGTGCTTGGCTGGCTATGTGTGTGGAGTGGTGCTGTCCTGGCGGTGTGTGTGGACTGGTGCTTGCCTGGCGATGTGCGTGGTCTGGTGTTTGGTTGGCGGTGTGCGTGCTCTTGCGCTTGCCTGGTGTCGTGTTTGGATTGGTGCTTGGCTGGTGGTGTGCCTGGACTGGTGCTTGGCTGGCAGTGTCTGTGGACTGGTGCTTTCCTGGTGGTGTGTGTGTGGACTGGTACTTGGCTGGCGGTGAGCGTCGTCTGGTGCTTGTCTGGCAGTGTGTGTGGTCTGGTGCTTGGCTGGTGGTGTGCGTGGACTGGTGCTTTGCTGGCGGTGTGTGGGAAGTGACTTAATGCTGGTTACTACACACAGTGCTAGTTGAGTGCCAATCCATGTAATCCATGAGTTTGTGTTGTTGCTGTGTCAGGAATGTTGGCGTGTGAAAGGGATAGACCCTTGATTGGCGTTGTCTGCTGGTGGAAGTGTAGTAATGTGATGGGTCCGCGGCTGGCGGTGTGAATGTTTAGTATGTGTCACATGTATGAAAGGTGTATGAATGGCCTGTAAAGCGGTTGGTGCCTTATCGTGGCTTTACAGCTCAAGAGCTGTGAGTTAATGGTTCAGTTTCTTGTCCTTTCCATTATTAACAGTATATTTCATTTTTTGTGAAATCACTTGCTAATACAATGGTATATACTGAACCATCACTCACCCTCGTGCCAAATGCAACCAGTATGTGCGTGTGTTTGAAAACTTGATGTCAGTGTTTTTTTTTTGTTTTTTTTTAAGCAGAACGCACCTTGTCACTTTTTTTGTAAATGTTGTGATGTGGTGCTTTTGTGCCTGATGGTGTGAATGGTCTTCTGTGTGTCAGGTATGAAAGGTGTGTGAATGGCCTGTAAAGCGGTTGGTGCCTTGAAGTGGCTTTACAGCTCACGAGCTGCGAGTCATTGGTTCCGTTTTTTGTCCATGTAATTGACAGTGCATTTCATTTTTGGGAAATCTCTTGTTAATAGAATTATATATACTGAATTATCACTCGCCCTCGTGCCAAATCCAACCAGTATGTGTGTGTGTTTGAGGAATAGACGGCTGTGTAGGGATCTTGTTTTTCTTAGTCTCTGTGCCAAGGTGTACATTCAGCTTCTGATTGACCTGCCAATTGTAGATATTCTTGAAAACCCATGGGACTACATGGTGATGTCTCTGGTGAAATCTAACAATTAATTGTATCCACAATATCCTGCAAAACTCACAATGTCCGTCTTAATTTCCTTGCAATATTGCGCCCAAATTGTCACGCTGCACAAGTAAACAACTAATTTTGTCAAAACTAATTGGTTTAGCTAGGGGGGGGTCACATGGGTTTTTCACTCCTTCCTCGGTTGCCATCTAGGGAAACCTAGCATACCCACACATTTTTGGAAAGTAGACATCCGGGAGCTTTCAAGGGGGTATGGCTAGCATGGATCCTCCAATATACCTTTTCTCAGAATCCCTAGCAAACTTTATATGTAGCAGAAATAATTTATTTTTTCCAAACATTTTTGTGTTTAAAAGTGTGGCATTACTGGGCTCACACAAATTTCCACCCACCCCGCGTTCCCCCAGGTCTCCTGAAAAAAATGGTACCTCACTTGTGTGGGTAGGCATAGTGGCTGCAACAGGAAAAGGCCCAAATCGTACGGTGGAGACTTTAAAATAACCTATTGTAAAACTACCTTCTTTTTGGGGGGGGGACATGAATTTTTTGCCCGGGGCTCGGCGGCAAACTTGTGAAACCCAAACAGCTCTAAATACTAGACACCCAGGGGAGTCCAGGGAGGTATGGCATGCGTGGGTCCCCCAATGTTTTCCTACCCAGAATTCCTTGCAAACCTTAAAAATCGATTAAAAAAATCACTTTTAAGGTAGCTTTGCTAAAGGTAATTTTTAAGTCTCCACCGTACGAATTGGGCCTTTTCCTGTTGCAGCCACTATGCCTACCCACGCAAGTGAGGTACCATTTTTATCGGGAGACCTTGGGAACGCTGGGTGGGAGGAAATCTGTGTGAGCCCAGTGATGCCACGCTTTCCCGAACAAAAAAGTGTGAAAAAAATGATTTTTTCAGCTAAAATTGAGGTTTGCAAGGGATTCTGGGTAAAGGAACGTTGGAGGATCCACGCAAGCCATACCTCCTTGGAAGTCCCCGGGTGTCTGCTTTTCAGAAATGTGTGGGTCTGGTAGGTTTACCTAGATGGCCGTCTAGCACGGGGCCAAAAACCCAGGTAACCCCCTTTTGCAAAAGCTGGTGGTTTTCACATAGGCAAATTGCAAATTGCCTATGTGAAAACCACCTTATTTTTTGGGGGTTCACCTGAGCTTTTGGCCCGGGCTCGGCGGGCATCTTTGGAAACTACCAAACCCAAACAGTTCTGAAAACTAGACACCCGGGGAGTCCAGGGAGGTATGGCATGCGTGGGTCCCCCAATGTTTTCCTACCCAGAAATCCCTGCAAACCTTAAATTTAGGTTAAAAAAAAAAAATTTCCATACATTTTTGCATGGGATCTCTGTGCCGGCACAAATGTCCTACCACCCGGCATTCCCCTTGATCTCCCGAGTAAAATGATACCTCACTTGTGTGGGTGGGCCAAAGGCCTGTGACTAGGATGACCCCAAAACTTTTTAATTCTCTGTGCTTAATTTGTCAATCTTGAATGCTATAATTTCTTAAAAATAAATTTTTGGCCTGTTCTGCTTTGGCCCACCCACACAAGTGAGGTATCATTTTACTCGGGAGAACAAGGGGAACGCCGGGTGGTAGGACATTTGTTCCGGCACAGTTCCCACGCAAAAAAGTTTGGAAAAGTGATTTTTTTAACCGATTTTTAAGGTTTGCATGGAATTCTGGGTAGGAAAACATTGGGGGACCCACGCATGCCATACCTCCCTGGACTCCCCCGGGTGTCTAGTATTCAGAACTGTTTGGGTTTGGTAGTTTCCAAAGATGCCCACCGAGCCCCGGGCCAAAAACTCAGGTGCTCCCCCAAAAAAAGAAGGTAGTTTTGCTTTAGGTTTTTTTTAATTCTCCACCGTACGATTTGGGCCTTTTCCAGTTGCAGCCACTATGCCTACCCAGGCAAGTGAGGTACCATTTTTTCAGGAAACCTGGGGGAACGCGGGGTGGGTGGAAATTTGTTGATCCAAGCAGATTCCAGAACTTTCCACCACAGAAATGTGAGGAAAATACATTTCTTTTGTCCATTTTTTAGATTTGTAAGGGATTCTGGGTAACAGAACCTGGTGGGAGGCAGTTGAGTCACCCCATCCTGTATTTACCTGGGTGTCTAGTTTTCAAAAATGTATAGGTTTGCTAGGTTTCCCTAGGGGCCGGCCAAGCTATGGTTCAAAAACAAAAGGTAGACACTTTGCCAAAAAAGGGCCAGTTTTCGCTGCAAAATTGCGGTGCGAACACGTTGCGTTTTGCGCTGTTTCCTGTTGCAGGCACTATGCCTACCCAGGCAAGTGAGGTACCATTCTTTTTGGGAGACCTGGGGAAACGCGGGGTGGGTAGAAATTTGTTGATCCACGCAGATTTCAGAACTTTCCACCACAGAAATGTGAGGAGAATGCGTTCTTTTGTCCATTTTTTAGGTTTGCAAGGGATTCTGGGTAACAGAACCTGGTGGGAGGCAGTTGAGTCACCCCATCCTAAATTCCCCTGGGTGTTTAGTTTTAAAAAATGTATAGGTTTGCTAGGTTTCCCTTGGGGCCGGCCGAGCTACGGTTCAAAAACGAAAGGTAGACACTTTGCCAAAAGAGGGCCTGTTTTTACTGCGAAATTACGGTGCGAACACATTGAGTTTTGCGCTGTTTCCTGTCTCAGGCACTATGCCTATCCAGGCAAGTGAGGTACCATTTTTTTGGGAGACATGGGAGAACGCGGGGTGGGTGGAAATTTGTTGATCCACGCAGATTCCAGAACTTTCTACCACAGAAATGTGAGGAAAATGCGTTTCTTTTGTCAATTTTTTAGGTTTGCAAGGGATTCTGGGTAACAGAACTTGGTGGGAGGCAGTTGAGTCACCCCATCCTGGATTCCCCTTGGTGTCTAGTTTTTTAAAATGTATAGGTTTGCTAGGTTTCCCTAGGGGCCGGCCGAGCTACGGTTCATCAACGAAAGGTAGACACTTTGCCAAAAAAGGGCCTGTTTTCACTGCGAAATTGCCGTGCGTACACGTTGCGTTTTGCGCTGTTTCCTGTCGCAGGCACTAGGCAAACCCAGGATAGTGAGCTACCATTTTTTTCGAGAGACCTGGGGGAACACGGGGTGGGTGGAAATTTGTTGATCCACGCAGATTTCAGAACTTTCCACCACAGAAATGTGAGGAAAATGCGCTTTTTTGTCCATTTTTTAGGTTTGCAAGGGATTCTGGGTAACAGAACCTGGTGGCAGGCAGTTGAGTCACCCCATCGTGAATTTCCCTGGGTGTCTAGTTTTCACAAATGAATAGGTTTGCTTGGTTTCCCTAGGGGCCCGCCGAGCTAGGCTTCAAAAACGAAAGGTAGACACTTTGCCAAAAAAGGGCCCGTTTTCACTGCGAAATTGCCGTGCAAACACGTTGCGTTTTGCGCAGTTTCCTGTCGCAGGCACTAGGCAGTCCCAGGAAAGTGAGGTACCATTTTTTTCAGGAGACCTGGGGGAACACGGGGTGGGTGGAAATTTGTTTATCCACGCAGATTCCAGAACTTTCCACCACAGAAATGTGAGGAAAATGCGTTCTTTTGTCAATTGTTTAGGTTTGCAAGGGATTCTGGGTAACAGAACCTGGTGGGAGGCAGTTGAGTCACCCTATCCTGAATTCCCCTGTGTGTGTAGTTTTCAAAAATGTATAGGTTTGCTAGGTTTCCCTAGGGGCCGGCCGAGCTACGGTTCAAAAACGAAAGGTAGACACTTTGCCAAAAAAGGGCCGGTTTTCACTGCGAAATTGCGGTGTGAACACTTTGCGTTTTGCGCTGTTTCCTGTCGCAGGCACTAGGCAGACCCAGGCAAGTGAGGTACCATTTTTTTCGGGAGACCTGTGGGAAGACGGGCTGGGTGGAAATGTATTGATCCACGCAGATTCCAGAACTTTCCACCACAGAAATGTGAGGAAAATGCGTTTTTTTGTCCATTTTTTATGTTTGCAAGGGATTCTGGGTAACAGAACCTGGTGGGAGGCAATTGAGTCACCCCATCCTGAATTCCCCTCAGTGTTTAATTTTAAAAAATGTATAGGTTTGCTAGGTTTCCCTCGGGGCCGGCCGAGCTACGGTTCAAAAACCAAAGGTAGACACTTCGCCAAAAAAGGGCCCGTTTTCACTGTGAAATTGCTGTGCAAACACATTGAGTTTTGCGCTGTTTCCTGTCACAGGCACTATGCCTACCCAGGCAAGTGAGGTACCATTTTTGTGGGAGACATGGGAGAACATGGGGTGGGTGGAAATTTGTTGATCCACGCAGATTCCAGAACTTTCTACCACAGAAATGTGAGGAAAATGCATTTATTTTGTCCATTTTTTAGGTTTGCAAGGGATTCTGGGTAACAGAACCTGGTGAGAGGCAGTTGAGTCACCCCATCCTGGATTTCCCTTGGTGTCTAGTTTTTAAAAATGTATAGGTTTGCTAGGTTTCCCTAGGGGGCGGCCGAGCTACGGTTAAAAAACGAAAGGTAGACACTTTGCCAAAAAAGGGCCCGTTTTCACTGCGAAATTGTGGTGCGAACACGTTGCGTTTTGCGCTGTTTCCTGTCGCAGGCACTTGGCAGACCCAGGCAAGTAAGGTAGCATTTTTTTGGAGAGACCTGGGGGAACACGGGGTGGGTGGAAATTTGTTGATCCACGCAGATTTCAGAACTTTCCACCACAGAAATGTGAGGAAAATGCGCTTTTTTGTCCATTTTTTAGGTTTGCAAGGGATTCTGGGTAACAGAACCTGGTGGCAGGCAGTTGAGTCACCCCATTGTGAATTTCCCTGGGTGTCTAGTTTTCACAAAGGAATAGGTTTGCTTGGTTTCCCTAGGGGCCCGCCGAGCTAGGCTTCAAAAACGAAAGGTAGACACTTTGCCAAAAAAAGGGCCCGTTTTCACTGCGAAATTGCCGTGCAAACACGTTGCGTTTTGCGCAGTTTCCTGTCGCAGGCACTAGGCAGACCCAGGAAAGTGAGGTACCATTTTTTTCAGGAGACGTGGGGGAACACGGGGTGGGTGGAAATTTGTTTATCCACGCAGATTCCAGAACTTTCCACCACAGAAATGTGAGGAAAATGCGTTCTTTTGTCAATTGTTTAGGTTTGCAAGGGATTCTGGGTAACAGAACCTGGTGGGAGGCAGTTGAGTCACCCTATCCTGAATTCCCCTGTGTGTGTAGTTTTCAAAAATGTATAGGTTTGCTAGGTTTCCCTAGGGGCCGGCCGAGCTACGGTTCAAAAACGAAAGGTAGACACTTTGCCAAAAAAGGGCCCGTTTTCACTACGAAATTGCGGTGTGAACACTTTGCGTTTTGCGCTGTTTCCTGTCGCAGGCACTAGGCAAACCCAGGCAAGTGAGGTACCATTTTTTTCGGGAGACCTGTGGGAAGACGGGGTGGGTGGAAATGTATTGATCCACGCAGATTCCAGAACTTTCCACCACAGAAATGTGAGGAAAATGCGTTTTTTGTCCATTTTTTAGGTTTGCAAGGGATTCTGGGTAACAGAACCTGGTGGGAGGCAATTGAGTCACCCCATCCTGAATTCCCCTCGGTGTTTAATTTAAAAAAATGTATAGGTTTGCTAGGTTTCCCTAGGGGCCGGCCGAGCTACGGTTCAAAAACCAAAGGTAGACACTTTGCCAAAAAAGGGCCAGTTTTCACTGTGAAATTGCTGTGCGAACACATTGAGTTTTGCGCTGTTTCCTGTCACAGGCACTATGCCTACCCAGGCAAGTGAGGTACCATTTTTGTGGGAGACATGGGAGAACATGGGGTGGGTGGAAATTTGTTGATCCACGCAGATTCCAGAACTTTCTACCACAGAAATGTGAGGAAAATGCGTTTATTTTGTCCATTTTTTAGGTTTGCAAGGGATTCTGGGTAACAGAACCTGGTGGGTGGCAGTTGAGTCACCCCATCCTGGATTCCCCTTGGTGTCTAGTTTTTTAAAATGTATAGGTTTGCTAGGTTTCCCTAGGGGCCGGCCGAGCTACGGTTCATCAACGAAAGGTAGACACTTTGCCAAAAAAGGGCCAGTTTTCACTGCGAAATTGCCATGCGTACACGTTGCGTTTTGCGCTGTTTCCTGTCGCAGGCACTAGGCAAACCCAGGATAGTGAGCTACCATTTTTTTTCGAGAGACCTGGGGGAACACGGGGTGGGTGGAAATTTGTTGATCCACGCAGATTTCAGAACTTTCCACCACAGAAATGTGAGGAAAATGCGTTTATTTTGTCCATTTTTTAGGTTTGCAAGGGATTCTGGGTAACAGAACCTGGTGGGTGGCAGTTGAGTCACCCCATCCTGGATTTCCCTTGGTGTCTAGTTTTTAAAAATGTATAGGTTTGCTTGGTTTCCCTAGGGGGCGGCCGAGCTACGGTTCAAAAACGAAAGGTAGACACTTTGCCAAAAAAGGGCCCGTTTTCACTGCGAAATTGCGGTGTGAACACATTGCATTTTGCGCTGTTTCCTGTCGCAGGCACTTGGCAGACCCAGGCAAGTGAGGTAGCATTTTTTTGGAGAGACCTGGGGGAACACGGGGTGGGTGGAAATGTGTTGATCCACGCAGATTCCAGAACTTTCCACCACAGAAATGTGAGGAAAATGCATTTTTTTGTCCATTTTTTAGGACATTTGTGCCGGCACAGAGTTCCCACGCAAAAAAGTTTGGAAAAGTGATTTTTTTTAACCGATTTTTAAGGTTTGCATGGAATTCTGGGTAGGAAAACATTGGGGGAGACCCAGGCAAGTGAGGTACCATTTATTTCGGGAGACCTGGGGGAACGCAGGGTGGGTGGAAATTTGTTGATCCACGCAGATTCCAGGACTTTCCACCACAGAAATGTGAGGAAAATGCGTTTTTTTTGTCAATTTTTTAGCTTTACAAGGGATTCTGGGTAACAGAACATGGTGGGAGGTTTTCGAGTCACCCCATCCTGAATTCCCCTGGGTGTCTACCTTTCAAAAATGTATAGGTTTGCTAGGTTTCCAGAGGTTCCGGCAGAGCTAGGGTGCAAAAACTACAGCTGGGCACTTTTCCAAAAAAGGGTCCATTTTTAACTGCAAAATTGAGTTGTGACCATGTTGCATTTTTGATCCACGCAGATTCCAGAACTTTCCACCACAGAAATGTGAGGAAAATGCGTTCTTTTGTCAATTGTTTAGGTTTGCAAGGGATTCTGGGTAACAGAACCTGGTGGGAGGCAGTTGAGTCACCCTATCCTGAATTCCCCTGTGTGTGTAGTTTTTAAAAATGTATAGGTTTGCTAGGTTTCCCTAGGGGCCGGCCAAGCTACGGTTCAAAAACGAAAGGTAGACACTTTGCCAAAAAAGGGCCCGTTTTCACTGCGAAATTGCGGTGTGAACACTTTGCGTTTTGCGCTGTTTCCTGTCGCAGGCACTAGGCAGACCCAGGCAAGTGAGGTACCATTTTTTTCGGGAGACCTGTGGGAAGACGGGGTGGGTGGAAATGTATTGATCCATGCAGATTCCAGAACTTTCCACCACAGAAATGTGAGGAAAATGCGTTTTTTTGTCCATTTTTTAGGTTTGCAAGGGATTCTGGGTAACAGAACCTGGTGGGAGGCAATTGAGTCACCCCATCCTGAATTCCCCTCGGTGTTTAATTTTAAAAAATGTATAGGTTTGCTAGGTTTACCTAGGGGCCGGCCGAGCTACGGTTCAAAAACCAAAGGTAGACACTTTGCCAAAAAATGGCCCGTTTTCACTGTGAAATTGCTGTGCGAACACATTGACTTTTGCGCTGTTTCCTGTCACAGGCACTATACCTACCCAAGCAAGTGAGGTACCATTTTTGTGGGAGACATGGGAGAACATGGGGTGGGTGGAAATTTGTTGATCCACGCAGATTCCAGAACTTTCTACCACAGAAATGTGAGGAAAATGCGTTTATTTTGTCCATTTTTTGGGTTTGCAAGGGATTCTGGGTAACAGAACCTGGTGGGAGGCAGTTGAGTCACCCCATCCTGGATTTCCCTTGGTGTCTAGTTTTAAAAAAAGTATAGGTTTGCTAGGTTTCCCTAGGGGGCGGCCGAGCTACGGTTCAAAAACGAAAGGTAGACACTTTGCCAAAAAAGGGCCCGTTTTCACTGCGAAATTGCGGTGCGAACACGTTGCGTTTTGCGCTGTTTCCTGTCGCAGGCACTTGGCAGACCCAGGCAAGTGAGGTAGCATTTTTTTGGAGAGACCTGGGGGAACACGGGGTGGGTGGAAATGTGTTGATCCACGCAGATTCCAGAACTTTCCACCACAGAAATGTGAGGAAAATGCGTTTTTTTGTCAATTTTTTAGGACATTTGTGCCGGCACAGAGTTCCCACGCAAAAAAGTTTGGAAAAGTGATTTTTTTTAACCGATTTTTAAGGTTTGCATGGAATTCTGGGTAGGAAAACATTGGGGGAGACCCAGGCAAGTGAGGTACCATTTATTTCGAGAGACCTGGGGGAACGCGGGGTGGGTGGAAATTTGTTGATCCACGCAGATTCCAGGACTTTCCACCACAGAAATGTGAGGAAAATGCGTTTTTTTGTCAATTTTTTAGCTTTACAAGGGATTCTGGGTAACATAACATGGTGGGAGGTTTTCGAGTCACCCCATCCTGAATTCCCCTGGGTGTCTACCTTTCAAAAATGTATAGGTTTGCTAGGTTTCCAGAGGTTCCGGCAGAGCTAGGGTGCAAAAACTACAGCTGGGCACTTTTCCAAAAAAGGGTCAATTTTTAACTGCAAAATTGAGGTGTGACCATGTTGCATTTTGCGGCGTTTCCTTTCGTAGGCACTAGGCCGACCCACACAAGTGAGGTACCGTTTATATTGGGAGACTTAGGGTAATTCAGATTCGTAAATCAACTGTTATTACCTATTGAGTTTTCATGCATTTCTCCCTTCCCAATGAAAGACATTGTGTAAAAAAAATATCTTTTTGAAAAATGACCAATAATTCAAATGCTAGAATGAGTATTCCTAATTTTGAAAATGTACAAATATATACTGTTTCTTAACTCTATAATTTGTACCCAATTCAGAAATACATAGGTGTCTTTCATACCGATTTTTCCATGTATACATTTTCCAAGAATAAGTGCTCTATACTCAGTAAATAATAAAATACCATTGAAAGTTGCTGCTCAGTTTTTGGCTCTGTGTTCGTCGGGTTCTTTGTGAAATTAGAAGTCCTATATATCCCCACAACCAGGAAGGTCACACGGATGTAACGGTATATTGTTTTCAAAGAGCTGTCAAAATTACAAGAAGTTATAGGTGAAAACGTTGAGACAAAAGGCTGTTTTTTTCAACTAATTTTCAATTATTCCAATATTTAAATGTTAGTTTCTATAAAGAAACCTTCATGGATTTAGGCAAATGCCCTTTTCTGAATTCAGAATGTTATCTACTTTTCGAAAATGTATAGCTTTTCAGGGATCCATTATTGCTTTCAAACTCATTTCTACCATTAACTGGAAGGAGGTTGAAAGCTCTAAAAATAGCAAAAATAGGCTATGTCCCAGAAAAATGCCAAAACTGTGTAAAATATTTTGGTACTCTGACAAAAGACTGTCATTCCTTAAAAGCTGAGAAAAGGGAGATTTCAGCCCCACAACCCCTTTTTTGAAAACATTTGCAGGGAAAACCCCAGAGGCTTTCATTTGCAGCCCATTTTTCCCATTTTTCTGAAACAAACTAAAATTTCACTGTATTTTGCTTAATTTCTGGGACACCTCCAAGGGAATCCGCAAACCCTGAGCACCTTTAGAATCCACAATATGTTGGAAGAAAATAACGCAAATTTGGTGTGGATACCTTATGTGGTCAAAAGGTTACAGGGGCCTAAGCGCGTACTACCCCAAATCGCCAAAAAAAGGCTTAGCACAGGAGGGGAAAAGCTGAGCTCGTCATGACCACACCCATTTACAATGAGTCCCAGCACAGGGGAAAAATCTGCCAAGCAGCCAAGGTGTTAAAAATTAGCATTTAAAAAACATTTGACATTCACTGAAAAAAACATAGGTTTCACAGATGTTATAGTTAGAAATTAGCATTTAAAAAATCTTTGAAATTCACTAAAAATACTATGCTAATTTCTAACTATAACGTCTCTGAAACCTGTTTTTTTCAGTGAATATATATATATATATATATATATATATATATTTCCACACTTGTACTCCTGCTGCCACGCCACGCCATCAATCCTCGGCTGACCAACTAGCAAGAACACGGAAGACCCAGAGTGCTAGTGAGTTTTTTTATTTAACAGCACACCACGGCAGGATTATATATATATATATATATATATACAGATATGTGCTAGAAATATATGTTTGGCAAAGTGTAGAGGGCTTGTTTGGCTGAAGGTGTACTAGTGTGCAGATATGCATGAGTGGGAGATGCAGTCTGTGTGCCTGATGGAATGGTGTAAGCCTTTGTGCGAGTAATCTTGAGACAGAAAATACACATGCAGTGCACATATTAGAGCTGGCCTTTTAACCTCTATATATTAACCTGTTAAGACTGTGGTGGACCGGCTGCAAAGCCATGTTTTTTAATTGTGGAGCTAGAAAAGACATTGCTTTTGGAGGCCTAGAGGCTGATTTAGAGTATGGGCCCGCATTCCTATGTCATAAGTAGTTTATTCATCTGCCTTGTGAATGGTATTCAATTCTCTGTATTAAGAGTTGATCTTATTGTCTGTCAACCACGTAGAAGGCGTTGACTCCAAGTGGCAAACAGGATTTCTCCTTTATTGTTTACTATTCTGTTGATGCTGGTATGGGGGATACCCTATTTAGATGGGTCCTCCCTCAGAGAACGGAACAGCATGTCAGTGTATCCTGCTGTCTGACAAGTGTACATCAAATATTTGCTTGTACAGGCCCGTTGCCAGGAATATTTGTTTGGGGGGGCATGGCCCTGAGAAATGGCAACAAGAGTGGTTCAGTGGATGAGAAAATAAGCTTTCTAAGTGAATTGTTTAAAAAAAATACATTTTGGTAAGATTGTAAAGACTGCTGAAGCAGGACATGCTGTGAGAGTAGCTGTATACATTTTGGAATAGTGTGGGAAGGGCTCAAAGAAATAATGTATTTATTTGGTTAGTGAACACAATGACCTTACCTTTGGTAACCATGACAGAAGCAATGGATTGCCAAGCACTCCCTTGCAAAATCACACAATGGATTAGAAATGCATACCAAATAGAAATTTGGAAGGGGCTTGTACAGCATCCCTAATAAATTTAAAGCCAAAATGTAATGTAACAATTGTTTTCGATCATAATCTGGGTCACAACCCATTCATAGGTTACCAACTTCTCAAAGGTGGTTGTAGCCCATTCACAAAGGCTAAGTGGTCACCTTAAGACACTTTCCCTGTTGTGAATGTAAAACAAAAGTTTGGAGTGGGAAGTGGTCGAGGGGGACTTTAAAAGACAACATTTTAAATGCAGCACCTTTCTTTCAAAACAAAAGGGTTGCATTGAAAAGAAAAATATATTGAAAAAAGATATGGTGATCTGCTGACTGCAGGCCACCATTCCTTTAATTGCCATTCATTTGATTAAGTCACAATTTGCTGCCTAATTCATGAAGAGTAATGGGGTAAGTTGGATTGTACCTCTTTCCAAATCCGTATTGTGCGAACTGACATATTGATACATAGGTCGGTTCAGCAAATTATTTAGCTGCCACAAAAATATGTGTTGCAAATTGTGTGCATCTGGTCCTAAGTTTCTGTAATGAATTGCTAATAATAATTGCATAGTAAATGTCCTTTGCAGAGGGTTATACAAAGATTTCTGTTATCACCAATCTTCTTTTCGTTATTAGTTCAAAGAGAAAGGGAAACTGTTCCTTCTCGCCTTAGATCTTAACGCAATATAAGAAAGATCATGGGCAGGGTATTTTACAACGCTCACTCTTGTACCTTGGGGGTCTCTTTCCTGGGGGTAAAATTTATATATTTCCAGCAGCAGAAAGCAAATAGGCCTGATGCAATGGCCTAATGACTGCAGCTCAGTGAGGAGGTGGTAAGGACTGCCAACTGGGCTAACTTAATTTAGTTGTGTCTTTTAGCCAACACCTTTTTGGTATTCAGAGAGTTGCAGACCTACATTTCCTAACAATATATAAGTTGCATATTGTGAAGTGTTGTTGGCTATAAGGTGGTCGGTCTGAAGATGCCAATGGTGACAGTTCATAGGTATTTGAGAATAAGTGTGAAATAGATATGCAATCGTATTCCAATTCAACAACTTCTATCCATGTGCTGAACCAATCTCATAGAGGCATCAGGTTTTACTTTTGACTTGTCTACTTTTGGTGTTATGTGTCAGTGGTCTTATATACCCAACTTATGAACAAGAAAGTCAGAAAGTTTAAAGGCATCCATTTGTTGTGAGTGTGCATCTACAGTACTTTAAGTTTAAAATGTTTCCTCCTCTTCTTTGTGTGGTTTTTCCTCCTGTGTGTCTAGGTTTATGTTCAAATTATTAGGCTATGTTCATCTCCTTGCCTCCTCCCTGCCTTAAGCTGACTACTTCCAGCTCAAGGGCTGGACTCCTAATGTTTTTATTGACTTGTGTAGCAAGGCACAAGATTAGTACTTCCTAGGGAGTAACACGAAAAGTAGCAATGGGTATAACAGTGTTCATTTTAATAGTTGGAGAGTAGGAAGTGCAATGCTTATTTGTAGAATATAGGAACCTATTATAACTTGAATTGGCTGATCAATCTATTTTAGTGTGTATAACCCATGTATAGTTCCTTGTCCAGTTATAGGATGATTTGGCCATGCAACCAAGCAAATACTTCAGACTGGGAGATATCAGTAATTTTTTGAGGTTTTGCATGAAGTCTTGCTGTTGTAGGATCCCGCCTAAAAGTAAGGAGTTATGGGCTATCCTAATGTTCATAACATTGCAATTTTAAATTATATATCTTAAATGGTTTTATTATTGTCTTTTATCTTCTGTGGTTTTATGGCTCAAAGCTGAAAAAAGTTTTATTGATTGATTGAAAAAAATTGTAACAAAAGGCTTATGATAATTGTCAAATAACATTATTGCCTACGTAAAGTAGGTGGTAAGCCAGTCGTAAACTGGAAGGGGTCCTGGGCACTCCTCCCTCTTTGTGAATGGTTGCAAAAACGTTTTTTAAGGTAGGCAGTGGTCCCACAAACCACTACCTATGCCTATAAAATGAAACAAAGGTTTTATTTCTCTTTTTGAAACGTATCCTGGGCTGCATTTTTTTTAAAAAGCCATTGCTTTATGTAAAAGCAAACACAGACATGGTGGTCTGCTGTCCGTAGCAGGTCACCTTCCTTGTGTTTTTAGCGATTCCCAATGGGTCGCAAATGTTGATCTAACTCATAAATATTGATGAGGTACGTCAATTGCATTCCCATCAGGAATTGCTAAATGTGTCTGAGACAATAGTGCATCTCGTTTTGTGACCTTCCAATTGCCATTCGCAACAAGGTTTTTTTTTTTTGTAGAGTTTTATATAGCGCGAACTAGACCCAAACCGAATCAGGTATCAGAGCGCTTTACATAGCACAAGTTACGTTTTTTTTTTTTCGTTTTTTTTTTACATGAGGACACCCACTTTTTTTTTTATTTTATTTTTTTAGGCACAGGGAGATTAAGTGATTTGCCCAGAATCACAGGAGGATTTTGGCGTTGTTACCGAGACTCGAACCCAGATCCCCAGGTCCGAGGTCGAGCGCCTTAGCCGTTAGGCCAATTCCTCTCCCCTAAAGTCACAATTAGGAACGCGCAAAATAAAGCATCAAACATGTGGCGCCAGATCCGTTATCACCGTCCCATTCTTATTACCTTTAGTGTGATCTCCTCTCTCTTGGTAGAGTTATGAGCAAACCCATTCATGCCAGTTAATATATTGAACTAGGGACAACACAGTTGCTCCATGAATGATTTGATACAATAAGGGATGTTCACCTCTCACAGGCATTACACAAAACATTGACAATTAACATACCATTGCTTATCTTTTCGGGAACAGGACCTTGGATCAGAGACATTGCTCTTCAGGTCTCTAAACATACCACTTGCTGGTATATGTGTTTGGCTAAAGATCAATAAAAAGAATTATAGAATAGGCACAGCCACCATTGCAACATTATTGGAAAAGTTATGGGCCTGATTAGGATTTGGGTGGGACCACCACAGACATCCAGCTGAATGGTCCGACTGTCACATTATGATACACTTGATCAGACCGCATAGGTCAGAGGGACCCATCAACACTTCAAGGAGCCCGTAGGACCATTGGTCGGAACTCAGTTCCTACAATAGCGGCAGTGCCTGCTCAGGCGCTGTAAAAGGGATTATGATGTCCCTTTTCGTCAACCTTTCCATGGCGGTCCAAGCTCGATATAAAGGCTGTCGGAAAGGGACTTTGGAGGCTCCTAGCAAGGCTGCCAACCCCCCTGTGCCTCCACTGTGTTGACCCACAGCATGTATGCCCTGTGTGCCAGGCATCATTTGGTTGCAGAGATGTTTTTTAACATGCCTTTCTCCATTGGGTCTTTTGCTGATACTTTTTTCCAGGTCACAGCACAAGCCTCACTGGCAAAAGGCAGGTTTACAAATCCTAATTTGCAGGTGGGACTGCCATTGTAATCAGATCCTTTGTACTTACAAAAAAAAAATTCACTTACTAGAGGCTGCCTGCCGCAACAGAATTTACAATACATTGTGATTATTTAGAGCCAAGTTACCAGTTCTTGTTCAAACAAGTGAGGCAAAGTAACTAATTAAAATTTAATATTGTTCTTACATTTTATTATCAACTGCTATGATTATATTCATCATAATAAATCAAATAAGTTTGATTTGATTTGATTTGATTTGATTCAGGATTTCTAAAGCGCATAGCTACCCTCGGGCGTCCCAGCGCTGAGTAAAGATTGACAGAGTTCCTAGGGATGGATTTATTGGGGAAACAACCAGGTCTTCAACATTCTGCGAAATGAGAGGAGATTGTTTTCTTTACGGATGTTAGGGGGGAGGCTGTTCCAAAGCTTGGGAGCATTATAGGAGAAGTGTCGGCCGCCCGTGCGAGCTTTCCTAATTCTGGGTACCCTAGCCAGAAACAGGTCGTCTGACCTGAGGTGTCGGGCAGATTTGTGTGGCGTCACGAGAGGTCTCAGGATTGGAGGGCCCTTTCCTTGTAAGGTTTTATGGACGATGCACAAGGCTTTAAAAGAGATACGTTCTTGGATGGGGAGCCAGTGAAGCGTCTTAAGGGAGGGCTTGGCTGAGCATCTGGATTTTGTTCCTGTCAGTAACCTCGCTGCGGCGTTCTGGGCATGCTGGAGTTTTTTTATCACAGCTACGGGAGCGCCTACATATAGGGCATTTCCGTAGTCCAGTCTTGATAGAATGAGGCCCTGAATCAAGATTGTTGCATATGTGTGACATATTTAAAACAAAATTGTGTATATGGGCTTTATAAATAATTTTAACCTATTATATTGCAAATTTCTGTTTTAGTATGGTGACTGTGAATTTGTGGAGAATCGCCAAATCTGGGATGAGGTGCACAGCATCCCTTCCTGAGCTACTAAGTGCCCTGGAAACCCCATTCCTTAGGGCATTTACTTCAATGAAGTGGAGGGGATGCACTGTCCCTATCCCTAAGCCAATAGTGGCCTTAGGACCCCATCTCCATATGCCAAAACATATCATTTATAGGGACCATCATGTGGCCCTCCCTCTCTGAGCTTGTGAGTAGCCCCTTAATATAAAATAAGGTAGGTGGCATTATGCCCTCTCTTCCTGAGCCTTAATAGGCCCCAGGGTCCCCATCTCCTGAGGCCATACTCCATTATTAAGGGAAGGGGGCCTACAGTGAAACAAAAGTCTGTTCCACTCATTAGGATCAGTTTCAGGGCTTCTGTTGAGTGAGAGCAGATATGCCTTCCCTGGCAGTTAAGGCATATCTACTCCCACCTTTCGGGAACAGACATATGTTTCCTCACCCATGTTAATGCCAACAGGGAAACTAATGTGTCCTGAAGGTGGGTTCCTTGGGCCAAAGTAATTTAGGTGCAGGTCAACTTTCCTTTTTGTAAAGAATTTGGCTCCAAGATATGAGTTCCAAGGGGGCTATCAAGATTTAGCCAAGGGGGATGCAGGCTTGTCCCCTTTTCTAAACCATTCAGCTCTGGAACATTGGGTCCTGGGGCCAATTAAGACTCAGGGATGGAGGCATCATGGCCATGTGCACAATCCACTCCGGCTCTCCGTCAGACCCATTCCCGCCCCATCCCATGTCTTAAACAGAGCAAGCAGCTCCATCGACCCCACCTGCACAACATCATCAATCTCTCCGTTGAGACCGCAACATTGCCACTGAGTCCCCTGTCCGGAAGTAGTGGATTAAAAAAATATAAGGGGACAGGGTAGGGTTACTATGGCCCCATATCACCTAATGGGAGACCCAGAGGGACTTCTCCCCCAGGGCCAACAAAACAAAATCGTCCATTTCTGCTGTGAGCCCTCGGGATCGGAAACAAAAAAAAGGTAGCTGGTACCTTGAGCTTCAATAAAGACCCCAGGGAGCCCAGCCCTTTGGCCACTTAATTTATTTAAGGGAAAGGGGGTGCGCGTCCCTGACCTCAAACCATTAAAGGCCTGGAAAGCTCACCACCAATGGATACATTCTCCGGGGAACACATCTCCCGGTGCTGATTTCATTCAAAAATGGGAGGGTGCCGCACTGCTCCTCATTTTAAGCCATAATAGGCTCCATGAAGCCCCCCCAGCGCTGAAATGTTCCGAAAAAGGGAGGGGGCAGCATGCCCCCCTACTTGAGCACTTAAAAGGCCGTAGGGACCCCATGCCTTGGGCCACTTTTTACAATTCAAGGAGAGGTGGGAAGTGCAGCCCCCTCCTTGAACCTTTTGTGGCCTTTGGACCCAGTCGCCCAGGCCTGGCTCACATGCTGTGTCTAAGCCGGCATGTGAGCCGGGGTAATTTCACTCCATCAGCATAGTTTACATAGTTTTGCCTACTCTGCAATCTTTGCGAACACGGAGCTTAGGCAAAGCTATGAATCCATGGTGGAGCTTAGTTAGCCAGCCTCTCCACCCCCCAAAGTAATTATAAAGTAATAAAAATGGCACTTACCTGCTGTGGCTGTCTCCTCCTTTCCATGGCCGCTCTCCTTCTTCCTCCTCGCTGTCCTTCTTCTATGATAACCTCTACGTGTACATCTTGCGAGTGTGTATGCACAAGATGTACAACATAGGGGTTATCTAAGATGAAGGAAGGTGAGGTAGAGGAAGGAGAGTGGCCATGGTGAGGAGGAGGAGGCAGCCACAGCAGGTAAGTGCCTTTTTTATTACTTTAAAATTATTTTGGGAGGGCGCATAGCTGAGCAGAGCGTAGTTCCACTGAGTTGTCTTCCAACACCGTGGAACTTTGTGTAGAGGCACTATGCCTGCTCCGCCCACCCTTAGCTGTGTCCCAGGAGGTCTATCCCTGGAACTTAGCAGTTTACGATGCAGGCAAGGAAACCTGTGTTTGCTTTTCTCCTGCTTGGAGGTAGCAATTTTAAATCTCCCACCATGTGGCAGCAAATACAAAGTATGCTCCCAGCCTGCAGGAGCTTAGAAAACGATCTAGCCAGCTTGGGAGCCTGGAAAACGAGATCCCTGGAGCCAGAAAAGATACCTATCCTAAGGTTTGGGGAGGGGAGTCCACCTGGTCTCCTTTAAAACCATGCGGCCTAGGGGGATGGCATCCCAGGGTCTAATAATACTCAAGGAGGGGGACCACATGACCCCCAGAGCTTAATAAGGATTGTGGAGGAGGGCCTATTGGCACCATCCCCTTTAAAATACATAAAGCCCTGAGTGGTTGTGTACCAGGGTCTAATGGGCTTAATAGGGCACGGGGAGAGCCCCCTTTAAAGAACATTGGACCCTGTGGGGGAGTTTGCCTTTTGCCCTGAGGTCAACCCCCTGCAGTGCACGGCAGTGGTTGGCTTTACATGTGGTAATAAAAAATATATAAATAAAAACCCTAGTAATTCACTGAAAAATACAAAGGTTAAAGTAATATTATCATAAGGTGTGATAAAAAGCCCTGCTTCTATTTAGGTGTGATAAAAAGATACTTCTGTTTAAAGAAAAAACCTTAGAAATTCAATTAAAGAAACAAAGATTACAGTAACATTATAGTTAGGTGAATATGTTAGTGATAACATTAACGTTATAAACTGAAAACAGCCAGAAAATCTCTGCTAACTATAACTTGTGCCCCACCCATGCACTGCTTATGACCTTCGATATTACATAACTCATGACATGTTCTATGGCATCACTCATGACATCTCTGATGACATCATCCAACAAGTGTGCTAGTCTATTTTATAGTGTACATATTGGCCGGTAACTACTGTCGTGTCTTGTGAATTAGAGATGACCTGACTCTTTTGCTTCATGGCAGGCTCCATAGAACTGTGATGAAGGTGTTCGCGCGGTTAATTGAATTCATGGTTTCGAATGTTGAGTTCAGGATTACATGCTGAAGAATAATGATGTGTAATACCAAGCTACATGTGTGTGGCAATCATGTACATATTGTGAGGCTGGGGAGGATGCTGTAACTACTATACTACTTTTCTACCTAATTTTGTGCAGATAGTGTCCTGCGAATACGTGTAAGTGTTCACAAAATGCATGTGCACCTAATGGATCTTAGGTGTGTAGCGGTATTGAACACATCATACATTTTTGTATTGGAGACAAACTCTGTGTGCAGGTGACAGTTGAGGACTTGCGTTCAGCATGTTCCTCACATGTTTTTGGCTCTGCAGAAAAATCTTTCACCAGGCCAAGGATTGTACATAAACATATTAAGTATGGTAAGTAGCATTGAGTTATTAGAACAAATTGTCTCCGCATGACAATTTCTACATAACATAGAAGACAGTGTGCAGCAGGTACTAACTTATGTACAAGAGTGTGTTTTGCTTCAGAATATGGATTATTTGTAAAGTTTCCACCACAGTATGAAGGCTGCAGGTAGTATGATATTTAGCACCATCAAATGATGGCTATTTTAAGTGACTAGACACTCTTTGGACATGAGTTGCATAGAGGGTAAAATGCTCTTAGATACTTTTTAATACTCTGTGGGGTATTTCCGATGACAGTGTGGAACAGAGTACGTTCTCTCCGTAGATTAAACAGTGTTAACAGTACCAACTTTTCTAATCATATATAAATAATTTCTCAATGTAGGTTCAGTTATTGTCAGGAGTTTGATACAGGTAAAGTCTGTCCATAGTTGAACATTAGTTATGTAACAAGGCTTGAGCATCTGGAGAAACTTGGTTTTCTCTGTACAGTTGTATACAGATTATACACCATGTACAAGATAGGTTACCCTTTCATTGGCAGTTCATAGTTATCATGTAATCATGAAGTGAATAGTATTCGCTCAATGCTGTACAAATTACAAGCTTGCTTTACTCAAGGGAGTTGCTTACGTGATAACTGTAATACTGCTACATATTATTCTAAGCAATTGTGTGCTTACTTTCATAGCTCTAATGCTATATCCGTTTATCAATCAATGTGTACAAAAGAAGCTTGGATTACGTCATCAGTGATGTCCTCCTTGATGAAATCAACAATGTAATTTGAGATACCATCAGTGATGTCATAAATGAAGTCATAGGACATGTCATGAATAATGTAATATGTGTGTCCACTCACAGGCCCACACATCCAGTCACTCCTGCACAAACACAACAACCATACACCCAGGTTGCAGGGACATTATAGTTAGGAAATAGCATTAAAAAAACATTGGTTAGAGGAACGTTATAGTTAGGTTCAGATTTAACACACACAAAACCATACTAATTCAGCAGTTATAGTTATTTCAAGTAATTATAACACATGCCCTGAGGTAACTAACCTGACTCCCTTGCCATGCACTGCTAATTCATCCACATATTACATCACTCTCGACATCTTCCATGACAACATTAATATTAGCACTGCAGCATTTGCAGTGAAATTATTGATGGGAAAACTGTGCATGGTGGGGGATGTGTTATTGTTACCTTAGGGCACGAGTTATAGTTATTTGAGATAATTACAACTACTGAATTCCTATGGTTTCGTGTGTGTAAAATCTGAACCTAACTATACCGTCCCTGTAACCTTTGCTTTTTTCAGTGAATATATAGATATATTCATATTATCTACTGGCGTTCACCAGTAGGTAGTTATAGTTAGGAGGTAGTTTTCATAGACAAAGTGTTTTTTGTTGCTAATAATGGTGCTGTTTGATGAATCTTCACAAGCATTTTAAAATTGGTATATCAATCAAGTCGGCTGCTGTCTGGAAAGTTTTGTGTGATCCATCAAGCAGAAATAGTTGACGATGTTTGATGAATCTTCCCTAAAAAAAGTGCCTTGTGGTTCTTGTTGTCATGAGGTCATAAGCAGTGCACAGCAGGGGTGCAAGTTATTTTAAGCTTTGCTAACTATAACCAGTGAGTTTCTGTTATTATTTTTGGTTTGAAACATTAATGTTCTTACTGATATATTCATCTAACTATAATGTTACTTTAAACTTTGTTTTTTTTCTGTGAATTTCTAAGTTTTTTTTTAAACAAAAACAGATGTTTCTATCACACCAAGCTATGTCAGGATTTGTTGTACGTTAGCCCATCCCTCACTATTCTCTGAAAAATAAAGGCATGGATATGTGGAAAACACTATGTACATAGGAATCGCCATTGGTGGAAATGCTGGTAAATTCCAGATTATGCATGTTCTTCTATACTACAAAATGGCTGCCAAGGTGACAATAGAAAACCCAGAGTGGAGAGATCTTGTGAAACCACAGTGGTTTGGGGCAATATACGAACTGTATTTAACCCAGGAAATCACCGGGGAGTGCAACAGCTATTTGATTCCCGGTTCTGGTTATATGCTAACAGTTTGTGTTCCCCATCTCCCTGGTAGTGTGGTAAGATCCATTGGTACTTGTGGCCCTTCTGTCGGGTTTGCAGTTGGGAAGGAGTGCTACTTTAACAGTGCACTACCGAAGCAAGTTATTTGGATGCTTCCTCCAAGCAGACGCCACCCCAATGGGCACCTGTTCTCGCTCGCCTTCATAAATGTCAGGAGTACGTTTACATGCAGCTCCCCTGTCATGCTGTGTTACTCATAAGGACCATTCAGACTTTGTGGCTCCGGAGTATTCCATGCAACTGACTAGCACCAAACATTGTGGAGTTTCTTCATTTCACTCTCTACTCTCAGGTCACATTATGGGTTGAACCATGGTTACTTTCCAGTGATATTTCTCATGCTGCAGCCTTACAATTATGTTCTTTTGAGTAGCCATGGTCCGATGGGGATGTCTAAGGGAATTGCTGAATCATGTACGTACATTGATTATTGTGAATATTATTATGTTTGATCAACAGCCTGATTCAGTTTGGGTCATGCTCTACTTGATTAGTTTTCAAACACCCACCAGTTTATATTTTTCTACAGGTGATGGGGTTTCATTTACAAAAGCAAATCTGTGGTGACCTGTCATACCAGCCTATCTGGCACTGCCTGATTGCAGCGCCTGGTGCAGGTAAGTGTGGTGGTAACGGGTGGGGTGCTGCAGGGGGATGTCAACAGAAGACGGAATAGGAGTTATCTATTTATTTAATTTGCTATATTCCATTATCTGTCGACATCCCCCTTGCTCTGCCCCACCCCACCACCTCACCACGCTTACCTGCACTGGCTCCCGCTACCTGCCTGTTGGCCAGTTAGACCCTGCACTTTCAGAGCACAGCATATAACAAGACACAAGAGAGCAGAGCACACAGTAACACTGTCCGAAAGTGGATAATGCTTGTTTATAATGCTCAAATAACAGATCACAAGCAAAAATCCTTCAAGAGGGTAGAACACACAATAAAATTGTTCAAAAGAGAGGAACCGAAAACACTGCATAACAGTGCAAACACAAAGCATATAAAATTATATTCTATAAGAACACACCCAAACCAGCACAGTGTAAAAGAGCAGACCCAAACCAACACAGTCTAAAAGAGTAGACCACAAATCAACACAGTCTAAAAGAGCGTACCCAAACCATCGCAGTCTAAGAGCAGACCCAAACCATGTTATGTCAGAAAGAGAGGGGATAAGAAAAAGATAGGAACTAAGAGCTTTTATAGATCCATGTCTACCCCGGCAGTTAACTCATCAGAACCCATTGAAATAGGTGGGGTTCATGGCCTTTTATGGCCCTTTATCTTCAGAAGAAAGGGAGATCCTCTGTAAGAAAAGTTTATTTATAGTGTGGGGAAAAAAGGCAATTTCAAAAAAGATTGCCTGACACGGCCTAGGTCTAATAAGAAGAAAGGGTCAGAAAAACTAGGAATCCTATCACAGAATCAAGATTATATTACGCATTTTGACTCTTTATCTGCTGAAGAGGATGTTGCTAACACTTAATAGAGTAGAGTACCTCATACAGCACTTATGACATACATTAAAACCAATGATAACCACATGCAACCTGATGAAGTTATGAGTTATTCAAAGGCTATGGGTATCAATATTAAGTACTTATTGAAAATGCAACTAGAAACATGTGAAAAGAAAGAATCAGAAATAGTTCAAGCAGTTGATGGAACCATGTTGTCCTCTGGAATTATCACCCATCATAAGATGATGGTCATTTTACATTGTCATGATCGAAAGGTTCACCATCAAGAACACTTTTAATTTGATGTGATTGATGCCCCACAACTCAAGTTAATATTGGGCATAACTTAGCTCCTATAATTTTCGTCAGGAAGTATGTAATCATGCTCAGCATACTCAAATCTTGCATAGTTTCCTTATCAATCTATTACTATTGCAGTGATAAAATAGATAACCTTACCTGGTTAATATATTGATTACTAGTATTTGTTTAATCAAAGTTGTGCTGAAACCCTGCCACCGCAAAGTTTGTATGATTCTCAAATCAATTAAGTGTCTTGCCTTTTTCTGCATCTCTCTTACCTCTTTCTGTGCCTCTCTTACATCTTTCTGTATGTCTCTTGCCTCTTCTTACACCTAACTCTCTTCTTTCTGCATCTCTATAGCCACTGTCTGTATCTCACTCTCTTCTTTCTGCGCATCTTTTGCCTCTTTCTGCACCTCACTCTATTATTTCTGCACATCACTTACCTCTTTCTGTACCTCACTTTCTTCTTTGTGTACCTCTCTTACCTCTTTCTGCACCTCCCTTGCTTCTTTTTGCAATGTACTCTGTTGTTTCTGTACCTCACTTGCCTCTTTCTGCACCTAACTCTCTCATTTCTGCACCTCACTCTCTTCTCTCAGTACCCCTCTTACCTCTTTCTGTACTCCGCTCACTTCTTCCTGTACCTCTCTTGCCTCTTTCTGCACCACTCTTGCCTCTTTCTCCACCTCACTTTCTTTTCTCTGTGCCTCTCTTGCCTCCTTCTGCACCTCACTCTCTTCTTTCTGCACCTCTCTTTCCTCTTTCTGCACCTCATTTACCTCTTCCTCCATCTCACTCTCTTCTTTCTATACCTCTATAGCCTCTTTCTATACTTCTATTGCCTCTTTGTGCACCTCACTTGCCTCTTTCTGCACCTCAATCTCTTCTTTATGCACCTCAGTCTCTTCTTTCTGTACCTGTCTGGCCCCTTTCTGCACCTTACTCTCTTCTTTCTGTACCTCTCTTGCCTCCTTCATCACTTCTCTTGCTTCTTTCTGCACTTCACTTGCTTCTTTCTACACCTCATTTGCTTCTTTCTTGCGTCTTTCTCCTGCACCTCATGCTCTTCTTGCTGCGCCGTTTAAGCCTCTTTCTGCACCTCACTCTCTTCTTTGTTCACCTCTCTTGCCTCTTTATGTACCTCACGCTCTTCTTTCTGCACCTCTCTTGCCTCTTTCTGCATCTCACTGTCTTCTTTTGTACCTCCCTTGCTTCTTTAGGCACCCCCTTGCTTCTTTCTACACCTCTCTTGCCTCTTTCATCACTTCTCTTGCTTCCTTCTGCACCTCACTTGCTTCTTTTTTATACCTCCCTTGCTTTTTTCTCTTGCTTCTTTCTGCACCTTTCTTCCTCTTTGTGAACTTCTCTTGCCTCTTTATGAACTTCTCTTGCTTCTTTCTGCACTTTCTTTCTCTTTCTATACTATTCTTGCTTCTTTTTGTGTCATACTACCTATTTCTGCACCTAGTTTCCTCTTTCAGCACCTTTCTTCCTCTTTCTGCAGTTCTCTTGCTTCTTTCTGCACCTCTCTTGCCTCTTTCTGCACCTCTGTTGCCTCGTTCTGCACCTCTTTTGCCTCCTTCCGCACCTCTCTTGCCTCTTTCTGTACCTCTCTTCCTTCCTTCTGCACTTTTCTTGCTTCTTTCTGCACCTCTCGTTACTTGTTTCTGCATCTCTCCTAATGGTTTCAATACCTCTCTTGCCTCATTCTGTACCTATCTAGCCTCTTTCTGCACCTCTCTTGCCTCTTTCTCCAACTCACTCTCTCCTTTAGAAATCCTTTGAAATTCACTGAAAAAAGATCAGGTTGCAGGGACGTTATAGTTAGAAAACAGCATTTGAAAAACAGATATTCACTGAAAAAAACTCTTTCTGCACTTTTCTTGTTTCTTTCTGCGCTTCTCTTGTCTCTTTCTGCACCTCTCTTACCTCTTTCTTTATCTCTCTTTTTTCTTTCTGTACCTCCCTTGCCTCTTTCGGTACCTCATTTGTTTGTTTCTGTACCTCTCTTCCATTTTTTTTGGTTTTTATCTTGCTTCCTTCTGCACCTCACTTGCCTCTTTCTACACCTAACTCTCTTCTTTTTATACCTCACGCTATTCTTTCTGCACCTCTCTTACCTCTTCCTGCACCTCAACCTCTTCCTTCTGTACCTCACTTGCCTCTTTCTGCACCTTTCTTGTAGTGTAGTTACCTATATTCCCAATAGGCTCTGCGCATTGGAATAATAAATCCTGTAGTTTAGACGTAGGACTGAGGTCGACTAGGTCTCTTCCGAATCTATTAGACTTAATTGTGAGTGCCAGCTAGCTCAGAGGTCACTACAAACCTTCTCGAATTCACAAGAAAGGATTAGTTTCTGACAACCGCATAAACATGACAACTTTGTTTCCCCAGGATAAGAAAAGTATCTCTAGAGTCGCGGAAACAATAGATGGCTATTTTACTCAGTCAATCGTGCATGCTTTGTTTCACCAGAGGTGCAGAGAAAATAGAGAGACGGGCATTTTCAATAAAAAGTATTTATTGAAGACTTCTTTCTCAAGCATAAGAAATGTATTGCTACAATCGTAACACTGGTTATAAAGTACAAGGCATATAATACGAAAAGTATTATAAAGTAGTACTGTAAAAGCATGATATGGTTTCTAAGCCATGAATTGCCTAAAACATATAAAATACATACAGTGATAAAATAATGACTAAAATTACTCAACTGGTGCTTCTAAAATACGCCTACCACGGTGTACCTAACCTAAGTCTAGTACAAGGGAAGAAGTAAGTGAAGAGTAGCTTACGTTTAGTATTTTTCTGCCAATAATCTATCCAAGAATTCTCTAAGGGTCTAATCAGCTCCGTACCTTGGTTTAGAATGAAGGAGGTCTTGTATCTCTCTCTCAGGACTCGATTTCCCAGCAACCCGCAAGGGTAGCCTGGAAACACTAGAGCTGGATTTCTTGGCAGGAGAAAAGACAGCGTCTCTCAGTACGTCACCTCTTTTGCCTCTTTCTTCATCTCGCTTGACTCTTTCTGGAGCTCATTTGCCTCTTTCTGTATCTCAGTTTCTTCTTTGTGTACTGTTGTGAACGTATCTAGGACCCTATTTAAATATTCCTGATTTATGCCCTTATGTGGTTATAACAAATCATATCCTTATAAAGGCATGAGAATCATATCCATATTTAGTCATAGCCAATGCAGTCCAAATACGGCAAGCCTACTCCCATAGACTCCTAGAAAGCACAACGTGTTCTTAAACAAACCAAGCCTCCAGCAGCCCGGGAATTCCTCCTGCTTCTGTATTGATTTGTCCTAGAACTCCTGGAGTCTTAAAAAGAACTGCGAGTTCTTAGTGACGTCTTATTTCCAACCTTACGTCAAGCTTGGCACCTTCCAGGTATAAATATACCAACAGCTGCCCTAGCAAAACACACGGTGGTTTGGAGCAGATCAGCTATCTAATTGCCCGACGCCCTGCTGAAGCAAGTGCCAAAGCAAGCCGACCCTCCCATTGACGCACTGAGAAAGACGCTGTCTTTTCTCCTGCCAAGAAATCCAGCTCCAGTGTTTCCAGTCACCCTAGCGGGTTGCTGGGAGATCGAGTCCTGAGAATGAGATACAAGACTTCCTTCATTCTATAAACAAGGTATGGAGCTGATTCGACCCTTAGAGAATTCTTGATTCAGATTTGTGGCAAAAACTATCTTTACTTAACTGCAGCTCACTTACTCCTTGCCACGTACTAGGCTTAGGTTAGGTACACCGGGGTAGGCGTATTTTAGAAGCAGCAGTTGAGTAGGTTTAGTCAATGATTTTATATATGTATATATTTTATCTATTTTAAACACGGTATGGCTTAGAAACCGTACCGTGCTTTTACAGTATTATTTCATTATACTCCTTTTATTGTACGCACTTTACTTTATGAGAAGTATTGCAATTGTGGCAACTCACTTCTCTTGCATGAGAAAGAAGACTGTTCAATAAATAACCACTTTTATTGAAAATGTCCGTCTCTCTATTTCGCTGCGCTTCTGGTGAAACTAAGCATGCACGATTGACTGAGTAAAATAGTTATCTATTGTTTCAGCGACTCTGGAGATAAGCTCCTTATTCTGGAGGGAGCAAAGTTGTCATGTTTACGCGGTTGTCAGAAACTAATCTCTTCTTGTCTATTCAGGAAAGTTAACACCTTCTTGTTTACTCGAGAAAGTTTGTAGTGACCTCTGAGGTAGCTGGCATTCATAATTAAGTCTAACATATTCAATAGAGACCTAGTCGACCTCAGTCTTACGTCTAAACTATCATTTATGTTATTCCAATGCGCAGAGCCTATTGGGAATATAGGAACCACACTACATGGCGCCCAATGTTTTGGTAAGGCGATAATTTAACGCTAGGTACTTGAGTAACTCAGTCGTGCTTTTCACACAGACCCCTTTTTCCGGCAAAAACTCCAATAGATGTCTGGAGTGGGAGAAAGGTTAATATCTGCCAAAACTTAGTAGGATGAGAATCCTATGTATTAGTTCTTGGTTTAGTCAACGTTGAAGGATACAGTGTTCCAAAATATTGTGCACCTAATCTTTGTTTCCTTGATACTTGCTCTGCAAAAACTTTCGGTCAGAAAACATGTCAGAAAGTGACGATGAAAGGGAGAGAGCTAAAATAGCAGCTCAACGTTTAGTGGATGACACAAGTCTCCGGCAAGATGACCCGGAGGCTATACTAATACCAGTCAATGTAAGGAAGAGTGTAACTTACAAACTTATAGAAAATGGAGTATCATCAAGAGGTGGTACAGTCATATTTGTGGTAGAGGCCCATGAATATCGGCAGACAGAGGAAATCTATTCCTGGATACATTTTCCAGCAGCACATGCGATTTTCACTACTACAAAGTAGGGGAATCTCCAACGGAATACGTTCCTTTCGAGGACATTGAAATTCCACTAACATACCAAGAGTACCAGCTCTGGTTTAATGGCGCCCTAAAACATCAAAATCACTTCACCATCCTCGGTCCACTAGGTAGACCAGGAGACACATGGCTGGTTCTAGCCAGCTATACACCACATCCTGACATTGAAAAAATGTCAAGCGAAGACGTTTTTGTTCAGCTACAGGAATTAACAAAAGAATATAGACAATTAGTTCAATTGACCATTGACGGTACAACGATCTGCCAAAAATTGAAAGACACAGATATAGCAACCTTTTGAACTTGCCAGAATAATTGAAAAATCCTATGAAGAATTAGGTAGAGATAGTTTGGGTGGGAAACCACTAAAACCCCAACTAACTGAAAATCCTGAAAAAACCTTTATTAAAAATAATCTCATTACTCCAAAAAAGAAGTGGGAGGGTAACAAACAAACCACTCCCAGAGAAAAACAGTTCCAGTCCAGAGGAAGGTCTCCCCAACGGAGAAATAGATCTCCAGAATGGGGGGGGCAGGTCTCCACAACGGGAACCCTCTGAGAAAAGATACAACCTTAGAGATAGGGATAAATTAAGAAAACCTGACAGATATCAAGATATTGATACACGTCCCTCTTGATCTTTTCAGACTTACTCACAGAAATCGGAAAGAAGAGGACGGTCAGAACACAAAGAAGAGCACGTCAAGTCCAAAGACAAGAAACCTGCTCATCAAAGTAAAAGATTACAATTTACAAAAAAGAAGGTAGCTAGTATTAAAATAAAACATGCCGAGGATTTTGAGGACACAACTCAAGAATGGAGAATGAGCCCAGACAATGCTAGACAGCGCAGCAGAAGTGACCATAGCTCGCAAGATCCTGATGAATCTCCTGGAGACAGTGGACTCAAATGAATAAATTCAGGTGGAAACTGCAGACACCAGGGTTAGTGTACCCCATAAATTATATGAAATAACATTACGTATAGACAGGGGCATAACTAGGAAAATAAAAGGTCTGTTTTGGGAGAACCTATCAAAAGGCTATGATATCCTGCTAGCAGAGAAAGACTGGCCACCAGAGTTTGTCAGGGAGTGCCCACATGGCGAAGAAATGATGATGCCTGCCTTCTCAAATCACATTCCAATTAATAAAAAATACACATATGCTAGAAAATGGCCAGTGGCCCAAGCACCTGCATTACATAAAAATCATGTAGGGTGGGATGAGGATTCTCCTCACCATAAAATTCAGTTAAAAAATCAACCTACTGCACAGAGGCAGTATCCTGTTAAGCAAGAAGCTAAAAAACAAGTCAGGGAGATCTTAGATCAACTTGAATATCAGGGGGTGATTGAAACATGCGCCTCACAAATGATCAATCCTTTGTTTCCTGTCTCCAAGCCAGACGATTCATATCGTCTAGTTTTGGACTCCAGACAACTAAACTCTTGCTGCAAAACATTTGCAGTACAAAACTCACACAGTGCAGCACTAATGAATAACATCATGCACAACAAATATAAAATAACATTAGATATTTTAAATGGTTTCTTCTGTCAAAATATGGCACCAGAAAGCAGGTATTTAACCGCTTTCTCCTGTATGGGGGCCAAAAACCAATTTTGTCGTCTCCCACAGGGATTCAAGAACAGCTCAGGATTGTTTTCAGCCAGGGTAACAGAATTACTACAAATGTATGATGATGAAGCATTATCTTATGTCGATGACATCTATCTTACAGACGATGGCCTGGAGACACACTTGAAAAGAGTGAACACCATTATACTTGGGTTCGCAGCTGAAGGGTATAAATTCAACTTTAAAAAGTCCCGAATTGCCCACCTCACTGTCCTTATTTTGGGATATGAGTTATCAAGTGAAGGCAAAAGCCTAGCAGACAACTTCTAAGAGAAGCGTGCAGTACTCCAAGCTCCAAAAATGCTGAAAAACTTACAATCAATTCTAGGTTTCCTGAATTTCGAAAGAAAGTATATTCTAAATTACGCAGAGAGGGTTAAACCACTCTATGAATTAATAAAACCTGATTTCAGACCAATTAATTGGACTCAGAAAGACACATAAATTTTACGATCATTACATACAGACATGTTAACTAAAACAAAACTACAAACACGCGCAAACGAACGCAACCTTGTAATCCGAGTCATCCCAGGAAGATGCGGATTCACATACCTGACCTCTAATGAGGGAGAAACGGTACCAATAGCTTATAAATCACACTTGTACACACAAGCTGAAATGAAATTCAGTTCTACTGAAAAAATACTAACTGCGGTACAAACTGTTGTAGCAAAAGAAAGAGCCCTAGCCCAAGGGAAAAGCATATCTATTTTAACAGCAGTATCAGCCCTTGAGGCAGTAACAATACCAAGCATCCCGAAAGCTAAACCTTTAGATCCAAAATGGATAAAGTGGGAAAATTCTCTTGCTGCAACAGATGTGAGACACGCATTTGATCCAAAAATGAAAAAATTAGAAGATCTGGAATACGAACATGAATGTCCTCTGTCAATCGAAATTCTGCCTCTCGAACAGTACTCGTGTGTAATATACACGGACAGATTTGCACAACACAATGTTGTGGAAAAACAAGTTTACAATGCAGCATGCGCGAATGTTAAAGGTCGCTGGCGCTTAGGTAAATTCAGACCGATGGTCACCAAAACTGAATCACTCAGAAACTGTACAGCTCAGCGAACTGAAATAAGATCTTTAAAGATGGCGCTTGAAAATGCCTATCGCAAATTCTCCACACTAATAGTGTGCGATTCGCATTACTGCGTCCAGTCTTACAATAATGACATGCAGACCTGGATTAAGAACGATTACAAAGATAAGACAGGTGCCACAATAAAGCATAAAAAACTTTGGGAACAAGTAGTTCTTTTGCAGAAAGAACTACAAAAAACTCACGTGACACATACGCAGAGTCTTCAACGTGATGGCGTTCATGTTGTGGGGAATTCATTGGCTAAAAGAGCCACAGCGGCAGCTGTCAAACCGGCTTCCGTAGCTACAAAAAAGCGTTCTAAAAAACAAATAGATGGAGAAACGCTACTAGCAGTAAAAGCCTCAATGGAAGGCAATTATGCGGCGTTACCTCTAAGTTATCCACTTGGAAATATATACATAATTGATGAGAACTCCGTTCCGTTTGCTCGAAACCCTGGAGTGGGGGACAGAGTAATTCCAAACACGAACCGGAGAGCTTACTTGATTAAAGAAGCACACATGGGAATGGGTCTGAGGCACCAAGAGATCTTGAAATCTCTAATAGAATTGCAATCACAATACAGGTGGCCGGGGATGAGCGTGCAAATTTACAACTTTGCAATGATTTGTCAGGACTGCAACAGAGATCGCAGTTGTGAACCGGACCAGACACCAGCCCAGACACATCTATTAGACAGCATTAGGCTATCTATACGCAGACATCCAGAAGGAAAAATGCGATCCCATAATTATTAAGACGAGATTCATTTGGATGTTGCCCCAGCGCTCGGCTGACGCCAGAACTGTTAAAAAAGATTTGCGAGTCTTTATCAGTACATACGCAACTGACATGCTACATTCTGACCAGGGTCCTGCGTTTAGCTCTGGAGCTTTCAAGGAGGCCATGGCAAGCTTGGGCATTACATTGCGGTACTCTAGTCCATTCCATCCCGAGGAACATGCGGTAGTGGAGAGAAAAAAAACGTGACATGAAGCAATCTATAACAGTGAGGGTATTAGGTTCAGGTGACGGGTGTGTCAAACATCTAACAAGTGTCCAACGTAGTCTTAATAATCTGCCAAGAAATTCTCTGGGGGGAATCACTCCGTATGAACTTTTGTTTGGTACTAGAATGATCATCAGTGACCTTGATTGTCAGACTTCATTGGTGGAACAAAAAACCTTTGATATCAAAGATCGTTTGGCTGTTTTACAGGACTTAAATGAAACAAGAAGAAGTCTAAGTAACATAAAGCTAAAGCCAACGGCCACTGAAGAAAAACCACCGGTACCAGCAAGACCTGTCTGGATTCCAAAGATTGGGGATCTGGTCAGAGAAAGGATTGCGGTGAAGAAGGAATTCGGGCCTTCTTACAGAAAAGCAGTACCTGTCTTAGCTGTCAGCGGAACAAGATCAGTAGTACTACCACCCCTTGCTGGTAAAAAGGAGAACACAGTTGTATCAATTGACCTGGTAAAACCACAATCATGTGGCCAATAATAAGTAGTAGGTCCAGTGGACTCCCAAGAAGTAGCAGAAGACCAAACCGTACTATAATTCAAGAGGTTCAAACTGAGAGACTAATCACATTTGATAAACCTGCAGTGAATAGAAAAGGACTATGCAACAAAGCCATGGAACTTGTGCCTCTTGAAGCCCAAATTGCAACAGTTCGTCAAGAAACACCAATCTACAATGATGTAGCCTCTGACTACACGAGTGCAAAGATTAATGAAAATCCGGAAGCAATTCCAACAATTGACAGAACTGCATCTGGCTACTTCATCAATTTCGATGACTTTTCTGATGATCCAAGTGAACATGAAGACACGCCAGCAACTAAAACTTTCAAAGAAAAAATGACTGAACTCTTTCATAAATTCAAAGAAACAGATGTGATTTCACCATGGATTGAATTATGGATTGTGTTAGGTGTACTTTTCCTCCTACTCTGGCTCATTTTTAGTTTAAAGCTTTGGAAAATTCATATAGTACAATGGACACAGCAAGTCAGAACATCAACTTGGTCCTAAAGCATCACAGATCTTTTCACATTGAAAAAAGAGAACTATCATCAGTGAACATCACAGCCATTCCTATACCTGGTGGTGTAGCATGGGACGCTACTGATTACGAAATGTATTACCCGGTTGAACTCTTGAAATATCCACATCAGTTCAAGGTTTCATTAAGTGACTTTGTATCACCTAGTACTTTCTCTGATGATTGGGACTTTGAAAATATTAATAATATGATGTCAGATTTAGAAATGTCAGCATAATTTACAGAACACGATTATTTAGAAGGCTCATCAAGTTATGAAGAAATGTACTGCTATAATCATTTTGGTCATCACTATTTGCATAAATCTGCTAATCCTAGACATGTTTTTACATCAATGGGAACATTGTCCAACACCGCCAAAAGGAAGCTCGAAAACATTTTATGAGAAATTCCCATACTTCTCAGGGTTTAACAACACAGATCCAGAAACGTTTTATTTTAAAATGTTAAATAAGACAGGAATGAAAAACATGTTTACAAACACTAAATCGATTTCTTCCACAGAAGTTTATGAAAAAATGGCTACATTTCGTTTTGAATTTTGGAAAAACATCATTGAGACAAAAAACATTTCGGGTACAAAAGATTGGCAGGTACAAGGTCTAGAATCATTATTTAGAGCCTGCATGATCCCAGAACAGATAATATTCCAGAATGACACCATTCAACAAACAACCTTTCTTGGCCTAGCCACGATAAAGGACTTAAACAAACCGTCTATACCAAAGCCCATACCTGATAGTAATAGCACTACAGATGTGGAAATAGACGTATCCCATATTTTTCACCAAAACAGAACTTATCCTGATTGGAAAAAATGGTTGATCTGGCCCAGACACACTAATAACTGTCAAGATAGATTCCTGAATAAAAGACAGGGGTTGAAACAAAACAGGCCAGACCCAAGATATTCCCAGACACAACATCCAAGGATAGTTACAACATACAGTGTAGGAAAGCTATGCCTCGAATGGCTACAGAAATCCATACTGCCTGAAATTAAGCACACTTGACTTTACTTAAAGAAGGTGCTGACTTGCGAGATTTCATAATGGGACCTCGCAAACAGCGTCAAAAACGTTTCATATACGCCGGTATATACACTGCTTACAACGAAGCTTGGAAAGTAATGCAAATCATCATCATCATCATAATAATCTTTATTTCGGCAACATATGCCATAAAAGATACAAATGACATTAAATCTAAAACAACAATTGTTGAGATATATAAAACATTAAAACATATAAAATAAATGTACAATTTAAGGGCCAGCCATTAAACATACTAAAAGTATCAATGTCATAGTTTATGATTTTCGCAATTTATCATAGGTCCCCAACTAGAAGATGTCTCCTCTTATGCCAAAATATCCCCAAATATTTAGCTAAGGCAAAAACTATATGCCCAGATAGGTTGGTCTTAAGGACCCTATATGCATGCAAACAGTGAGAGAACCCCAGGTTTTTACAAACTGGGACGATCCATTTCCTCCACGCCTGCGCATAAGCATTACAGAAAAACAGTATGTGAAAATCAGTTTCCTGTTCGAATTTGCACCCTGGGCAATAAGACGGGGAAGATTCGGCCCATTTGCTAGTATAGGCCCGTAATGGTTAACTGCCATACCTCCATTGGAGATACAATTTCCTAATGGATGTTGGGAATATGACATCTAAAACAGTTTCAAACATATAGCTGTCCTTAGTTATTCAAAATGATGACGTTAGGGTGCCTAGGCCTATTCCTTGTAAATGAGTAGCAAGCTTACTTTCTTGATACTGAGTAATGAGCTGCCTCTGTGACACCCTGGGACATGATGAGCGTGGGTCAGACCATAGGGTGGGTAGCCCTAATTTCCCTAGTTCTTACTTTATATAGTTTAGCCAGGGAATTTTCCCAGCATTTGAGAGGGTAAGGATTTCCCACAATTCTACCCTGTAATTAGCTAGCTCTGGTACAGACCAAATCCTGCGCCAGAATATTAAGGGTCGTAGGCCCATATCTTCATCAAGAGGTCTCAAGGCCAAATCAAGTCTAATGGGCAACAGGGGAGTGCTAGGGGGAAGTGTTAGAAGCTGTCTAATGAATTTGTTCTCAATTACTACTAAATCACGATTGCACATGTAGCCTCAGAGTTCTCTTCCGTACATAGCTGCACCCCTAGCCTGTGCTCTGTAAATCTCTAGTGGGGAACCAACCGGCTTAAAAAAAGATTTATTTTTAGAAACCAGTTTAATAATTCCACCTGCTATTTGGGCCAGCTTTAATTGTGATTTCTCCCGTTGGTGCGCCCAAGACATCTTTTCATTTAGGGTGATTCCTAAGTACTCGAAAGTTCGGACCCTCTCTAGGCTGTTAGATCCTATGTACGGATTAGGGCGAGTTCTAGATGGAGGGTTGAAGACCATATATTTTGTCTTCAATGCATTGATCTCGAGGCCATGATCTTTACAAAATGCCTAGAAACCATTAAGAACTCGCTGAATCCCCATTGGAGACTTGGAGAGCAGCAGGGTGTCATCTGCGAACATAATCGCCGGCACCCTGCTGCCTCCGAGTTTAGGGGCGTCGCTATTCTCGACCCCATTCAGGTGGGCAATTACCCCGTTGACGTAGAGGTAAAACAGGGTCGGTGCGAGCACACAACCCTGCCTGACCCCCCTGCCAACGGGGAATTTATTGGACAATGTTCCTTCCCTGCCACATCTGACCTGGGCGTAATTATCAGTATGTAATCTGACAATCATATTTAAGAGATGTTGCGGCACCCCCAGACCAGAGAGCACGGACCAAAGTTTCCTATGAGGTACCAGATCGAAAGCCACTCGTAGGTCAACAAATACAGTATAGAGATTGCCACCCTCCAACTGTACCGTTTTCCAAAATATGATGGCAAGACGAAAGACTTGATCTATGGTGGACACTTTATTCCTGAAGCCTGCTTGATATGGGCTCAGGACTGAGTGATCTAGCATCCATTCTGATAAACGGTCCAGAATCAGCCTGGCAAAAATCTTTTGGGGGACGTCTATTAAGCTGATAGGCCTATAGTTGACTGGGAGCAGGGGTGAACCCTTCTTGAAGATGGAAACAATCTCTGCCCCCAGCCAAGTAATAGGCACCGTCATCCCCTCTAAGATTGCATTGAATAAGACCTATAGGTATGGAACCCAGATCGTGGGTTCACTTTTAAATAGGTCACCGGGGAGTTTGTCCAACCCTAGGGCTTTTTCTGAAGCAAGTCTGGCATAAGCTGCCCCTACTTCTGCCAAGGTAAATGTATCCGTTTCCAGAAAAGGCGTGGGGGTCAAGCCTGCCATCGAGTCTTCTTGGCCCCCAGAAAAATCTACATTGGCCTGGGTATACAAAGATCTAAAATGATCCTCCCATACACTGGGTGCGATATTGGCCTCTAGTGCAGGAGTGGGATCAGCCGAGCAATTTTTGACAATCTGCCAGAATTTCCTGGCTTCTCGAAACTTGAGAGCAGCCATCATATCTGTCCAGTTGTCATTATCCCATTCGGTCTTGGCATTAGAAATAAGATGTTTATACTCCTTCCTCTTGGTTCTAACCAAGGTGGTGTTGTCCTGTTGCTTCATAGCCGCTAAAAGGTCGGCTTTAGCCTTTCTACAAACAGCATTATACCATGGGGCGCACGTCCCCCTACCTTTTCCTTTCCTTGGCCTCTGTTCGGGATTCAGCACATCAGCTAGGGTGCTACACAACTCCAGATGAAATGCAAATTGAAACTGCTGAAAAAATACGAGAAATTGATCGTATTCATTTGGATAAATTACTGTCTGTAGTGGACAATGGGTTAACGACTCTGTCCCCTAGAATATATTCACTGGACAGCATTGTATCATCTGCTATTGATTTAATAGAACAGGATATGCTAATGTTACAACATGGCTAGTCCCAATTACGTTCTATTGTACAGTTAGGCTGGACGTTACAAAATCTGTGTTTAGGCTACGTGCCATGCCGTCTAATGAACACAACGTCATTATTTTCTATCTGTAACCTTACAGATAAACAAATCTCCTTGGCACAAAAAGGAGCAGACTATACGGTGCTGAGCATTGAAAAACTAGAAAAATTACCATTAACAATGTCAGAACGACCTGTCATTGAATGGATAATACATGGTACAATTACAATTCCGATAACGACTTTTCAGTTTCAATATTGCCAAAAACATATACCAGCAGGCCTGTATGAAAAGTTGGGTAAAGGTTACATCAAGTCGACCTGGAATCTACCTTATACACATAGATGTTACAGTGAAGGGAAAAAAGAGGTATTTCTTAGTGGTAACAACTGTAAAAATTCACTAAGCGGTACACTTCTGTGTCAAGGTATTAACTTGCATGGAGCATGCGAAAGTTCATCAAATAACCTCTCATGCCACCTTCACGGCACCCCTGCTACACAGATAGAGCCTTTTTTCAGACAACTTTCCAACGGCAGCTACGTTATAATAAGTGACCACAGCTGTTGTGGCATGGTGCCAGGAACGGCCTATCTCATGAGCGTTACTTCCAGGGTCATTTGCTGTATGCAAGTATTGTAACCACATAAAGGAGGGGACCCCTCTAACGTTACTTTGAGGTCAGGGAAGAGAGGGGAAAAGAATAACAATTATTGAAGAAATTCCCTCATGACATATATACTTTGAATTATCCACATAGTTTGCTTATTTCATTTTATTCATACACAATAACCTCAAAACTACTGAGAAATATTTCTTTAGTATTTTATTTTATCATTCTTTATTACTCATTTTAATTTTTTATGAATTCATCATTATTTGTTTTATATTTCATTTCTTATAACATCTTTTTGTCTTTTTATATATACTTATGTACAAAAACATATTCCAACACATGCAAAAAAGTTACATAATAAATAGTCCCTTGGCTATAAAAACACAACAATAAAATACACGCATACCAAATGACTCATTCTAACTTATGACAACCATACACTCCATACAGATGCAGTATCTAAATAATTCTTGATAACATATGGCAAAAACAAGAGAGTCTTAAAAAGAACTGCAAATTCTTAGTGACGTCTTACGTCCAACCTTACGTCAAACTCGGCACCTTCCAGGAATAAATATACCAACAGCTGCCCTAGCAAAACACACAGTGGTTTGGAGCAGATCAGCTATCTACTTGCCCGACACCCTGCCGAGGCAAGTGCCGATGGTAGCCGACCCTCCCATTGACGCACTGAGAGAGACGCTGTCTTTTCTCCTGCCGAGAAATCCAGCTCCAGTGTTTCCAGTCACCCTAGCGGGTTGCTGGGAGATCGAGTCCTGAGAACGAGATACAAGACCTCCTTCATTCTATAAACAAGGTATGGAGCTGATTCGACCCTTAGAGAATTCTTGATTCAGATTTGTGGCAAAAACTATCTTTACTTAACTGCAGCTCACTTACTCCTTGCCACGTACTAGGCTTAGGTTAGGTACACCGGGGTAGGCGTATTTTAGAAGCACCAGTTGAGTAGGTTTAGTCAATGATTTTATATATGTATATATTTTATCTATATTAAACACGGTACGGCTTAGAAACCGTACTGTGCTTTTACAGTATTATTTCATAATACTCCTTTTACTGTACGCACTTTACTTTATGAGAAGTATTGCAATTGTGGCAACTCACTTCTCTTGCATGAGAAAGAAGACTGTTCAATAAATAACCACTTTTATTGAAAATGCCCGTCTCTCTATTTCTCTGCGCTTCTGGTGAAACTAAGCATGCACGATTGACTGAGTAAAATAGTTATCTATTGTTTCCGCGACTCTGGAGATATACTCCTTATTCTGGAGGGAGCAAAGTTGTCATGTTTATGCGGTTGTCAGAAACTAATCCCTTCTTGTCTATTCAGGAAAGTTAACACCTTCTTGTTTACTCAAGAAAGTTTCTAGTGACCTCTGAGCTAGCTGGCATTCATAATTAAGTCTAACATATTTAATAGAGACCTAGTCGACCTCAGTCCTATGTCTAAACTATCGTTTATGTTATTCCAATGCGCAGAGCCTATTGGGAATATAGGAACTATACTACAGTATCTTTCTAGCCTCTTTCTGTACCTCTCTTGCCTCTTTCTGAACCTCAGTCTTTTCATTCTGTACCTCTCGTCTCTTTCTACACCCCTACTGCCAGTTTCTGCACCTCTCTTGCCTCTTTTATCACTTCTGCTTATTTCTACACCTCACTTGCTTCTTTCTACACCTCACATGCTTCTTTCTGTACCTCTATTGCCTCATTCTGCATTTCTCTTGCTTATTTCCGCACCTTATTCTCTTCTTTCTGCACCTCTCTAGCCTCTTTCTGTACCTCACTCTCTTCTTTCTGTACCTCTCTTGCCTCTTTCTGTACCTCATTGTCTTCTTTCTGCACCTCTCATGCTTCTTTCAGCACCCCTTTTCTTCCTTGTGCTCCTCTCTTGCCTCCTTCATCACTTCTCGTGCTTCCTTGTATACGTCTCTTGCTTCTTTCTACACCTCTCTTGCCACATTCTCCATTTCTCTTGCTTCTTTCTGCACCTTTCTTACTCTTCTGTACTTCCCTTGCCTCTTTCTGAACTTATCTTGCTTCTTTCTGTACCTTTCTTCCTCTTTCTAGACTTTGCTTGCTTCCTTCTGTACCTTACTACGTATTTCTGCAACTTATTTCCTCTTTCAAGACCTTTCTTCACCTTTCTTGCCTCTTTCTATACCTCTCTTGACTCTTTCTCCATCTCTATCTCTTCTTTAAAAAGTGGGCGTAGTGTTGTCTACTTCGTGCTTCTAAAAGTAGGCGTAGTAGGCAACACTACGCCCACTTCGTGGCAGAGCGAAGTTGCTCGCCACCCACCTCTATCCCGCCCTCTTCTACAACCCTATTTTGAATATTACATCCAGTAAAATAAAGGGAAAAGAATTTACCTTGGCTCCGGTGTCTCTGGGCTCCCTCATCCTGTTGACGCATGTGCATTCGTCTGAAGAAGTCGGCGCGTCAACAGGATGAGGGAGCCCCGGGACTCCCCAACCAAGGTAAGTTATTTTCCTTTTATTTTACTGTATGTAATATTCAAAATAGGGTTGTAGAAGAGGGTGGGAGGGAGGCTGGCGGCACGTAGTGGGGCTACGCAAAGTGTGTGTGTGGGCGTAGCTCCCACCCCACTTCACGGAGCGCCGCGTAGCCCCACTACGCGCACTACGCCCACCCTTACCTATTTCTGTACCTCTCTTGCTTCTTCCTGCACCTCTCTTGCCTCTTTCTGCATCTCGTTGGCCTCTTTCTGTACCTCTCGTGATCCTTTTAACACCTCTCTTGCCTCGTTCTGTACTTCTCTTGCTGCTTTCTGCACCTCTCCTGCCTCTTTCTCACCTCACTCTCTTCTTTCTGTACCTCTCTTGCTTCTTCCTGCACCTCTCTTGCTTCTTTCTGCATCTGAGTCAGGAGAAGGAGCCCATAGTGATAATTGGAATGAAGAAGGAAACCAAAGAAGGCCAAATAGAAAGTTACGACTTTAGCAGAGGGTGCAAGGGAAATGGTGAACCATAACCCGCTTTTAGATCAAAAGATCACATGTGTAATTCAGCAAGCAGAGGGCAGAAGAGTTTTCACCGTGACCAAGAGGAGACCCAATTGAGATGAAATACCCAGTGTATGGGTGGCAGGCAGTAGCTATCAGAGCCTTCAGGAAGAAAATTTGAAAATGTGATTCAAATTTGATTCAAATGTGAAGCACATTTAATTTCTGTCATGAATGTTTTAAAAAAAATTTTTTAGGGGGGACTACATACATATCTTCTTATCCACAGATATTCGAGATAACTATCTGTGGCTTTTCCTGAGGTAAGCACTCTTGTGCTGAAAAGCACATAGATACCATATAGGTTCAAGTCACCAATTAAAGTCTGAATAAATCAATATTTATCCAATATTGGATACTTTTAAATATTATTGGTTATTTGACATGCATGATGATATGTCAAATAAGAGCTACATAGATAGAATAGATTATGAGGGCCACATATTATGCATAATGAAAAATCAATAGACACTCTTTTGTGGATTATGGCATAGGCCATCTTTATGCATTTTCAGTACTGTACGAAATATTGTAGAATATGTAGTCAGAGGGACTGCTGATATGAATGAAGTATGCCTGTGGATAGGTTTTATTACTCACAATCATTGTATCATTCTCATAAAATCAACTTATTAGTATTAGATCATGTACACAAAAAAATACATTTAATAGATGCAGCAAAGTTGATGAACTGATAGTAAGTAGAGACAAAGGTGTATAACAGTGCGCTAGTGCTGTTAATCAAAGGAAGAAACAACAATGATAATCTAAAAAATATATTTCAAAAAAGTAAAACATAGTCAAATAGGGCATCTCTCTTTCCTTTATGTCAAAAGGCTTTCATCATGATCTCATTCAACTGCATTTTGTACATCAGGATAGCTCCTTATCCTGACACAGCTCAAACAGTTTTTTTTGGATGATTCAGTTAGAGTTCCCATGTGCAAAATCTGATGTCCCTCTGTCTGTATTACAATCCTCATCTGGACTGCAATGCACTGTAGGCATTATTGTTAATACAGGGAAATCCCTATTTAGATATGACAACATTGGCCTATGGATTGCTAAACACTGCAGGTGATATTGGTGTTGTATTATGAATTTATGAACTGAAGTGCTAATTTAGACGGTGAATATTTCAGGATGTATACCAGGATAGTAAGTTAGGAGCCAGTAGAATTATAGGCAGCGGTGGATTTGTTATGAACTCTCTAGGGTAGAGCAAAACTTGAAAATTATAGTGGACAGAATTTTCTGTAGTAATATTCATCATGGTGACAACACCTGTGAAAATGGATTTGAAGTAGAAGGGGAGGCATTTTCAATTGAAATGGTAGCTAATATGATATCACAAGAATTAGGTTTTATTGCAATTCAGCTGTTAAAAACGTGACTTTCCGCACTCTGCATGGGTGCGAAACAATCTGTCACAGCAGTGGATTGACATAATCGCAACTACCCTGCCTCTAGGGCCAATTGTCCAACAACAGCACTAGTGGTTATCAAGGCAGACAATGACTGTGATCAGTTTAGACGGGAATAACTAGCTAGAGCATTTGGTCTTTTGTAACTCTGAGCAGGGGTTAGCCGAACAAATCAGATTACTTATATCATCCAGGGATGCACAATACATCAAAATGATGTTAGTTGAATGCAACCTAAAAGATCAGAAGGAACCCCATGCAAGGGGGTAGACTGGACAAGTAAACTTGGCACTGTCTTGCAGAATCTATAATGTGCTCAGCGTGCCAGAAGCTGGGCTGGTGCATCTGCTCAGTGGTTTAATTATTTGTGTCTCATATGGTTCTGCTCTGAAAACATACGCCTTCCTTCCCCCAAGTAACTAACTAATCCTATTTTTGTAAGTGAGTCCCAGTTAATACTTAAGTCCTTAAACTCATAGTTTGGAGTTTCCGTAGACCGTTGTAGCAGTGGTCGAGGTCTGATTGTGGAGAGCTCAGCAGTCTGACCACAGTAAAATGAATTGGACGGCTAGGCTTTGAGAAGACTGCGGCTGAACCGCCGAGACCACCAGCAGACCGCCGACAGCTGGACTCATTGTTAGGGAAAGTCAGCCCCCATAGGACGGTGCTGGGGAGCTGCACTGCAGTGCATAATATGAGTTTTGCCTTTTTCATGAGCTTACCGCGGCAGTCCGAACGCCTGGTGCAAGGTAGTGTTGGCGATGCGTTTGGGCTGCATAATAACTCCTTTCTTATTCTTTCAGGCAGAGTCTGACATATCTTTCTTCAGGTCCCCCCTTCACAACAGGATCTTCAACCCAATAACTGCGACCCGATTTTCGGCTATCCACTGGTCAGTCCTTTACGTACCATATACCCATTGTCAGGACTACCCACATATGGGCCGGACCTTGCAATGGATAGGTGACATTTTTTCCACATGCATCATGCATATGTGTGCATCCCACACATAAGCAGTATAAATGCACACTTGGACATTGATATAGTTGGAAAAAGTACTCATCACCGCTGCAAGACCTCCGCAGCCACACTTCCTGCACTGTGGTCAACTCGTAATACGAGGGTCTTTAGACCGCCAGCGCTATGGTCTACTGGCGTGCACGAATGCGGTTCTTGGGAGGTCGGAGTACCAAAGTCAGAATCAAGCCCTAACTATTGTAGGGCAATAGAACAGATTGTTAGACATATGTTGTAAGATCACAAGCTGCAGTGAATACTGACAAAAAGAATGGTACAAACATGACTGCAAGATTTTAGTCACGTCTTTTTCTATTTATGATGTATTCAGCCCAGGCTAGGGTAGTTTATCTAATGCAGAAAACAAGATGGCCTCTGTGAGAGTCCCTTGAGGCCTGCTAAGTCCCACGGTTTGTAGTTCTGTCATTCAGAGTCTCATTAGAATTAAAATCTGTATTGTGCATGCCATGTTCAATGTAATGTGTTCCTTGTTGTTTACTGCCTTCACTCAATATTGTATATCTCTCACTTTCTCAGTGCCAAATAGCAACAGGGTTGAAAATACCTTGGCGATTTGAACTGATCTGTTTCTGGGCAACTAATTGAACTCATAGTGAAATGTAAGCTGGCCATTAGAGAGATACCTTAAAGAAGGAGCTGTATCATGTGTCTTGCAGTCCTGAAGACATTCAAGAAACAATTCAGCCACAGGTGCCGGTCTCCTTTTTATCTGAAGATGAGTGTGACCACATATATTGGGAAGGCACTTTTACAGGCATGATTGGTGACTGTTGGACAGTCATCCCCTGTTATTCCTCCCACTTTATACTAGGCTGTTCAGTTGGTACCTTTTGAGCATGAATGGCTAAATGGTAAAGTGTTCAACCCTCTCACGCTGTGAGGAGCACAGGGTGCCTAGACACCCAAGTCAGGTCAGTTTCCTTATTTGTATGAATAAGTTATATATTGTTTCTGGTATCAACACCCACCACAACCTTGCCATCCTGACCCTTGTCTAACAAAGATTGTTTTGTGGAAATTGCCTATACTATGATGTTTTACCTTGCAGACATACAGATAAAAGAAAAAGCTAACAATCTCAAAAATCTGATAGGAACAAACCATTCCTTGTTTCATGCCCAACAGGTAAGTTATACAGCCTAATATGTGTCTCAGTGAATTGATCATTCGCTGCTGAAAATAAGTGACAATAGGCAAGTCATCCATCCATGGTAGCTAAAATTAGTACATTTAAATTTCGTAGAAGAAGCATCTCTTTTTTACAGTGTGCAGCGTGAAGTTCTACATCAAAGCAAGTCATTATTACAATTCAAGCACAGTTTATGGCTGTCTGATTCAGCCTTGTATATTCTAGTCCTTGTGTTGACAGGAATTCACCTAAAAAAAATCAGAAGTGGTTAGAGAAAGAAGATAAGCCCTGGAAAATGGAACCAAACAGAATGAGAACATGAATAAAGTAAAGCAGAGTACCTGCTCTCCTGTACAGGTAAGCTGTGTTTTATCTCTTTACTCAGTACGATTTACTGTATTTCCCCAAATTACCACTTAGGACTGTGGGGTGGTGGTGTCCTTGTCTCCCTTCGTTCCAACCTCTTGTTGAGTATTATTCTCCACACTGTAGTTAGCGTTTACGTCACCTTATCTTTGTTCAAGTATCTTCTCAGACATGAATTCCAGTAATAGTAATAAAGGTGCAAACACAGGTCCACTCACCTGGAATACTGGGCTGACGACTGTTAATTCTTATTGGAATCCTTTACCAGGTTGGAGATGTTGGTTAGTCAGATATCACGTTAGACTCTTATCATTTCTTCTTCATTAAATTACGATTCTGCATAAAGAGCAATTAGAAATAAACTTTCCGAAGTCAAGCAACTTATATTTCACATCTTCAGCAGCTAACATACATATTAAGAAATGTGTCTTTTTAACTGTATCTAATATGTAGATTGCATTTATTTTATTTATTTGAGTTTTATATAGCACTGGCTAGGCCCTGAGGTATCAGAGTTGCAAGTTACAAAAATTTGACATAAGTTACACAGTGATTACATGGTAACAACAAGAGTTACTAACGAATAGTACATAAGGACACCTGATGAAGCCACAGTAACACAGTAGTATGCATTACTAGTGCGTGGCATAACAGAGAGAGGGAAAGGAAAAGAGGAGAGGGGAATGCCGAGAGAGTCAAGGCAGGCAGGGGGGAGAAAGTCCATCAGGGGTAAACAAGCAGTCAGTGTAAAAGACAGATAAACCAAGAAGAACCGTGAATGACAATGTCCGATGGCCGGCTGAGTAGGTGACGGCCGAGGGTGAACCAGAACCAGACTCCTCTAGAGCTGCATAGCACAGCTCCACGGGGCAACAGCCAAGGGACTCAGTCTCCAAGGTAAGTTCAAACAGTTTAGGTTTCCACCCACGGGGCATCGTCAGAGTTCCATCTATGGTAGCAGTCCCAGTGTTACTAGGAAGTGCCATCAGCCTCATCCTCCAGCTTGTCCCATGAGAGGAGAGGTGAAAGGGACAGCTCAGAATGTAAGCAGATCTAGCCCAGTTCCCAGAAGATAGAATTGAGAGTAAGGCAATTGAGAGTAAGGCAATTGAGAGTAAGGCAATTGAGAGAAAGGCAATTGAGAGTAAGGCATTGTGGCAGCGCTCCATTTGTCAGCTTTGTGAAGGAATTCGGTCCCAGAGCAGGTCTCCCAGTGTCTCAAAACTTTGAGTGCTCTGCCCTTCCAATGTGGGCTCTCTTTCCTGAGGGGATGGAGTGATGGAGTCCTGTTGCCACTGTTTATTCGGGCTCCACCAGATAGGAGATGTCTCTGCCCACCTGTTGGCTTGTCAGTCTCCGAGCCGCACTCCCGCTCCCCAGCCAACACCATCTTGGGGTCAGACACCTACCGGGGAACGATACAGGCCCTCCAGAGCATGCAGTTCTCCCACCCACCTCCAAATAGTGGCTGCCACCGATGTAGGTGATCCTGCTGTTTCTTCTCCGGACTCCGCTCACTGCCAGTGAGTCCTCCAGGCCATCAGTTCCCTTACTGGACTGGCCCGATCAGAGAGCCCCGCATTGCACGTGGCTCGCTTCTGCTCACCCTTGATGCCACCAACCTCAAGGCCAGCATTGCCTTCCGCCTCATGGGGGCCAGTCACAAGCCGATATCTTCAAATTCAGGCAGCGGTCGCAGTTTGGGTGCCCGAGATCACTCGTCCGCGCGTTCCGGCATTTTAGTGGTCTTTACGCTGCATGGGTCTCCTAGCGACCCTCTCCCCCATCAGCAGCTATTCCCAAGCTGCACTGTGACGGCTATGCTAATAAGTCGTTTCAGCATTATATTGCATACTGTGTTCCATAATACATTCTCATGTTAGCGGCTTCTCTTCGAATGCTTTGAAACATTTTAAACATTAAATGTAGGTGTGCATGCTGCCTGCTCAATGCAAGTAATCTGCTGCCGCAATTACACATCTCGGGGTTTTTGGACGTGAAACTGACGTTTTCGAGAGGCGGCTACAAATATATAGGCAAACGCACGTAAACCATAATTTGTGGGAATACATGGAGATCCAGACAATTTTTTGTGGCTTTAGACTTGTAACATTTGAACAATGTGCACCTAACGTAAGTAAAGAATTTGGAAAAAAAAGCCTTATTTCACATTTATGAAACGTACAGAATTTCTTAGCAATTCAGAAAGTCGCATGTGGTCCGGAAAAAAGTACTATTAAGCTGCCTATTGATGAAAGTGTAATTATAGTTCAAATGAAGTTTCACAATGCCGCAGTGGTCTCTGAAAAACTATTAATGTTCCTAATTTTAATAATAACTATATTTTTCATAATCATTGAATATTGTTATATGCAGCTCAAGTACACAATCCATAATTATGCGGGAAAAGTCAATGATTACCATTTTAGCTTAAAGAAACATGAATCATACCATCATAATTCTGCATTTCACCATTGACGGGAATACTTCCCGGGTTACTGTTGCAATGCAAACCATCCATTGCTTATGATGTATTCTGTAGAGAGGAATTATAGGTTTGAAGGCTATCACTTCTTGCCCGTGTTATTAAATATAGACGTTTAATTGATAGCTTATTTTATCATCACAGTAAAGAGAACTATATGGATAAAGCGGCCCTACTGTGAATACCTTTCTATTTGCAATCATGTCAATTCCATATGCATTTCAACTCAGTTAATTTCAAACCTGTCACCTTTCACTGCATGTCACCTTTCACCCATTCGGGTGAATGTCGTACAATTGAACTTTGAACGAGCTAACGCTTTGCTGGCAGGGTGAAATCTTCTTCTTGGCAACTTCACGTGTCCCACGCTGGAAGTCTGTTGCCCTTATTCCGTTTATGGGCCACTGTCTGCAGAGTTCAGGTTGAAGGTAGGTTCGATTTCCTTCAGATAGGTACATCCATTCTGAGGGACATTATCCTGTGCAACCTTAACCTTCAGCGTTGAGGTAAAGTGATTAATGAGATTTGTTTCCCAAATCAGTACTATGAAATTAACTCGTCCTATGATAGAGTAAATGCATTCTGAGGACCAGACCCAAGTATTTCTGCTTGATGAGTGCTTCTTCTAAATGTCTTCCCCTTAATTTTGTTGCAAATGGTATGTGTGATCTTTAAGGATTCAGGGTCGATGGTTTTTGAATGGGTACATTGGCCCAGAGTGCATCGTGCCTAGCGCTCAGGATTTTTTTAAGTTCAAAATCAAGTTTATTAAAGAAGAGGATGGTAATAATACAACTGAGAACAAATACTAATAGGGAAACGATAATGGAGAAATAAAAATAAAGAAGGGAGGGGGGAGTAAAATCGAAACTTACAATGATGGAGCAATAAAAGAAGAGCAATGCAATTCAAAATACGCAATATAAAATACAAAAGTGAATCATAAATGAGAGAGCATAAAAAATGAAGGGCATAATAAATAAGCAATGTAATAAAATGCAAATACGGCAATGCAGTAAATTAGAATGGTTGAACATAAAGAAACGTGAAGGGTATCAAGGAGGTTTAGGAACTTCCTGCTGAGCAGGACTAGGGCGAAAAGAACGGGTTGTACATTTATCTAAATACAGTGTAATAGGAAGCCATAAGTCAGCGCGTTTAGTCGCCATCTGTGGAGGGAAAACAAAAGCAGTATCGAGTCTATGGTTGTGACATACATTATACCACCAAGCTTTAAAGGTAATATTGGGCGTAGACTTCCAATTGATCGTGATCTGTTGGAAGGCAACCGCTAATAGAAGGTCGACAATCTGAACATTAAAGTCGGTACATTCCCAACAAGGAGAAAGACTACCCAGGAAAATGTGAGCATTTGAAAACGGAATATTAGTGGAAAAAATGACATTGATTTGCGCCCAGACTTGTAGCCAAAAAGTATGAACATTCTTGCATAGGAACAACATGTGAAACAAGGTAGCATGTGGGGAAGTACATGACCAACAGGTGTCTGGTGTGTTGGGGAAACGTTTGTGAAGGGTGGAAGGGGTGTGTAAGAGACGGTTATAAATGAAGAATAGGGATTGCGTTAAGGAAGCAGCCCTGGAGGATTTACGAATCTTTAACCAGATCCTATCCCAAAGGGGAGTTGGCCAGGAGAGGGAAAGATCAGTCTCCCACTGCTCCTCAACTTTGCTTTTAAGTCTGGGAAGAGTGTGTGTATGAAGCTGTTTATAAAGAACAGATGCTTTTGGGAGGGTGAGTAAAGTAGAATGAAGGTGAACAATAGGATCAGGAGTAGGGGTAGGAGGAGGAGTACCAGGAAGGGTAACATACATGGCCATGACCGATGCCTTAAGGAGAAGATATTGGGGAAGACAAGAGAGGGGTAAGTGAAAGGCGAGACGAAGAGTGGAAAAGGGTAAGAAGGTGGATTGTGAAAATAATTGGGAAATCCAAAGCAGTCCTCTGGACCTCCAAGACTTCCATAGAAAGGGTTTACCCCGAATCAGAAGATACTTATTATGCCATATAGTGGAGGTGAGGAAATCAGCAATACACGTAGGGGGCGGTGGGTGAGAGGAAAGGAGGAGTTTAAGGGTAAACTTATGAATAGGGGTAAATAGTGAGGTAGGTTTACGGGAGAAGGATATGCATTCAGCAAAGGAGAAAGGTGAAAGAAAAAGGCGCTCTACCTTTGTCCATAAAGGGCAGGGAAAATCAGGGTCCTGTAACCAGAAGGAAGATTGACGTAACAGAAAGGCCTTGTGATAAGCGGAGAAATTTGGAAAGTTGACCCCACCTTCGGAAGCAGGACGACTGAGTCTAGCTAAGGACATTCTAGGTTTGCTTTTATGCCAAAGAAAGGATGACAAAACGGAGTTTATTTTTTTTTATGAATTTAGCCGGAATGGGAACGGGAATATTGGATAAAGTGTAAAGAATAACAGGGGTGAGCATCATCTTGATTGTATCAAGACGACCCCACCAGGACAAGTAGAGAGGATGCCACCTAGCTGTGAGGTCAGATATTTTCTGGATGCATTTGGTTAAACAAAGGGAGACAGTGTCATGGATTGAGGGGGTGATGTGTAAACCTAGGTATTTAATATTGGAAGGACTCCAGGCGAAGTTTGAGGCAGTAAAATCAGTCTTAAAAGTAAATTTCGTCAGAGGTAAAATTTCGCACTTATCGTTATTGAGTTTATAACCAGAGATTGAGGAATAGTGTCGGACTTCCGTCAAAAAAGCAGGGATAGAGACAGTAGGATTTGAAATAAATAATAAAATATCGTCCGCGTAAGCAGCTAGTTTGATGGAGATGTCTGTAGTTTGAAAGCCAGTAATATTAGGGTTTTGACGAAGTTTGGATAAAAAAGGTTCTAGGGCCAGATTGAAGAGGAAGGGTGAAAGAGGACAACCTTGACGGACGCCTCTACCAAGATCAAAATAAGGAGAGATTTGGCCGTTGGCGAAGACTGCAGCACGAGGATGAGAATATAACAACGAGACTAAGGAGATAAATTTAGGACCGAACCCAAACCAATTAAGAGTGTGAAAAAGGTACGGCCATTCGACCCTGTCAAATGCCTTTTCAGCATCTAAGGCTATGGCTGCAAGAGGAGATTGGAGATGGGGAGATTTTGTCAAGATGTTGAATAAGAGTCTTGTGTTATCTGTAATGTAACGACCTTTAACAAAGCCTGATTGTTCATCTCCAAGCAGGTCAGGAAGCAGGTGATCTAATCTCATCGCCAATAACTTAGCGAAAATTTTGTAATCTATATTGACTAGTGAGATAGGTCTGTAATTTTTACAATATTGGACATCTTTTCCAGGTTTGGGAATTAAACAGATATGGGCGTCTGAAAAAGTACCGGAAGAAGTGCCTAGTTCAGTAAAAGAGTGAATAAGGGAGTGAAGTTTTGGAAGAAGAAGCTTTGAAAAGTGAAGATAAAACTCAACAGTGAACCCGTCAGGGCCAGGGGCTTTGTTCAATTTTAAACGATGAAGGGCGGCAAGCAATTCTGTTTGTGAGGCATCAGATTCTAAGGAGGAAAGGTCAAGAGGGAAAGATGTAGGGGTTTGAATGGTGGAGAAAAAATGAGCAAGAGTTTGAGGAGAGGATAGTGTGTCTGAAGTGTATAAGGATTTATAGAAATGTGAGAAGGTAGCAAGAATGTCAGCATCTTTGTGTTGTAAGTGGGCAGCATCATCATAAATTGATTCGATATGTACTTTATTTTGTTTAACCTTTAAATAATTAGCAAGAATTTTCCCGGCCTTGTTCCTACCACCATAAAACTTGGCACTTGATTTAAGCAAATACAGAGAAGCATCTTCAGTAGATTTTTCATTAAATTTAATTTTGGCAGCAACCAGAGATGTCAGACTATCCGGAGAATGTGAGGTAAAATAGGCGTGTTCCATTCGTTTAATGTCATGGAGAAGGGTTTTGGTAATTTGGCGGGCCGATTTACGTTTTTTAGCAACAAAATTAATAATAAAATCGCGAGCAGCTGCTTTAAAGGCATCCCAAAGAGTGTGTTTCGAAATGGGTGGGATATCATTAAAAAGGAAAAACTCATCAAAAAAGGCAGAAAAAGAAGCAGAAAAGTGAGGATCCAGAAGGAGGGCATTATTGAAACGCCATCGTTTAGGACCATTCATTTTGGGTAAAACTTCAAGACTAACCAGGACAGGGGCATGATCGGAAAGCAAAATCGGGCCAATGTCTGCCGCCTGGAGGGTTTGAGTAAGTGCGTGGGAGACAAAAATATAATCAAGACGCGATTGGGACCGATGATGGGGGGAATAAAAAGTGAATTCTTGTAAAGTTGGGTTGCATAAACGCCATGAATCAACAAGCTTGTGTTGCGAAATAGTTTGGGTGAACAATTTGTGAGATTTTGTAGGAATATACGTGGCATTGGATTTCCTGTCCAGGAAAGGATCAAAGGGGTGATTACAATCTCCCGCAAGGATGAAATTATCATCCATGAATTGTGTGATGTATGGAGAGAGGTCAGCCCAAAAAAGGGGTTCACCAACCGTGGGACCATAAACATTAAGGAGCGAGATTGGAACACCTCTAAGTGATAGTCTGACATGAGTCCATCTGTCATTCATATCTGATTCTTGAGATATGACTGTTAGAGGAAGGGATCTACGACATAAAATGGCAACACCATTACGTTTTCCATCGCCCTGTGAGAAAAAGACGTCACCTACCCAACCTCTTTTAAGTTTGGCAGATTCTATATCTGTAAGGTGAGTTTCTTGAAGAAACGCAATGTCAACATTTAATTTAGCTAAGTGAGATAAAATGCGCTGACGCTTAATTGGAGAGTTAATACCCTTAACATTCCAGGAAACCAAATTTAAAGACATATTAAACACATGAAAGCCATAAATAGGTCAATGAATGATTCAAAAAAGTAAGGAAAACTAGAAGAAGAGATAGTAGAGAAATAGGAAGGAACAATGAGAAAGAGATGAAGATAGACGAAAGAAAACTTAGGAAGAGGAAAAGAATATGCTTGAGGAGTGAGATCAAAAAGAAGAAGGAAAGCAAGGAGTAATGAGTAAAGAGTAAGAAATAGAAATGGAACGCTTAAAGATAGAGACATGATAAAGAAACATAAGTGAAAGAAAAGGAGGAAGAATAAAAAATAGCCTGAGGAGAAAAATACCAGCATCGCAAAGCAGAACATTAATGCAATGAGGAAGTAAGGGGAGAGGAAGAACAAAAGACAAAAAAGGGACAAAAACCATGAAAAGAAGATACCTACGGAGGGGAAGTACGAGAAGAAGTTGAGGGGGGGGAGGAGCCAGGTAGGTAAGACAACACAACTGAGGGCAGCCGGACAAGGAACCTGGGAGATGTCATCATACGAGGAGGAGTTCCTGTGGGAAGAAAAAGGAGGTAAAACTGAGACGATAATACAAAGAGCATGAACAGGGAACCAAGACAAAGGAGCGAAACTCAGCAAAAGAGATCATAACATGAAAAAGGAGTAGAATGAGCAAGCAATCAGAAAATTGCAACATGTGGAAAACAGAGTAGTAAAATGCAATAGGAGAACAAGAATTTGGCAAACAGGCCAAAAAGTCAGCCAAAAACATGAGAAGAACAACAACAAATCAGTGAGAGAACTGGAATCTCTGAACAGGCTTGTGATACTAAAAGTCAGCCAGGTGAGGATGATGAAGGACCGGATGTATCCATGGTAGAAGTGCGATGTGCATTAATGAAGCTCTGCAGTCTCACGGGATCCTCGTAAGTGGTAGTCTTATTATTGTAGGTGACTTTAAACAGACATGGATGATACAAGCCATATCGAGCACCCATGGCACGAAGGGCCTCTCTCATGTCGAGGAAAGCTTTTCTACGGGTAGCAGTTGCTTTGGCATAATCCTGGGCGAAGAACAGTGGTGAATCAAGCCAAGACAGTTTGGGAAGAGCCTTGGCAGCTGCTAAAACTTTCAAGAGGTCAGTATACTCCAGGAAATAAAGGATAACACCTCTTGGCCTTTGTGACGTGGAGAGAGATGAAGGCAAACGGCCTAGCCGATGCGCACGTTGGATGTTGAGAGAGGTATCTTGTGGCAAATGCAACAGTTTGGGAAGGAAGGACTTGAAGAAGGCAGGCGGGTCGGACCCTTCAAGACCCTCCGCCAGGCCATAAATGCGTAGATTGTTACGTCGGCCTCTATTTTCCAACTCCTCCACCTGCTTTTGAAGAGCTCCTACCTGTGAAGATAAGTGTGCAACTTTAGTGTGAGATTCTTGAAAGGTTGCAACAGAGTGCTCCACCGTAGAAACTCTCGTTTCAATTTGAGACCAATTATCTGTGAGAGCTTGGAGTTTAGTATTAGTTTCCTCCATAAAAGGGCGCAAAGTTCCAATTTCTTCAAGAAAAGGACGGAAAGACCGAATTTCTTCCAATAATAACTCCATGGATACAGGTGACGATGATTTGGGTGGGGACGGAGGGTGCTTTTTGAGCCGTTTAGCAGTTACTTTTCCGGAGGGTCTAGGAGAGGGTGGTCCTGTGGGTGCTTCTGAGTCCGAAAGAGGAAGAGAGTCTTCAAGTTGAGATAAAGCCGTAAAGACTTTAGAGTTTTTAACAAAAGCTACCTTTGTATTTGTCTTAGAGGAAGAGCGGGACATTTGTTGTTGAGTAGCCATGGAAAAAAGCCAAGAGCAAAGAATGAAGAACAAATGGTAGCAGTAATAAACACACTAAACGCAGCTTCAATTAAAAGAGCGCAAGGCTGAGGAATATATAGATGGAGCTCAGACAACTAAAACCCATGCACGTGGTAGCAAGAAAAGGCAATGAAGACACATGTGCACATATGTGGCGCGCACTGTAGAAGAAGGACACGTGCAGTGAGTATTGAGAAAAATTGAGTATGGGTCAAGAGCTCAGGAATAATTGCAGTAAAAATGGAGCTCAACAGGAAGGGAGAACAATGTCCAATCAGCTCAATGGATAGGTATTAGATATGACCAGCTCGACATTAAAGTTAATAATGAGCAAAGTGAAGCTGCTGCAATTGAGAAAAAAGTCTAAAAAGAAACATGTTGGCTGGTGAGGACAGTAAGCAGTCTACAGTTCTTATTGGTAGAAGGTGAAAAAAAATGAAGAAAAAATCATCTCATAAATGGCCATAAGAAATGGGAGTCTGTGAGAGGCAATCCTGTGGAGAGTACCGCTGTGCACGCAGTGAAAATCCAAAGCGGTCAAAATGGCGCCCGCACTTTGTGAGGAGCATTAAACAGCTTGCTTGCAGCGAAAGGTAGGTAAAACAGAAAGCGCTGCCTCTGAGAGGGGTATGGAGCGGTCCTGAGGCATAGCGGCACGAAATGCCGACACAGGGCAAAAAGCGCAAACGCCGTTTTCAGGGGACTGCTCCGTGACTCGAGCCGCAAGATGGCGGCTGCGAACACCGGAGCGTCCCTAACAGCGCAACTTCAAAATACCTCCGTGTCCGTCGCCGGGGAAATGTCCGCATGTGAGCCGCTGCATTGCGGAGGTGTTCCGACGCAAGGAAATGTGTGGAGAACAGGAACTGCTTGCTTCGGAAGGGAATTCTCCCGGTTGTCCTCCGGAGCCTCACTCAGGCGCTGCCATTACCCGTGGCGCCAAGCCACGCCCCCCAGCGCTCAGGATTTTAACCTGTATCTTTCATTAAGAAACACTGGATGAATTTCAAAGTCAAAGTAGTGGGTTTGTACACCTTTAGATTATAGTGCATCCTGGACGTATGAATCTAAATCTGCTATTTTAGGCATGGCACAAGTCAAGGGTACATGCGGGTGAATGGCGTCCACAGACTATTTTCACAGGGCGGACACCATCCAACCTGCCATTGGGCAGCACTGTAAAATACGCTGAATTCGTCATGGTGTAATTTTCAGCGCCTGCACAATGTCTGCTTCCTATCCAAGGAAATGTGCAGGGGGGGGGGATGCTTTCTTTTTTCAAACTCTAACCTGGCCCATAACAAAGGCCCAATTTGAGGGGTCATCAGGCCTCCTTTAGTTCCAGTCTCCTGGCTGGGAGTGGGCTGGATCCTCAAAACTAGATGCAAAGGGAGTGGAGAGGAAACAAAGCTACACAGCTTCTTAGCACTTCACAGGTTCCTAAGAGAGGTGTTAGACATGGCATCATTGGATTGAGTCTCCCTTCCATTTTGACGGATTGCCTTTTGATATGTTTTTGCTGGTTTTATGCTTTGGGAACTGTGCTACCGCTAATGAGTGCCACAGTGCAAGTGTTCCCTTTGTTAAATTGATGTACTAATTGGATTCCTTGATTGGGTTGTTTGATTTACTTGTCAGCCCCTAGTGCAGTGGACCATGAGTGACCAGGGCTTGTAAACCAAATGCTGCTGGTGGGCTTGCAGCACTGGTTGTGCCACCCACAGAAGCAGCTTTTAAAGTGTGTATCAGGCCTGCCATTGCAAGGCATATGTGCAGTCTAGCACTGCCATGTTGACTTGGCCAAGTGCACCCACTTGCCAGTCCCTAAACCTTCCCTTTGCTTCATATGAGACACCCCTATGGTAGGCCCAAGGGCAGGGTGCATTGTAAGTATAAGGTAGGACATGCTCTGGTGTGTGTAGCATGTCCTAATAGTGAACTACAGCAATTTTCGTTTTTCACTATTGAAGGCTACCTGTTCTCCATTGGCCAGAATGGGCAGTAGAATTATTACATTCTTATAATCCTAACTGACTCAAGGAACATGGTAGAAATTTGAATTTAGTATGCCTGAACTCAGAATAATAAACTACATTTTTTAGTGAAGTTGGTTTTAATATTCTGTGTTTGAAAATACCACTTTTAGAAAGTAGGTATTTTCTTGCCTAACTGTCCAGGTCTGCCTCTGCTAGGTTGTGTATTCCTTGTCTGAGTTTGTGAGTGACAGGGCTGGGGGATTCCAGGAGACAGGCTGGGGCACCCCAGTGGTGAATCAAAAGATCTACATCTAAATGGGAGGGAGGAGTTGCACCTGGGACCTGAATAGGGCTGGACCTTCCCTCTACAATGCTGGCGCCACTTCCTGTGGCTTGTCTGATGTCTCTGCCCTGCACTGTGAAAGGAGAGGAGGAATCATGTCAACAAAGTGCTCCAGAGCTGTATCTACCTTCCCCTGTGCTGGCTCCACCTCCGTGGGGCGGCTGATGTCTCTGCCCTGCACAGTGAAAGGAAGTAGAGACCCATGTAAACAAAGTGCTCAGGAACTGGTTTGGACCCCTCTGCCTTCAGAGAACAAAGGATTTTGGGGTAAAAATATTGGGACTCTGATCCCATGAAATTAGATCACTTCGGGAACAGGAAACCTTTTGCCGAGGAGAAAAACCAAGGACGCTGCAGGATTTTGACTGCCCCTCTGCCAGTGTGCTGTTTGCTGGGTTGGCCTGCAGTGGTTGCTTCATTGCCAAGGAAAGGAGAAGGAACTTTTTAAGGACTTTTATTACCTTCAGAATATTCTCCAAGGGCTTGAACTGTGCTTGCCTCCTGCTGAAGTCTCAGGAACAATAGACTTCATCTCCAGCTCCCCTCTGAATTTTCTTGCTGGGAATTCTCGACTCCAGACATTTGCGTGTCTCTGGGAGCTGGAAGCGTGACACATCAAGAGGAAGCGTGTTGCCGCCGCAGCTGAAATCTTCGCATCGCCGGAGTAGCGAGGCTTCGCCGCATCTCCCTGGAAGCGTGTGTTCATCGAAGCTGCCTGCTGTCGCATCATTGGAGAAGCGTGATGCCATCGAGAGAGCCGGCATCACATCACTGGATAAGTGTGTCGCAGGGACTGTCGCGGCTCCGAAGTACAGAGTCGTCGCAAGGCTGCCAGTGCATCTACGCATCGTCATCGCATCGGCGCATCAAGGACACCATCCTTTCACATTGCAACCGGATCATCGCATTGCATCAAGGCGCCATCTTGCTCAGTGCAATGGTCCCACAGGCCGAGAATCTATGCATCACCTCGCACCGGTAAGGATTATGACGCATCCCCTACTCTGTGCAAGCAGTGAGGCACGACGCGTCCTCTCCCCCGGATCATGGAACTGACGCATCTCCTCTTTTGCGAGCCTTTTGTTTACTTTGCGTTACATATCCAGGTACTTTGTTGAGAACTTTGTCGCATTTATCATCAACTTGAACTAAGTACCTTTGATCATCTTTTAAGCAATCTTAAGTGTAGTATTGTGGATTTGTGTCGTTTGTGGTCTTGTGTTAAGTCTATATAAAGAATACTTATTTTTATAAAACTGGTGTTGTGTCCATCTGTAGTGTTTTCACTGTACTACTGTGTATATTCAAAAATGCTTAACACACTGCTTCTGAGATAAGCCTGTCTGCTCCTGCCAAGCGACCAAGGGGATGAGCAGGGGTTATTAACCACTTGCATGCTAATGACAAGGTGAACTCGTCATGAGGCACACTGAATCTGTGCTCATGACAAGGTCAACTCGTCATGTATAATGGGAAACATAAATCTGCAGCACGGGAGGGGAAAACCCCTTAGCAGCCAAGTGGTTAAGGAGTGCAATCCCCTTATCCTGACCTAGAAGTAAGGGTCCCTATTTGGACAAAGGTGAATACCATTGCCAACTAGAGACCCCCAGATCTAACAAGAGGCATACTTTCAACTTTGTTTAGTCACTGTATGGGAGATAAGCATGCACTGTGCAAATGGCAGATATGTTGGTCTTTCCCAGTATCTGCACAAAATAAATTGCATTTATATAGCGCTTACTGTCCCTGACGAGGTGTAGAAATTGCAATTTAATACCAATTATTTTTCTTTGATAGCGCTACTCATCCCAATGCAGCTGTCATAGTGCTTTAAGTCACACGTACGTATTATATATACAATATATTATATAAGTTTGCAAATCAATGCACAGGACATGTAACAGAAAACAGTGGTGGTTACAAGGTGTAGAAGTCACATATCATACTTTATAGCTCACTGTGCTTTGTTAGAAGAATTACAATGCAACTGCAAATTACATAAAGATCGCTGTGTTCAAATCAGTGACCCACTTACCTAGCTACATAAAATGAAATCTGCCATCTTCATGCTGCATGATGTGCTTTGAAGGACACATATTAATCCTCTCTGCTACTGTGAGAGAAAACTGGGGCTAGACAAACCACAGACCTTTCCAGCAAATGCATTACCTTCCAGCGTTATCTTACCAGTATTATTCACTCAGATTTAGTGGGAACACACTGATCTCTGCAGCAGACACCTATAACATATTTTAAAATTCAGGTTTTGCAACCAGTTAAGCAGACAAGATTTACTGTCAGTTTTCACCTGGTTGCCATTTTTTTGGGACAGAGTTTAAAGAAAATAAATGTATAAGTTGAGTCCCAGATTTTGTACACCACACCAGTCACGATTGGAGTTCCTCAAGGATCCACACTCTCACCCACCTCATTCTACTTGCTCACGGAACCTCTTACTGAACTTGTGAAGCTCTCAAACATTCATTATCACATGTACATGGATGATACACAATTGTATTTGAACATTTCTTCACCTGAAGATCTCAAAGTGCTCAACTGCCCCCTCTGAAATCCCAACATGGTTGACCTGCATCACCTCATGCCTAACTCAATCAAAACTAAATTCCTTCTGATCTCTCCTCACAATCACTCTACCCCCATTGTAGATTGGCTCAAACAACTCAGCTCTCTCAGCTGTACCTAACACGATAGTGCCTTCACTAGATCAACATTGGAAAAATACCTGAATAGCAAGATCACATCAGTGCCACGTCAGGGCATCCAACTACCAATTGAATGCACTAAGGAAAATCAAACCCTTTTTACCCCGGCTCAATTTTAGTTAGCAGTCTAAGCCCTAGTAATCTCCAGATTAGATTATAGGAGCTCTACTCTTGTAGGCTTACCCATAGTAAATCATGTTCCAGTAAGGGCCATAGTGAACTCAGCTGCTACCTCCTTACATGATCTAGAAGAGTTGACCATATTAGCCCAGACCTTAACCATCTAAAATGGCTCCTATTTGAAGAAAGGATCCAATTGAAGATAGATTGCATGGCAAACAAGGCTGTGAACCACGCAAAATTGATCCCGCACTCTTCAAATGTAAATACAAAGTCAATGCAATTTCAGCAGTGTATGATAATCAGATTCAATTGTTCTTATCGATGTTCTCCCAAGAATTCATAAGTCAAGTTTTCTTCATCAGAAAGGAATCTTTTATTCACAGATGATGATTAAAAAACAATAGCCAACGCGTTTCGTCTGTAACCGGACTTCTTCAGGGCTACATAAAAATACAAAACATAAAATATTTACATTTAAGAAGTTTCAATCAATTTACATATAATGTACAGACAGTTCATCTCATATACATATAAACAATAGAAAAAACCAGAAGAACCATTTTGATTTACTTTTTCTCCAAGTCAGTAAGAGGTATTGTTTACCTATTCAAGGGGGAACGAACTGAAAAAAGGGTAAGACGGTCATCATTCAAACACCTAATCAGTGGCAACAGCCAATATTCAACATAGTCATATTTCTAATTGTATCAAATATTATTGATACAATTAGAAATACAATACCTCTTACTGACTTGGAGAAAATGTAAATTGAAATGGTTCTTTTGTTTTTTTCTATTGAAACTTCTTAACTTGACTCGTGAATTCTTGGGAGAACATCGATAAGAACAATTGAATCTGATTATTATACACTGCTGAAATTGCATTGACTTTGTATTTACATTTGAAGAGTGCGGGATCAATTTTGTGCAAGTTTGTTTGGTAGGCCAAGCTGTTTGGCTTTCCTATATTGGGAGTCAGGGGATTGTGTCCCAGATCATCAGCACCTGTACCTTTATCAACTTATATGGACTTTCTTAAGAGTGCCGGTGGAGTAGCCTCAATTCCCTTCTTTGTAGTTTGATTACAAGGCTGTGAACCACACCTGTCTACCTGTCCAAAATATTCCAACTATCTGGTGGTAGTCGTGTCTCAATAAGCTCTAGCTCCCTATTGCTGAAATCACGGTAGTTCAACAAAAGAAGACTTACCACCACTCCTACTCTGGTCTAGCCCCAAGAATATCAAACACATTGCTGTCTGAAACTAGGACAAACCCTTCCACTACCTCTTTCAAAAAAGAGGTAAAAGAGCTTTTTAAAGTCACGTAGATTGATTATTTTCTTGTGGTCACCTCTTGATCCTCGATCTACCATGCCTTTTTGGTATGTTATATCGGTATTGCTGCCTGGATTTTCTTTCTTGCATTTTCTCTTGTATTTATGATCTGATTGTCGTATGTACAGCACTTTGATACCGAGTATCAGGTAGGCATCACATGGGTGGTGCATTGGCATTTCCATACATTCTCCTATATATTTTGTGTAGAAATACTGTACACAGTGGCTTTGTAAAAAAAAAAGAAGACAATCCAGCACATTAATTTAATTAGGCAGGGTTTAATTTGTAAAAACATAAATGCAGAGCCCCGGACTTTATCTTAGGGTCCTATTGCTGAATAACCCTGGGCGGAAAAATCTTCTCCGCTCACAGAGTTTGCGGATTTTTGGCAACTCCGCGCTCCGCGTACAATGCAGAGTTACCCGAAACTCTGCCCTCCGCAACAAAGCAGAGGTTTTTTTTTTGTTTGCATGTACAAAATGATTTTTCACATATGCGGGGGTAACTTACCGGGATGTCTTCAATCGTCAATGAGATTTCTATCTGTTCGCGAGCACAATGAGATTTGGTGGCCGGCCGCACAGTCCCCCGAGAGTGTGCGATCACGAACATGTCATTCGGATGTGTCATCGGACTTCCGTCAGAAGTTTTGTGAAGATTGAGATGCTGAACATGCAGAATTTGCAATCTGGAGAAAAATCTCTCATGAACAGCATCCAAACCTTCTCAAAAGGTGTGGCGCCGTGGCTAGGGCGACTGACTCCGGAATCTGGGGATCACGGTTTGTTCCCTGGCACCGGCGGCAGATTAGCCCAGCACCATGTGACTCTGGATAATAGCTTGCTTAATCTTCCCGACGGCCCCCAGCGCCTAGAGACCCTTACAGGTGATTGTGGGCTCTACAAATTTGGATTATTATTATTATTATTATTATTATTATTATTATTATTAATAATTGGATTTTAAAATAATGGATTGTGGTGTGTGGTCGGTAGTTTTAGTAGGGGCCTAGTTGTTTCTTTGTATGTATTTTTCAACTAGTTTTCTTTTATAAAGGAAACATGCTGCAAAGTCCGCTACATTTTCTCCAACTTTTGAAATCAATTTGCAATAGTTATTTAATTCACTAGCCCAGTAGTCTGCCAATAGGCCTTTCAGCCAGTAGGCCCAGAGGTACTCATCATGGGTGCATGAAACAACTGTTTCTGTGGTGTCTGTTGAATTTAAACATCATTTAGGGCATGGATGGAATTGGATTGAATAGCATTAATGGGGTACATTTTACTTTTTTGTCTGTGTTAAGTAAATGCCTTTGTTGGATGTGTGTGGTGTGGCTGTTTTGTAATTTGCAAACATTTTTTAGCCCTTTGATGTTTTGCTTTTGTATTGTTGCATTAAACCTGTGTTGTTTAGAATGCCTTGTTTTTCTCGCCAAATTTGCCTCCTTGAGTTCATTGTTTTACATGCCTCCTATTTGTTATTGTGTGAGTGACTGACCATGTGGCTGATAGCCATTTTGTGGTGGTAGTTAGTGTGCTTTTTTGCCATAGCCCTGCATGTTTTTCCTTTGTTCCTCTTGGCTTACTGTTTCTTGTTGTTGTGGGGTAGCCATGTGGCTGGGGCCATTTTGTGAAGCCAGCCAGTGTGCTTTTGGCATAGGCCTGCATTGTCTGTCTTCCACTTCTTGTTGTTGTGATGGTCTCTGGCCATGTGGCTGGCAGCCATTTTGTGAAGCCAGCCAGTGTGCTTTTGCCATAGGCTTGTAAGCTTTCTTTGTGGTGACCATGCCTTGCCCTTGTTGTTGTTTTGAATTTTTTTCTTTTTAACCAGCAGAAAACTTCAGGACAGTTCACTACATTTTCTAAAACATTTGCAATATTATTGATTTGAATTGTTTAACTTCACTATGTGGCCTAGTCTGCCAATAGGCCTTTTTCAGCCATATGCCCAGAGGTACTCATCATGGGTGCCTGAAACAACTGTTTCTGTGGTGTCTGTTGAATTTAAACATTATTTAGGGCATCGATGGTATTGGATTGAATTGCAAAATATTTTTGGGGGGTCTATTTCACTTTTTTTGAGTGTGTTTAATAAATGCCTTTGTTGGATGTATGTGGTGTGGTTGTTGTGTAACTTACAAACCTTTTTTTAGCCCTGTGGATTTTTGTTTTTGCATTGTTGCATTAAAGATGTGTTGTTTAGCATGCTTCCTTTGTATGGTCATATGGGGCCTGCTTGAGTCCATTGTTTTACAGGTCTCCTGCTTGTTCTTGTGTGAGTGACCATGTGGCTGGTGGCCATTTTGTGGTGGTAGTTAGTGTACTGCTTTTGCCATAGGCCTGCATGTCTTTCCTTGTTCCTCTTGGCTTACTGTTTCTTGTTGTTGTGGCCCGGTCCTGTGGCTGCCAACCATTTTTTTAAGCCAGCCAATGTGCTTTTGCTGAAGGCCAGCACTGTCTGTTTTTTCCTCTCTTGATGTTGTAGTGACCTGGTCATATGACTGGCATTTATACTTGGAGGATAGAATACACGTGGAAGCGCTCATAGATTGAAGAAATTCAACCCTAATTATTAAGGGGAATTCCAGCAGAAGAACTACCCCATTGATAGAATTGCTGTGGCCGATTGGAAAAAGAGGGATAACCATGCCCGAATTATCAGCGCTCCTATTTTAAGGGTCTGCCACACTGCTGAAATTCCACTGCAGTGCAAACAATATTTTAAATCTTGGCCCTCCGGATTTGGTATTATTCCGACCTGGATCCTCGCCAAGCACTTTTAACATAATACAAAGTTATATTGCGGGGACAACTTAATTGATTGCCCCTGGGTGGGGTCAACCCGAGATCCCAAGTCCTAGACGATCCAGTATATGAAAAAGGTCTTCCTCCCATCATAGAGAGGTGAACCTACAAACTTGCTTAATAATAGGAGAGAGTTTATACACTTGTCTTCAGAAAGATGGACTTATAAAACTTACCCATAGAAACGCGTTGACGCCTAATTCCAATACACACTCCGTCAACACAGGCATGGCTTAAGAAAACGAATTATAAATTACTGAACCTCATGCTATTGATATTGCTCTATGACGGATGTGTAAATTGCAAAGACATATTGTATTTGTCTGTTTTTTTACTCTCTACTTCATATGTAATGTATAATAATTTTTAGTTATTTGTGTTTTATTGATTTTGAGATATTATGTATATTGATTATGTGGGTACTTTTTACTGATGAGAATACTCTTTTCTGATCAATAAATTAATGTATATTCTTTTAATGTTTGTGCTTTGTGGTATTTGTGGCTCTATATGGTTCAATCTTTAGTTTGCTTTCACTAGTGAGTGAGGGGAGTATAATACCTGGTGTATGTAGTGTGCTGACGGTATGATGACTAAACTGTAATTTAATCTACCCATAGGGAATCATTCTTCTCTCACATATGGCTGGTGGCCATTTTGTACAGGCAGCCAGTGTACTTTTGCCATAGGCCTGCAAGCTTTCTTTGTGGTGGCCATGCCTTGCCCTTGTTGTTGTTTTACATGCAATTGTTTTCTTTTTAGCCAGCAAAAAAACACAGGACAGTTAACTCCAATTTACAAAACATTTGCAATATTGTTGATTTGAATTGATTCACTTCATTATGTGGCCTAGTCTGCCAATGGGCCTATTCCAGCCAGTAGGCCCAAAGATACTCATCATGGGTGCATGAAACAACAGTTTCTGTGGTCTCAGTTGAATTTAACATCATTTAGGGCATGGATAGCATTGGATGGAATTGAATTTTTTTATTTATTTTGGGGTACATTTCACTGATGTTCTTGCTGCTTCTTTGCATTTAGGTGCAAAAAAGATGAGGAGGCTGTGTCATCACCCATTGTACTACCAGTCTGAAGTCCTGCTGTGCACAACGTCACGTGATTTGTGACCACATACATATCTTCTACTTGTGCCACTGCGTGCTGCTGACATCTGAAGAAGATAGCCCCAAAGAAAGGTACCAGGTCCTCCAGTACCAAGAAAGTTGCCGCTGAGAAGAAGAAGGAAGTGCCACTTAACACTTCTGGTGTACCGACCAAGATCCTTTTCAGGAAACCAAAAATTGCTCCTGTAGCAGCAGTGTCTGGGTATCAAGCTGGGAGCAGCACCCCCTCATCAGTGGACCCACCCCACCAACCACCTAGGCCCAAGCCCATGTCTTATACAGAGGCACCCAGTCTAATCCCAACAATGCCAACAAGCAGCAATGTTGAACTTGACTTATTGTTATCGCAAAGTTGTACCCAATCAACGCAAGAAACTCAGATAAGTGAACAACAACAGCCGCAATCACCGCCCAAAATAGTAGCTGTTCCTATTGGAGTAGGGTCCGTACAGGAAATCAAGCTTCCTGCAGATGAAGAAGAGCAAGCCAGTCTTTCAGAAGATCCATTTTTTTCCAGATACCCAGCAAGGAAAGGAAGGTTAGTCCATTGAGTTTGTCTACAAACCCCCGTTCTGATGATCTAGATGCCACTTGGAAGCCACCACCTCAGTCTAAGAGTGAGAGATGCCACAAGGCAAGGCTAGGGAAAAGGAAGGTTTCAGAAAGCCTTCGAGTTATGGAGGTAGATGTAAAAGAGGAGGATGATGATGAGCCAGTCATCATGGACATTATTCCCGCCCCAGTGGAAACTGACATTACCCCATCCCAAATTTCTGTGAGGGATGTGGCGCGGATACCACCAACACAGGTAACACCAACACCACCACCAGCTTCCATATGTGCATTTGCAAAGGCCTGGCGTCGACCTACATCCAGCACAACCACTTCAGTAAAAGTAGGTAGTGGTAGTGCACAGAATCAAATTCCACGCCCACCGTCCAGTTTTTCCGGCATTGCAAGTGGCACCTCTAGCAGCTCCAGAAAGTTAACCTCCCCAGTTTGGAATTTCTTTTCAGTTAGCTGTAAGGAGGAAAGTGTTGCTATATGCTCCATTTGTAAACAAGGTGTTAGTCGAGGTAAGCTTGGTACAAACTATAGTACCGGAGGCCAAACAACCCATCCGAAAACACACCACTTGATCCAGTGGGAGAAACCCCTTAAAGGCCAAAAAAGTAAAACTATTTCCATTGCCGTTGGTGGTGATAACGAAGTAGAAGATACGATTGCAGTGGAAGGTGAACAAGAGGGAGACGCTTTCTCTGGAACACAAAGTAGCCCTGTCCCCAGCACTGCAGTGGTACCGACCACATTCTCATCAGTCTCAGCAACATCTCAGTGGCACAAGAGTAAGAGTCAGGCTGAGAGTGAGACACCAATGCAACAGAGTACTCTAACGAAAAAAAGAGCAGCATTGAGCCTAGCAACATCTGGCGTCAAGAAGTCACCTGTATCAGTGGCACCAGAAAGGAAAAAATCCAGCCTACCATTCTCAGCATGTTTAGGTCGGAGGGGCAGTACAAACGCTACCACCAAATGGCATGTTTGTACAATGCAAAGCTGGCTAAAATGTTAGCACTGGACATGCTCCCTTTTCTTTTGAGGAAGAGGTGGACATTCTTGAATTTGTGACAGACATCTGCCCAAAATGGAAGGTTCCCAGCCAGTCCTATTGTTAAAGATTGCAGGGATTTGTTAGCATGAGCTGAAAGCCATTTTGTATTTTGGCAGACATTTTAGGTAGCCATGTGCTCGCCATGTGCTGTTTCCCTCTTCAGAGCCTTGCACATGCTCAGAGAGGCCTAGCTAGTAGAATGCACCTGCTCCTAGTATGGAACTGTCAGGCTATTTTTGCTGCTGAAGAGTGGGACGAGAAGTAACTCTCGTCCCACTTTGTTGAGCAAGCAGAACTTGTATGCCCATATTAGTCATTGTGCATGCTTACATGTGCCAGAACCTCCCGTTGATTCTATGCTGACTAACCCTAAGCATATATAAGGCCTCTGTTTTCTGTACTCCTTAGTGTTGGGATGTTTATCTGTGTTGTCATGCGAGGGTCTGCGTGTGGCCCCGCGTGTGACATTCTTTGGGGATTCGGGGTTTGGAATGTGGGAATGCTCGGACAGCAGTTGCTGCTGGGACTGCTGGACATCAGACTGATTAAAGGAAGCTCCTTCAACTCACCAGGTGTCGTCTTCCTTTCACTGGCGACGAGGGTGGGTACCCGAATGAAAACAATCTGCATGTGCACGTTCCCAGCACGAAGTAGTAATTTCAAAGGAGACAATTTTACGCAGTTTGTGGAACACGCGTTTCATAGCGCGTTTTCAGTCTTCAAACAAATTTGTCTGCTGTGCATAAAAGAAGTTGGAGATTCCATTTAACAGTGTATGGTGTTGGCAAATGTAATACTGTTGAACTTCATTTCTAGAAAGACGTTTTGTTTAATCTTAAGAGAAGTTTACATATATGTGTTTTTTGTGAAATCAATCAGTTTTTTTTTCACCATGGAAAAAGTAGCGACACCACCTCCCTTTTTACAGTCACCCGGTCCTCCTCCCATGTTATGGAAACAATGGAAGGCCACATTTGAAGCTTACATTGAAGCAATTGACGGTGATACTTTTACTTCTAAAAAGAAAAAAGAGCTACTAGTGTACAATTTGGGTGCTCAAGGTAGGTCCATTTTGGAGACATTACCTCTTGAAGAGGTGAGGATGAGTGTACGCACAGGTCAAGACAGTGATTCATAAGTCATTGATGAGTATGCTGCACTCATAAAAACCCTTGATAAAAGATTTAATCCTAAACGCAATATTGTCTTGGAACAGCATACATTTTTACAACGGTCACAGATGCCTGGTGAATCTATCGACGATTTTGTTGCAGCTTTGAGAATTTTAGCTGTCAATTGCAACTACATAGAATTTAGAGATGAAATTATTTGAGATCAACTAATTGAATGTACTAGTGACAGGAACGTTCGAGAAAGACTTTTATCCTCTGATGATCCAGATTTGGGAACTGCTCTGACTTTAGCAAAGAGTATTGAACATTCACAGTTTTGCATGAAAGAGTTAAGTGCACCTACGTCATCCACTTCTACTTCATCAACTGAAGTTAATCTAGTCAGTGCCAAATCCTCTGTAAAAACATCCAAAGCTGTCAACACGAATGTTCCTCGAATTTCTCCTACGTCAGTTACTAAAACGAGAAACGATGGTCAAGGACTGTCATGTTATCGTTGTGGCAGCAGAGTACACCTGGGAAATTTTAAGTTCTGTTTCGCCATAAACCAATCTTGCTTCAAGTGTGGAAAAAAGGGCATCTAGTACGCATGTGCAAAGCAACTGGTGTACAGAAGGGACCGTCATGCACTGTAAAAAACATAGAAGATCATAATGTAGAGTATAATGATGATGACACTTGTTATGAATTGTTGATGTTGCCTACTTCTTCTATGGAATCTTAGGGTGTCGTGTAGATTGCGTCTATTGATGAATCTCAAAAAAGGAAATCTCCTGTGTGCACTATCAGTTTGAATAATATTGATACCACATTTCCTGCAGTTTCAGGCCCCCCTTTTACTCTGGTTAATGTCAAGGATTTTGACACTTTAGGTGGAATTTCTTTGACACAGTCATCTATTAAAATGTTTTCCTATGGGGGTAAAAGAGTAGAAGTCCTAGACAAATTCAAAAGTAAGCTAGAATTCAAGGGGGATTGTACGTCATGTACAGTATACATTGTGAAAGAGGGTGCCAATTTATTAGGATGGCATGAACAAGGTGAGCTCGGAATCGTCCTTGATCCCAATCATACAGATATGATTTTATCTAGACGGGAAGCTAAACAGTATTATGCTAATCTTCCTGATGTTTCGCCAGTACATTCTGTTAGTACCAATTCATCAATTGAGAATGATTTTATCCTGAATTTTTCAATGATAAACTTGGTAAACTTAAGGGATTTCATCATCGCATTGTTTTGAAAGAAGGTGCTAGAGCAATAGTACACAAAGTACCACTAAGTATTCGAGGTGAATTGAAATTTGAACTGGAGAGATTGTGTGCCTTGGGAGTGATTGAACCAATGGAAGGTTTTAAATGGCTGTCTCCAATAGTTTTAGCGCGGAAGGCAGATAAATCGCTTAGGATGTGTGTGGATTTGCGCGATTTGAATTCTTGCATATGGATAGATCGCCAACCTTTGCCCAACATCAATGAGATGTTGTCTACTTTAGAAGGTGCCAAATATTTTTCTTCTCTTGACATTTCCTCGGCATACCATCAGATTGAGTTGTGCAAAGATTCAAGAATCTCACGTCATTTATGACTCCTGAAGGTGCGTTCCGTTATTTACGAATGCCGTTCGGTTTGGCATCGGCTTCTGCAGTGTTCCAAGTCCTATGGGCAACCTATATAAAGACACTGTGAGAGTCGTGTTCTTTCAGGATGACATTCTTGTATACGGCAAGACCATACAGGAACACAATGCCAGAGTCAAGACAGTTTTAGCTATTGTGAGGTCCAGTGGTCTAACACTAAGAAAGGATAAATGTACATTTCTTAAGGATGGAGTAGATTATCTGGGACATCACATTTCGGCTAAGGGAGTGGAACCTAAAATGAAGCCTCTTGATGCTAACCAAAGTGCACCTGAACCTCAAAATAAAGACCATTTACGTTTTTTCTTGGGGCTGGTCGAATATTATGCAAAATTTGTTTCAAACTTCCCTGATAGAACTGTGTGTTTGCGTAATCTTCTCAAGAAAAACATGAAATATGTTTGGTCCGAACAGTGTGCTAATGATTTTAAATCTTTGAAAGAAGCGATTGTACAGGCACGTCCACTTAAATTGTTCAACATTAATGATCAATGTATTGTCATCACCGATGCCAGTAATGTGGGCCTTGGGGCTGTTTTGATGCAGAAGAGATCTGACAATAGAGAAGAGATTATCCCTTTTGCTTCCAGAATACTCCGAGGTGCTGAGGGAACCTATTCCACGATCGAAAAGGAAGCCTTGGCTTTATGGTGGGGTGTGCAATACTTTAGGAATTTTTTGTGGGGTAATCACTTCATTCATAAAACTGATCACAAACCCTTGGTGGATCTTTTTACAACTAAAGGTGGTGGTAGAGCTACACCTCGCATTGCCAAATGGCAGTACAGACTTGGTGAGTACAACTACTGTTTATAGTGCCTACCTGGTGTAAAGAATTGTGTAGCCGATTGTTTGTCTAGGTTACCTCTTTCCCACGATGCCTTGGAACCGGAATGTCATCATTTGGAGATGGTATGTACTGTTAGTACTATAACCAATACTGGTGCTGCCTTATCTGAAGCTGATTGGAAGCTTGCTGTTTCTGAGGATGTTGACTTGTGTAGAGTAAATGATTTTTTAACTCACGGTTGGCCCAATTATAAGGTTCTTGCCTCTGAGTTAGTTCCTTTCAAGAGAATTAGTGATGAACTGTCTTTGGTGGATGGAATTTTGCACAGGGGTGGTTTATTGATTGTTCCTAGGTCACTGTGCAAAGCAGTCTTGGATTTGGCTCATGTAGGTCATTTGGGCATTTGTGCTATGAAACAGAGAGTACGAGAAGATTTTTGGTGGCCAGATGTTGACAGGGCCATTGAATACTGTGTTCGTGATTGCAGAGCTTGTGTTTTGAGTGACAAGACTCAGGTCACTTGTCCTTCTTCCACCACTCCCATTTCAGTGAAAGAATTACCCTGGAGTAAATTAGCGTTTGATGTGGCTGGCCCATTCAACGGTCTAGGCAGTACTCCTAAATATGCTTTGGTTTTAATTGACTATATGTCAAAATGGCCGGAAGTTAGATTTGTGGAAGGGATCAATTCTGCCACAGTGATACATTTTTTTAAAGATGTTTTTCTTCAAGAAGGATTTCTGGAGGAATTGGTATCTGACAATGTTACTCAATTGGTTTCTGCAAAGATGCAGGACTTTCTTAAAATGCATGAAATTAAAAATATTCTCACTTCTCTTTACCATCCTTGTAGCAATGGTTTAGTCGAACGCCTGAATCATGTGATTAAAGATCAATTGCAATTAGCTTCCATCAATGGTTTTCACTGGAAACAAGTAATTTCTGACATGCTGTGGGCCATGAGAGTTACTCCTCATGCTAGTACAGGTAAATCACCTTTTACTTTGCTCAGGGATAGAGTAGCACGTTCTAAACTGAATAAGGATTGGATGTTGAGAAAGGAAGTGGATGTAGATGGAATAGGAAAGGTGGCTGATGTCAGGGCTGCAGCTCAAGCTAAATATGCACATGATAGCATCAGAACATCTCCTGTGTGTCAAGGTGACTGGGTAAGAATCAAGAAACCTATTCTTGTGCGCAAGGTTATTCTCGATTTTCTGCCCCTGTCCGTGTCAAGGAAGTAAGAGATCATGTTGTTGTGCTGGAAAATGGGAACATTTGGAGCAAGTCTTTCGTTTCTGTTATGCCCAAGTCTAAGGTAGAATTTGTAAAAGATAAATTTGGAGTAAGCTCTCAAGATTCAATTTTTCCCACTAAGATTATCAGGCCAAGTGTATCAGCACCAAACAACAATGTTGTTCCTCGTCAAAGTTCTTTAAGAACTAGATCTACTCCTGTTAAGTATCATGATTTTGGTACAAATTGAATGATCACTTCTTTCCTTCCTTTAGCTTATCATTTAGCATTGCATTACTGCTGCTCATTTACCTTGTTCTGTTAAGTATTGGGTGGGGGGGTGTAGTTTGTATCTTCTGTTTTAAGTGAAGGGAGGGGGATGTGTTGGGATGTTTATCTGTGTTTATCTGAATCTGCGCGTGGCCCCGCGTGTGACATTATTTGGGGATTTGGGGTTTGGAATGTGGGAATGCTCGGATGGCAGTTACTGCCGGGACTGCTGGACATCAGACCATATAAAGGAAGCTCCTACAACTTACCAGATGTTGTCTTCCTTTCACTTAAGACTGCCTTATTCAGTTGCTAGGGCTTCTGTGTGACATAGTCTCCCTTATTTGAGGTTATTAAAGATGTTACTTTTATATTACAGCTTCTGTGCCAATTTCTTCTTTGCTGGTTTAAAAGAATCAAGTATCAGTGAGACCCCTGAGAAGGTTTCTATTTTCTTCACTATTTTGCCAGAGTTGCTGTTCCAGCACTACATTTCAACATGCTGGAAATGCTTAGACAAGCTTTGCTTTGTTCACAAAATCCACATGATAACAGACATGTGGACCAGTTGCCAAGGCACTGATTGCATGTGCATCACTGTACACTGGATCTCTTTTGTGGGGGTTAGAGAAAAGATATCTGCAGGTGTTAACACTGCTGATATTTTTAATGCCATTCGGAAACATACAACTGTAGTCATGTTCGCCATGGAGAAATCTCATACTGCTGCAAACATTTGGGAGAGTTTAACAGTAAGGTCTTTGAATGGCTACACCCAAGAGGGCTTAACATTGGTTTTGTTGCCACAGAAAATGACAGTAACATAGTTAAGGCCATGGGTGATTGTGGCTATTTCAGGGTCCTGTGTTTGGCACACTGCATTAACATCATTGTTCAAGACTTTCTGAAAAAATAATACAGAGTCAGCAACTTACTGACCACCCTCAGAAGAATATGCACACAATTCAACCATTCTTTGAAAGCCCGGAAGCATCTGAGGATTATTCCACGTGAGCATAGAGAGCCAGTTAAAGCACTCATCCAGGAGGAGCCAACACTTTGACACTCAACATATACATGCTTGGCCGTCTGTTTGAGCAGTACAGACCAATCAATGAATATGTCATGCAAAGACTAGGGGATGCTAGTGTGAAAGGCATGACCATTGAGATGGACCAATGGGATCTAGTTAAATGCCTGACAGAGATGTTACTTCCTTTTAAGCTTTTCACACGTGAAGCCAGCAAGGAGGACGGTACCATGGGCCAAGCTATCCAATTGTTGCACAGCTGAAGGGGGTGTCAGCAATGTACACAGGTGTTGAGGAAAAAAAGCATCTCAGGCTGCAAACTGAGATTGTGTCATCCAACCATTACATTTCTGACACAATTCTGGATCCTAGGTACAAATCAGTACTGAACACTAACACATTCATTCCTTTCTCACAAGTGGATGTTGCCAAGTACAAAACTTGGATAGCTGTGGTAGCCAGTCACTTTGAAAAAAAAGGCTGGAAATTAGAGGCCTGCTACTCCAGCCCACAACAAGTACTGCAGGGCAGCCTGCGTCAAGTTCAACTTCAGAGCACGAGGGCAGTGCAGTTGGCTCACATCAGTCAAAATGACCAACATCAACAACAGCAAGAACAGAATCATCATCACCAACCAGCCCCAGTAAAATCGGCACAAGAATGGTATCTTCTGCAAGGGCTTGTTAGGTCCTGTGCTGATGCAAATGCAAAGGCAAAGGGGGCCGGGCAAACAGAACATCCCTGAGCATTGAACGGATGGTCCAGGCCTATCTGGATGACCCAACAGAGGTCTACATTGATCTAAACCCATTGCTGTATTGGTATGGGAAAAGTCAGCATTGGCCAGTGCTTAGCAGGCTGGTGATAAACTATCTGGCTTGCCCTGTCACAAGTGTCTCTTCTGAGCGTGTGTTCAGTGCTGCTGGTGCCTTTGTAACAGTGAAAAGGACCAGTCTCAAGCCCCAAAAGTTAGAGAGGTTAACCATGATCAAAATGAATTAGTACTTTATCAGACTGGGTTACACTATACCTGAAGCACAGCTGCAAGAAGAGGACAGTGACTTAGATAATGAAAGTAGTGTGGTAGTGTGGTAGATGACTTACTCCTGGGTGAACCTTCAGCATCTGGGTCTGAGCTCTACTTCCCTGACAACTAGGCTTTCAACATGTTACTTTCTTTCTTTCTTCCAAATTTACTTTTATTATTTGTGTGTGTCTCAGTCTTTCTGATTTGAATCGAATCACAATAAATCCATCACAACCGTCTTCCGTATTGGAGTTGCAACTGTGTGCATTTATTAAAGAAGTCCCCACCTCTGAGTTCTGCTCCATTCATCCTGACTTGCCCTAAATCCATCTCCCTCAAGCCAGACATTGCATGAGAAATGTGTGCCTGCCTCATCGAGTCGCTCCCAAAGAACATGACTATAGCTATCCTCCTTTTCAAGCTGAGAGGGACAGCCCCTTAAGATGAGAACAGGGAATGATGGCATGCATTGAACGCTGACCCCAAGTGATTGGTCTTTGTGCTGTTGTTGTGCACGAAGTGTACTAGTATTTAATCTACACACTAAAACTCAAGTCAATGTTTCCCTTCTTGTTGTTTAATAACAAATTGTACTTCTACTGCAGGGCGATCCATTGCATTTTAGAATATGGAATCTGGACTCACCCGCTACAACACTACAGACTGAGTTGGACACCATAATGATGAAGATGACCACATTCTCTATACCCTTCGCCGTCAGTCAGTAGGATCGGAGATGATTGATGGAATAACTCGGGCATTTCAGGAAGTGGCATAAAGGTAAATAAGTCAATCAACAACAACCAAAGCAGACCTACAGGTTTGTGACGTGGTGAAATAGAGTCAGTATAGTGGAGTGATATGACTGACAACGCTTCATTGATTTAGTTACTTAATTATTTGGAAAATGCTATGTTGCTGTATATGTGTGCTCTGCCTGGCTCAGTCGAAATCTAAGCTAACTGGAGTTTGGGTGGGTGCCGTGGTCCTGCTCTGTACTGTTGTTGTTGTAGCGTGGTTAATGCTGGAAACAGAGTAGATATGATTTAGCCATGTCGCCTCCGAAACTATTTAATTAATAATTAATTAATTACTAATTGTATTCTTTTTCTCTCTCTTGTTTAGTACAATTAATCTTGAAGGCATGCCAGCTCAGTCAGCATGTGCCCTACACAGACATACTTGTGTTGCAGTGTCACAGACTCATGTACTGTACTACTGTCTGCATGTGGGGCAGCTGTACTACTTAATTATATATTTCCATTACGGCCATACTCAGTTAAATCAATGGCAAATGCTCAGACTACTTAACTTTTACCCTGACTAAACTACTGCAATAAGGCACATGATAATGGTTAATGATCACATGTTTATGGATGATGAGAAAGGGCGGAACAGCATTATGTCCATCATGTGAGGATGATGACATATTGAGTGATTTGTAAGTACTAGTTACCAAGCAGCCAATAGGCCACCCATGGCTGACACAGGGAAGGGACTGGAGCAGAATTTATCCTCGGAGTTGGAGGGACGCAATTATGGGTAGGGTACATCATGCACAATATATACGTTGTGCTTGTAAACTACTGTGAGTCAAGGGAGTATTCCATTGTGAAATACAAGTACAACCTAAAACCTTTGAATCAAAAACATTGAAAAAAACAGTCCTTGTTCTTCCCAGGGATTGTTTTTTCATTTACATTCAGTGCATTTCTCGTCTAGCAGTATTATTATTTTATTCATAATATTCTACACCCTCGGCTTTGGTACTCTAGCACGGTTTAATTTTCTTTTACATTCTCTTCATGCATTCTGACTCTGTGTTCACCTACTACAATACCATCCAAGCATCCATCCATCCAAACATAGCTATCATAATCTGGCTTTCACCAACAACAACATACATTTAGATATAAGCAACGACCACCCATGCCATGCATCCTATTCCTAACATCTTTATCTGCCACCTATGCATCCCGGGGCCCCTTCCTTCACCCAGGCATCTTTCTCTGCTAGTCATACATGTCATCTAGCTGTTTGTCTTTGTCATAAAACTGTCTTTGCTGAGTTGAAGATAGAATATGCTATCAGCTATTCAACCCCCGCCGCTGATGCTAATGTTTAAGTAATGGCCAGGGTGTCTTCTTCAATGGTTCAGTTTTCACAAGCAACAACTTAGCCTCAGCAGAAGTGGAGTGTGCTACTAGTATTGAGTGTACACCCTTGCAGCAAGTGTATTCATTATTCTCAATAAGTAAGGAATATGATTTACCACCACTCCCACTGCTGCTGGCTCACACCCTGTGGCTGTCACTTCTGCTTCCTCTGGAGTGGCATGGTGGCCTTCACTGCTGGCCCCTACACTGGCGGCCGGTATGCCTGGAAAATAAAATCCCATTCTTTAAGATGCCATATTCGGCTCCCTTTTTTATTTTTTTTGTTAGCAAGATTGAAAATACCTATTTAGATACACCACACACATCACTATCTTCTATTCGGATACCAGTAAAGTAGACAGTATGTCCTATCAAAAATAACTAAATAATATCCGGTTAGGCATTTTGTTGGTGGCAATTTTTGAAAAGCCTCTCAAGAAGAGGGAAACCCATAGGACTGGACTTAGTGACTAGAGCTATGGTGCATCTCATTTTTTGAAAAGAAGAAAGAGTGGCCAACTGAGTGGACATGAGGTCCCTCTTAGTTGGAAAATAGTGCCATCCTCCTACTCCTCTCATATACTTCCTTCCAGCCAGGGTGCACAGTAACAGTTGTGCAGTGTTCACCATCAGTTGCTGCTACAAAAAAATACTAGGCTGGGATTGGAAAAAGTAAAATATACACCACTTTGGGTGGGCCTGCTCGGGTCCTACGTGAGTGACCACCATTACTGATTGAGCATGATGAGGCAGTAAAAGAAACTAAAGCCTTCTCATCTCACATTTCACAAACCTGAGGACATACCTTAATCGTTTTAGGCATACAATCTACAGTCTGCACAGCACATAAGTGCATCCCCAAACACGTAATAAGCGATCCCGGAACAAGAGGAAGGCATCGTATACGGGCGGAACAAGCAACTCTGCGTACTTGTGAAAATTTGCGTAGCTTGCTGAGTTTTTCTGCGACATTGTGGAATTCCACGTAGCGCACCTGCGCAAACTCGTCCCAGGGTTATTGCTGAATGCCAAGGTTGCTGTAACCTTTTTCTTTCATTACCATACAATTGCTTATTGCTGCAGTTTTTTTTTATCCAATTTTCTGCCTTCATCAGTGTTTTCTTATTCCCCTTTCTCATTTCTTTCCTTTCTGTCTTTCTTTGGGTCATGGTGTGGTGTTGAAAAATTTGCCTCAATCTCCTAAAATGAGTGCAAGTGGGCAAGGCTCAGTAAGAAAACTTTGCATATGAGTGCGGTCCCACCTTTGGGGAATGCAGCGAGCTAAAGCAATCACTCCTTCATGGAAATGTGCTGCATATGGAATATTATGCCTGGTTGAGTAGGATGGTAGTGGAGTTAATTTGTTCAATGCATGGGTGAAGGATGCTCTACGCTGACAAATGCCAACATTGTTTAATGTGAAGCTTACAAAAGTTTAAGTCTTCTGCCTAAATGAGGAGGGTTTGCATGCATACTCATAATCAGTGGCTGTGCGGTGATGAGCTACAGGGGGTTCCCTCAGCACTGTACCTTGGCCCAAGAGCTCCTGAGTGAGTCCAGATGGAGGGCTTATACATTGCAGGGGGAGGGCCTCAAGTTTCTTTACACCACTGCTCGTAATGTACTCATGATAGACCTTCTAAACATATATGAGGGGCCTTAAGGTCTGGTGCCATTTCCTGTAAAGTTATGACTTGTGATGCCACCGCCTGTGATATTAATTACTGTGCTGTCACATTCCGTGATGCCATTAGCCGTGATTTCACTTGCATATTGGCCAACTAGGTTAGTCCCCCCCACTTAACTTTTTAGGACTTGTGCCCTGTTTGTAGGTTTTTCTGACACAAAAGATTGATGTTCACTCCTGTGAGTGCAGTTAAAACCCACTTTTACCCTCATTTATGCTTAACGGCACATGCAGTATTTTATCTCCCATTTTAAGCTCATGCAGATTTAACGATGCCACTTGTTCACCCAATGGTTTTCATTTATAAATTTAAGAAAACAGCATCGCTAATAAATAACACAGTTTTCTTGTGGTTTGTTGCATTGTGTTGGCACATGATCATGCAACATGCGCTATGTTTATGCATTTGTTTTTTGTGCTTGACATAGGGTAGGAGGAAGCATTGTCCTCAGCATCGCTTGTTTGTGCGGTGAGGGTCATCAATCTGTTGTAGTGCCGAAAAGCTAAAAAATGCCAGCCGTTTAAAAATATATATATATATTGTCCTGCCCCGCCAGAGCCCAGCAATTAAAACAAAATTTGGCTGCCTGTAGTGACTGCTGCCTGCGGTGCCCTAGACAGGGTCAGTGACAGGCCACAGACCCTGTTAGGTGCCAGAAACCTGCACCTGTGGCTGTCATCCAAGGTAAGGTGGGAAGGGGACTGACCCTACCCTCACTGTACGTTATAGCAGCAAAAACATTAGTGCACAGGACGCACTATAACAATCAAATAAAAATGTTGTCAGTGCAGCCCCAATACACAGCTGATTGTTTCCACCAGCTCAAAGCAGGCGGATTGAAAATGCTTCATGGAATTTAATGAATCTTCCATAAACAGGTGAGAAGAGCCTAATGTGTGGATAAATGGCAGAAATATGTTGTTTATCTGCACATTAACCTCGCTTTTGCCTCCAAAATCCCTCTTTTTTGGAGCAAAAAGATCACACATTCACCGCAAGTGCGCAGTGACTTTAGGATATGAAGAAAACCTTCAAATTACTACTGCATTTCCCCTCATATTCTGTTACTTATCTGTCAAAATAGGCTCAAACAGTGAAACTGTGCCTTATTACTAGGAGTGCGCTTCCCCCAGGGCAGCCCTGGGAACTCGTGGTCACTCCAAAATGGTCAGTCCAATGCAGTCAGAGTGTCCAGACGATTAAAGTTGACGAGGAGTTGAATCGCAATGGAATCCCACAATGCGTCTAGGGAGTCACCCACAGGTAAACCCTTAAGTACACTTAGGGAAGGGTTGGAACGATTCAGGGGTCCCTCGCAGTTGAGGGGCTGGACAATGGGGAGGAAACGCATATGTCCTTGTCCAGTTTCACGCCAGCCAATGGCTCCCTAAACTGGAGTATGCAAGGAGGGCACCAAATGTGACCTTCAAGTAGTCTCAGTGGCACTGGCAAGCACCCCAACCCCTGCCACGAAACACTGAACCCTGTTTGGGAGGTGGTCACACCTTCCTGTGACAGGACACCTATTGTTCTGCCTTCCCCTGCTTGAGCTTGGCTCAGTTGCAGGAGGGCAGAAAAGTGTCTCTGGACGGCAACAGCCCTAGCTTGCTGTCCTGTTCTAGAAGACTGGTAACGGGAGCACTGAGGGCCTCCAGGAGGAGCTTTACAGAGCATGGAATCATACCTCCTACACCGTTTACGGTGTGGGTCTATGATTCCAACATGTTTAACACCAAACATGCAAGGGTTCATTGCAGCCAGTTTAGTGATGGTCATCGTGTAATGACGCATGGCCCCTCTTTATGTTATAATGGCTGATGCCCTTACAGCCTGGGAGAATGGACTCCGAAGGTTGTAAGGGTGCCCTGCTCAGACAGGGGAAGCTTCACACCTAGGACCCAGCACCCTGCCTTCAGGATTGAAAGGCCAGACTTAGGGGTGACTTATAGGTTGTAAGTATAGTGACCTCAGATATAGAGAAACCTATATCTGTTGTAAGTGGTACTAGCGCCAGTTTACACAGGCTGCAATGGCAGGTCTGGAGTCACAATTTGAGTGGTCGCTCATGTGTGGATAATACATGGTGTAACCCATGGGAGACCCCTAGTGCACCTATGCTCTGGATACCTTAGTAACATATACGAGGGTGTTGCAAGGGTACACCAGTAGCCAATCTGGAGGGTGCCTAGGTGCTCAGCATGTCCAATTTAGGGAAGAAGCACAGAATTTGGGTTCCTGATTAGCAGAATCCCAGTCAGACTAGTCAGAAAAAACATAATGACACCAGCAAAAAGTGGGGGTGACCATGAAAGCAGATCCTTCTTTTCTACAAAGACTGGATGAAACAAAACAATGCACACTTTATCCTATGGCTAAAGTTTGTTAAAAAGTCACTACAAGATATGGGGATGATAAACAGATGGGCAAACACAGTTGATAGTTATGCTTCTTCCAAGGTTCAGGTTAAGCTACAGTACTTGGAATTAGGAGAAAATATGAGGCCGGAGAAAGCAACTAATATGGTAAAAGTCCATTATTATACCTTGCTTGCCACATGCAATGGTATAAAACTTTACCTTTTGCGGGTTAAAGCCCCGCAACACAGATCTTATCTGTCATGGTTGCCACCTAATATGAGAAAAACCAAAGGTGGTGATGGACGGAGCATTGACAATACAAACACTCACCCCCAGTCAACTGATCTGGGTTTAATCCATCACCGTTCCTTGGCTCACTCCGCCACCCCAGTTCAGACATGGCCATATGCAAATCAGTCTGAACCTGTGCCTCATGGGAACAGTCCAGCCCGAACTGCCAAGCCATGTCTTCCCTGGACCGGAATCAAGCATTCCAGGACCGGTTTCTGGCATTACAGCCGTCTTCAGCCGGGCTTGCTTGACTCCAGTGGCAAAGTGAGCAAGGGACTCACGTCTGAGCACACCCTGCCAACTTAGGGTGAACAAAGAAAAACCAAAGGTGGTGATGGACGGAGCGTTGACAATACAAACACTCACCCCCAGTCAACTGATCTGGGTTTAATCCATCACCGTTCTTTAGCTCACTCCGCCACCCCAGTTCAGACATGGCCATATGCAAATCAGTCTGACCCTGTGCCTCATGGGAACAGTCCAGCCCAAACTGCCAAGCCATGTTTTCCCTGGACCGGAATCAAGCTTCCCAGGACCGGTTTCTGGCATTACAGCCGCCTTCAGCCTGGCTTGCTTGACTCCAATGGCAAAGTGAGCAAGGGACTCACGTCTGAGCATTCCCTGCCAACTTAGGGCAGGGAATGCTGTGGAAAACTGTGTTTAGAGGGAAATTGTTCAAGTCACATACTGAGGGCTTGAATTTCCTCCAACACCTTGATTCACCTGCGATTGGTTTTGCAGTTTTAAATTTTATTGTCCAGACGTTGAGGTTAAGGAAAAGATTTTTTTTTTAATTGTTAACCAGTTTTTGGACATGCACTTTGACTATTTAATTGAGTTCAGCTCAACCTGTCAAAATGTATAGAAGTGACAAATGAAAAATGTTTTATGGGTTACATAAAACTCTGTCATGTTTTTAACGTGGACATATTCTTATTACTGTTTTGATCAATCCATTTTTTTGATGCAATTATGTATTGTAATGTGATTTCATGATTTTATCTTACAATTGAATAAACTTTAAATAATGAATGACGTATGCTACCAGTCGTCTTCATAGTAATAACCTGTAAATGATTTAATAGGATATAAATACTGTATCTTATTTTTTTCACAGAAATCTTAATTTGCATGCGATGTTATGAGGCTATTGTTGTTTTCTGTTTTTTTGTTTTTACTTTACGCATCAAAGCGACCCTGTGACTGATCTAAACTTTATAAAGAGGAATAAGCCATTTTCACATTTTAAAAATAAATTCCTTGTACTGATTTTAAAATGCGTATTTGAGTGTTAATTATAACTGGTATCTTTGTGTGTCAGTAAAATGCCGCAAGGGAGCAATTCTGTGCAGCCGAGTCCCTTTAACTGTTAGCAACATATGGCGTGCTTCAACACCATAATACTTATGATTTTCAAACGTTAATTGAATTGTCTATTATCGATATGCAAGCAATATTTAATAGAAGAACATCTAATAGTGAGTTATACACAATCTGTTCCAATAGGGCATTTATTCTGAGAAAATAGCAAACTCACTTTAGTTAGTTGAAAGTGATGTAAACTTGCATATTTCAAGATCTCAGTATAATTCCTTTTTGAACAGTGAAATATATCACACACATGATAGAGTCCCTCTGGTGATAAGACCACATATATTTCAATGCTCCCACATGAAAGCTGAATCGAAGCTATCTTTATTGTTCATTGTTGCTTTGTAACCTAGTGAAAGCCAGACATCATGTACAGAAACATCTGAAAGAAATAATTCTCAAACCCCCGTAGACTCAGGAAAAGACAACTTATACAACACCATCGGCATACTTGACAAAGAGCAAAGGTAATACAATTTTCAAAATTCCCTAGACACTACTAAGGCATAAAGTTATAGGTGCAACTGAAAACCACCAAACCAATAATATACATAGATCAGATACAACTCTGTATGAAATGACCAAAGGCAGCACCCCACACTGGTCTCAGGAATCAAAAAACTATTCAGACAGGGAGTCAGCTCCTGTGAATTCTCCGTGTAATATAAAAAACAGTGATCATCTCATTCGTACCAATTACAGAGGTGTCTGTAAAATTGGAAAAAAATATAAACAATCCCAAAGTAAGAATGTCAACATATATTGAAGACCAGCGGTGACTTCTTGATGGAAAATAGATGTTCTTTCATGGCTGGGTAGGATTGCTGTGGTGAGACTATCCCTGCTGCCTAACATTATCTATTGTTATGCAAATACTCTCCCTGCAACCCCCTCCACTCGTCCTCGAAAGCTGCAACCAATGACAGAAGCTTACATTTGGCGGATCAAAAAACCCTGCATGGCCCAGCAAAGCGCTTATCTAACAGTGGTGGAGGGAGGGCTGGGTATTCCACAACTCACCCTAATACAATATACAGTGAAGTGGTCCTGATCACTCATGGAGAAACACTGGTGCTTTATGGGCCAACGTATTGCAACTCAGTCACCAAGAGCCATATCTCCCTTGTTCTGTGAGTCACAGTGGAGGACTGGGAAACAGTCATGATCTTTATGGACCTTTCAACACCCATCTCCCCACTCAGTCCCTAATTAGGTAATCCTGAGTTCCTCCCAGGCTGTTGGGTTCCACCCACCAAGCCTGGCAGACAGCACAGTGTAACAGGATAGGGGGCCTCTGTGACCACACTGCCCTCCTGGACATCTGACAATTACAAGCTTCTTTCGGGCTTTGCACCAAAGGGATCTGACTATGTGTGGCGGTCAAGCACTAGATCACTCAAACGTCCGACCATGCCACAGCCAGCAGACCCCTCACCAATTTCAAAAAGTGTCTAATCAAGAAAACTGGGGACAAAGACCTTCTCTCAAAAATCTACAATTTCATAAACTTACCAGTGGATGCCACCAAATCACCCGCAGAGTCAAGGTAGATGGAGGAATTGGACCGCTTCTTTCGACCTAAAAATGATCTGAGATACTGCAAAGAGCACAGCTCTCCTCTATCATTGGAGCTGGGAACAAGGCACTGCTCAAGGTTACTCATTATTGGTACAATATCCCAAGGATGGTAGTGAAATGGAGGCTCAATTGCAAAGAAACATGCTGGCATAACAGCGGTCACATAAGTTTTCTTACCCACCTTCTTTGGCACTGTTCTAAACATACACAATACTTGGACGAGGTCCTAAGAGATGTTAATTGGATGTTTGGCACCAATATAATCACCTTTCCCAGCTTCATCCTTCTGGGTCTCCCTAATGTGCTAACTTACTCGCTCTACTCTCCTAAGGGAAAAGCTGTCACAACGGCACTCTGTGCAGCCAAACAAGCCATCACTTCTAAGTGGGGCACTCTCTCTCCACCTACTCACACATACTGGTTGCACCGCCTTTGGGATAATATAGGCATGGAAAAACTTACAGCATGACTAAAAAAAAAACTGCCACAGTTTGATAAAATGAGGGGTACAGCCCTCTTCTTTCATTCACAAGACTTCCAAGAACTGTCCAATCTGACCTATCGGAGGGTCCTCATGCATATGCAACTGGAGCCCAACACTACTCAACAAGATGGAGAGGGACCACACTGATTCCAACACGCTACACTGCCCACCTCAAAGAACCCTAATACTGATGATGTATCGCCTGCTTGGAGGAGGCACTCCGGCCCCACTGAATTCCCTCCCTAGCTAGGGAGTCCAAGTCCACTTCATCATCTGTTCTTCCCACTCTCTCACTCCCACCCCATTCTACACCTCATTGGCCTTTGGATGCAGGTGAGTGTAAGTTGTACTTGATTATAACTGTTAAAAAGATGTAAAAGATAAAATGACACCAAATTGACACAAATCCAATGAGGGGAACCTCATTAATGTATTTTTTTTAAAGTTCAATGTACAAGTTAGTGCCTGCAAGCATTAAGGGCCAACCATGATCATCTTGTTGTGCTTAAACAGCACTTGACCAGTATCTAGACAAAAGTCCCAATAAGGGAAACACTGTCCTGTACCATCACCATACGCTCCGAGGAGGACTGACGCTACCTCCAAGATACAGATCGCAGTGGGGGAAGGGAACCAACCCTAGGCTTATGTTCTTGGAACATTAACGGACTAATTACAAGAATAGACAACCCAGATTTTCTGGATTATGTCTCCCTTTTCGACGTAATAACGCTCCAAGAAACTTGGCTCAAGGAGCCACAGCACATCAAGGGCTACACATGTTTTGCCACACCAGCCTCAAGGACCAGCAGGTTCGGCCATCATTCAGGTGGATTGGCTACCTATGTCTCCACTACAACAATAGCGCCAGCAACCATTATGGACTCAACTTCAAATACAACGCTAGCAGTCAAAATAAGAATTGTCCTTGATGGAAAAGATGAGGAGGTATGCATAATTAACTCATATGTACATCCAAAAAATAAAGTGAAAGATTCAATTAAAATTACTAATCAATTGGCCGAGTAGGTCACCCAGACGGAAAATCCACTCTTCCTTCTGACAGGGGACCTAAATCTAGACCTAATTGGCTCAGCAGAAGGGGAGGAGGTACTGACTCTAAACAGAACTTACTATATCCCATCGCAAAGCATCCTTTTGGACAGAAAAAAACGCCGTAATAGTTGCTTTCTTAACGACTTAGAACACCAAAATCTCCAGGGCACTGAATGAGAGATTTCCGGCAGACTCTTCTCCAGTCAATTAATTTTATTCGACTAGAACAAGCTCCATATTGGATTACACCTTCGCCAGCCTTGCGCTGTTTCCATCTCGGGGTTCAGAATGGGCGATAAGGGTGATAGCGCCCATCGCCCCCAGGAATGTTAAATAATATTAATATTAAATACGCCTATCTTAACCAGGCCAGACACAACAATGGGGCTGATTCAATCTTTGAACCAAAAACGGATCAAATGCACGATTGCTAATACGAACCTTCAAGCCGAAATTGCACTTCAACTCTTCGACATCCAAGCATTGGTTGCAGCTGGGCACATCACTCATTGGGCTCACTTTACTGATATATTGCTAAAAAAGCTTGCAGTTAACTTTCTCTCAAAAGACAACCTTCATATAGAGGGCAGTAAACACAATCTAAAGAAAGAACAGAGAGTACAACTAAGGAACCTCAAAAGAGCAGCAAACTCAACTCTATGCAAACTGAGAAAAGCTCCTAAAAACTTCAGCTGACGAGCAGTGCTGAAACATCAAAGGGCAGCGCTCAAACAACTAAAATGGAACATTAAGAGAGATGGCAAAAACGAAGCATGGGCCAAACTTCTATACGACATCAACAATAACAACAGTGCCCATTTCTGGGAAACAGTAAATTGCTGTATGTGTCCGCAGCACAAAGAAATAGGATCTCATATCACTGAAGAGACCTGGATAAAATATCTCTCCAGCCACTTCAACGATGACACAGAGCACCTAGGAGCCCAAATGGGGACTAGTAACATCCCAGAGAGAAATCGGAAAACGTGTACGCTAGAGACACGGGGACAGGCCTTCTCAGGCATAATCATCAACCTCTCAGAGACATTGAGGTGCCAGCAGTCAGACTTAATTAAAAAGCAGATAGCTAAAGGCAGGAAAGAAGGCGCCCCGGGCCCAAACGGCATACCACCTGCCCTCTATAAAGCAAAGAACAAAGAGTGGTCTGAAATCATGCAACCTCTATTCTTGGAAATCAGGTTACTAAACAGAATTCCAGAATCTTGGAAGGGTTCGACGATTGTCCCAATCCACAAAAAGGGAGACAAGGCTGAACCAAACAACTATCGCTTAGTAGCCTTTATTGATAACGAGGTAAAATATTTTGCCGGCACCATATTAGAGAAGCTTACACTTTGGGCTGAGTCAAATTTGATAATACCGCTGAACCAGACAGGCTTTCAAAAAATGACTGGATCATCAACAAACATTCTTGCCATGTCATTAATTATCGACGCAACAAAATCATCTAAGATTCCCTTACACTTGTGATATTTCGAGTTCAGCGCAGCATTTGATAACATCGAGAGAGGCAGACTTTGGGGGAAACTAGTGCAATGGGGCCTACCACAGCTGACCCTAAATATGCTGATGCTCCTCCACACAGACACCTGGGTGCAGGTGAAATTAGGAAGCGGCACCCGCCAGTCCTCAAAAGTATAAATGACTAAAGGTTTGAAACAAGGGTGCCTGCTTGTGCCAACCTTGTTCAATCTTTTTATGGCGGACCTATCGAAAGCGCTCGATGCCTGCAATTCTCCCTCCCCAAGGATAGGAGGGAAAACCTTGAGTAACCTTTTGTATGCAGACGACATAGTGCTACGTAGTCACACTTACATTGGCCTTCCACGACTCCTTACTGAAATGCAGAAATACGCCAAGGAAAACAACTTAAAAGTAAATCTAAGCAAGACACGCACAATGTCAAATAACACCAACAAAAAACAACAGAAGAGCTGGTCTCTCGGTGGCATAAAAATTGACCCAGCTTGTGAGTACAAATACCTGGGAGTCATATTTGACAAAGAAGGCTCTTTCGCGCACCAGAAGCAGTTTCTGAAGGTAATCCAGGCAAAACTGCTTCCCTCGATCACCTATGGCAGCGAGGCAATGCGGGGAAGGGATTCCGAGGACCTGGATAGCATACAGGTCAAGGCTTACAGAACAATATTCTCTCTCCCGCTTTACACATCTCCGGCTCAAATAAGATTGGAGTTTGGCCTGCAATAACATGATCTAGCCAGGCATGGAGCATACATTATCTGTTGCCATAAACTAAGAAGCGCTCCCATAAATACACTAAACTTTCTGCTATGGAGTGACATACAAAGCAGGGACGCTGCAGAGGCAAGAAATTGCCGTCAGTCAGCCTTGGAAGTCACCAGACTCTCAGAGCTCTGGGAAAAACAACTTGGGCATAGCAACTTCAAAAAAATAGTCCGGAAAAATGTTAAATCACTCTCCTTTTTGGAGGACAAGGCTCTATTCTCGAAAAGATCACATGCATGGATGACTTTAAACTCCTACAAATCATTAACACCACAAATATACTTCAACCGGGGTTACCCCAAAGCCATAAAAATTAACTTCTTAAAGTACAGACTAGGGATTCTGCCATGCACAGGGCACTTACCACCATGGCTGAGGAAAGCCAGTAATGAGACCTGCAGGCTATGTAACTCCAACAATGGTGACATCCTTCACGTAACCTGTCTATGTGAAGAACTGCAAGAAGCACGCCAATTGCCCTCTTAAAGACCAATTTAAGCAAAGAGGGATGGCACCAGAAGGCAAGCGGTGTTTGCCTGCCTGAATCCATCAAACACGCAACTAAACTGCAGATTTGTGAAATTCTTTAGAGTGGCTGAACAGAGAATGCCAAAACTGGTGGAAAAAAACTACAGACACAGGCCGATTAGCAGATGGACAACAGGATCAAATGACATCTTATTGAACATGTCTGTCTAGCACCAGTGCGACATCGTTGTGCAAGCAGAGCCCAGGGGGCAAACACAGAATATGGCTGAACAGGAGGAGAGCTTTTTAACACAGAGACTAGCACTGTCCTCTATCCAGTTTTACTGAGTTTCTTCTTAATTTAAAGGAATTTCCTAACTCACGACCTATTTTAAGTGTTTTAATAATGATGTTTTAAGAATTTTTGAAATATGTGTTGCAATGGTTTCAATTAACAATACAAATAAAATAAACTTCAACTAGACTAAAGTTTAAGCTGACTGCAAGGTAGCGTGAGGTGGATACAGAAGCGAGATTCGAGCCAGTTGAAAGTTTTACCTTCAAACTTAGTTTCTGGAATGGAAGTAAAAAATCTTCAATCAGACAAAGCAGCAGGTTGTGGCAGAAGAGGGCTCAATGACATCAGGTTACAACTAATGTAGGTCTCAGTGAAGATTTTGAATTTTGGCAGGAAAGCTCTGAGAAGGAGAAATTAGAATTTTGTGCCCAGAGAAGTCCTCCCACCAGCCTGATCATTTTAACACCTTTGCTCTGAGAAGTTTTGTATCTTTGAACTTAGTCACTGTTTTTGGAGATCACATTCTTGTGGAAGGGTAAAGCTGTAGGCTGTCACCGAAGAGAGCTCCTCAAGGCCTGATAGGTTCTCTGCGAGATCCCACTGAAGAGGATTTCCTGTGGTGGAGAAGAACATAGTAGAAGCTACAGGAATCTTTGGCCCAGCGGCAATGTTCTTTTGATTGATCGCCTTGGCAAGTTGTTTGTGCCCCCCCCCATGTTCTTAAGGCTAAAAGTTCCATTTTCAGGATTTGTTAGTAGGAGTACACTTTGACAGCAGCCAGGGGTCCAGGGCCCTGGGGATAACACTTGGTGGTCAAGAATTACTCTTATCAAAGGGCCAGTGCTGGTTCAGGCCAGTACTAGTTGGTCAGCTGGGAGTACAGGAAAAGGGAAAAGGAGCAACTTTTCCTCTTTGGTCACTCTTAACTAGTTTGGAGGGCAGCCTTTCTCTCACTGGGCTTGGTGTCTAACTGGATAGGGAAAAAAAAGAAGGCATGCTCAGGCGTTAGCTATATCTGGCTATGACAAGGTAGGCCTCTTTGACATTACAAGTCCAACACATTTACATACGGGTACATTTCTAAGAATACCAATTCTAAAACGTGTATTACAGATTTGACATCACCAATTAACAGGGCTTGTAATAAATATTTCAAAACATCCAAGAAATAACGTAGATGTTTCATAAGCGGATATAACTATATAAACTGTAATATTGTACTGTGAAGCACACAAGCCTGCTACAGAAAAAATATCCTTTTGGGTCTTTTCACTGTAAGGATATGTTTAATACTAAATTTCTGTATGTCTTTCCATTAAATACCATGCATACTACATCTATGTAGGAAGCATGGTATTTAAAGGAAGGACATAAAGATTACTGTGACACAACATACCTCTGCAAACAGAGACTGTTTGTCAGTTTGCAGGTAAAATAGCATCATGGATGTATATATGAAGAAATGGATAGTGCTGCACATCCACTGTGCATCTAGCTTACATATCCGGCGCTACAAAATGTGGTTGGTGGAGCTACAATAATTAGCAAATCTAGATGTCTTTGGCTCATACCTGCATTTTCATATATCAGAAATGTATAGATGTTTTCAAATATTGAATTTTACCATAGAGGACTATTATTTGTCATTAAAACCATAGGTAATCACGGTGAGTGAACATATTTTAAACAGACTATACATTCAATGTTATACAAATAATGTGCTCTTTGTCCTCACCTAACCACCATAAAAAGGTTAGGATTTTTAAACACTGCTGATATTGAATTCAGAGTGTTTGAGTGAATCTACTTCACTGTGTAGCAAGATCATTGTAAGATGGAACCTGGAAAAGGAGAGTCAAACAATTTGAGGTTTCACAGCTCACATGTACTGGACCAGCCCTGACTTGTGAAACCTCAAAAAGCGTCACTTCACTTTGTATCAATCTTTCTCTACAATTTGTGTATGAAATAAAAATATTTTCTGGACCCCAATTTCAATCAGTAGTGTTAAAATACATTGATGACAAGTTTGACATTACAAACATGAATGAAAGACAAATATTATCGAGTAAATTATATATAAAACTTTGGTATTAACAATCATTGCAGTAAAAATTTTAAATTGTATTTGTCAAGGTAAAGCAGTGAGGTCTCAGTTATCAGATTCAAATATGTTGGGACCTCTGCCAGAAGAAAGAAGATCACAGGTCTTCAGTAACAGCAACACTCCTGCCAATGAGTATGTTCCTCATGACAACCCTGATCCATCAGGTTTGTGTAGCCACTTCCCTACACCTCTCCCATTCCCTAAAGACACACGATCTGCTACATCCAACACAGTCCTGTTGCCATTGTGGATATCAGTGCTCCCACATGTCCTCCGTGGCCAACAAATTTAATTTCATTGGGCAGTTTGCAAAGTGATGGATAGGACCTGATGTGGGGAGGAAAGTTCATTGTGTAGTTATCAAGGTAAACACAATGAGTAAAGACCTTATGGGTGCAAGTAAGTAGCAGGAAGATCGTCTGGATCAGGTTATCGAACTTTTAGGTACATTCTGTTAAGGGCCCAAAATGAGATCCATAGTTCCCAAAATGTTATAATGGAGTTTTACTAGAGTAACCACACTTTCTGAGGTGGTGCAAGACGGCTTCAATACATTTTTTGCATAGGAGTGAGTCATTTAGCTGGAAAGAATAAATAAAGTATCTAAACTGTAACTTATCCTTAAAAACTTAATGTCTATTCTTTCAAATGAAATATAGATTTATATTTTAACTAGAGCCGGTCGCCACTAGGTAGTTCTAATAGGTCTAATTTTCAATAGTAGGATTTATTTTGTTTTGCAACTAACTTTAGCCCCATTTAATGAACCTTCACAAAATATCTGAAGAAAAAGTTCATCCACCTCAGCTCAATTCTTTGATAGTTTCAGTGTGATCTGTGTAGAGGGGGGCCAAGAAAAGAGAGGGGCCACAAAACATAACATTCCCATACATTTTACATTGATTCCATTAGACAAGGCTACAACGAAAATCTGCCTAATGAAATTGCACCAAATTTGGCAGAAAGCCAGATATTCATCGCAGATGTTGCTTATTGTGATTTGGTATAAATCCATTCAGTAGTTTTGAAGGAATGTAGATTACAAAATAATTATATATTTAGACAATTGGGTCCACAAGAGGCTTGAGCGACACTTGCTGGAGCTCCAATTTAAAAATAGAGCATTCTGATTGGCCCAGGGAGCTTTATTTCCCTTGGGACATCTAGGTCCGGCTGGAGTCAAACTCCTGCGAGAGCAAGCGCTCTTTATTGGCTGCCAGCAACATAAGAAAGATTTTGCTGGTAGCCATTTCAGGACTCAGGGAGTTAGTCCCTTGTTCTAAATTTAAAAATAAAATAACATAAGGGGCATACCCTAACCCATCAGCCTCCATGTGTGGGCACCCAAAAGGACCCCCCAGATCCATAAAAGAAGAAAAAAGCAGTACTATATGTAGCGATCCAGTGCAACTGTTGCGGGATCAAAAATAAAAAAAATGCTTGGACTTGGGGAGTCAGTCCCCTGTCCTGAAGATAAAAATAAAATAACATAAGGGGAAGAGTAAGAATACCCTCACCCCCCTTTAGTTTCCACGGGTGGGGACCCCCACAGCAAAAAAACAAAACAAAGCTGTAAAAAATGCTGCGATCTGGTGAGACGTTCACAGGATTGAAAATAAAAAATTGCAGCCGGGCTGCATTTATTTACATTAAGCCTCAGAGAGCCCAACTCAGGAGACGACAGTTGCATGGCTGCACTCCATGGAGCCTCTAGAGTCCCTGTCAGCCCACCCTCAGGGTTGAAAATAATGTTTTTGGGAAGGGGGATGCATGTCCCACCCTCCCAGAGCTATCAGAGGACCCGGGGTGCCCACCTGGGCTGAACATATAATGTATGGGGCAGGTGGACATGAGACATTAGAGGCCCATGGAGCTCACACCCTAGACAGAACATATTATAGAAGTGAAGGGGGATTCCTTGCCCCCTCCCAGAGCCATCAGAGTCCGAGTTGAGCACAACCTAGACCTGACATTATTAAAAAAGGGGAAGGGGCTAAGAAGACTCTCATTCCAAGCCAATACAGGCCCCAGGGAGCCCACTCCAATGGCCGAAACTGTTAAAAATGAGGAGGAAACCATGTAGTCCCCTTCCCTGAAACTCTAAAGAATGTGAGGAGCCCATCCCCAGAGCCGATTCCCTAAAGGGAGGGGGCTGCTGCATTGTAGAGCTGCCTGAGCCGTTAAGGGACCCCATAACCCGGGGTCGGCTCAGGTGCTATGTCCCAAAATCCTAGCCGAGTGGAAACAAACACCAAGTGGCACATTTACAATTAAATAGCAGCGTGCTGCATACAATTTTGCTGAGCTGCATCATTCAAAAAATACAGGTATGAGGTCCTCTTGTGTCCTGAGGACCTAAGCACTGAAGTGGACTTCATCCCCCGAGCAGCAGTGCCCCAGGAAGCGTGTTTAAAGAGTGGTGTAAAAAGGGGGCGTAGCCTCAGACCACTCTCAGCAATCCAGCTGTGTGGGGTTTACTGGAGGTAACAGAAGGGCTAGTTGGCCCCCAGGGACCCTCAAGAGATAAGGGGACTTACTCCTGCAACCAAGAGCACGCCAGGAGGTATGTTTGCAGAGTGGTGGACAAAGGGGCTGTGGCCTGTGTCCACTTCTCAGCAATTCCACTATGTGGGGCCTACTGGAGGTAACAGGTAGGCCTGTTGGCCCCTAACCACCCCAGGATCGAAGGGGACTTCACTCCCCATCCTAGAGTGCACCTGGGAGTGTGTTTGTAGACTGGTGGGCAAAGGGGGCATGGCCTGCAATGAGCACTTACCAATGCTGCTGTATGGGACTTACTGGAGGTTATAGGAGGGCTAGTTGGCCCCCAAGGTTTTCCTTGGGGGCCAATTACCCCTCCTGCTACCTCCAGTATGTTCCACACAGTGGTATTGCAAAGAGGTCTTCGGAGGCCATGCCTCCCTTTTTCCACCACTCTGCAAACATGCCTCCTGGCACACTATGGGATGGGAATGAAGTCTATTGTACCAAGAAGCCCTCCTGGGACCTCCTATAAGTCCTAAAGAGAAAAATTCCTGAGTGGTGGTCAGAGGCCCAGCCACTCTTTCTTTACTCTCTACAAACACGACAACTAGTTAAAGAAGCATTTGCAATGTAATATGTTTCACATTTGCAAGAGTTAGAGCTATTGGTGTTGTAAATGTAAAAGTGTTTTATTAATGTTTCTTGGAGTTGAGTGGATGTAGGTTGTGTGTAGTGGAATTATGTGGTATGTTATGCAGTGAAATTATGTGGATAGAAAGTATGTGGTATTTAGTGTATGAGAATTATGTAGAGTTGGATTATGTGTTATAGAGAGTAATTGTGTGGTATGATAGTCTGTGTTGTGGAGTGGTAACCTCAGGTTCAATCTTCCTCGTTTCCATAGAAATATGGAACTATAAACTCATTGAGACCAAAAAAAAAGGAACCACGGAGGAGGACTTCTGGACCTAGTCAGAGGTATGAGCAGGGCCCCTGAAATTATGTGAGTGTTTGGTTGCACTGACCTTTGCACAATTATACATTTTCAGCATTTGTCACATAAATAATCTATCATCTGCTGCATAATCTGCAGGTTTGAACACAAAAAACCTTGTTTCTAGCTCAAACTGCTCAAATGTAACCAAAAATGCAGCAACAAGTGTTACAGCGTGGTGGCAGACCCTTTGCAAACCTTGAATGGTCACCTGTTACTTATTGCTAAATGTGGGTGTTAAATTGGTACTAATGGTGTGCAAACTACTCTTGCTTCTTTCTATGCATCTCTTGCCTCTTTCTGCATTTCTGTTGCTTCTTTCTGCGCCTTTCTTTCTTTTTCTGCACTTCTTTTGCCTCATTCTGCACCCTTCTTCCCCTCTTTCTTCACCTCTTTTGCCTCTTTCTGTACCCATTTTTCCTCTTTCTGTACCTCTGTTGGTTCTTTCTGCACTGATCTTACTTCTTTCTGCACCTCTGTTGCAAATTTCTGCATCCCTCCTGCCTCTTTCTGTACCCCTCTTCCCTCTTTCTGCACCTCTCTTGCCTCTTTCTGTATCCCTGTTTCTTCTTCCTGCACCTCTCTTACCTGTTTCTAGACCTCTCTTGCCTGTTTCTTCACCTCTCCTGCCTCTTTCAGCACCTCTCTGTTCATTCTCCAATGCTCTTCCCTCTTTCTGTACCCCTCTTGACTCTTTCGGCACCTCTGTTGTTTATTTCTGCACTTTTTTGCCTCTTTCTGCACCTCTCCTGCTTCTTTCTGTATCCCTGTTGTTTCTTTCTGCAACCATCTCTTGCCTCTTTGTGCACCTCTCCTACATTTTTTCTGCACCCCTCTTTCCTCTTTTTGCACCTCTTTTGGTTATCTTTCACTGCTCTTGCTTCTTTCTGCACTTCGTTTGCAAACTTCTGCATAACTCTTGCCTCTTTCTGTACCCCTCTTCTATATTTCTCCACCTCTCTTGCTTCTTTCTGTAATTCTCTTGCTTCTTCTGCACCCCTCTTGGTTCTTTCTGCACCCCTCTTGCCTCTTTTAGCACCCCTGTTTCATCTACACTTCTCTTGCTTCTTTCTGCTCCTTTCTTGCATCTTTCTGCATCCCTTTTGCCTCTTTCTGCACATCGCCTGCCTCTTTCTGCACCTTTTTTGCCTTATTTTTGAATTTCTCTTGCCTCTTTCTGCACCTCTTTTGCAAATTTTTGCATCCCTCCTGCCTCTTTCTGTACCTCTCTTGCACCTGGCTGCATACCTGTTCCCTCTTTCTGTACCCCTTTTGCCTGTTTCTGTACCTCTCTTGCCTTGCTTTGCAGCTCTCCTGCTTCCTTCTGCATCTCATTTGTCTCTTTCTATAATTCTTTTGCTTCTTTCTGCACCCTTCATCCTTTTTTCTGCAAATATTTTGCCTCTTCCTGCACCACCTGCCTCTTTCTGCACAGCTTTTTGTTCTTTCTGCACCTCACTTGCCTCTTTCGGCATCTCTCTTCCCTCTTTCTTCTATCTCTTGCCTCTGTCTGCACCCTGGTCCCTCTTTCTGCACATCTTTTGTCTGTTTCTGCAACTCTTTTGCCTCTTTCTGCAGTTCTCTTGCCTCTTTATGCACCTCTGTTGGTTTCTTCTGTACAGCTCTTCTTTTTGCACCTCTTTTGCAAATTTCCACATCACTCTTGCGTCTTTCTGCATCCCTCTTCCCTCTTCCCGATTTCTCTAACTCTCTTGCGACTTTCTGCACCTCTCTTGCAAATTTTGGTAACACTCTTACCTCTTTCTGTATCTTGTTCCCTCTTTCTGCACTTTCCTTGCCTGTTTCTGCACCTCTCTTGCCTCCATCAGCACCTCCGTTGCTTCTGGCTACACTTCTCTTATCTCTTTCAATACCCCTCTTGCCTATTTCTGTGCCCCTTTTGTCTCTTTGTGCACCTATCCTGCCTCTTTCTGCACTTCTCTTCCCTTTTTCTGAAGTTCTCTTACCTCTTTCTGTACCTCTAGCTTCGTTCTCCACTTTCCATGCCTCTTTCTGTACTCCTCTTGCCTCTTTATGCACCTCTCTTGGTTATTTCTGCAGTGCTCATGCTTCTTTCTGTATCTATGTTGAAGATTTCTGCATCCGTCTTGCTTATTTCTGTACCCCGCTTCTGTACCTCGCTTGCCTCTTTCTACACTTCTCTTGCTTCTTTCTGCACCCTACTTCCCATTTTCAGCACATCTGTTGCCTCTTTCTACATCTCTCTTGCTTCTTTCTGCACATTTCTTGGTTCTTTCTACACTGCCCTTGCTTCTGTCTGCACCCTTCGTGCCTATTTCTGCACCCCTGTTCCCTCTTTCTGCAATTCTCCTGTCTCTGCCTGCACCCCTGTTCCCTCTTGCTGCACCTCTTCTGCCTGTTTCTGAACCACTCTTGCCTCTTTCTCCATCCCTGTTCCTTAATTCTGCACTTCTCTTGTTTCTTTCTGTATACCTCATACCTCTTTCTGTACCATTCTTCCGTCTTTGTGCATCTCTCTTGCCTCTTTCTACACTTCTCTTTCCTCTTTCTGCACTCCTCTTGCCTCTTTCCGTACCTCCATTGGTTCCTTGTGTACTTTTTTCTGCATCTCTATTGCTTTTTTATGCACCCTCTTGCCTCTTTCTGCACATCTGTTGCTTCTTTCTGCACTTCTCTTGCTACTACATTTTTTACACAAATTTACAGCCTATGCTGTTTGAAACACAGGTATTCAAGTACTGTTTATTGTTATTTAATGTGTCACCAGGTAAAAGCTGATACATATGCATGCATTCCTTCATAAACTTAGTCAGACTTAGAATAGTGTTATGCTTAGGATTGCTGTTTTATATTTGGTAAGCCTAACATTCTGAGTAGTCGATGAATATTGAACCTTCAAGGGAGAAGTGATGTTTAAGTCATCTTGAGAGATGGGTTAGTGATTGGTCTAATTTGTATGAGTCTTTTGTAAGGTAAAGTCAAAGTAGGCCTCTTTCTGCACCTCTGTTGGTTCTTTCTGCACATCTCTTGCTTCTTTCTGCAACTTTCATCTTCTTACTGGACTTCTGTTGCCTCTCTCTGCATTTCTGTTGCTTCTTTATGCACCTTTCCTCCTCTTTCTGCACCTCTCTTGCCTCTTTCTGCACTTCTCTTACTTCTTTCTACACCTTTCTTCCTCTTTCTGCCGATGTCCTACCTATGTAGGCATAGTTATAAATTAGCATTTAAAAAACCATAGAAATTTACTGAAAAAACAGAGGTTTCAAGAAAGTTATAAGTAGGGATTAGTATTTAAAAAGCCTTAGAAATTCACTTACAAAACGATAGGTTTCAGGGACGTTATAGTTAGAAATTAAATTTAAAAAACCTTTGAAATTCAATGAAAAAAACATAGGTTTCAGGGACATTATAGTTAGAAATTAGCATTTAGAACTTTTAACATTTTCCCGTTGAACTTAGTTTTTTTTTGCAAATTAAAAAAAATATAATTATCTTGGAGAAAATAATTATTCTTGTGTTAGGTTTATGCAGCCCCATATTTTTTTTATGAGTCACATACATATTACTGGATTGCAGTCGGACCAGCGTGAATTGACGAAGCCTCCACAATTCCTTCATTAAATTGGGGATCCTGCCTGTTCCCCTTGCATGCCTATTGCCAAATGCCTATCCTTTTTGCATCATTTAGTACTAGAACGGTGCGCTATAAAATCATTTATTATGTACATAACTGCCTGCCAACACCAAATTCAAATGAATTTCCTGCATCAAAGATGATGAAATACCAAATACCTGTTACAGCGTTGTGGCAGGCCCTTTGCAAACCTTGAATGGTCACCTGTTACATATTGCTAAATGTGGGTGTTAAATTGATACTAATGGTGTGCAAACTACTCTTGATTCTTTCTATGCATCTCTTGCCTCTTTCTGCATTTCTGTTGCTTCTTTCTGAACCTTTCTTTCTTTTTCTGCACTTCTTTTGCCTCATTCTGCACCCTTCTTCCCCTCTTTCTTCACCTCGTTTGCCTCTTTCTGTACCCATTTTTCCTCTTTCTGTACCTCTGTTGGTTCTTTCTGCACTGCCCTTGCTTCTTTCTGCACCTCTGTTGCAAATTTCTGCATCCCTCTAGCCTCTTTCTACCCCCTCTTTGTTCTTTCTGCACCTCTTTTGCCACTTTCTGTACACATGTTTCCTCTTTTTGTACCTCTGTTGGTTCTTTTTGCACTGCTCTTACTTCTTTCTGCACCTCTGTTGCAAATTTCTGCATCCCTCTTGCCTCTTTCTGTACCCCTCTTCCCTCTTTCTGCACCTCTTTTGCCTCTTCCTGTATCCCTGTCCCTCTCCTACTTGTTTCTGTACCTCTCTTGCCTGTTTCTTCACCTCTCCTGCCTCTTTCAGTACCTCTCTGTTCATTCTGCAATGCTCTTCCCTCTTTCTGTACCCCTCTTGACTCTTTCGGCACCTCTGTAGTTTATTTCTGCACTTTTTTGCCTCTTTCTGCACCTCTCCTGCTTCTTTCTGTACCCCTGTTGCCTCTTTCTGCAACCATCTCTTGCCTCTTTGTGCACCTCTCATACCTCTCTTCTGCACCTCTCTTGCCTCTTTTTGCACCTCTTTTGGTTATCTTTCACTGCTCTTGCTTCTTTCTGCAATTCTTTTGCAAACTTCTGCATAACTCTTGCCTCTTTCTGTACCCCATTTCCATATTTCTCCACCTCTCTTGCTTCTTTCTGTAATTCTCTTGCTTCTTCTGCACCCCTCTTGGTTCTTTCTGTACCCCTCTTGCCTCTTTCAGCACCTCTGTTTCATCTACACTTCTCTTGCTTCTTTATGCTCCTTTTTTGCATCTTTCTGCATCATTTTGCTTCTTTCTGCACATCGCCTGCCTCTTTCTGCACCTTTCCTGCTTTATTTTTGCAGTTCTCTTGCCTCTTTCTGCACCTCTTTTGCAAATTTCTGCATCCCTCCTGCCTCTTTCTGTACCTCTCTTGCACCTGGCTGCATACCTGTTCCCTCGTTCTGTACCTCTTTTGCCTGTTTCTGTACCTCTCTTGCCTTGCTTTACAGTTCTCCTGCTTCGTTCTGCACCTCATATAATTCTTTTGCTTCTTTCTGCACCCTTCATCCTTTTTTCTGCAAATGTGTTACCTCTTTCTGCACCACCTGCCTCTTCCTGCACAGCTCTTTGTTCTTTCTGCACCTCACTTACCTCTTTCTGCATCCCTCTTCCCTCTTTCTTCTATCTCTTGCCTCTGTCTGCACCCTGGTCCCTCTTTCTGCACATCTTTTGTCTGTTTCTGCAACTCTTTTGACTCTTTCTGCAGTTCTCTTGCCTCTTTATGCACATCTGTTGGTTCTTTCTGTACAGCTCTTGCTTCTTTTTGCACCTCTTTTTAAAATTTCCACATCACTCTTGCCTCTTTCTGCATCCCTCTTCCCGATTTCTCTACCTCTCTTGCTTCTTTCTGCACCTCTCTTGCAAATTTTGGTAACACTCTTATCTCTTTCTGTACCTTGTTCCCTCTTTCTGCCCTTTCCTTGCCTGTTTCTGCACCTCTCTTGCCTCCATCAGCACCTCCGTTGCTTCTCGCTACACTTCTCTTACCTCTTAATAATAAAATCATTTATTATGTATAGAACTGCCTGCCAACACCAAATTCAAATGAATTTCCTGCATCAAAGATGATGAAATACCAAATACCTGATCCACAAATGCTTGCCTTGGATTGGATGAGGTAACTTCAACTAGTAAAACAGTGAGTGACTGCTTGAGTGATGATTTAAGTTGACTGATGATTCATTTGGTGGCAGACACTCAGGGAGGGTGTTGATCTGTAAAATGGAAAATGTATTATTTAGTTGTATTGCATGGGGATTGAGTGATGGGTGCTATTTTATTTTCAATTTAGGTGATGATAAGCCCTTCCACACTTAGCCAGATTTACTTATTTGCAGGGGTGCTCTCCATTTTATTTTGGTTCTTCAGAAACATGAACAGCCAATCTAGTTATCAAACAAAAAACTATGCACAATATTGCAATTAAGTTGTTCAGCTCAGCTCAGCTCGTCATGAGCATGGAAGAGGTTATTGGTAAGAAGATTTCTCCCCAGCAGCATGGTTTTATACTGAGCAGAGGATCACATAAGCAAGGTGGTTACACTGTTTGATATGGCTGCAAAAGCTAGAGACCCCATGGCGCAAAACCTGCATGATGCCAAAAAAGTGTTCAATAGTGTCTCCTTCGATATGGGCTGCCATAGAGCGGCTCGGAATATGCAAGGGTTTTATAGACACAATACGGTTAATGTATCAAGGCCCCTGCTGCCCGGCTTTGTCTGAACAGGGGCCAAATAGAACCACTTTGAATTACAAGAGGCACTAAACAGGATTGTCCCTTTTCTCCTCTTTTGTTTGCTTGTCACATAGATTCCTTGATTCAGAAAAGTTAGGCCAAAATAAGTATAAGACCTTTGTAATTTCATGGGCGCAACCCCAAAATTCTGGGCTATGCTGATGATATCGCAGTTGTAACATCTGATCCCCAGTCAGCGCTTGCAGAAATCGAGAAATAGACCAAGCTGTTTGGGAGGATTTCTGGGTATTCACCCAATCAGCAAAAATTGCAAATAGTCACAAATAGCATGGCATATTTGGAGGACCACAGGTGACACAGTCTGCAATTTATCTAGGGATAAATATAACATCAGTGTTGGAGTAAATTGTGAAGCTATAACTAGCCCATGTCATCTAAAAATGGAAGAAGAATTTGGTAGGATGACATCGTTTAGGACAATACCATTGGAAATTGAAACACATTGGTTTAAGGGGATGGAATACATGATAATTAGAATTTTATGGGCATCTGTGAAGACCAGGAGAGCTTCGTATGGAGAAAGGTGGATGGGCAGTCCCGGATTAAAGAGTGTTCCATTGGGCTGGAATGCTACAGTATATGCATGGTCTACCGGGGGGAAACTCCGCAAATCGATGGAGCAGGAGGGGCTCACTTGATACTTATGAGCTATTACTAGGAGATGAGGCTCAAAATCGGTTCCTGAAATATAATCAGCACAGTTTTTACAAGAGAGTCATTGCGGTTATGGGTGGCTCTAAAGAGGAAAATCGGGCTCGGCAGGATGAAATTCTGTACTCCACTTTTCAGTAATCCAGCTGTCCCTGAAAATGGCCACGATGTGTCTATGTGACGCAAAGAGAATTTGGGTATATAGAAGATTGGGGACCTTGTGGATACAGATGGAATTCGGTCATTTGAGAAAGTTCAAATCAATTATGGGGTTGAAAGGAAAGACTTTTTTTTAAGTGTCTTCAAAATAATTACAGAGCATTTCAGCCAAGAAGAAATCGGGGCCAAAGGGTATTTGCAAAGACTATATTATGGAGGTGGTTAGCGATTATGAGGGATGAACTATCAGTAACATATACAGGGGCAGGACCAATTGATGGTGGACAACATTGAGAAGCAAATGAAGAAATGGAAACAAAAGCTAGGCACAAACTGCAGTAGCTTTCTAGATTCATTGAAACCAGGCCAGTCTATTCTGTGCTTGGGTGGGCTACACCACTACAAAACAATGTTCTCACTGTATTTCACTCCGAACACAATACCTGAATGGTGCTGTCAAGCGGGGGTCTGCTGTACATGCTGAAGTAGTACAGAAGCTGAACTAGTATATATGTTTTCAACTTGTCCCCTGCTAGAAACCCTGAAGAAGGATATAGGCATTCTTTTTTAGATCAATACATGAAAATAAAAGTAACCGTAACACCAGAACTAAAGCTGCTAGGGGTCATTAGCGATGGAACAACATGGACACAATATTTTTAGTTTTTGGCCATGGCAGTGGTTAGAATTTGTATTTCCTCAGCTTGTTTGGATATACTCGCCCCACATTTCAACTATGGTGCACACAACGTTTATCTATTTTTAATCTAGAAAAGGGAGTATATGAAAGGAAGGGTCAGAGGGCAAGAAAACAAAGAATGGAATATATGGGCCCAAATCTATAGATGGAAAAAAGGCCGGGTGATGGGCCAAAATTAATTTTGAATTGTTTGCACTTTGAGCATGTTGTATGATATCAATTTTTGCTTTTAAATTGATGGCAATTAGATCCCCATGCTCCCTCAATATTGTATTGTATCACATTTATAACTTGTCTGAATTTCCTTATGTCTTTATATTTGTATTTATCTACTTGATGGTGTTGAATAAAAAATAATTGTTAATTAGCCCTCTACAGGAAGTATATTGGAAATATATCCGTTCTGGGCGGCATCGGCAATCAGTCTATACTAAACATGCCATTCAGAGTTTAGCATCTGATTGCCAGTGAAAAGGAACTAAATAAGAGTAAAACACTCAAACATTATCTGTAAATATCCTGTGACTAGTGGAGATAGCGTCCTGTATTAACTGTGGTTGAACAGATCTGATACTCTGTGTGTGCTTGTAACAGAGTTGCTGCCAGATGCATTCTGGATCTGGTGGTACCATAAAATGGGGAAGGTTATGCATAACAAACACTGTAACCTGTGAGAAAAAGCTGGGTGTTTTAAGTCCTCCTGTTAGAGTTGAGGAAGCTTGAAATCCTGCTGGTGCTAGAAGCCGCCCGCAATGAATCCTTGCAGTTGCGAAAACTACATTGTTGTGTGAGGACGTGTAAAAACATTGTAAACGGAATTCTCTACTAATCCCACTAATACACCCTGAAAGTGTCAACTACCACAGGCTGTAATTAATGTAAGCAAATGTACAGATTGTCTCAGGCTAGGTCATGCCTCTCATGACAATCAGGGGTTTGTCATGCTAACCCCTCTCAGAGCAAAAAGAACATTTCAAATGCGGAAAAGATTCAGGGCAACAAAATGCAAACATCCAGAAACCCACCAGAAATGCCTAAATGGAAAATACATATTGCTGCATGTACCGTGTGAGTGTAGAAGTAGTATCTAATATTGACAATAATTGTCATGTACATATCATTGTATCTAATGGATACATGCCACTGGTAATGAAAAACCTTCAATGTGAAAAAAAAGTCAAAATTTCCCCATATCTCATCTGAAATGTCCAACTGCAAGATAGATGAAGAAAAAGGTAGGGCTCTCTTTCATAAACGTCATACAGCATATACATCTTCAGTATAAAAAAATCAAAGGTTACAGGAACGTTATAGTTATGCTCAGACTTTACTAGAACAAAACCAGTGAAATTCGGCAGTTATAGTTACCTAATCTAACTATACCTTACACATCCGTAATACACTGCTTATTACTTCACATATTACATCCCTCACGGCATGGTCAGTGACATCACTGATGACATCATCCCAGAGGGTAAGTGTTTTGTAAATGTTTCTGAGACTTAAAGATAAATACTAATCTACAGCATAAGTTTAATTACAATTTCTACTGTGCTTGTAGTTAGTCTTGTGTCACTGCCTATATCAGTGTGCAACTGGATGTCTGATTGGGTGTATGTGTAAGTGTCCGTATGGATGTGTTAGTGAGTATGTGAGTAGCTGTATGGGTGAATGACTAGCTGCATTGGAAAGTGAGTGGGTGTGTGAGTAGCTGTATGGGTGAGTTAGTGGATGTGTGAGTTGCTACATAGGTATGCAAGTGGGTGTGTGAGTGGCTGTATGAGTAAGTGAGCAGCTGCTTGAGTGTATGTATAGGTGAGTGGTTGTGAATGTCTGTATTGGAAAGTAAATTATAGAAATGGGGGTCTCCAGTTGGCAGAGGTAGGTACCATTCTCCAAATAGTTGCTTGTTGCTAGATAGGGTAAGGGGGATACACTCCCAAAATAACCTCTTCTCACCCCCTTAGTAGCTTGTATGTAAAGCATTTGTGAACACATACAGTAATACAGTGAAAACACTACAAATGGACACCACACCAGTTTAGAAAAGTAAGTAATCTTTATCTAAACCAAACCAAACCAAAACAACAAATGCACAATACAGTAATAAAAATATGACTTTCAAATGGGAAAATAGTTCAATTCAAAGCAAGTTTTAGAGGCATCACTTTTTACACAAAGTACCTTAGATGTGTTGCGCATACAAACAAAAAGGGCTGCAGGGAACCTATTGGACATTGCCCTTTTGTCTGGTTCACCCCTGATCTTTTTGCCTGTCTCTTAGCCTTTTCCCTGTGGAGTGTTGGTGGTATTAGGCCTCTGCGCACTTTAGCACTGTGGCCCAGTGTAAAGTGCGTGCACTCTCTGAGTGTGTGTGATGAGATAGGCCTGCTCTTCCATAGGAATGCACGGGGGATATGTGTGTCCATGGTAATTCCTGATGTGAGAGGAGTGCAGGGTCGAGTTTAGTATGTGCAAACTCGTGAAAATAAATGCTGCGCAATGGTGGCTGGTGAAGAAGTGCCCAATTTTAGAAGTTGGCATTTCTCTGTGCTATGTCTCTGCCTGCCTGATGTGGAGTGCATGCCTGGCTTGTGAGTGACAGGAGCTGACAGGTGTGGGTGGTTCCAGAAGACAGGGGGAGTCTGCCCAGTGGTGAATAGGGAGATCTGCATGCAGATGGGAGGGAGGAGTTACACCTGGGACCTGAATAGGGCTGTACCTTCCCTCCACAATGCTTGCTCCGCCCCCTGTGGTGCATCTGAGCACCTAGCACCCACCTGACAAAGGAGAGAGGAGCTGAGCACAACAAAGTGCTTCAAAGCTCCCCCAAACCAGTTGTATTTGTTTTCCCCCAGCCCTGTGCTATGTCACAAAGAAAAGGGGTGTATAAAAGAAGGGGCTGTGACCCCATGAAAATGTTCTTTTATGGAGTTCCTGTAGCGATTCTGGGTCGCAAGTAAAGGGCAGGGCGTAGTAGAAGTGGCAGCACTACATCACCCAGAAAGCACTGGGCTTTAGCTGTTAGGAACCGGCAATTAGGAATGGGTATTTAAGCACCTCCCAGGAAGTCAGAGGTACTTGTCAATCTTACCCGATTCCTTGCCTGAACCAATTCGTTTCCGTTCCTTGGAGGACCCGCAGCTGATACTGCGGACGCTTGCCTTCCTGCTTGTGGAGGTAGGATCTTGCCGATAGCACGGCCGTGCTATCCTAACAATTACTATTGTTTGTTTTTTCTAACTGTGGTCAAATTGAGCGTGCAGGCGTACTTTACTGGGGATACGATTTCACTGTGATAGAACCTGTGCCTTCTAAGTGGGCGTTACGCTTAGTTATCACAAACGCCTTGTACACGCCAAGTGAACATACCTTCCTGTGGGTACTGTGCAGTAACAGCCATAGGATTACGAAAGAGGTTCACCATTTTGGTTATCGATCTCGCCGAGAGTTTTCTGAAGATAGCGCTGTGGGGCAACTAGTGAGTAATCCCATAGGTCTTTCTAGAAGCAACAGTCTAGCGCCGTCTGCATTTCTGGGTAATCAGTTTCCTTTTGTTTTTCTAGCTACGCTGTGCCAAGAAGTATCCCTACCTAGACCAGACCTAGACGGGTGCCCCAACTACAGTGACTTTATTATTTTGTCCCCTTCCCTTTTCCCCGGAGTGCGATCTGTCCTCAGTGTGTTTCGTTTACCACATTGGGAGTGTTGGCACTAGGGGGAACTGGGAGGTTTCTCTTCAAGCTGTGGTCCCCGCTGGCTCGAAGAAGACAGGTTAGTGGCATTCACGTTATTTGTTTGGGAGCTGCTAATCATCTGTGATCCGTGACAGTTCCTGACTTAAGGGGACATGCTGCTGCTGTTGTGCTCCAGGAGGAACAACCACGAGGGACTGCCTCCCTGCTCGTAGGCCCTGTGTGCTGGCCTGCCTGGGCCCAGCCTTTGCCCCCTGGACTTGTGACTTTTACCCCTGGAGTGCTTTTCCTATATTAGGGAGAGTGCAGGAGACTTTGCCCCAGCGCTTGATGAGTGCTCTATTTTTCACTTTGAAGGACTCTCTATTTTCTTGCTCCCATAAGAACCGTAGCGTGTGGGGGCTTTGCAGCATGGAGCTGTGCTTCATTGGGAGGGAATCCCCGGGAAAATTGGGAACCCACCCCACATTCTGTGCTGACCGGCGGGTGCCCACCCCACTTACTTGCTCATATTTTGAGCCACGGGTGCCCACCCCACTTGTGTTATTATTTTAATACGGGTGTCCACCCCTTTTTTGTGATTGTTTTAATACGGGTGACCACCTCGCGTTGTGGTGTGCGTCAGTTGGGAGCCCACCCCACCTTTATGCTGCTGGAAGCGGGAGTCCACCCCGCATTGGGGTGATCCAGGATAACAGCCGGAGCCTACCCCGCGTCCTACCATCAAAAGAAGTTGCAGCTACCCCTGTGGGGCCTGACTGCAAGAGAGAAAGTGCCCTGCGCAGCGGTGCAGCCGGGGCTCTGCTACGTGGCCCCGAGTTGCTCTACGGCACGAGAAGGACGACGTTACCAAGTCCGGGGAATCCTTCACAGCATCGCAGGAGCGCCTCCGTCATATGGGTCGGGGAGGCCGAAAGTCAGGCAGAATCCCTGCCTAGGTGTGGGCAGGGCCCACTGCATTAAGAGGCGTCTGCCAGAGGAGACTCGCTCCGTAGAGGCCGGCCTGCCAGTTCTGCCCAAGGAAGCTAGAGCCTCGCCGAAGAGGGGCCGGAGAGCATAGGCTTCTGTTGGCTGGCTGCTGGATTCCGTCCATCTCCCCCACAACGAAGAGCCCGTTGAGTGGGGACTTGATAGGCATACAGTGGGTGCCTGCAGGAGCAGATTGCACGGCCAAAGAAGATCGAGTGAGCATTGCCTGAAAGGCACCTGGAATGCCTGGTGCTGTCTACAGCTGCACCACTCTGCTACGGGCAGCTGCAACTTTGGGGCACTTGTTGATTTGGAGCCCCGGTGGGGGTTTCATAGGCACAGTGGTTCCAGGGCTGATTTTTACTCAGCTGCACCGCGAAAGCGCGGGCAGCTGCAACGATTGGGCAAAGTTTTGTTGCGGAGAGCCCCCATAGGGACCAAGGAGGGCACAAAGAGTGCCATTGCCCCCATTTTTCTCCCCAGCTGCACTGCAATTAGCGGCAGCTACAACGTTTAGGCCCAGTGCTTTGCGCCCTTTAGAGTTTGCGGCATTTGCAGCAATGCCCTGACTTTGCTGGACATAGGGCATTGGAGCCCTGAAAAAGGTTAGTTGGCTAGGGGGGGCCAGTTCATGGTTGTTAGGGTGCCGAGCACTAATGTGATGCATTGCCCCATGTCATTTATGCTGATGGCATATGTATAATGCGATTTAGGTGATGTATAGGACTAATGTGATGCCTACAATGGTTTATGCTAGGGAGGACCTTTGCGTAATGTGTTTATGCTAATATGGTTTGGGGCCTAATGCCTTTTATGCCTAATGTGATCATGCTGAGGTCATTTTTGTACCAGTAGTTACTGGTTGTGTTTTATATTTGCATTTACTTACCTGTTATGATGGTTCTGACCAGGGCCCGATTGGCCTGACCCTGTATATAATTCCCCTGTGAATATTGCTTAGTGCCAGTTGGCACAATGTATATTATGTGATTATGTTTCTAATGTATTCATGATAATAAAAAAGGCTTTACACATTGCCTCCGGGATAAGCCTGACAGCTAGTGCCAAGCTACCAAGGGGTAAGCAGGGGTTAACTTCGGTGTATAACTCTCCTGCCCTGACTAGACCGGTGGTTTCTGCCTGGCTTCGGCGCAAGCCTTAGCCAACCAGAAATCCCATTTCTAATAGTTCCTTGCACTCAAGGAAGGTGATGCATTGGTTCCATGCTCCGGGGAGGTGATGCGTTGATTCCTTACTGCTGCACAGCGGAGGTGATGCATCGGTTCCTTCTCAGAGAGGAGATGATGCGTTAATGTATTACTGCATGGGGAGGTGACGAATCAATTTCCTACTGTGTCCACAACCATGCGACACATCTGGTGCCTCACTGCGTTGCAACAATCCGGGACAATGTGTGGTTTCTTGCAGCTGCACAATAACCCTGGGCGGAGTACGCATAAAGGAGCTCCGCGTAGTTCCACTGAGTTAAAAAAACAATCAGTGGAACTTCGCCTACGGGACCACAAAAGCATTTAACAAAATGTAAATCCACTTACCTTGTCTTCTGCATGCCCTCCTCTTCGCCACAGTGTCTCCCTAGTCCTCACGTCCCCTTACGTGTTAGATGTTGCGTGAACTGTGCATGCGTAACTCAATAAAGACGCAATACGTAAGGGGACGCGAGGAGGAGGATGACAGAAGAAGGGAGAACCCACAGCGAGGAGGAGGGCAGGCATAAGACAAGGTAAGTGGGTTTTAAAAAAAGCAAAGGGGGCTGACCTTATACTCCGCTTCGCCACCGAGTCAGAATTTTGCCAGACTTTGCGTACCCAGTGGAGCACGGAGTTAGTAAAAATCCACAAACTCCACTGGTGAAGAGGATTACGATGCCAGGGATTACTGCACACCAGGGCTTGCATTGGCATTGGCGCTGTGATCTCGGAATTGGAAACCGATGCAGTTGATGCGGCGTGCAGCAATTTCTCGAGCCATGGGCAGGTGCTGCATTGGTTTCCTCGGTGATGCATCGAAAACAGTCATGGATGCGTTACGCTTCTCATTGTTGTGTTGGTTTTCCAGCTCCCACCAGCCAGAACAACCTACAGAGGCCCAGAACAACTACAGGCATCTCTTGGCAGCAAGCAACTTCAGGGGAGCAGTGGGTGAAGTCTTTGTGCCACTGAAACTTCAGAACAGGAGGCACGCTCTCCTCCGAGCCCTTGAAGATCTTCCTCAACTAGGGGACACAGCAAACAGTAAATTCCTTTTACCTTTCCTTGGCAAAATGTAGCCACTGCAGGCCAAACCCAGACAGCAATTCGCACAGGAGCAGTACTCCACCTCAGTTTCACCAGCTCTTCTCCTTGGCAGAGGTTCCCCTTGATTTCCCAGAAGTGATCTAAAGTTCTGAGGTCTGGCCCCAATATTTATGTTTCAGAAAAGGGGGTGGTGATGGACAGAGCATCTGAATTAAGCAGAACACTCATCCCCAGTCAAAAGATCAGGGCTTGATCCATCACCGTTTTTTAGCTCACTGCACCATCCCAGTTCAGAACCTGGCTACATGCAAATTAGTCTGTCCCTGGCCCAGTGCATCATGGGAACAGGGCAGACCAAACTACCAAGCCAATTCTTTACTGGAAAGGAAACAAGCTTCCGGGGACCGGTTTCTGGCATTACAGCCGTCTTCGGCCCGGCTTGCTTGAAACCTGATGGTGCAGTGAGCAAGGGACTCATGTCTGAGCATACCCTTCCACTCCTATAGTGGCCAAAACGATTCAGAAAAGAGGGTGGTGATGGACAGAGCATCTGAATTAAGCAGAACACTCATACCCAGTCAAAAGATCAGGGCTTGATCCATCACCGTTTTTTAGCTCACTGCACCATCCCAGTTCAGAACCTGGCTACATGGAAATTAGTCTGTCCCTCGCCCAGTGCATCATGGGAACAGGGCAGACCAAACTACCAAGCCAATTCTTTACTGGAAAGGAAACAAGCTTCCGGGGACCGGTTTCTGGCATTACAGCCGTCTTCGGCCCGGCTTGCTTGAATCCTGATGGTGCAGTGAGCAAGGGACTCATGTCTGAGCATACCCTTCCACTCCTATAGTGGCCAAAACGATTCAGAAAAGGGGGTGGTGATGGACAGAGCATCTGAATTAAGCAGAACACTCATACCCAGTCAAAAGATCAGGGCTTGATCCATCACCGTTTTTTAGCTCACTGCACCATCCCAGTTCAGAACCTGGCTACATGCAAATTAGTCTGTCCCTGGCCCAGTGCATCATGGGAACAGGGCAGACCAAACTACCAAGCCAATTCTTTACTGGAAAGGAAACAAGCTTCCGGGGACCGGTTTCTGGCATTACAGCCGTCTTCGGCCCGGCTTGCTTGATTCCTGATGGTGCAGTGAACAAGGGACTCATGTCTGAGCATACCCTTCCAATCCTATAGTGGCCAAAACTATTCAGAAAAGGGGGTGGTGATGGACAGAGCATCTGAATTAAGCAGAACACTCATACCCAGTCAAAAGATCAGGGCTTGATCCATCACCGTTTTTTAGCTCACTGCACCATCCCAGTTCAGAACCTGGCTACATGCAAATTAGTCTGTCCCTGGCTTAGTGCATAATGGGAACAGGGCAGACCAAACTACCAAGCCAATTCTTTACTGGAAAGGAAACAAGCTTCCGGGGACCGGTTTCTGACATTACAGCCGTCTTCGGCCTGGTTTGCTTGAATCCTGATGGTGCAGTGAGCAAGGGACTCATGTCTGAGCATACCCTTTCACTCCTATAGTGGCCAAAACGATTCAGAAAAGGGGGTGGTGATGGACAGAGCATCTGAATTAAGCAGAACACTCATACCCAGTCAAAAGATCAGGGCTTGATCCATCACCGTTTTTTAGCTCACTGCACCATCCCAGTTCAGAACCTGGCTACAGGCAAATTAGTCTGTCCCTGGCCCAGTGCATCATGGGAACAGGGCAGACCAAACTACCAAGCCAATTCTTTACTGGAAAGGAAACAAGCTTCCGGGGACCGGTTTCTGGCATTACAGCCGTCTTCGGCCCGGCTTGCTTGAATCCTGATGGTGCAGTGAGCAAGGGACTCATGTCTGAGCATACCCTTCCAATCCTATAGTGGCCAAAACGATTCAGAAAAGGGGGTGGTGATGAACAGAGCATCTGAATTAAGCAGAACACTCATACCCAGTCAAAAGATCAGGGCTTGATCCATCACCGTTTTTTAGCTCACTGCACCATCCCAGTTCAGAACCTGCCTACATGCAAATTAGTCTGTCCCTGGCCCAGTGCATCATGGGAACATGCAGACCAAACTGCCAAGCCAATTCTTTACTGGAAAGAAAACAAGCTTCCGGGGACCGGTTTCTGGCATTACAGCCGTCTTCGGCCCGGTTTGCTTGAATCCTGATGGTGCAGTGAGCAAGGGACTCATGTCTGAGCATACCCTTCCACTCCTATAGTGGCCAAAACGATTCAGAAAAGGGGGTGGTGATAGACAGAGCATCTGAATTAAGCAGAACACTCATACCCAGTCAAAAGATCAGGGCTTGATCCATCACCCTTTTTTAGCTCACTGCACCATCCCAGTTCAGAACCTGGCTACATGCAAATTAGTCTGTCCCTGGCCCAGTGCATAATGGGAACAGGGCAGACCAAACTACCAAGCCAATTCTTTACTGGAAAGGAAACAAGCTTCCGGGGACCGGTTTCTGACATTACAGCCGTCTTCAGCCCGGCTTGCTTGAATCCTGATGGTGCAGTGAGCAAGGGACTCATGTCTGAGCATACCCTTCCACTCCTATAGTGGCCAAAACGATTCAGAAAAGGGGGTGGTGATGGACAGAGCATCTGAATTAAGCAGAACACTCATACCCAGTCAAAAGATCAGGGCTTGATCCATCACCGTTTTTTAGCTCACTGCACCATTCCAGTTCAGAACCTGGCTACATGCAAATTAGTCTGTCCCTGGCCCAGTGTATCATGGGAACAGGGCAGACCAACCTACCAAGCCAATTCTTTACTGGAAAGGAAACAAGCTTCCGGGGACCGGTTTCTGGCATTACAGCCGTCTTCGGCCCGGCTTGTTTGAATCCTGATGGTGCAGTGAGCAAGGGACTCATGTCTGAGCATACCCTTCCACTCCTATAGTGGCCAAAACGATTCAGAAAAGGGGGTGGTGATGGACAGAGCATCTGAATTAAGCAGAACACTCATACCCAGTCAAAAGATCAGGGCTTGATCCATCACCGTTTTTTATCTCACTGCACCATCCCAGTTCAGAACCTGGCTACATGCAAATTAGTCTGTCCCTGGCCCAGTGCATCATGGGAACAGGGCAGACCAAACTACCAAGCCATTTCTTTACTGGAAAGGAAACAAGCTTCCGGGGACCGGTTTCTGGCATTACAGCCGTCTTCGGCTCGGCTTGCTTGATTCCTGATGGTGCAGTGAACAAGGGACTCATGTCTGAGCATACCCTTCCACTCCTATAGTGGCCAAAACGATTCAGAAAAGGGGGTGGTGATGGACAGAGCATCTGAATTAAGCAGAACACTCATACCCAGTCAAAAGATCAGGGCTTGATCCATCACCGTTTTTTAGCTCACTGCACCATCCCAGTTCAGAACCTGGCTACATGCAAATTAGTCTGTCCCTGGCCCAGTGCATCATGGGAACAGGGCAGACCAAACTACCAAGCCAATTCTTTACTGGAAAGGAAACAAGCTTCCGGGGACCGGTTTCTGGCATTACAGCCGTCTTCGGCACGGCTTGCTTGAATCCTGATGGTGCAGTGAGCAAGGGACTCATGTCTGAGCATACCCTTCCACTCCTATAGTGGCCAAAACGATTCAGAAAAGGGGGTGGTGATGGACAGAGCATCTGAATTAAGCAGAACACTCATACCCAGTCAAAAGATCAGGGCTTGATCCATCACCGTTTTTTAGCTCACTGCACCATCCCAGTTCAGAACCTGGCTACATGCAAATTAGTCTGTCCCTGGCCCAGTGCATCATGGGAACAGGGCAGACCAAACTACCAAGCCAATTCTTTACTGGAAAGGAAACAAGCTTCCGGGGACCGGTTTCTGGCATTACAGTCATCTATATTTATGTAGCAAAATAATTTGTTGTCTGGTGGCAGAGAAGCCCTGTGCTCAGTCAAAACCAGTTCTGTTCTCTCTGGTGCAGCTTCCTGGCAGGAGGTGGAAACAGCATTGTGGAAGGCAGACAAGGCACATTCAGGTGTTAGGAAATCTCCTCGACCTACTCTAAATGCAGCCCAGGTCTATTCAGCCCAGTCCTGACTCACTCAGACACACTGGAGCCACTGCACTTCCCCATCCCCTGGCACTCCAATGCCAGACAGTCAATACACATCCTAGCAGAGGCACACTGGAGGATGTATGTCATTACATCGCATCCTAATACCACGAGTGCCATTACAACGCAGGTATTACTATGCGATCTCAATGACAACGACATGCCATTACATCACAAACTTTTACCACGAGTATGCCTTTACCACGCATGACATTACAACGCAAAGGCATGCGTGGCAAAGCTATACTTGTGGTTAAAGTTTGCAAGGTAAGTGACAACCCTACCCCTACACAACCCTCCCCTGACCCCCAGTCCTCTCCCTACAATAACCCTACACTACAACACTACCCTAAACCCTAAAACACTATACTTCTACACTACCCTAAAGCCAAAAAACACTACACTAACAAACACTACAACACTACCATAAAACAGTACACTGCAAAAATACTACAACACTACCCTAAAACACTACGTAAGCACTACCCTAAACCCTAAAACACTACACTACACAAACAGTACAACACTACCCTAAACCCTAAAACACTACACTACACAAACACTACAACACTACCCTAAACCACAAAACACTACACAAACACTACAACACTACCCTAAACCCAAAAACACTGAATTACACAAACACTGCAACCCTACCCTAAAACCCTGAACACTACACTACGCAAACACTACACCACTACCCTAACCTAAACCCTAAAACACTCCACTTCTACACTACCCTAAAGCCTAAAACACTACACTACACAAACACTACAACACTACCCTAAAACACTACAAAACAAAAAAACAACAACACTACCCTAAACCCTAAAACACTACATAAACACTACCCTGAACCCTAAAACACTACAATACACAAACACTACAACACTACCCTAAACCCTAAAACACTTCACTACACAAACACTACAACACTACCCTAAACCACAAAACACTACCCTACACAAACACTAGAACACTACCCTAAACCGAAAAACACTACACAAACACTACAACACTACCCTAAACCCTAAAACACTACACTACAAAAACACTACAACACTACCCTAAACCCCAAAAAACACTAAAATACACAAACACTACAAAACTACCCTCAACCCTAGAACACAATACTACACATACACTACAACACTACCCTAAACCCTAAAACACTACACTACTACACTAACCTAAAGCCTAAAACACCACACTATACAGGACGGTCGGGGTGAGACCACCATCTTTGGAGGTGCACAGGTCAGCTAGGCAGCTGTTTTTTCTCTGATGCCTGAAATGATGGCACAGCCGCGACTGTGTAGACCCCAGACTCCTGAGGCATGAGCCGGGAGCTAGACATTGTTTGTGTGCACTTATCATTGTATGTTGCTTAGCTGAAAATTGCTTTTTACTTTTAAACTTTTTTAATCGCGTGCCGCATTTACCTTACTGTAAATGCCTACGGCTGCTGTGTCCTTCATTGCTGCGGGGAGGGCTCTGAAGGGCTGTGTGGTGGCTTGACGGGGGATAGGTAGCACTTTGCCCAGGACGGTCAGAGTGAGACCGCCACCTTGGGAGGTGCACAGGTTGGCGGGGCAGCTGTTTTTTCGCGGACTCTTGAAATGACGGCACAGCCACGACCGTGCAGCGGACGCACGCAGCAGGCACGCCGAAGGCGCCCCAAAGGCAAGCCCGTCTGTGCCTGTCTGCACCGGGCCGTCACCAGGACTCCTGCCCATTTCACTGCCGCTCCCATCATGTATTTGTGTGATGAGTTACTGTCTCTGGAAATTAAGTATTCTTCCCCAGCTTGGGCCCCGCAGGATGGTGCTTTTAATTGTAAGTCCTGTGCTTTCCATCTTCCATCTAAGGATCTGATCTCCTGACCCGTAGACTATACTGCCATCAAGTTTCTCAGTCTTAATTGCATGTCACTTGTGAAACACCATGGTGAGGTCTTTGATCTCCTAATAGAGGAGGCTGTGGATGTTTTATTCCTGACAGAGACCCAGCTCATGGCTGGCTCTTCCCCCAGGCAACGGGTTGTAGCATATGCAGAGGGGTCGGCAGAGGGGGCGGCATTGCAATCATTGCTAAGGATGTTTATACCTGCTCCATTAGTAAGGAGAATATTGTTGGTTGCGAAAGTGCACTGAATTTCAATTTTACTGTGACCGGTTTTCTCATTTACCGCCCTCCGGGCCCTTCTAGTACTTTCAGGGAAGATTTGTTGAATAAAGTCGCGCAATATGCATGCAGGGCAGCAAATTTCACAAATCTAGGGGACCTCAACCTCCATCTTGAGAACTGAGGGAAGGCTGAGATCTCCAGCTTCCTGGCTGACCTGGAGGCCTACCAGTTGGCCCAGCAGGTCTGGGTTGGTACGCATGTGGCCGGCCACTTACTGGACCCCATATTCTCCAACTTAAGTTCCCTCATGATCTTGCCGCCGGTCCTGCAGGCTTGGACTGACCATTTCTTGGTCTCATTTTTGCCTCGGCTGTTGGGGAAAGTCGACCTGGTCCGTCCTGCTCCAGTCTTAAAACGCCCTTGGCATAAGTTATACATGGGCTTTCTTTCAGCATGGTTGTCTAGCCATAGGCCCCAGCTGCCACCGGACGTGGAGGCAGCAAAGTCCTTCCTCAATGAGTGGCTAACTCTAGGCTTGGATAGTTCCATCCCGGCTAAACTGGGGGGGGGAACTCGTAGGCCATCTAACCCCTAGTTTAATCACTCACTAATCACAGGCAAAAAGGACTGCAAGCAGCTTGAGCGTGCTTGGAGGCTCTCTTATGATGAGGTAGCAAAAAGTGAATATCGAGCAGCCATTAAACAGTACCACAAGCTCATTCGGCGGGATTGTGCGGAGTATGTGGCCAATAAAATCTTGGCTAGCACCAATCCTGCCAAGACAATCTTCTCCATGCTGAAGGGGATGAAGAGCGGTGGCACTATGGGGACCTCATCGATCTCCTCTGATCTGCAGTGCAATGAGCTGGCTCGGTATTTTGTGAATAAAGTCAAAAAGATTTATCTTGGACTTCCAACCCTGACTTCGTCCCCCGAGGTGGTGGCTTTGTGGGTTACGTGTTCCATCGTGGAAAATACCTTGGCATTCTTTCCTCCGATGTCACAGATGGAGTTTGAGGCCCTTTGTCTGAAGATCAAATCGGGTTCGCCGGCCAACCCTTTGACACCTGCTCACTTCTGCCAGTTCCACACTTTCCGCTCCCCGCTGAATATTGACTTGGTCAATCTTTCTTTGGCATCAGCCTCCGTACCGAGGGCATGGAAACACACTAAGGTTATTCCGTAGCTCAAAAAACCCTCCCTGGATCCTGCGGAGCCAGGCAATTACCGCCCTCTCTCCCAACTGCCTTTCCTGGCGAAGTTGGCTGAATCACACGTGAACTCCACTCTCTCTAAGTTTATTGAGCAGAATGCTATCCTTGATCCATCTCAGTATGGTTTCCAAGCCCGCCAGAGCACTGAGTCTGCTCTGTTGGTAGTTACGGAGACCATCCGGGCGAATCTTGATGACGGTGACTCGGCGGCCTTGGTCCTTTTGGACCTACGTGCCGCTTTTGATACCGTCTCCCATGCGATACTTCTGAGACGCCTTCAGGAAACAGGCATCAGGGATGCGGCTCTGAACTGACTCCGGTCTTTTCTGGGGCGGGAGGTCATTTCAAGTCCTCGTGCCTCCTTTCCACTCCCAGGAGTTTGCTTTGCATCAGGGGGTGCCGCAGAGCTCAGAGTTAAGCCCCCTACTGTTTAACATCTATGTCTGGCATTTGGCCGTACTAGCGAAAGGTAGGGGCCTGTCACTGGTGTCGTATGCGGACAACACCCAGTTGGTGATCGCTTTCTTCAAAAAAGGTGCACCAATCTGGCCAAGTTTAGAGAGGATCTTTCAGCAATTGTGGACTGGATGGCGTTAAACTGCCTGCAGCTGAACACCAGTAAGTCCGAGATTTTACTGTTCGGGAAGGATCGGGGTTTGTGGTCCGAGCAATGTTGGCCGGATCACCTTAAACCTGCCCCCCTGCCTAAGGAGACTGTGAAAAACCTAGGCATGTGGTTTGACAGTGGTCTGACGTTTGACGCCCAATCAAAGGTAGTGGCCAGGGCGTGTATTGGGCTTCTGCGAGGCCTGAAGCCGCTGCTGGGTTTCTTTCCTCCAAAAGTACACCAAATCATTATCCAGGCTACAATGGTATCTAGACTGGATTATGGCAACTGCCTCTAACTGGGTGCCAACAAGGCCAGTGTTAAACGTCTACAGAGAGTACAGAATGCTGCTGCCCGCATTCTGGTGGCTCTCCCGAAATCTTGCACAGTTTTTCACGTGCTTCGCAAACTTCATTAGCTGCCTGTCGAGAAGCGCATTCAATTCAAGTCGCTTTTGTGGCGCATAGGATCCTGACGCATCAGGCATCCCCGGGGTTGGCTGGTCTGTTAGAGCTCTACGTGCCGCGGCGTCCTTTGAGATCTGCCGACTCAGCGCTGGTCTGTACTCTGCGTGTCCTGAAAGCCAGACCAGGTCGCCGCTCCTTTCACAGTTTGGACGCGCCACTCTGGAATTTGCTCCCTGTTTCCATCAGAACCATCCAGAATCATCTTGCTTTCCGGAAAGCCATAAAAACCTGGCTTTTCCCTATATAGTCTGTCTTCTTTCTGGTTTCTTGTCTTGGAGTCTGTGGTTTGCGCTGGGACGCCCTGTCGCTGGGGCAGCTATGTGCATTACAAATCCAACAAATAAATAAATAAATACAAACAATACCACACTAGACTAAACCCTAAACCACTATACTACACACACACTACAACACTACCCTAAACCAGTACCCACACTACTTCCACCCCTACACTACCCTAAACCTTAAAACACTACGGCACTACCCACACTATTCCAACCCTACATTACCCCTAACCCTAAAACACTACAACACTACAACACTACCCTAAACCAGTACCCACACTACTCCCACCCCTACACTACTCCTAACCCTAAAACATTACAACACGACCCACACTACTCCCACCCCTACACTACCCCTAACCCTAAAACACAACAACATTACAACACTTCCCTAAACCACTACCCACACTACTCCCACCCCTACACGACCCCTAACCCTAAAACACTATGACACTACAACACTACCCACACTACTCCCACCCCTACACTACCCCAAACCCTAAAACACTACAACGCTACTTTAAACCACTACCCACACTACTCCCACCCCTATACTACCCCTAACCTTAAAACACTATGACACTACAACACTACCCTAAACCAATACCCACACTTCTCCCACCCCTAAACTACCCCTAACCCTAAAACACTATGACACTACAACACTACACACACTACTCTCACCCCTACACTACCCCTAACCCTAAAACACAACAACACTACAACACTACCCACACTATTCCCATCCCTACATACCCATAACCCTAAAACACTACGACACTACAACACTACCCCCACTACCTCCACCCCTACACCCCAAACACAATCACCCTTACCTCTCAATTCAATTCAATTCCAAAGCTTTATTCGATTATTAAAAACAATCACAAAAGCATACAATATAAAAACATAGACTACAGACATTTCAGTGGAGGAGACAACTCATCAATAATGAGATTAAAAGAATTAAAACACCAGGCTTTTCCTATGTGAAACAGCTTTAAGTAAAAAGGTAGCGGTAAAAAAACAGATATCAATGGTATCAAGTGCAAATAATAGTTTCAGTGCTTGGGCTGTAGTATACACAGAATATTTCTTAAAAACAGGTCTGAGATAGTAACGACGAAGGTGCATATAGAGGGGGCAAATAAGCATAAAGTGCAAGGTGCCTTGCCTAGATTGGCCATCACAGGGGCAGGGAGATTGGCTATGAATTTTCATCTCTGGAAAAGCCACTAGATTGTGTACTATACCAAGTCTCATACTCGTGAGAACAAACTGGTGCGATTGCTTGGTAATAGATTTAAGGTACATAGGCATGTCCCTGTCTTCCAACATATAAGAATAATAAAATACATGAGTTGACATGAGGCTGCATTTAGCCCTGCGTAAGTTAGAATTGGTCCCTATAAAAACATTTTTGAGTTCCTTTTTTGGTACTAAGACAGCACTATGGGGGTCATTAACAATGTCCAGGTTAAAGATTTCACTATAGGAAGATGAAACATAATTTAACCAGGGGATCTTGCGGGTGTTGTCCAGATTGAGACAATCTAAAATAATCCGCCTGGTAAAATCAGTCTCATCTTTAGCCCAGATTGACCTCCAGACCATTAAAGGTCTCATTCCCATTAGGTCTGTAAGATGATTCATATCCACCTCGTTATGGCACAATTCATTAGATGCCGAGGAGGGTAAACAGAGGAGTCTTATAACACCTTAGGAGCTCGTAAACAAACCTCCCCAGTGCTGCGCTGTCCATTATCCAGTGCTGAACTGGACGTCCAGCGGTCGCACGCAGCACTGGGGAGGTAGTGCCCGTGACGACCGTTGGCCGACGGCAGCACCTAAAGGGTTAAGGAACCAGTTCTCGGTGACTTGTAGTTCCCTGTGCTTACAATAGCCCCATATACCAGACCCATATAGAGCAATAGATACACATCTATGCCTATAGATATTTAACATGTCTGGTATGCGGCGACTACCTAGCTTAGATGCAAAGCGAAAAACTCCGGAGGAGTTTTTGCCCATCCTAGCATTCACGTTTGAAATCTCAGGTGCCCAAGTCCCTCTGTTATTAAAAGTTACTCCAAGGTAACAAAATCTATCCACCACCTCAATTTTGTGATTATTAAAATGAAACGGCTTGGAAAGTTTCATCCGTTTGCCACAGGCCATAATATAAGTCTTGGAATTGTTAATTTTCAGTTTTCTCCCCTTAATAAAAATAGTTCATTAAATTTTGGAGCCCGTTTGGAGTACGCGAGAGTAAAACCGTGTCATCAGCATAGAGCAGGACTGGCACAGGGTAGCCATCAACCGGCGGAGAGTCAGCCTGTACCCTCTTCAATTCCGACTCCATAGAATTTATAAAAAGGGAAAAGAGCAGAGGGGCCAGCACACAGCCTTGCCGTATGCCAGAGTTAACCCTAATTTTTCCAGTGCATTCACCTGCCTGGCCATAACGGATCTGAGCCGATAACTTTTTGTAAAGTCTGGCCAGGAAGTATATAATTGCTGGGGGGGCTCCCATATCCAGTAAAGTGGACCATAACAAAGTATGGTCCACTAAGTCAAAGGCACTCGAGAGATCTGCGAAACAGAGAAATAAAGAACCCTGTTTCGCTTTCGTGTATTTTCCAATAAGGAGGTCAAGATTGATACACTGTTCTGTTGTCCCAAGGCCTTTGCGAAAGCCGTATTGGGACTCGGCCAGTATTTTATTTTCCTCCGCCCATTCCTCCAAACGCATCAGGAGAACCCTACTCATAATCCTAAGGGAGGAATCCAGAAGGGAGATAGGGCGGTAGTCCTTGGACTCTCCTCTATCTCCCTTCTTATAGATGGGTAAGATTATGGATTCACTCCAGGTAGGTGGTGTACTCTCCATAACTGAGGCGTTAAACACCTGTGTTAGGAGTGGACTCCACAGTGTCGGGTTGGATTTATACAGGTCAACCGGGACCCCATCAGGTCCCGGGGCCTTTCCCCTTTTGCTCTGACTAATAGCAGTATCCACTTCTTGTAGGGAAATGTCCAGGGATAACTTCATTTCGAACACAGGAGGAGAAAAACTAACGCAATCCTCCCTAGTTGGGTTGAAAATTCCAGAAAAGTGTGCAACCCAGTTCGCTTCACTAACCTGGGCTGACAATATAGGAAAGTCTTCTTTAACAATAAAGGGGCTATTAACCGTGGTCCAGAAGAGCCTACTATCATGCAATATAGCTGCTTTGTTAAGAGCATCCCAAGCTTGTTCCCTTAGCTCCTGTTTCCTGCGTATAAGATGAGTTTTGTATGTCAGTCTAAGGGACAGAATAGCCTCCCTGTCTCTGGGTTGTTTAGTAAGTGCCTGCTTAAGTTCCCGGAGAGATTTAGTGCACATACTATCAAACCAGCCCACATTTTCCTTCTTAATTTGGCCTTTGGTAATGGTGAGACAACTTTTTATAACTGTGCCTATCTCCACAAAATCAACTATAATACGCTCAAGGGGTGCCTCTGAATCCAAACATTTATATATTGCCGCAACCCCTGCTTCTATGATTTTAAGCTGCAGCTTCTCAGAGTTACCCATACACCACTTAATACGGATACCATTCTGTCTCCAGGGGGTTACGTCTTCAATTATCAAACGATGAGTGTTAACTGGTAGCCCCCAGACAGAGATCGACATGGTATTAGCATTATGGTCGCTACTTCCAAGGTCGGCAACAATGGGAACCGTACAAAAAGGGACAAGGTGTGTAGAAACCAATAAATTATCGATAACAGAGGCCGAATTCAATCCAACAAAGGTTGGGACAGAGTTACCATCAGCATCTACAGCCGGAGGGCGAATCATAAGGTCCAAATTTAGCATGATGGAATTAAGAGAAACTCCATAGGGTGAGTGAATAAAATGTGCCTGGTTTTCCCCATTATCCCCATCATATCCACAAATTCTGGTAAATGAATGAGGACAGGTACGAATATTAAAATCCCCTCCCCAGATGATATCGAAAGATTTATGAATGCCCTTGCGAATGTTACTCACGGCAAAACCCAACTCCTCCACCACAGTAGTATTAGAAGCATCAAACAAATTGTTGTAATGATTAATCAACATAACTACATGGCCCCTTACATGTTCTAAAATTAAGATTTGTGAATGGTAACCCACAGACTGGTGTAAATTTCATACGAACAGGGAGATTCACAGAAAGTAAGATTACTAGCCCCCCTTTGGCCCTACCCATATTGGACCTTTGTGCCGGGTTGTTGTATGACACAAATCCATCAAGATTAATATCAGTGGTTGCCCAGGTCTCTTGCAGACATAACACATCAAAATCAGACAGAATTACGCTCCAGCCCAATGACGACATTTGCCGTCTCCAACCTGCAACATTCCAACTGGCAAATTTAAAACCAGGGAAACAGGGGGATGGTTCAATAGTCACGGGTTCGTTGGAAATTGAGGGCTTGTTGGCAGCTAGGGGAACCATTATAGCAGGAGGATCGGCAGGGACGGGTAAATTAACTCCCTGCGGGTGTATGTGCAGCAATGTAGAGGACGGAGATGTTACGGCCACTATACATTGGCCCATATCTGCAATTAAGTTATTATCAATGGTTCCTAATCCCTGAAAGGGTGAATACACCGGGACAATAATAGGAGGCATTACAGGTGGGGGAAAGGAAGAGGGGCTGGTACCTGGAGTTACAACTAGACCATTACCAGTAAAGAGGGGGGTGGGAACTGGGACTGGGGGCAGTCAGTCAACCCCATCCAACCCGTTAAGACAGTTAAATCGGTTGTAGTCATAGAAGGGGGTCTCCGGGGGCCGAAAAACCGGTCTTGCTTCATACCCACGATATTTACCCCTCCGCTCGACCCTCGTCCAATTACCTGGGACTTGGTCATGGTGCATATGAGTAGGGGGGAAGAAGAAAGACACTGACAGTGTCTGAATGGTGGAATCGAGAGATCTATTATACCCGGCACATATATGTAAAACAGTCCTAGGATCTTGAAAGATTACCGTAATACAATCCCCTGTTATGGATTTTCTGGTTTTACCCAGCCAGGGTACCCTTCTCACCATAATAATTTCATTGTTAAGATGGGCCAGGAGGGGTCTATTCCAGTTCAGCCATTTAATGACTTTACTTTTAAGTGAGTGAAAGTTCTCACCTTCACCCACCTCTAGAGGGGGGACCCCTGCCATAACTACCATGAAGCGATTAGCCTCGGGGGGCAAATCGGGTCTACGTGGTCTAGGGGCAAGCTTCTCAGAGGGTGGGGGAGCAATATAGTCATTAGATATAGCCCCATTGAAAGTGGTCGTATGGTGAACTGGGCCTACTGGTTGCAAAGTAATAGGTTTGCTAGATTGTATCGGGGCTAGGTTGGCCATAAGAGATTGAGGAGGGGGAGCAGCGGTAATCACCAAGGGAGGTCCTAAGTTAGCTGGAAGGGTTTGAACGTTAGAAGGAGGGTTAGGGGGAGAATTAGACTCAAGGAGTCTATCTCGGGTAATAGCCGAGGTTTTCATACTACTTATGGCTGCCTCCAAAATAGTGAGTCTAATCTCCACTTTCTTTATGCTCTCACTAATGGGCAGGAGCAGCGACCTAAGTAAAAATTCCAGGTTCCCTAAAGAAGCAACGGGGGGTAAAGCATTCAATGGTATATCCCCAAGAGCATTGTCAAGGTCTGTGGTGTTGGTACCCCTGATAGAAGGAGCTTCATGCACCTCTGCTATTGCCCCATCGAGGATGGGAGGGGGCTTAGAAGCTTTCCCAAAATCGGAGTAGGGGATTTTGGTTTTACCATGTCCTCCCCTCAACTTCCTTCTTCTCTTATTTGGGGGTGGGCCATGCATCTGGGCCACTACTACTTGCTTCAGCTTTGCTTTCCTAGGTTTTACTACAGTGGGGGTCTGGGTGGTTAAATCAACAGCCGTACAACTGAGACTGGGGAGGGGGGAAGCACTTGGGTCCTGGTTGAGAGGCAAACAGGGGTTGGGAATACAATCCCGCAGTAATAGAGGGACACCATCCTGTGATAGTAGTTCCTCACTAGTATTAAATGAGCCACCTTCTTGGGTGACAAGATGGGTGGTGGTGTCGGAAAAAGGCCTGTTTTTCAAGTTCTCAATAGAGCGACGGCGCTCAGCCCTACGCTCAGCCAGGGAGGTTTCCTGATCCCCATCACCCAGTGCCCTAGAAAAATAATTGTCCAAAGTCCCATTTCTGGCTCCCACCACCTTCACAGTGATTCCCTCCATAGCCAGTGAAGCCATATCCGTCCTCTGTATCAAAGTCCAAAGTCCTGTGCAAAGCAGGCGAAAGAGGGTAGGCCCATCCCAGCCTACACTGGCCTACGAGGGCCTCAGAGGGCCCGCCCTTTGCCCGGGCTTCGCCCCGGACGCACCCACGCGCTCCCGCGACGTGGGGAATGGTGCTTGATTTTATAGGAGGATAGTTAAGCTGTAGATGGGGCGGGGCGAGCAGGGAGAGCGGCCAGGTGGCAGGTGGCGCGGGTTGACAGGACTCCTGGGAAACGTAGTCCTGTCCTGCGGCTCGCAGCCCTGCACTCACCCAATCCCTCACAGGTGTAGTCCAAAGCTCTGCGCACAGGCGGCTGGCACGCCGCAGCGGGACCCGCGAAGCGGGTTCCGCAAGAAGTAGCGGTAAAGTCCAAAGTGCTCCATCAGCAAGGTCTAACAAGGTGTCCCAGAGCAACGTTACAAACGAGGGCTTTTCAAGCTGTAGATGGGGCGGGGCGAGCAGGGAGAGCGGCCAGGTGGCAGGTGGCGCGGGTTGACAGGACTCCTGGGAAACGTAGTCCTGTCCCGCGGCTCGCAGCCCTGCACTCACCCAATCCCTCACAGGTGTAGCCCAAAGGTCTGCGCACAGGCGGCTGGCACGCCACAGTGGGACCCGCGAAGCGATCAACATTACATCCCATGCGTTGTTACAGCGCATGCAATGTAATGGTATGCGTAGTAATGGCTACGCATAGTTACATCGCATGCGTTGTAACGCATACGATGTAATGGCACAGCATGGTAAAAACCACATTGTGATTGCTGTTCACCACACTGGATGGCTAAGCAAGAAAATACCTACTTTCTAAAAGTGGTATTTCAAACACAGATTGTCAAAATCACCTTTACTAAAAGATGCATCTTTAGATTCTGAGTTCAGGCATATTAAACTTTATTTTCCTATCCAGTCCCAATGGGAAGTTATATTGATAAGATGTTATACATTAACTCCCATTCTTTCCTATGGGACAGATAACCTTTCAATAGTGAAAAACGAAATTGGTACCATTTCACCATTAGGACATGCCACATACACCAGGGCTTATCCTACCTTACACATACACACAGTGGTACCTTGGGCCTACTATAGGGGTGACAAACATGTAAGAAAAGGGAAGGTTAGGGCCCGACAAGTGGGTGCACTTGCCAAGTCAACCTGGCAGTACCACACTGCACACAGGCTCTGCAATAACAGGTCTGAGACCTTGCTGCAAGGCTTCTTGTGTAGGTGGCACAATCAGTGCTGCAAGCCAATTAGCAGCATTTGGTTTACAGGCCCTGAGCACACACGGTGCTAGGGACTTAACAAATAACCAAATAGGCAAATCATGCAAACACCAATCCATAACAACAATTTACAAAAGGATCACTTGCACTTTGTCACTCTACAGCATTGGCAAAGTGGCAAAAGCATCTAGACCAGCAAAACTAAGTCCAACACACAGCAAAAACACATGAGGCAAATGCAAAAATACAGGGGAAACCCAAGCCAATGATGCAGGTCGAACATGTGTCCCCTCCAGCTGAAATGTGGGGAGAACTACCAATCCTTTTGGGAGTTCTCTTCAGTAAGGCAGAAAAATCTGGACAAAATATCAAGATAGGCGTGTTCTGTACCAGGGCGTTGTTCCACTGTGAAGTCCATCCCATGTAGGAAAATGGACGACCTAAAGAACTGTGGATTCTCACCCCTCATCTACATCAACCATCTGAGGGGCCTGTGGTAGGTCTGAACCCGGAAGTGAGCCCCAAACAAGTAAGGCCTTAACTTCTTCAGTGCCCAGACCACACCTAAAGTCTCACGCACAATAAAACTCCACCTCTGTTCACGTCAAAGCAACCGCTTACTAATGAAGGTTACAGGTTGGTCTAGGCCCTCCTCATTTATCTGTGAGAGAACAGCCACCACACCATGCTCTGAAACATCAGTCTGTACCAGAAATTCCTGTGAGAAGTGGGGTGTCTTTAACAAAGGCGCTGTCCACCTGGCAGATTTCAGGGCATCAAAGGTTTTTTGTTAGGCATCAGTTCAGTTCACCTTCCTCTGCTGCTTTCTGGAAGTCAGCTCTGTCAGGGGGGCAACATGGTGCCATAACCCTTGACAGATCTCCTGTAATACCCAGTGAGCACTAAGAAGGCTCTGACCTTTGTCTGTGTCTTGGGTAGTTTCCAAGGAAGAATGGTATCAATCTTTGAGCTGTAGGAGTGCCACCTTGCTGCTTTCTGCCTGGTGTCTCAAGTGCACCACTGAACCCTGCCCGATCAGGCATGTGCTTGCCTTGATCTTGAAACCTGCCCTCTGCAGTGCATTCAAAACTTCCCAGAGGTGGTGCAGATGTTCCTCCCAAATGACATTGAACACTGCAATGTCATCCAGTCCCATCACCACCTGGTTAACCAACCTCTGAAAGGTGGCAGGGGTATTCTTCAACCCAAAGGGCATCCCCCAGGGTGGTGTGGCTTGCCGGTACAACATGGCGGACGCGTCTTTATTTGGCTCCACCTCATATCCCAACAATCCAATACATTTATTCGACTAAGTTGTGCATCCGCAGATACGAGCTCTGGTGGATCACTCAGCAAACCCCCATGGAGTCCAGCGGAACGAGAATATTGCCAGAAGCCCATCGATTGGGATGCTGGAATCAGGAGCCAGGCCAGGGGGAGGTGCGGGCAGCCTGGGAGAAACCTGCTCTGAGCGACTGTTTGAGGCAGCTGAAGTGAGGGCTGACAGCGCATGCTGAGCTGTCTACGACTCAACCAAATAGCAAGGGAGAGCTACATAAGGTGTTACCAGAGGTGAGAGGAGCTTGGAGGCGTGGTGCCAAATAGAACCAAAAGAGCTGTCTGCCCGTGGACGGAGCAGATAATGCTGCCTGGCCAGTAAAAGGAGCAGGGCAGTGGACAGCAATTATGTCATATTGCACCGGGTCACAAATACAAGTGACTCCCATGATGGTGTGAGAGCAGGGGGCAGGAAAAAAGAGACGCTGCCCGAGGTGTAATTGGACGTACAGTACAACACAGCAGGAGCTGAGAGAACTCCTGACATCGTGGTGCTCATCTGCCGCGGAGTTGGCTGCCGGCCGAGACCCCTGTGGTGCAGCATTATAGACGGCGACTGGTGCGAAGGATCAGTAAACGGCTGCACTTCCAAGAGTGACAGACACAGAGGAGCACTGAGGCCTGAAGAGATGGTGGTGGCCGCAAGACAAGCTAAAGGAAGGTCATTATGAGCAAGTTGAGGCCTTGATACAGCGATCTAAGGGAAGTAGGCTGGGGTCATGAGGATGCAATAACCACAATTCAGGGTGTAATATAAGTCCTAGGCAGCATGCAGCACTAATCCTGCCAGAGATAGAGCGCTCAGACACTTACACATGAGACAATATAGGAGCACCCCTATGCTAAATTTCTCCCGGCTTTGAGAGCCCATGCATAAGAACCCACATCAGTAGGGAAGCTGCCTGGTGGTAGCCCAGAACATTCTCTGAGGAATAGGCACATAGATGGAGATATTCGTCAACAACTGTTCACTGCCGCACAACAAGTGTGATACACTGCAGAAGAGCGAAACTGGCTCCATACACGGGAGGTGACGACAAATCTTACTAGAGGTCATAACAAAGGGCATTGTGCAGCCTACCCAGAAGCATGCCATTGACTCCTGCTGATCACATTAAGATAACATGAAATTTGAGTGCCTAATTAGACAGATGGGTCACACTAAAAGTACTGAGCCGAGAGCCTCCTTGCAGAGCACAGGTCCAGGAGACATGGACGAAATGCAGTCACTAGCAGAACAGAATCCCCCAGATGACTGATTTGAAGCTATCTTGAGTGCCATAGAGCAATCCAGGGAATCGGTGGAATCTAAAATCAAAAAAGTGTTGCTGGATCTCGTTCTGCTGCACACAGATCACTGGAAACTGAAAGAGTGAGTAGTTACGAAGGAACAGAATATCACAGAAGTGAAACCTGCCACGGACTTCTTTGAGCAGAAACAGAATGCACATGAAGCCCAAATACCTGGAAGAAAGAGTGAAAGATGTGGAGGGCCACTCCAGGAGGAACAATGTGTGCCTGGTCGGACTGCCCGAGGGAGCGAAGGGTCAGGACACAGTAGCCTTTCAGCAACAATGGCTTTACAAAATGTTGCCTTCCTCCCAATTTTCCCTGTTTTTTACTATAGAAAGAACTCATTGTGCCCCAGGAAGGAAACTGGCACCAGGCTCAGGAGCACGGCCACTTATCTTTAAAACGTAACACTACAGAGAGAGGGATATGATCCTACTTGAAACTAGGAATCTGCCCATGGTCATATTCGAAAACATGAAAATGTTGTTCTTTCGGACTGCACAATTAAAGACCAGCGTCAATCGGGCTCATTCCTGCAAATTAAACAGAAACTTCAACCGCTGGACATCTCATAATCCCTACTCTATCCAGAAAATTACACCTGGTATCCAATGGGAAAGCCACAGGATAGGTTGGACTACTTGGAGCCCACAGGCCAGTTCTAGGGTCCATGCCAAACGAGCACAACAAGCACCAGGAATGGCGATGCCAAAAGTACCAAGAATCGGCGGCTGTGGCCCAGGAAGCAGAAATTTGGCCTCGCAAAAGCACCAGGCCCAGATCAATTCAGACAGGAGAGGTGGTAAGCAGTCCGGATAGTGGAGAGAATGCCTGAGGCTGCAGAGTTGACCAACAAAGAAGACACCCCACCCCAATCCTCGGAAGATGAGGACTCGTCAGCAGCTGGGTTATCATAGGTTGTGTCAATGGGAATGCCGGATGTTATGCCACAGACTTCAGATAACATTGCATGAAGGTGAAGGTGGGTGTTTGCACTTTGGAACGTTTAGAAGACTGCAACTTGTGGACATTTGGTATAGTAACTATTGATCCACTTTATTTGCTGTGCGATATGTATAATAGGTAGCATGTCTACACTCACAAGTGGCACCAAAGGGTTATTCTCCGATATATGCAACCCTGTATTCATGGATAAGACAAAATGAGGAATTCTATAGTGGCTTGCCTCACGCAGCAGTACACCTCACATTTTCCCTTATACAGGGAACTAGTTGGTTTCACAGGTATTTTCTCTTGACCAGGTTTTGATAGCAACCTATGTTGATGGGGGCAACTCTCGTAGTGTTTCTTTTTTGCCATGTTGGCTCACTCCCTTTCCCATTAGCTGCAGTGGCCTACCTGAGGAGAATGGGCAACAAACTAATGCACTGCCGCCTCATGCATATGGCTTTGCGCACAGGCCAGGCTACATTCCATGTGTACATAATATAGAGCCATGGCAGACTATACAATATTCATTTGGAATGTGCGGGGCCTCCACACACAATCACGCAGATATGTGGTATATTCCTACCTTAAAAGACAGAATGTGCCTATTGCCCTTCTACAAGGGATGCACTTAAATAAAGTTGAAAAGGTCAGGTTACAAAGGAAATGGAGGGGTAAGGTGTATGCCACTGATTAGTCGCTGTTTGCATGGGTGGCCCTAATCTGGATCGACCAGGCACACACTTTGCAGTTGAAGAGACCCTTATAGATGGGGATGGTAGATATGTGTTTCTAAAAGCTAGATTAGATGGGAGTCACATTTTATTAGGCACTATATATGCCCCTAAAACAGATCAACGGCAGTTCCTTTGAACGCTGTCCCAAATATTGAGAACATGGTGTGACATATAGTGGTTGAGTGGAGTGGATTATAACAGTGTCATAGATAATAGCTTAGAATGATCCTTTCCCCCTCTGAAAGGTACACCGACCGTGCACAAAACAAAAGTGTTGAGGGACTGGTTGCATGGGTGGGATCTGACAGATATCTGGAGGAGAAACATTGTTTACATCGCGGTATTTACACCGCAATACCTTAACAACGCAGGTATTACAACAGAAGATATTACAATGATTTGCAATAGATGGCGCTCTAACCTAAGGAATAGTATGATTTACTATTCCAACACCTTCCCTACTGTATGGAGACTAGAGTTGGAATAGTAAATCATACTATTCCTAAGTTCAGCGCCCTCCAATGCAAGTTGTTGTAACAACTTGCTTTGTAATGCCTGAGTTGTAAAGGTATTGCGGTGTAAACACCGCGATGTAATGTCAGACATTCATCTGGAGGCATCGAAACCCCGGAGTGAGGGTGTGTTCATTCTACTAAGTCCCCCATGACTTGCATGTCCAACTGGATAGGTTTCTGGGCTCCCCCTCACTGCTCCCTTACATTACTGGCTCTGATTACAGGGGTTGCACACATTCTGACCACAACCCACAATATGTCACAGTGGCATGGGAGTGCGGGATCCCTGGCATCCCTACATGGTGGTTGCAGCTGGCGATGCTGGAGGTCCCAACCTTCTGTGATGTAATAGGGGAGGCCATTAGTGAATATTTTACGTATAACACTGGGTCTGCTTCGTCCCCCATGGTGGAGTGAGATGCTATGAAAGTTACATTGCGTGGGAGGTGTCTGCGGCTGGGCTGTGGCCAGAAGAGACAGGTAGAAAAGGAATTAATGTAGTGGAAAAAGCATTAGAAACACAAATGACAGAGCGGGTACCAGACTCCACTTCACTGTTAGAGACAAGTCAGAAGCAAACAGACCACCTAGAGTGCCAAAGCTGTTTGAATTTCGCAGCACACTCATGCTGAAGTCGATCAAGCTGGACCCTTATAGGCTTGGTTGGTCAAGCAGGACCAATCCATTGGTACTATCACTGCGCTTCGATCCATGGGAGGTAGCCTAATGTATACACAGCATGAAATACACAGCGAATTAACTAAATATTTCACCCAACTATACAGATCTGCTCTACGTGCCCCAGTGAATAAAATTCATGCTTTTCTTGATGGCCTCATTTTCCCTATTCTTACACCTGAGCAACGTAGAGAACTTGAAGCTCTGCTCACATTAGAGGAGGTGAGAGGCACAATAAGGGCATTGCCATCTGGTAAGGTCCCAGGTCAAGACGGTCTCCCCACAAATTCCACAAAACATATGTGGATCTTCCTAGACCACAGCTAATCAAGGTACATAAGGAGGAATTAAAAAACAGCTCTCTCCTAGCTTCTCTGACAGAGGCAACTCTAGTCACGCTCCTAAAACCTGATAGGGAGCCCATGTACACAAGCGCATACTGGCCTTTAGCGTTGCTGAATGGAGACTACAAAATACTGGCAGGGGTTCTTGTGGGTGGGCTAGCACCAGTCATTCCACATCTGGTCCATCATGACCAGAACAGATTCGTCCTGGCCTGTATCACGTCCCTTAATATACATAGGCTCTTCCGGGTAATGCACAATGCCACAAAGGTCTAGCCGGCAGCTGGCTGTCTAGTACTAGACCCTGAAAAATACTTTGATCCTGTTGAATGGCCTTATATGTTTGAGGTGCTGGGACGATTTGGAGTCAGGCTGTACTTCTTAAATGTATTTAAACTATTATATGGGGCACCTGCCGTCAATTCGGGACTCTGTTCTTGAGACCAATACCTATAAGGAGGGGAACTAGACAGGGGTGTCCTCTTTCCCTGCTAATCTTTTAATTGGCTATAGAGCCCCTGGCAATGGAATTACGCCAGTCTGCAAATGATTATTATTATTATATTATTATATATTTTATAGAGCGCTTGGTTACACCAGCAGGTGTGTCCCTGCGCTGGTTGCTACAGTTGCTTCCATTAGCGTCTAGGTCTGTTTGTGAAAAGGACTCCTACTTCGAGCACTGCGGATTGGGGAACAGGACTGTTTTGAGCTCTCTACAGAATGTGAGCTCCGATGATTCCAAGCGCAGCCTTTCTGGCAGCTTGTTCCATAGCCTAGCGGTCGTGGCTCTAAAAGATTTTCCACCTATTCTTGCTCTTTCTACCTTCGGGACCTGCACCTGCCCTGTGCCACAGGATCTTAGCTGGCGGTTGGGCTTGTACCGCTTCAGATAATTATGCTGTTACCTAGGGCCTCTCCCATGGGGGATACGATGTCCTATACAGAGGGCCTTGAACGTCACCCGTTCCCTAATAGGGAGCCAATGAAGGGTCCTCAGAGCTTTTTGTGATGATGCCCTTCTGGGTAATTGTAGGATCAAGCGGGCCGCCTTATTTTGTATACGTTGCAGTCTCGAGAAGCATTTTTCGCTGGCCTCTAGATATAGTACATTTCCATAGTCCAGCCTGGATGTTATCAGGGCATGGACTAGGGTCTGGCGTACCGGCATAGGCATGAGGTCCAGAGTTTTCCTAAGGGCCCGTAGTATACCAAAACAAGTGCCTGCCACTTGTTTGGTCTGGTGGTCGAAGGATACGTTTTTATCTAGCCAAACTCCTAGGTTTTTCACTAGATTGCTAGGTGTGGGCAGGTCACCCAGCTCATCTGGCCACCATGCTGAGGTCCACACTGATGGGGGTTGTAGTTAGGAGAGGAGAAGCATGCCACATCACTCTATGCCGATTATATCTTACTATAAACTAGGATGTCGGGGTTGGGCGTGGATTGGGGGAAATCTTGCCAGTTTCCCTTTACCCCAGGTGCAGATGAACCTCAGTCAGTGCTGGGTGATGTGGTGGTGACCCGGCAACCGGTCATGTTCTGATACCTGGGCGTAAGAGTATATCATACTGACCGGGACCTTTTAGACGGTAACCTCCCAAGAGGGGTTACCAATATAAGATCACACATGGACTTTTGGAAGACGTTTAATATGTCTGTTGCAGGTCGGTTGGCGCTTATTAAAATGATCATGCTACTCTGTTTGCTCTATTACTTTGCTAAACTCCCGCTATACCTGCCAGCTTCCATCTTCTGACCGCTGGAAGGAATGATTGAATAGTTCATATGGAGTAAAACGCGCTGCAGGATGGCGCTTGTAAGAATATACTTACCCCAGACGTAGGAGGGGGTTGGCTCTGCCTAATATGTAACGCTATTATTGTTGTTATTTGGCAGCGATTGGGTTAGCATTAGCAGAAGCCATTTTGTATTTAGAAGCTAATTTGTCCGTTTTGTGGAATCCATTTTGTATGTCTATCCGCCATTTCATATGCCATGTGCTACCACGTGCTCGCCATGTGCTCTGTCCTACCTTTCTGTCCCCTGCTCTAGTATTCTGCCTAGTGACAAGGTATATTTAGCCTTTCCTGTCTCTCACATGCCCAGTTGAGCTTGCAGCTGTCTTTGCAGCTGTTCATAGTTTGTAACTGACAGGATATGTTTACTAGAATTAGCCACTGTTAGCTCCACCCACTTGTTGACTGTAGGTTTTCTATATGATCATATATGTTCCTAAAACCTGTGTTTTGTACTTGCACCCCCTTCTTCTGAGCCCCTGTGTGGGTATAAAAGGACCATGCTCCTTCAATTCGGTGTGCTACTTCATACAATACCGAAGGGTGTTGTGTGAATGTAGTTCCACCTCATGAGGTTTAATAAACTCTCTATTTTCTATTCCAGTTTATGTGCCAACTTCTTCCTATTGGTCTGAGGACTCTGTGCAGAGAAGGGCGAACCCATTGCACTAGTAGGCCTTGCTGAGGCTCACCACCACGAATTGGCGCTTCCAACGTGGGGCTCATCGGCGACTCGGATGCCCAACGGAGTGGTTGAGATGAAGGATTGGAATCTTGCTTTGGACACGATCGCTGCCTGAGGAGACCCGAGTCTTGGCAACCACAGTGTTTTTCCTTTCATTCTGATCTGACCATCCAGGTGGTGCCGGTCCTCGACTGAGATCTCTTCTGTTGACTCACCGTGCAGTGACCATTTGGTCAATTTGGGAACTTGGCAGTTGGAATCTGGAAACCAAGTAATTGGTAAGAGTCGTTAAGTGCCGCTTGCTGTTGGGTTTTGATGCTTTGGATTGGTAAGGTAGTTTAGTAATGCTTACTGTGGCTTTAGATTTGTATGATTGGCCAATATTTGTATTTGGAAATTTGCAATATATAAATTGCAATTTATTTAGGCAGGTAATGAGGAGAATTTTCTCTATTTTGAATTGATTTAAATGGCACATCGTACTAAAGGTACCTTAATTGCTACTAGGATATAATACTGCATATTCTGCACTATTTTTGGCATGTGTTTCTAGCACACTCCGTAGGATGTGTTGCTTTTGTAGTGGTACCAATTTGAGACTCAATGAAGCACAACCCCCCGAAAGGGACGCCTAATAGGGATATGAATATTAAATATGGTATTTCTTCTATAATGTACAGCACGTTATGGAATAAATATACTTGTGAGGATTCTGAGTAGCGTTGGCCTATGCATGGGTCATTTGATTTGCGAAAGATTCAGTATGTGGAACAACAAATGTTTAAGTGAAAGGCTAGGCAAGATATGTTTGACTGTGTGCGAATGTGGGAGAAAGAAGCGCCTGAGCGAATGAAGCGTGAGCAAGCCTTGATTGAAAAAGAACAACGTAAGAGCATTCATGCGAAAGCATTAGAAATGAAAAATAAGGAACTGAAAGAAATTAAAGAGAGAGAAGATAGGGAGCGTTATTTATAGGTAAATGGCCAATATGCTGTTCGTAGACCTCCTTATCCTATTCTTAATAAACCCCAAGATGATTCTCTCTTATTAGATCATTGTCCACCTCTGTATACTCTTCCTTCTGCTCCTTATGAGTCAGATGAGGACTCTCATACAGACCAGTACAAAGCTCGAGAAACTCGCTGGATGTTATCTGCTGGGCGTGCGTCTGACATTAGAGCCGCTGCTCGTAAAGCCATTCGTAGTGTCGTAATTTGGCAGTACCTGAGTTAGCATTAAGCTCAGCTAAACGAACATTTCTGTTAACTTGACTAAACGTGTGGGGGCCATTTTGTATTTGGTGGCTTCCATTTTGTATGAACATGCGGCCTCGTGGTCAGCGTGCCCTTTTGTCCTTCCTTCATGCCAATGAACCTTTACCCTGCCCAGCAACAGGCTATTTTTAGCAATGGTCAGTCTTGCGCATGCGTACATCTGATCTTTGGACTAGAGAGTGGTCACTCCTTAGGAATGTTCCTCCCGACTGACCAGTGGTATTAAACCCCTCCTACATGTTGGCTGTGTTCCAAAAATGCCCTTATATGTACCTAAAACTGTTCTAATGTATACCACCTACCTTTTTATTGCTGTTAAACTGTATAAAAGAGGTCGCGCACCGATGTTCGGTGTGATACTTCTTGCATTGCCGAAGGGTGCTGTAGGAATGTACCACCACCCCATGGGGTCCTAATAAACTTGTCTCTTTGCATTTTCAGTTTCCGTGCCAACTTCTGTTTTATGGTATCCGAGTGTTTCTGCAAGTATGTAGACCTGATAGAACCCGATACCACAATTGGCGACCACGAAGGGACTCATCGGCGACTCGGATGCCCGAAGGAGAGGTCACGACGAAGGATTGGAAACTCGCTGTGGACGCGTACGCTGCCACTGAGTGACCCGAGTCTTGGCACCCACGGTGTTTTTTTCCTTTCCTTCTGATCTGACCTTCCAGGTGGCGCCAGTCCTCGACTGAGATTCTGATCGTTTGGCTTGTCGTGTAGTGCCTGTTTTGGCTGATTCGGCTACGGAACTTGGCAGTTGGAATCTGGACACTTTTGAAGATATTTGGTAAGCTTATGTTTGGTAAGGTAGTCTATTGACACTTACTGTGGCTTTTTGAATTTGAATTTTAATTTGTATGAGTTAGCTAACGTTTGGTCCTATGATTTGAATTATATGTGGAGTGCACCTCACATAGGCAGGCATGTAGGGATATTTCTCTGCTTTTGAGTTTGTTTGAACGGCACATCGTGCATAAGTACCCTTAAGTGCCATTTTATGTAATATCGCGTTTTTCCATGATATTTTGAACATGCCTGTCCTCAGCACACTCCGAGGAATGTGCTGCTTTGGAAATAGTACCACTTATCGATTAAATGAATCTCAGCCGGCTCCCCCAGAGGGGACTCCTAATCGCGAAATGTACATTAAATTTGGCCTTCCTCCCATAATGTATAGCACGTTATGGCACAAATACACTAAACCTGATCATGAATTGCAATGGCCACTACATGGGTCATTCGACTTGCAAAAAGTCCAGTATGTAGAACAGTGTTTGCTTCAGCGCAGGTCTAGACAGGATATGTTTGATTGTGTGCGTATGTGGGAGAAAGCGGTGCGTGAACGAATGAAGCGTGCGGAAGCCTTGGCGGACAAAGAGCAGCGAAAGGCTGCTCGGGATAAAGCTTTACAGCTACAGGAGAAGGAATTGCAGGAACAGAAAGAGAAAGAGAATCGAGAACGTAACTTGCAGGTTAATGGTCCGTTTCCTATTAGACGTCCTCTTTATCCTGTCTTTACTAATGAATTAGATGATTTTTCATTGTTAGATCGTTGCCCGCCTCCGGATGTTCAGCCGACGGCTCCGGATGAGAACTCGGACGAGGATAGCCAGGATAAGCAGCGTACCAGGTTACATACCGAGCGTATGACGGAATTACGTTCGATTGCTCATATACTTAACAGTGATACTATAACTGTGTCAGGGGTTAATGATCTTATGAGTCAGTGGTCTGACATGGAACGGTTGTATTTTTTAAATCATTTTACAGATGAAGTTGTTGAGCGGTTTAGAAAACACTCTCCTGAGTGGGAACCTAAAGATATATCAGTTGGTCGTGAGAATTTTCGTAAAGGTATTTTTGCTCTTTCAGATGCGGACGAATTCTTCCGGCGGTTGGTTCAGTTGCGAGATGAGGCGACACGATTGCGAGCGGCGAACAAGGCATCAGAGCAATCAGCGTCTGGATCGACGGAAAATTCCCGAGTGTGCCCTATCTATGGATCAGATAAGAGTGTTGCGATTAATATTTTGCCTATGCGGGAAGCTGCACCTTTGTATGTCCGTCCTAAAGGGGATGGTATGGATGAGGATAATACGTCTAAGGATTCAAGGGGCTATTTTATATATAATTGGGTTTATACGCCATGGAATAGAGCAGATGTTATGGCACTTAAGAATGCTTTGCCTGACCCCCGTAAAAATCCAGCAGCTTTCTATGAAGGTGTGGAGGGTGCTATTTCTTCGTGTATTATGACGTTAGTTGATATCGATCTTTTCTTTGGGCTAATATTGCCTCCTGATATGTGGAGGGTGATTCGTAAGTTTGACGATCGAACGATATTAGGTGCAGATTGGAAGGACATAGTGAGAGCTGATTCAGATAGGGAACCTGCATGTAAACCGTGTCAGTTGATTTTAGAATTACCAACAGCTATCTTGAATAAATTAAAAACGCTTATCCCCCCTAAGAAAATAGATTGGACAGTGTTAGCGTCTTGTAAGCAGAAGTCAGACGAATCGGTTTCTGATTTCTTTTCACTTTTGAGGAAGCATTCCATGATTACAGTGGTCAATCATTAACAGAGGACATGGGCAGGCACTTATTCGTAGATAAGTATGTGGCTAATCTCCTACCGGAGATTGCAAAGCGATTAAAGGCTAGTGAAAGTTCATGGACCACGGCAACGCCTGCCTCCTTATTAACTATGGCTCAGTATTATGAACGTCAGGAACTAGAGGCTAAAGAAAGTAGTGATAAGAAAGCGAAGGACTTAAAGACGAAAGTGATATTGGCACAGGTGTGTGCTACGCAATCGAGAGGGAACGATAGGGGTAGACGAGGATCGTATGTTACGTCTCCCCCTCGTTCCGACATTTCTGAGGATCAGTGTGCATACTGTAAGCAGTTTGGACATTGGCTCGCAGATTGTCCGGTACTTCGTGAACAGCGTAGTCAGAGGGGTCGATGAAGTGGAAGGTCACGGAATAGTTATTCAGGATCAAGAGGTGGAACGAATGATCGTGGTAGGTTTGAAGAGAGGGGTCGTGGTCAGGTTGAACATAATACTTTTGATCGGCGGAATCAATACCAGATAGCTGGAGGAGAAAATACTGAGTCACAGGATAATAGATATGCATAGGATTGCGTAGGTTGGGGTGTGGAATCGGTTGAAGTACCAGTCGATCAAAGGGGTCCATATATATAAGCACATGTTTTGGGTTCTACTGATCAGTTTCTGGTCGACACAGGAGCTACTCGTAGTGCTCTGTCTAAACACTTGGTTCCAAGGGCTCCCCTGTCTGGCAAAACGATTACAGCAATAGGGTTCGATGGAACACCTTCACTAAGCCCATTGACTCAACCCCTTACATTTCATGTTGATAAATTTACTGCCCCATGTCCGTTTTTATTGTCTCCAAATACACCAGATAATATTATGGGACTTGATATGCTAAAGCATTTTCGTGCAACAATACGCTGTGCCCCTGAAGGGGTGCGGGTCATTTTGAATGAAAACTACCCAGAAATTGAGAGATCGTGCCTCATGCAAGAGGCCGACGCATTAGCTTCCCTTCCAAGTACGTTATGGGCTACTTCTGATACTGATGTGGGTCAAATGATTATTCCTCCTGTGCGCATTACTGTGAAGGAGGGAGCGGTTTTACCTCGTGTTCCTCAGTACAAGATCTCTAGAGAAGGCGAAATAGCTTTGATACATATTGTGAATGACTTGATAACGGCAGGGGTGGTGGAGGAAGTTCCCTATAATGTTTGAAACAGTCTAATTCTTCCGATCCTAAAGAAAGACACAGATACTAAGATCTATCGTTTTATTATTGATTTGAGGGAAATTAATAAGATAGTTGTACCGCAGTATCCAGTAGTATCTGACATTACCACCTTACTTACTTTGGTTCCACCCACGGCTACTACATTTACAGTGATTGATTTGAAAAACGCTTTCTTTTCAATCCCTATTCATCCTGATAGCCGATATTTGTTCGGCTTTACATTAAATAATAAATCTTATAGTCCTAGCATTTACAGTCAGGCTTTGAAAAGACAACTTGATTCATTTGATTTGCAGTCTGGGGTGGCACTAATCCAATATGTTGATGACATTTTGCTTGCAGCGGACACACAGGAGCAATGCGAAGAGAGTACACTCTCCCTGCTTTCTTTCCTTGCGGAACACAATCACAAGGTTTCGAGGAAGAAGCTACAATATTGTAAACCAAAGGTGACATATATTGGTCATCTTTTGTCTAAGGAGGGACGTGCATTAAGATCAGACCGAATTCAAGCAATCTTAGATACACCAGTCCCTTGCACGCAGAAGGATGTTCGTGCTTTCATAGGTTTGACGTCCTTCTGTAGGCAATGGATACTAGGATTTTCGTGCATTGTCAAACCTTTGTTAGCGTTGCTGTCCAAAACTGCACCACTCCCCCTCGAATGGACGGACGAATGTCAAAATGCTTTTGAACAACTGAGACAAGCTCTTTGTTCTGCGCCAGTGTTAGGTACACCAGATTATACAAAGCTCTTTACACTGTATGTACATGAGAAGGATGGGTGTGCATTGTCAGTCTTAGTACAGTTACACGGAGATAAACGGAGGCCTTGCGCATACTTTTCAGCGGTACTCAATCCTGTGGCTCGAGGACTGCCTGGATGCCTTCGAGCAGTTGCAGCAACAGCAGTAACTATACGGCAGAGTGAGGGAATAGTTTTGTCACACAAATTGTTGGTGTTAGTTCCCCATGCAGTAGATGCTTTGCTGAACCAAACGAAAACGCAACATCTAACCAGTGCCCGTTTAACGGGATACGAATTAACACTGTTGGCGCCACACATTACATTGAAGAGGTGCGCCACTTTCAATCCCGCTACTTTATTGCCATATCCTGTTACTGAGACCCAGGAGGAAGAACAACATGATTGTGTTTTTCTGACTGACGAACAAACAAAGGGTTGTGTCGATTTACAGGACACGCCACTTCCTGACGTAGATGGGGAACTGTGGGTTGATGGATCGTGTGTGAGATTGCCAGATGGTACGGCTTCCGCAGCCTATGCGATCACGACACTTAAGACAGTGGTAGAAACAGCACGAATACCACAAAAATCTGCTCAAGTGGCTGAATTGATAGCCTTAACGAAAGCATGTGAGTTAAGCGCTGGTCTATGTGTGAATATCTATACTGATAGTCGTTACGCCTTTGGAGTAGCGCACGATTTTGGCCTACTCTGGAGGGAACGAGGGTTTATGACCTCACACGGAACACACATCATGTACGGAGAGTTGGTATGCGACCTCCTGAATGCACTATTATGTCCAAAGAAGGTGGCGATAATAAAATGTAGTGCACATAAGAAAGTGACAGACAAAATAGGGCAAGGAAATGCTTTTGCAGACCGCATAGCGAGAGAGACTGCTATGTTGCAAAATGACTCCCCTATGTATGTGGTGAGATCGCAAGCCGAGCGATGGCATGATGCTAGAGAAGAAATTCTAGACATACAAAAGTCAGCATCTAAAGTAGAACTTGCAACATGGGCAACAGAGGGAGTATTGGATGATGAGGGTTGTTGGAGAAGCAAAGACATGGCGAAATGGAAATTGCCTGCTGCTTACTTGCAAGCAATGGTTCAAATGACGCATGGGCTGGCACATATTGGAGCTCTTGCAATTACGAAATTGCTTACACGAGTTTGGGAGCATCCTGAGATTGCCAGCACGGCTAGGAGAGTAGTGCAGACCTGTCTGATATGCCTACAGTACAATACTGCTAAAGGGACCTCTACTCCTAAAGGAGGGTTTTTCCACCTCCTGCACCATTCGAAGTACTGCAAATGGACTATATCCAACTGGAGCGCTGTAATAACCTCAAGTATGTCCTAGTGGTGGTATGTGCTTTTAGTAAATGGGTTGAAGCCTACCCCACAAAGGACAATACAGCATTAACAACAGCTAAGGTATTACTAAAAGAGTACTTCCCACGTTATGGTGTTTGTAAATTCTTGTGGAATGATAATGGTCCTCATTTTGTTGGGAAGATAGTGGAGCATGTCCTGAAAGGATTGGGAATTAGACAAAAATTCCACGCTGTATTCCACCCGCAGTCAGCAGGTCTAGTAGAAAGGTATAATGCGACTCTGAAGCTGAAGCTAGCAAAGATCGTGGCATCCACGTCTTTGAAATGGCCGGATGCTTTGCCATTGGCATTATTGTCTATTAGATCAGTGCCACACTCTCGAACTGGCCTCTCACCCTATGAGGTGGTGTTTGGAAGGCCCATGAATATCTGGGGAGTTCCAAAGCCTCGTTTGATACATGATGTGCCTTGTATAATGATGAACGATTATTTGGCACGATTAACAAATGATTTACTTTCTATTCATCAACAGGTTCGAGAAGCGCTCCCCGACAATTCCATTGGAGAGGCTCACAATCTTCGTCCTGGCGACCATGTCATGATCCGGGTGTTTGAGAGATCCAGCAGTTTGGAGCCGAGATGGCGTGGCCCTGAACAAGTGCTGCTGGCAACGCGAACGGCTGTGCGAGTCACGAATAAGAAGCGGTGGATACATTCAACGCACTGCCGACGTGTCTCTCCGGATCTGGTGAACTCTGAAGTGCTGTCCGATTACAGAGACATCTTGAATGCAGAGAAAAGCCCAGCTGTTATGCCCAACGAGTCGGAGGGAGCCTTCCCGGACCACGCTATTTCTGGCGGAGTGAAGTACAATCTACGGCCAAGGAAATAATAAATGTTTGTATTTTTGTGACTGGTTGGTAACCGTTCCGAGGTTTGTGAAAACGGAAGCCGGGAATATCAAGGGGGGGGATCAGTTCTGTCCAGTGTAGCGACACCCGTCTTGAATCTCGGAGAAGACACCAGCGGCAGCCTCGGTTCTCAGCACCACATTCTTATTTTTAGTTTGGTTTTTGAAACTTTCGTTCTTTGTACTATGGCACCTATGACATTGAGAAATAGAAAATGTTTGGGTGCAGTTCTTTTTGCTACGACTATGGTGGTAATAGCAGTAATAGCTTGGACTATAGAAAGACTGTTTCCTGCACGGGACTATTTACTGCCTACCACTCCAATTCCATCTGAACATTTCCATTTTACTTTGCCCTATCATGAGGAGAGACATAGACAGACTTACTTAAATAACAGTTTCATTCAAATTCTACATCACACACACAATATGACAAATACATCCAACTGTTGGGTTTGTGGGATGTTACCGGGACGTCAAAAGAAAGGAGGAACACCTCTTATTCCTCTTCCATTTTCCCACAATGGTTCATGTAATGCTTGGTACACACTTCTCTTTACATTAAGATGGCCAACAAAAGGTGGACTACTTTTTCGATTGAACAAGGTTTGCTATAACGATCGAGATGGCTATCCACAAGCAGAAGGAACTAAATTTGAGTGGGAAGAATATCGACCGGACAATGTATCTACGCCTCGTATCTTCACCAATCAGAGACTTACAAATATGACCAGTTTACATGTAATTACAGTTATTGATACAAAAGCAGACCTTTGTATTAGGAATAAGGGAACAATTCCGGTGGGGAGAAGTGAATGCAATGTTACTCTTGCCTTTGATACACCCAATGGTGTTTCATTTGTGGCCTCACGAAACACTTACTTTATTTGCATTAATAAAGGTTATCATCGTCTTCCTCTTGGATGGTTAGGTACATGTTATATATCTTTTGTATTACCCCCTGTGTTTATTGCCCCACCTATGTACCATAATGATTTTGTATTGTATCATGATTTTATATTGAATAGAGTTAAGAGAACATTGGGTATTGATGATGTCGACCAAACCGACACCTCACTACAACAATATGTGGATTTTAATTTAGGGTTGTTCTCTTTTGTAGGTGCTGCCCTAAACAGCAGGAAAATTAGACGGTTAACACGTGTTGTGGAGGCAGTTGCTAATGAAACTGCTTCCGCTTTAGGGAATATAACTGAAGAGCATCAGATTACAAGAATCGTTATGCTTCAGAACCGGATGGTTCTGGACGTAGTGTTAGCTGATCGTGGGGGTGCATGCCGCATCATCGGAAGTAGTTGTTGTGTTTATGTGCCAGATAATTCACCATCTGTGTATGATGCTATCTCTAGGTTGCACAAAATTGCCTCTGAAATTCACACTGACAATGGTACTTGGACTTTTTCTACCTGGTTTTGGGCTCTGTTTAGTACCTGGGGTTGGAAACTGCTAACTGTTCTATGTGTGATTATTGGGATATCTTTGTTCTGTTGCCTATGTATTCAATGTGGTCCTACTTTATGTACTGTATGTATTACAGCCTGTATCCCATCCAAACGAGCTATTGCTAAAAATGTACAGATGAGTAATGCTGAAGTCAAGCAAATTATGCTGATCGATATTAATGATGAACATTCGGATTACTTCCATTATGAGGTAGCTTCAGCTAAACGCTAAAAGGGTCGTCTGTCGTAATTTGGCAGTACCTGAGTTAGCGTTAAGCTCAGCTACACGAACATTTCTGTTAACTTGACTAAACGTGCGGGGGCCATTTTGTATTTGGTAGCTTCCATTTTGTATGAACATGCGGCCTCGTGGTCAGCGTGCCCTTTCGTCCTTCCTTCATGCCAATGAACCTTTACCCTGCCCAGCAACAGGCTATTTTTAGCAATGGTCAGTCTTGCGCATGCGTATATCTGATCTTTGGACTATAGAGTGGTCACTCCTTAGGAATGTTCCTCCCGACTGACCAGTGGTATTAAACCCCTCCCACATGTTGGCTGTGTTCCAAAAATGCCCTTCTATGTACCTAAAACTGTTCTAATGTATACCACCTACCTTTTTATTGCTGTTAAACTGTATAAAACAGGTCGCGCACCGATGTTCGGTGTGATACTTCTTGCATTGCCGAAGGGTCCTGTAGGAATGTACCACCACCCCATGGGGTCCTAATAAACTTGGCTCTTTGCATTTTCAGTTTCCGTGCCAACTTCTGTTGTATGGTATCCGAGTGTTTCTGCAAGTATGTAGACCTGACAGAAACCGATACCACAGTAGTACTATCACTGCCTCTGAACTTCTCGATAGTGTAAAAGATTGGCAGGAAAGGGAGCAAATATATTTTACCGATACATTTGCTGCAGAGGTTAATGAGCGGTTTAGGAAATATTCGGTAGAAATGGAGCCCGATGATGTAGCAAATGATTGTAAGCAACTACGTGAAGGTCTTTTTGTCTTTTCCCAGGTGACGGACACAATCAGACGTTTGGTTAAACTGCGTATTGAAGCAGTCCGTTTGCGAGAGGAGAAAAAGGCTTCAGACGCAGCTGCACAACCATCCGAAATCAGCATGGCACAAGCTTCGACTCCCGAAACAGATAAGAATGTTGTAATTAATGTGAAACCCATGCGAGAAGCCATGCCTTTATATGTTCCACCTAAAGGAGCGGGTAAAAGTGATGATAAGACTTCTACAGATGCAAAGGGTTATTTTATTTATAATTGGGTTTACACTTCTTGGAATAGAGCAGATGTCATGGCTCTTCAAACTGCATTACCTGATCCACGAAAGAATCCAGCAGCCTTTTATGAGGAAGTTGAGGGTGCTATTAGCTCTTGTACTATGACTTTGCCTGATATTGATCTGTTTTTTGGACTCATATTACCGCCTGATATGTGGAGAACTGTGCGTAAAGTTGATGATCGCACGACATATGGAGCATTATGGATAGATTTAGAGCAATTAGATGAAGAAAGAGAACCTGCACAGAAACCATGTCAGTTAATATTAAATCTTCCGGCAGCTATATTAGTTAAGTTAAAGACGATTATTCCCCCTAAAAAGATAGATTGGACAGTGTTAGCGTCTTGCAAGCAAAAGGCAGATGAATCAGTTCTGACTTCTTCACACGCTTGAAGAAGCATTCCATTATTTTAGTGGCCAGTTATCGACAGATGACACGGGTAGACATCTGTTCGTCGATAAATATGTCGCAAACCTTTTGCCAGGAAGAGCTAGTCGCCTAAAGGCTAGTAAGTGTTCATGGACTACCTCTTCTACGGTTGCTTTTTTAACTTTTGCTCAGTATTATGAACAACAGGAATTAGAAGCTAAAGGTAATGAGAATAAAAAGACTAAAGAATTAAAAATGATGAAGATTATGTTGGCTCAGGCTTATGGTCCGCCTTCTAGAGGTAATAATAGAGGTGGACGAGTATCTTATTGTTCGTCTCTTCCTTCTTATACTCGATCAAATTTGTCTGTTGATCAGTGTGCGTACTGCAAGAAATTTGGACATTGGGTTAATGAGTGTCCAGCATTGGCTGCTCAGCAGTATCCATGTGGTCGGGGACAAATGCGAAATCGTTCAGGAAACTCAGGGCTTAGAGGAGGCAAAGATAATCGTGCTAGGTCTGATGCTAATACACGTGGACAGGATGGGTTTAACGCTTTTGATAAATGGAATCAGTATCAAATGTCTGATTATACGCCGTCTGATTTAAACGATTCTGCTTATGCATAGGATTGCCTAGGATGGGGTAAGGAATCAGTCAAAGTTCCAGTAGATCAGAAGGGTCCCTATGTTACAGCACATGTTTTGGGTTCTACTGATCAGTTTCTGGTTGATACACACTTGGTTCTTAGGGCTCCCGTGTCTGGCTTAAATATTACATCAATAGGTTTCGACGGAACACCTTCCCTTAGCCCACTATCACAACCACTTGCATTCCATGTTGATAAGTTTACTGCTCCATGTCCGTTTTTGCTTTCTCCAAACACACCAGATAATATTGTGGGTCTTGATGTGCTCAAATATTTCAAGGCTACGATACGATGTTCTCCGGAAGGAGTACGGGTTATTTTGAATACCAACTACCCCGTGATTGAGAGATCCTGTATTGTTAAAGAGGATATTGCATTAGCTTCACTCCCTAGTACCTTGTGGGCTACTTCAGACACTGATGTAGGGCAAATGGTTATTCCGCCAGTGCATATTAGAGTCAAGGAGGGTGCTTCATTGCCAAGACTGCCTCAGTATAACATTTTGCGAGAAGGAGAAGAAGCACTTACACGCATTGTACATGATTTGATTAAAATGAGGGTTGTGGAAAAATTTTCTTACAATGTTTGCAATAGTCAGATTCTTCCCATTTTGAAAAAAGATACCGACGCTAGGATTTACAGATTCATTCTACCCACCTTCTTAGCATAGGAAGCAACCTATGGATTAATACGGACCCTGTGTTAAAGAATTTATTGGAACTAATGAACTAAATTAGTCTGTAAAGGCTGTACTGAATATTACTTGGATTGTAATATGGTCACAACATCCTTTACCCAGTCCTCACCTTTTCCCAATCACACCTATCCCACTTAACTGTCTCCCTTCTTTGTCACCTTGAGCGCGTCGAAATGTCACTATGTGGATAATACATGTGAATTATCTAGAAAGTTTATTACTGATTCAACTGAGACTCATGCTCTTCAGTATATGTATGACCCAATGAAGCAATTGGCCTACGTTAACTTTCTACTTTTAACACTTCTTATGATAATGATATCGAACACTGAACATGTGTGAATAAATACTTTTGTACTGCACAGAAGATGCTTTAAATAATTCATTAATGTGAAGATTTTTATGATATAATCTGTGTAACAATCATTAGACTCTGACCAATACTTGTGTTCCCTCATACAATATGTCGACAACATCTTGTTGGCAGCCGATATGCCTGAGCAGTGTGAAAAATGTATTTTGTGTCTACTTTCTTTTCTTGCTACACACAACCATAAAGTATCACAGAAGAAATTGCAATATTGTAGACCGAAGGTTACCTACTTAGGTCACCTTCTGTCTAAGGAGGGTCGTGCACTTACACCAGATCTCAAACAAACAATTTACAACACACCAGTACCTTCCACCCAGAAAGATGTCCGCGCATTCATTGGTTTGACCTCATTTTGCAGGCAATGGATATTGGGTTCTTCACACATTGTTAAACCACCGCTAGCGCTTTTGACTAAAGACACTCCAATCCCCCTTCCATGGACAGATAAATGTCAGAATGCTTTTCTTCACTTAAGACACACTCTTTGCTCTGTGCCAGTGTTAAGCACACCAGACTACACAAAGGCTTTTACACTCTATGTACACAAGAAAGATGGGTGTGCATTGTCAGTTTTAGTACAGACACAGGGTGACAAGCAGCGCCCCTGGGCATATTATTCTGCAGTTCTTGATCCTGTTGCTTGTGCATTGCCTGGGTGCTTCCGTTCAGTTGCAGCAACAGCTGTGTCCATACACCAGAGTAAAGGGATAGGGTTGTCACATAAACTGTTGGTGCTAGTACCCCATGCGGTTGATGCCTTCTTGAATCAGACTAAGACGCAGCACTTAACTAGTGCTCGTTTGACAGGATAGGAACTGACACTGTTAGCCCCTCACATTACACTAGAGAGGTGTGCGACACTCAACCCAGCTACTTTGTTGCCATATCCTGTGACTGAGTCTCAATCAAAAGAGCCTCATGATTGTATATTCCTTACTGAGGAACAGACAAAGGGTTGCGTCAATTTGAAAGATATGGGTCCTGTTTGAAGTTACCAGATGGCACGACCTCAGCTGCATATGCAATCACGACACTTGAGACAATAGTGGAAACTGCTCGCATAACACAGACGTCGGCTCAAGCAGCTGAACTAATAGCATTGACACAAGCGTGTGAACTTAGCACTGACTTGTGTGTGAACATCTACACGGATAGCCGCTATGCTTTTGGAGTGGTAAATGATTTTGGCCTACTCTGGAAGGAAAGAGGCTTTGTTACATCCCACGGGATGCAGATAATGCACTGAGAATTAGTATATAATCTATTGACTGCACTTACATACCCAAACAAAATTGCTATTATGAAGTGTAGTGCACTAAAGAAAATCATTGACAAAATAGGAGAAAGCAATGCCTTTGCAGACCGCGTGGCCCGTGAGACTGCGATGCAGCGAAGCACTACATCCATGTACGTAGTGAAATCACAAGCTGAGCGTTGGCATGATGCTAGAGAGGAAGTATTGGATATACAGAGATCTGCCTCTGTGAAAGAACTTGAGCAATGGTCTAAAGAAGGAATGTTGGATGATGAGGGTTGTTGGCGTAACAAAGAAATGAATAAGTGGAAATTGCCTGCTGCTTATTTACAGCCTATGGTTCAAATGGCACATGGGCCGGCACATGTTGGAGCTCTAACGATAACTAAATTGCTCACACAAGCTTGGGAGGATCCAGAAATTGCCGGTACAGCGAAAAGAATAGTACAATCCTGTTTGATTTGTAGGCAGTATAATCCTGGAAAAGAGACACAAACTCCTACAGGAGGGTTTGCTACACCGACTGCACCTTTTGAAGTATTGTAGATGGATTACATCCAACTTGAACGCTGCAACAATATCAAATATGTCCTAGTTGTGGTATGTTCCTTTAGCAAATGGATAGAGGCATACCCTACAAAGGATAATACAGCTCTCACTACAGCAAAGGTGCTTCTGAAAGAGGTTTTCCCTAGATATGGTGTTTGCAAGCTTTTATGGAGTGACAACGGACCTCATTTTTATTGGGCAAGAGTATGTCTTGAAAGGATTAGGGATCAAACAGAAATTCCATGCAGTTTTCCACCCACAATCAGCAGGGTTAGTGGAGAGGTACAATGCTACTTTAAAATTGAAATTAGCAAAAGTACTTGCTTCCACGTCTCTGAAATGGCCAGATGCACAACCATTGGCATTGCTATCCATAAGATCGGTGCCACATTCACGATCTGGCCTTACCCCGTAGGAAATCATATTTGGAAGACCAATGAACATTTGGGGAGTTCCTAAGCCACACCCTGTACATGATATACCTTGTGTTCTGATGAATGATTATTTGGCACAGTTAACGGACAGTTTGATCTCTATTCATCAACAGGTTTGAGAAGCGTTTCCTGACAGATCTACAGGTAAGGCCCACGAATTCCGTCCTGGAGACCATGTGATGATCAAGGTCTTCGAGAAGTCGAACAGTTTGGAAACGAGGTGGCGAGGACCAGAGCAAGTATTACTTGCAATAAGGACGGCAGTTTGGGTGACGAACAAGAAGAACTGGGTCCACAACACACACTGCAAACGTGTGTCGCCTGCCTTGGTGGAACCTGCTGTGCTGACTGATCATCGAGAGATCTTGGAAACGGAGAAAGGCCACGCTATCTCACCTAGCGAATCTGAGGAAGTCTTCCTGGACCACACGATTTCTGGAGCATCGCGATACCACTTGAGACCGAGGAAAGAATCTGCAGTCCTGAAAAAGACTGGTTGAGCTACAGCCCTGGGTTGGTGAAATGGAGAGCCGATGTGGCAAGGGGGGGGATCAGTCCTCCAAAGTGACACCCGTCTTGGCCCTTGGTGAAGAAATCAACGGCTGCCCAGGGATAACAGCTCCAACGATTGTTTTAAATGACGAAAGTGATCATGGCTACAGAAAGATCAACTGTTTCCAAGATCTGTAGTAAAAGGATCATTTGTGTGATAGGGTTTGTTGTTGCTATTGTGGCATTGGCAGCAATAACTTGGGTTGTTGAGAAAGTGGCTCCTGCTCGACAATTGCTGATTGCCACTATTCCAGTACCGGTTGAGCATCACTACTATACGCTTTCCTATCATGAGCAGAAGCATCGACAATCCTACCAAAATTATACATTCATTCAGATGTTGCATCATACACACAATGCCACAAATACTACCGACTGTTGGGTGTGTGGGATGATACCTGCACATCAAAAGAAAGGGGGAACACCTTTTATTCCTCTTCCGTTTTCCCATAACGGTTCATGTCAAGCTTGGCATGCACTTTTGTTTGCTTCCAGAAAGCCTTCAGTAGGTCGGATTAACTTTTGTCTGATTAAAGTATGCTATCAAGAAAAAGATGGTTATCCTCAAGCTAAAGGGACTAAATGAGAATGGGAAGAGTATGAACCTGACAATATTTCGACACCATATGTCTTCACGAATATGAGAACTCTTAAGAATAATGGACCTTTTGTAATTTCTATGACCAGAGCTAAAGCAGTTTTGTGTATAAGCAGTGTTGGAAGAATTCCAGTGAGACGGAGTGAATGTATTTTGACATTGACTATTGAAGGAGCTAATAATAGTAGTTTCACATCTTTGCACAATACTTATTTTATCTGTGGTAATAAAGGATACTATCAATTACTTGCTGGTTGGTCTGGGGTATGTTACATATCATGTTTGTTACCACCTGTGTTCTTAGCACCTCATCGTATCATTGGGATTTTAAACTGTATAATGATATCTCAAAGAACAGATACAAACGAACAATAAGCACTGATGAGGTCGAGCAGACTGATACCACTTTGCAACAATATGTTGATTTTAATTTGAGTTTGTTCTTCTTTGTGGGTGCTGCATTAAACAGTAGGAAAATAAGGAGACTCACTCGTGTTGTGGAAGCTGTTACCAATCAGACAGCAATGGCACTTGGGAACAGTACAGAAGAACTGCAAATTGCAAGGATTGTAGCACTCCAGAACAGAATGGTGCTCGATATGATTCTGGCGAATCGAGGTGGAGCATGTTGCATCATCTGTAGCAGCTGCTGCGTGTTTATACCAGACCACTCACCTTCAGTATATATATATATATATATATATATACTAGAAGGTCAACTAAGTTCAGTCAATTTGAAACGCATAAACTGGTCCAACACAAATGAAAACGAGTGGTTTATGATAATGAAGGACACACTGAATGGTATAGGGAATGCAGCAACAAATGCGATTCATGCATGGTCTCTCTTCTTGACAAAATTAAAACAAAATCTGAAGCTACCTGTCATGAAAGCCGGCACAGACGGATCACAGAGAATACTTTCGAAAGAGCTACAAGAGCTGCGAAGGTCACTTCGACGATCGCGCAAGAAGTTGCAGTCTGTTGCCCACGGTGCATGTCAGTGGGTCACCTTTCGTGTGCAAAGAAAAATATATAAAAATGAGGTCTGGGAACAAAAAAGAATAACCAATGAGAGCTTTTGGTCCAAACTAATCTTCAGCTCAAAACTTCAGAACACAAATACATTTTGGCAAACAATAAATCAGCTAACAAAACCCTGTAACGCACTTACATCTAACGTGCAGGAATCCGAGTGGGCTGCGTTTCTCGCGACAAAGTTTACTGATATCTCGATAAAAACTCCAGGCAGTGATCCTTTTCCAAAATATTACAATAAAATATGCACTGTTAAAGAACAAGGGAGTCAGCTATCAACTAGTAATCTTCGCAATGCATCAAGTTCTTTGCTCCAGAATAATCCATATGCGGCAGAAGAGATAATTAAAATAATCAAAAAAGCGAAATCTAATGGGGCGCCAGGCCCGAACGGCATCCCTCAATCGGCATACAAATATGCACCGGAATTCTGGGGTCCACGTCTGGCTGAACTGTTTGCTGATGTGCAAACCTGCAACAGAGTACCTTAAAGCTGGCAAGGATCCATTTTCATGCCAATCTATAAAGGTGGTGAAAGATCAAACCCGACTAACTATCGTTTAATAGCGTCGCAGGACGTTGAGGCAAAATATTTTGCATCGCTTCTCTTAAACGACCTGGTTACTTGGACAGGTGAACGAGAGCTGATCCCCATTAACCAAACAGGGTTCAGAAAGGAGATTGGCACAACATCAAATATCCTATCCATAAATATGATTGCGGAAAAGTGCATGAGTAGCAAATAGGACTTGAACTTGTGTTTTATTGATCTTCAAGCCGCCTTTGACAGTGTAGATCGTAACCTATTATGGTCGAAACTGAGAACATGGGACATACCGGAGAGTATTTTGAGGGGTTTGCGATTATTTTATTCAGATACCTGGTCCCAAGTCAAAATAGGGGATGGTTCACGGCTGTAGAGAAAAGTCTTTACATCGATTGGCCTTAAACAAGGGTGTGTCCTTGCGCCTCATTTATTTAATCTTTTTATTTCAGATCTTTCTGGCAATTTAAATGCTTGTAATGCACATCCTCCGAAACTAGGTGATCTACAGCTCACACACCTGGCTTATGCTGATGACATTGTCCTCATGAGCCAAATGAAGGTGGGCCTAACCAGATTAGTAAAAGAACTCCCAGTTTTCCTGTCGGCAAACAAGTTGGCCTTAAATTTTACAAAAAGTAAAACAATGTTGATTACCAATCGCCGTGTTTCAAAACATGAAATTTGGTTAGACGGAAAACCGTTAGGAGAAAGTCTCAAACTATAAATATCTGGGCTTTTTTATAGATGACAAACTTGATTTAATAGACCAGAAGAAATATCTGACGCAAAGAGCAGGAGCATTGATATTTGGTCTAAATACTCTGGCGAAGAAATTGGAAGGTCCATCATTAAAACCGCTTTTAATCGTGATGGCGAACAAGGTTCTTCCCACCCTGACATATGCAAGTGTGGCTATGCATGAAAAGGACGCCAACCTATTAAATAGTTTGATAACTAAAATGTATAAAAAAGTTCTTCGATTACCCATCATGTCCTCACCAGCACAAATGCGACTTGAATTTGGCTTAAAAAATGAAAGACTGGGCAGACTATATTCATACATTAAGGTGTGGTACCAGATTAAGCAAAAAGCAACCAACAATAATCTTAATACCTACCTATGGCAAGAGTTGAATTCACACAAAAAAATCAAAAGCAAATCAATTCCTTACATATGCTTTGGAGGTCACATGTTCAACAAATCTTTGGGATAAAAATCTGCTATTCTCAGCATTTAAACAGGCTCTAAATAAAGTGGCCAAATTTCACTCATTGGTTACGGACAAAGAAACTTTTTCCCATCGTTCTCATTCTTGGGCTGTGATCAATGGTTATAAATCACTAACACCAGCATTTTATTTGGAAACAACATATTCCATTTTTATTAAGAAAAAACTGATGGCATTGAGATTTGGTAAATTTCCAACCCTGGCCGAGAAACCAACTTGGAAACAGCACTCTGCCGTTACATGTCGACTATGTGGTAGCCCCAAAGAAGATCTAATACATATAATTTGTCACTGTAAGATGATGACCAAGGAACGGACATATTTTTTAAAGCATATCTTTAGGATTGAGAGGCTACGAACATGCAGATCTGCCATTATTGGAGGCTTGAATGCGACTGCCCCTCAAATACATTGCAAGCTGGTTAAGTTCTTGCAGGCATTCGAGAAACGTCTAAAATAATAGGAAGATTTTAACTGTTAATGAATCACTCTTTGCCTGACTGTCTTTATCTTGATCTAAAGGAAAATAATCTAGTTTTAACTCTTGTTCTTACTAAATGTTCTTTCTCCTTTTTAAAGAGAATCTTAAATATTTTAATAACGGTTGTGTGATGTAAATCAAATTGTTATGGTTTTAATTAACTAAACAATAAAGATTAAATTCAAAAATTCAAAATTTCACTCACCTTCAGTATACGACGCAATATCAAAACTACATAAGATTGCTGAAGAGAGTCACCCAGAGACTTGTAAATGGACTTTTTCGACCTGGTTCTGGACACTATGTGCTACTTGGGGCTGGAAATTACTGACTATTTTATGTATACTATTGGTGATATTATTTACATGCTGTACTTGTATATAATGTGGTCCTATGCTTTGCTCCATGTGCATCACTGCTTGTACACCTTCCAAAAGAAATATTGCAGCAATGAAAGCACAGTAATTGCTCAATAAGGGGGTCACTGGGATGATGAGCATCAATGTACAGGATGTATGTCTAGATTCCCCAGATAAACAAATGTCTTCAGCTAATGCTAAAAGGGTTGTCTGTTCTAATTTGGCAGCGATTGGGTTAGAATTAGCAGAAGCCATCTTGTATTTAGAAGCTAATTCGTCCGTTTTGTGGAATCCATTTTGTATGTCTATCCGCCATTTCCTATGCCATGTGCTCGCATTGTGCTCTGTCCTACCTTTTTGTCCCGTGCTCTTGTATTTTGCCTAGTGACAAGGTATATTTAGCCTTTCCTGTCTCACACATGCACAGTTGAGCTTGCAGCTGTCTTTGCAGCTGTTCATAGTTTGTAACTGTCAGGATGTGTTTACTAGAATTAGCCACTGTTAGCTCCACCCACTTGTTGACTGCAGGTTTTCTATATGACCATATATGTACTTAAGACCTGTGTTTTGTACTTGCACCACCTTCTTCTGAGCCCCTATGTGGGTATAAAATGACCATGCTTCTTCAATTCGGTGTGCTACTTCATACATTACCGAAGGGTATTGTGTGAATGTAGTTCCACCTAATGAGGTTTAATAAACTGTATTTTCTATTCCAGTTTCTTCCTATTGGTCTGAGGACTCTATGCAGAGAAGGGCAAACCCCTTGCACTAGAAGGCCTTTATTTGACATCTCAAATACAGTGGGTGGCGAAATGGGAATGTGAATGACAACTCGCAGATAAAGCAGAAAGAGTGCCCAGCACATGTTGGATAGACTCCATTTTATTTTCAACCCATGCACCAGATCGCACTTGGCATTTCCTCTTCTAGTGCAGAAAGCACAGAAGTGCTTCGGCAGGGCCCTATACCTTAGTAGGGCCGTTATGCCATACGTGCCCACTATCCCCTTACTGGGCATACAGAGAAGGGGGGGTCGAGTTGGCACAGCTGAGTTGGTAGAGTGGCACAATGCTGACATACACACACTAGGGGATTTATATGCAGACAGTCCATTACATTCCTCTCTCTGAATGAGGAGGAGGGTGTGCCCCCAGGGCACTTTCTAAATAACGCTACCTTGATGGCCACATTGGGGAGCCGCTGGGGTAATATTTCACAGGAACCCCGGACACAACTCTTAGTGCAGTGTGTACATGTGATGGGTACGGGATGACACCTTGTAAAATGGTTTGCTGAATCAATCCGTGAGCACACTCTAGATGATCTAACACCATTGCAAGATAGATGGGAAGCAGATATGGCATGGCCCTGCACACCTAAAGAGTTGACTATGCTGCTGGGGAGCCCTAGACAGATCCTAAGGAATGCTAGATTCCAATTGATCCAATTTTATATAGTTTATACAGCATATCTATTCCCCCAACAAAATTAATAGGTATTTTCCTAGGGATGACGCCTGCTGTCCTTGATGCACATTGGTGGATGCCTCTTTCCTGCACATGATGTGGGCATGCCCCATACTGCAGGAGTATTGGCACATAGTGACCCAATTGCCTTCTACAAGCACAGATAGAGTATTGCTGACAATGTGGGAGGCATGTATCACAGGAATATTCCCTATAAGTAAGAAGGATAAAAGCTTCCTCTAGATTTATTGACTTGGGACTAGCGGTGGCCAAGAGACTTGTCACACTTCATTAGATAGTAGTGGACCTCCCATCACTAAATGTCTGGTCTCAGTCTATGTTGAACTGGGCCAAGGCTGAAGCAACCTCAATGGCAAGGGAAGACATGCTAGAACAGCATACATATCCAATTTCTGGGGCCTGGAACGCAATCCTGATGGGAAGAATAACTTGCCTGGGATGATCCCCCAAGCACTCATGACATCAATGAATCCATTCTTGCATTCAGGCTGCTCGGCAACACAATTCTACTGAGACCAGGACTGTGCAGCATAGCTAAAGTGCATTAGAGTGAACATTTAGCATTTCAAAGACGAGGATGTCACGTTTTTAATATTAGGTGCAATATTGTTGCAGCAAAAATGGACCACCCCCACCTCAATAGGGCCCACCCTGCTATTCCTTAATATAATTTGTTGTTACATGATCTATTATTACACACATGGCCGATTGGACACTAAACCAAACAATGTAATATGGCAAAAGAGAGTCACTAAAATGACATGCAAGAAACAATTATGTTTTATTACAGATATTATAATGCTAATATGCATATATATAGAAATTATATCACATCCTGTTGATCTTATCTGACTGATATGTTTGATGATGATTATTATAGTGTTGTCTGAATCCGGGATATGCCAATATTACCTGTATTACAAACATTTAACACCCTTTGATTACCAAGATTTCAGTGTATACCTACTGGTTTTATAAACATATTGTATACTGTATTGTATGTGAAGAAACTGTAATAAAAAGATCAAACAAAAAAAAGGGTATCACCCAGAATTAGTAGTGCCCCTCTGGCATTGAAAATACTAACCTATATTTGGCCCCATCAGGTAAGGCAATATGTCAGTACCCAGACATTAAGACAAATGTACTGAGGTACTGGGCCGCTCCCAACTGATCCATGAGCTCATCAGCTCTAGGGATGTAGCGTGCATCAGTCCTGGTGATTGAATTGAGCCCTTGGTAGTCCACACAGAAGTGGAGTCCTGGTGTGGTACCGGGTATCGCAGCCTTTGGGACCAAGTCCACTGGGCTGGCCCAAGGGCTGCTTGAGAGCTCTATAACCCCTAGCACTAACATCTTGGAGACCTCCTCCTTGATGAAAGACTTGACCCTGTCAGTAACTCTGTAAATGTTGTGCTTCACAGGATGATTGTCCCCAATGTCAGCATCATGAACACACCACTGAGTGACACCAGGGGTCAGGGAGAACAGAGCAGCATACTACCCCAGCAGTTGGCGGCAGTCACTCTGCTGTTTAGGAGTCAGGGCTGGAGAGAGGGTTACACCGTCCACTCACCCATCATGTTTCTTAGCAGACAGGACGTCAGGAAGAGGTTTAGTCTCTTCTTCCATTCCAGGATCTGTTGCTGGGAGCATGCCCAGTTCGGACCTCACCAAGTGGGGCTTAAGGCGGTTCACATGCAGGATCCGCAAAGGGTTCCTTGGAGACTGCAAGTCCACCAGGTAGGTGACTATACTGTTGCGCTCCACAACCTCCAATGGCCCAGTCCACTTATCTTGGAGCACACAAGGCTCCATTGGGGCAATGACTCACACTTTTTTATCAGTCTAAAAGTCAACCAGAGTGGCATTCTGATCATACCAGTCTCTCATCTCCTCCTGGCTTGCTTCCAGATGCGTCTGAGCGAGTTGCCTGAAGTGCTTGGTCTCGACCAGCATGTAACTATACACATCCAGGGAGGTTTACTGGGGACTTTCTCCAAGCCTTCGTTGACCTGCTTTAGAGGTCCTCTTACAGGATGCCTACACAGGAACTTAACAAGACTGAATGGTAAGGACTTCTGCTGTACCTCTCAGTAAGCAAATAAAAGGCATGGAAAGAGGACATCCCACTTATGCCTCATAGGATCACCAAGACCCATTATCATGCCCTTCAAAGTCCACTTGAATCTCTCAACCAGTCCATCACCTTGGTGGTGGTAAGGAGTGGTGGTGAACTTGTAGGTAACACCGTACTCCTGCCACAGGATCTTCATATACTTGGATATAGGTCCTTCCGGTACCTTGCTGCAAAGAGCTGGAATAAACTCCCGCTGGAGCTGCACCTGGAACCATCCGAGGCAAGGTTCAGAGGACAGCTCAAGACACATCTATTTGTGCAATAGTTAAGGCACAGTTGAGCATATTTGGGGGCCTACAGTGTCCACTCACCACAGTGCGGGGACACGCCGGAGTGCGTAACCAGGCGCTTTATAAACTTCCCTATTATTATTATTATTATGAAGCTGGTATCACAGTCGGACACCACCTCTCTGGGGAACCCCACATGGGAGAATATCCCCTTCAATGCACGACCCACCCCGGGGGCAGTCCGGAGAGGGATGGCTTCCAGGTACCGGGTGGCATGGTCCACCAAGACCAGGATGAATCTGTTGCTCATGGCAGTCATGGGATCCAGAGGCCCCACAATGTCAATTCCCACCCTCTCAAATGGGGTGCTGACTATAGGGACAGATTGGAGAGGAGCCTTGCACTTCCTCCCACTCTTACCACCTGCCTGGCAAGTCTGGCAAGATCTACAATGAGTGTCAGAGTTCTTACACATTTGGGGTCAGTAAAAGTAGATGACAAGCCTTTCAAATGTCTTGTCTTGCCCCATGTACCCTTCCAATGGCACATTGAGAGACAGCCCCACTAGGAAGACTCTAATGCGCTTGGGTACCACCAGCACACAGGCTTACCCAAGCTCAGCAACCTTATGCACACTATAGAGGAGAACATTCTCCCAGTAAATCCAATGTGATCCAGACTGATCACTGTTCGCCTGATTTGCAGCCTGCTGCAGCAAACTAACACTAGGTAGGGCGTTTCTGATGCTCCTGGCAGAATTCTTCCCTGGAGTGGCCCCTTTCCTGCTGTCAATGGGTCAGCTCAAGCTGGTCCCCCAGTTCAGCCACTTACATCCCTGTAGCCTGCAATACATATCCCTCAAGGTTTGCCTACTCCTGGACCGTGGGAACTTCAGGGCCTCATGCCCCCTGCCTCTTCTCTTTCTGGCAGGCACCTGGGCCACTGTTTCAGGCTCCCGGTCCTCTTTGAATGCCCTTTGCAGCTGCCATAGACTGAGTGGTAACAAACACCCACTCAGGCAGACCCAACATCTCCAAATGAGACTTACTTTCTACTTTTTCCCAAATCATTGCCTAGCAGACAGTCATCAGGCATGGCTGGCCTCACAGCTGCTCTCAAGGTACCTGAAACCCCCTACTCAAAGAGAACCTGTGCCACTTTGCAGAGGCACTCAGAGTTGTCACCTGCAACTACTGGGTAGAATGTGTTGGGGACCACCTGCTGCTCAGACAGTAGCCGACAACTGACAGCTGTCACACTGGATCCTGTGTCTCTCAGAGTTTCCACACTATGGCCATTGATGGTCACCGACTGCCTGTATTTTTTTGTGGTATCGGACAGATGAGCTCTTAGGACCCTCTCACTGTCTCCTGAAGAGACTAGGGTCATCTCCGCGAACCCCCACCTCTCCTGGGAACCCGACTCCTTCCCCAATGCAACACTAGCCAACTCACAGGACAGAGCACCTGTGGGACATTTGGGATCGCCTATGAAGTGGCACCCCTGACCACACGCAAAACATGCCCTGGGACCTTTCAGACCAGGCTTACCTTAAGGGATCCATGCCTTCTTTCTAGTAGGAGGCTGAGAACCTTTCCCTTGGTTCCCTTGGGAATTACTTTGGGGCCCTTTCTGGAACTCCTTCTGTTTACCCTTGTTCCCCCTATTCTTCTGCTGGGGACCCTGCCCACCTTTGGCGGAGTCTCCCACATGACCTTTGTGGACTCCTGGGGTCAGGCAGCTTACTGTGACTCAAATTCTGGCGTAGCTCTGGAAAACAACTACTAGACAAGTGCTCCCATGCATTCAAATCATAAACCCCTATAAGTCATTCACCTGGCTACCCTTCACCCAACCATCCAGTGCTCTGCTGAATAGGACACATACAGCACCAAAGTGCTTGACTCCAGCTTCTTACAGTTTCTAAATTTCTCTCTGTACAGGTCTGGGGTCAGCCCATACCTCCTGATTAAGGCTTCCTTCAAATGGGTATAAGACATTTGATATCCAGTGGAAAATTTAGCAATGTTAATGTTTACCTCCTCTCATTGACAAAGTGGCTCCATGATCCTGCTCCCCAGTCTGGCTCTGGGATTTTATGGGACCTCATTGCTAACTCACATGCCTTAAACCACTTACTAATGTCATCACTCTTTTCAAAATACCTTGGAGATGTATACAATCCCTTCTATGGGCACTGATGGTGCGCTGCCAGCAGGGGGATTGGACTCTATACTTTTGGCTTTTAAATCCAACTCCCTCAATACTCTTTCATGCTCCTAGAGCATCTTTTTCTCTTCCGTGGCCTGTTTCTGCTTCTCTAACACCAATTTCGTACTCTCTATGTCACACTCCTTCCCGAGCCTGAGCTTTGAAGGAAGTGGCTCGTTTAGGGTCACTTGGGTCACTGATGACCACCTCTCAGCCTTCAATACAAAATGAAGTGTCTGTCAGACAGTAGAGAATACAAACCAATAACTGTTTATTATATACACTCAGAGCGGAGTGCTGCAGAGGGAATGAAATCAACAAGCATAGAGACACAGTATGTATGTTTCATAACTGGGCTAAAACACGCCCATAGTACAATTTTTCAAGCAGGTGCTGTTAAGCAATGGATGAAAAGAAAAAATTGGTCTCAGCACTCGTATCTTACACAAAGTTGCAAAGTCCAAGGTTGTTCCAGTCAGGCCTGTAACCAGAAAAGTGGGAGTAAGTAAGTAAGTTTATTGCACAGTTAATTAAAACTCACAATTTAAAATACATAAAAATTAGATTAAAACATTTAAAATTATTTGCGTAGTGCGTGTTGTTGATTAGGCAGTTAATGTACTTCATTTGGGTCGCGAACTCAAAAATGCTCAGGGCACTGTCTGGCTATTGCACATTTACGTCTTTTTGTGCTTCCTTAATACTTTTTGCCACTGCGTCAAGGTATTTTGTAATTCTGCAGTTTAGTTGGGTCTCTTGCGGATTGAAACACAATTTGACTGCCTGTCGGCAGGATCTAATCCCCTTCTGATTCCATATTGCACGTAGTAGTGTTCTCCTTAGGTCCGTTAGACTGGGACAGATACATATTCTGTGGACTAGATCTTCAGGACCTGTGTTGCAGAGTCGACAAGTTTGGTTGTCCTGAGTCCTCTTCCATGGAGCCAGATGAGGGAGAATTGGGAGTATGCCTAACCGCAGCTTTAGGAATTTTTCCTTGATCTTCTGTTTAAATCCTTGATCTAAATACACTTGAGGCTTTAGAGTTTTATAGTCGTTTAAGACTATCCATCCGTGTGCATGTTTTGCGAGAGTTTCTTTGTCTGCAGGGATGTTATTTTAGTTACTTTTGTTACTAGCTTTTTAAAGTTTTTGTGGTCTACTGGGCTCTTCCAAAGGCCAGTCAGCTCGAGATTTTCTAGAGATTCCATCAAATACTCTCTAGCATGTGATCGTTCTCGTCTTTGCAGTTCAGTCCAGAAGTGGGAATTTAGGGTGCCTGGCTCTGCGTTTCTGATCTCGTGCCAGCATTTTATGAAGCTGCCCCTTCTTTCCACTGTTTGCTTTTGTACCCCGAACTTCAGACGGATTTGTGCTGATAAGACATAACTAGGAAGCTGGAAGATTGACCTATAGGTTCTGGCGATTACTTTGTCTATTGTCAGAGCGTCTTTTCCAAAAGTTGGTTCACTCCCATATGTTAGTGTCGGTTGGAGACGAGCTCTCAGTACCTGCAGAAAAGGGTCGAGCGTGTGGTCAGGCAGAAGCTTCTTCAAGGGTTTCATCGCGAAGAAGCTCATGGTTCCTTTTCGGTGTAGCGTCTCTAATTGAAGTTTAAACGACCCTTTGCTATCCAATAGGACACCCAGGTACTTGTAGCACGTCACTTGGTCCAATTTGTGACCGTTCAGGAACCAATTGTTCTTCCTGGCCTTCTTGTAGTTCACAGCCATGATTTTTGTTTTTTTCAAGTTGATGGTTAAGCCGTTATGATGCGAGAATGAGCTAGTAGTGTTCAAAAGATCAAAAGATGTTGGAGGCCTGTTGGAGTGCGGCTTATTAGGACAAGATCGTCGGCATAGAGGAGATTGGTCAGCGTAATGTCCCCTAGCCGTGGGGTGTGCGATTTGGTACTGTTCAGTTCCCCTGGTAGATCTGCCAGGTAAAGGTTGAACAGGGTTGGGGCTAGGACGCACCCTTGTTTCAGGCCCTTTGAGGTGTTAATTCGCCTTGAAAGGTGCTTGATCTTGAGCCACGTGTTGGTGTGGAGTAGGATGAGTTGCCTCAAGAGGGGGTGGAGTATCCCCCATTTTTCAAGCGTTTGCCATAATTTACCCCGGTCCACATGGTCAAAGGCTGAGCTGTAGTCTATGAAGCACATGAACAGCGGGTTTTTTCCTAGTTTTGCCGCATCTGTAAGTAAGGATAGAGCCATAATGTTTGTGGAAGTACACTGTCCTCTGCAGAATCCTGTTTGGGTCGGTGGAATTATATGCATTGTCTCTACCCACGAAGTCAGTTCTTCTAATAGTATGCCAGCATAATACTTGGCCTCTATATCTAGTAGGGCTATCAGCCGGTAATTGGCAGGATTGCTCCTGTCTCCTTGCTTATAGATAGGGCTTACGATATATCCTTTCCAGGATTCCGGGCATGCTTCTAATTCCAGTGTGCTCAAAAAGAGTGGCACTAAGATATCGCTCCAGAATTCGATGTCATGCTTGAATATTGACGGTGGTATCCCATTTGGGCCCGGGGCTCCTTCCGTTTCCCCTTCTTTATTTGAGTTTTTATCCGATTAATGGTTATTTTGATGTCGTTTTCAGTGTTGAATGTTGTTGTGCTGTTATTCTTTACCCCCCCTGCCTTCTGTTGGTCATGTTGTACTCTCAATCAATCAATCAATCATGCCATTTGTATAGCGCACTACTCACCCGGGAGGGTCTCAAGGCGCTTGGGGGGAGGTGTATGCTACTGCTCGAACAGCCAGGTCTTGAGTTGTTTCCTGAAGGCGAGATGGTCCTGGGTCAGCCGAAGGTGGATGGGGAGGAAGTTCCAAGTCTTGGCAGCCAGGTAAGAGAAGGATCTTCCTCCGGCGGTGGCTCTTCGGATGCGTGGTACGGCTGCGAGGGCGAGGCTGGTGGACCGTAGCTGGCGGGTGGGCGTGTAGAAGGTCAGGCGGTCGTTGAGGTACTTGGGGCCCAGGTCGTGGAGAGACTTGTGTGCGTGGGATCCTCTTGTCGACGGGGAGCCAGTGCAGGTTCCTCAGGTGGCTGGAGATGTGGCTGCGTCGGGGGACATCCAGGATGAGTCGGGCGGAGGCGTTCTGGATGCGCTGGAGTCTTTTCTGTAGCTTGGCTGTGGTTCCGGCGTAGAGGGCGTTTCTGTAGTCCAGTCGGCTGGTGACGAGTGCCTGGGTGACAGTCTTCCTGGTCTCGGTCGGGATCCAGCGGAAGATCTTGCGAAGCATATGCAGGGTGTTGAAGCACGATGAGGAAACGGCGTTGACTTGTCTGGTCATCGAGAGGGAGGGGTCCAGGATGAAGCCCAGGTTGCGTGCGTGGTCGGTTGGCTTGGGTGCGGTGCCCAGTGCTGGGGGCCACCAGGAGTCGTCCCAGGCGGAGGGCGAAGATCCCAGGATGAGAACTTCCGTCTTGTCCGAGTTCAGTTTCAGGCGGCTGTCCTTCATCCCTTCGTGTAGGCAGGTTCTGGCGGTGTCGGGGTCTCTGGTGAGGGAGAGGATCAGCTGGGTGTCGTCGGCGTAAGAGATGATGTTGAGGTTGTGCTGGCGTGCGATGGCTGCGAGAGGTTTCATGTAGATGTTGAAGAGGGTGGGGCTGAGTGAAGATCCTTGCGGGACGCCGCAGATTACTTCGGTGGCCTCGGAGCGAAACGGGGGGAGGCGGACTCTTTGTGTTCTTCCGGCGAGGAACGAGATGATCCACTCCAGTGTCTTCTCTTGGATACCGATGTTGCTGAGGCGCTGGACTAGGGTGCGGTGGCAGACCGTGTCGAACGCAGCGGAGAGGTCCAGGAGGATGAGGGCCACTGTTTCCCCCTTGTCGAGCAGGGTCCGGATGTCGTCGGTGGCTGCGATGAGGGCGGTCTCGGTGGTGTGGTTGGCTCTGAAGCCGGACTGCGAGGGGTCGAGGGATCCGTTCGTCTCGAGGAAGGCAGTCAGCTCTCTGTTGACGATCTTCTCGATGACTTTAGCAGGAAAAGGGAGGAGCGAGATGGGGCGGAAGTTTTTGAGATCGGTAGGGTCCGCTGTAGGTTTCTTCAGGAGGGCGCTGATCTCGGCGTGCTTCCAGCTCTCCGGGAAGGTGGCGGTGTTGAAGGAGGCATTGATGATGTTCCGGAGTTGGGGTGCGATGGTGGAGTCGGCCTTGTTGAAGACGTGGTGTGGGCAGGGGTCGGTCGGTCATCCGGAGTGGATGGTGTTCATCGTGCGGGCTGTGTCTTCGGTGGTCACCGTGGTCCAGGTGTGAGGGGTGGCGGTGGGGGGCATTGGTTCGACGGTTGGGTGCATGGGTGGGGCGCCGAAACTGTTGTGGATGTCGGCGATCTTGCGGTGGAAGAACGAGGCGAGGGAGTCGCAGAGGTCTTGTGACGGAGTGATGTCGTTGGTGCCGGTGCTGGGGTTGGAGAACTCCTTGACGATAGTGAAGAGCTCTTTGCTGTCGTGGGCGTTGTTGTCCAGTCGTTCCTTCAGGGATTTCTTCTTGGTGGTGCGGATGAGCTGGTGGTGCTTGCGGGTAGCGTGTTTGAGGGCGGTCATGTTGTCGGTGGTCCGGTCGAGGAGCCAGGCTTTCTCGAGGGTGCGGCAGGTCTTCTTGGAGTCCTTGAGGTCGTCGGTGAACCAGGATGCCTTCTTGCTTCTGGGTCTGCTGGGAGGGTTCTTTAGTGGCGCAAGGTCGTCGGCGCAGGCGGTCAGCCACTGTGTGAAGTTGCGGGCTGCTTCTTTGGGGTCCGTTGTGTTGGCGGGTGGGCTCTGGCTGAGGGAGGTGGTGAGCTGGTCTGCGGTGATCTTGCTCCAATTCCTGTGAGGTACCTGTTGCGGTTGGTGGTGGGTCATGGATCTTTTGAAGCTGAAGTGGACGCAGCTGTGGTCGGTCCAGTGGAGTCCGGTGGCATGGCTGAAGGTGATGTACTTGCTGGAAGAGAAGACGGGATCAAGCGTGTGGCCGGCGTAGTGGGTGGGGGTGTTGACCAGTTGCTTGAGTCCGAGGTTGGCGAGGTTTTCCAGCAGGGCGGTGGTGTTGCGGTCCTTGTTGTTCTCCAGGTGGAAGTTGAGGTCCCCGAGGAGGATGTAGTTGGTGGAGGGGAGGGCGTGCGGGCTGATGAAGTCTGTGATGTCTTCGCTGAATTGTGTGCGTGGTCCCGGGGGTCTGTAGACGAGGGTGCCTCTGAGGGTCATCTTAGGGTCGGTGTGAATCTGGAAGTGGAGATGTTCGGCTGCGGCGAAGGAGTCGTTGGCGTCGGTGGTGATGCGGATGGTGTTCCTGTGGACGATGGCGATGCCACCTCCGGTCTGGTTGATGCGGTCCCTCCTGATGATCTTGTACCCGTCCGGGATGGCGATGGCGATGTCGGGTGCAGAGGAGGCGTTCATCCAGGTTTCCGTGAGGAAGGCGACGTCCTGTGATGTAGCGTCGAGGAGGTTCCAGAGTTCCACGGCGTGTCTGTGGACGGAGCGGGTGTTGATCAGGATGCACTTGAGGTGGTTGCTGCTGGTGTTTGTCTTGGCGGGTGCGGGGCAGGTTCGGAGGCAGGTGAACTTGCAGGTGCAGCAGGTGAAGGGTCCGTGGGTGCGTCTCGGGGTGGCTCGGCAGCAGGCGTGGGTCTGGCCGGCATTGAGTAAGTTGAGAGTGGCGGCGTCGTAGGTCAGTCGGGTCGTCTTGCCTCGGCGGGGAGGGCCAGGGGTCCTGGCGCTGGGCGCGGGCCAGGTGCGGACAGGCGCAGACGGGCTTACCTTTGGCGCACCTTCGGTGCTCAATCGGTGCTCCCGCTGCGCGTGTCCGCTGCGCGGTCGCTCTGGGGACGTCATAAGTAAGGAGCCGGGAGGGAGGAGCAGCTGGGTGGGGGGAGCGGGGCGGCGAATGGAATCGCAGGGGGGCGGGGCCGCAGGATGTTTTCTCCTGCATTCTGAGCCCTTTTTCTACCTTCCTTGTTTCACTGGTCTCCGTAATAAGCTTGTTTCCTTGTGTTGTCGGACCTGTGGAGTTGTCTTCGTTGGGTTGATTACAGTGATTGTGCAGGTAGTCTGCCCAAATTGACTCTGATATATGTGAGCTTATCCCATGGTGCCCTGGCCGCTGCAGGCTATGAATTCTTTTCCAAAAGTTGGTGCTGTTTTTTGTTTTGAGTCATGCTTTATTTTTGCCCAGAGTTCATCATTCATCTGCCTTTTGTTTTCCCAGGTTGCCTTTTTCAGACTTGCTTTTAAGCCGCGTAGGATGTGGTGAAGGGGCTCTTTTGTAGGCTGTGTACGCAATTGCTTTAAAGTTTGCTTGATGTCCCTTTTTAGGCTTTTTATCTCCGGTGTGCTTGTCTTTCTCGATATAGCCTTCGAGGGTTTGCCTTTAGACGCCATTGGTTTAGTTGCATATTTGGTCCCAAGGGCCTTCATGAACCCTTCCCAGACCTCTATTTGGTTTCCGGCCGAGGTCCCGTGATGTATTAGTTCCTTCGCGTCAGTAGACAGCGCCTCGATATTGTCTTGTTTTAATCTGATGCATTTGAGGTCTGTTGTATGTTCAGAACCTGTGGTTGCCCTGACTTCCTTGGGGTTCCCACTAAGAGGCTTTAAGACTATTTCCTGCGGCAGATGATCACTTTGGTCACTGGCACCCAATTGATATGAGCTGATGACGTCAAATAGGGGGAGCGTTACAAATGCGTAGTCTAAATAGGAGGAGGTTGTGGCGGAGTGGTTAAGTTGATGCTGGGGGGGTGTCTTCTGTAAACCGGCCGTTCAGCGCCCTTAAGTTTAATTGCTCTAGATCTTTTAACAATTGTGTTGAGCACTTTGTTCGTTTAGTTGCCGGCACTTGTACTTGCGCTGGGATTCCCCATGCTCTGTCGAGTTCTCGTGATAGTTTGTCGTCCGCGACGGTTCCAAAGAGAAAAAGGTTGAAGTCTCCTGCCAAAATGAAGTCCTCAGCTTCCCCCTTGTCCAAGATTCTTGCTGTTTCCTTGGCCAACTCTCTTGCACGCTCCTGCTTGTGCTTCAGGTGTATGTAGGAATTGATTATTACAAGAGGGCGGTCCGGCTTCCTAGTGTTAAGTGTAATAACTGCCGCCTGTAACACATTAGGAGTTATGGTTTTGTTTTTTATTTCCCTCATCGATCTAATTGATAATATTGAGGCAAAAATCATCAGTCCTCCTGAACTGTGACCAAAGGTTGATGTCCTGGTCGCAGGGGAAGTTTGCATCATATATCCTTCCAGGGATATTTCTTCTACATCCCAAGTTTCTTGGAGTAGTATTAGGTCAAATGAACTTAAGTATTTTAGTGTGTCCTGGTCCTCTAGTTTGTTGGTCAAGCCGTTGATGTTCCAGATGCATATTCTGAGGGTGATCGAATTTGCAAGTCCCGGGGGCTCTGCTGGGTGTTCTTGTCAATGCCCACCTCTGTTTGTTATTGTTCGCAGTAATATGTCATAGTTCGAAGTAGTACATTTTATTGTTGCCACTTTGGTATGGGAAGGCCTCCCTTGGTAGCCTGGTGAGTGACTGAGTGCTCCTTTTAGTATTGATGTAGCTTTTGGGCGATGTTCTTTTCCGCCCTCGTTTAGAAAGGGTGTTGGGTAGCAAGGCCTTGATGCCTAGTTCAAGTTTTATTCCCCACTGTGCGAATTTGGTCAGCTTTCCTGAGATGCGATCGACCAGGTCGTTTGATGACCATGTCGTCTTAGTTGTTTCTGGTTTGTTCTGTACTGCTTCAGGTTGAAATTCGATTTCGAGTAGGTCAGTTGAGGAGATGCCCTCCAGGCCCTCGATTGAGTTTATCAATTTTATAATGTTCCCTCTGTTCAGAACGTCCCCTCGGCCTCTGGCTTTGTATTCTGGGATGAATATTAGTATGTCTGTCTTGTTGGATAGAGTGGCACGTGGTTCTTCGGCTGCAGTATGGCCAGGGTCATTGGCCCTGTTGAAGGATTGGTCGCAGTTGTAGTCTGCTGTGACTGTGATTTCCCTTGGTTTGAGGTTTTCCTGGTCCCGCTTCAGAGTCCGCAGGCTCTCATTTTGAGGCATGATGTTGTGGCTCCTAGCTACATCACATTCGTAGGTCTCTCGCTCAGGACTTTTCCGCTGGTGTATGCTTTGTGTGTTTAACTCCTCCTTATGTCCAGGATAATCGGTTGTTGTTGCAAATGCTTCTATTATAATTGTTTTTTTAAGTTTATCATCTGCCTTTTGTTTTCCCAGGTTGCCTTTTTCAGACTTGCTTTTAAACGGCGTAGGATGTGGTGAAGGGGCTCTTTTGTAGGCTGTGTACGCAATTGCTTCAAAGTTTGCTTGATGTCCCTTTTGAGGCTTTTTATCTCCGGTGTGCTTGTCTTTCTCGATATAGCCTTCGAGGGTTTGCCTTTAGACGCCATTGGTTTAGTTGCATATTTGGTCCCAAGGGCCTTCGTGAACCCTTCCCAGACCTCTATTTGGTTTCCGGCCGAGGTCCCGTGATGTATTAGTTCCTTTGCGTCAGTAGACAGCGCCTCGATATTGTCTTGTTTGAATCTGATGCGTTTGAGGTCTGTTGTATGTTCAGAACCTGGGATATTTCTTCTACATCCCAAGTTTCTTGGAGTAGTATTAGGTCAAATGACCTTAAGTATTTTAGTGTGTCCTGGTCCTCTAGTTTGTTGGTCAAGCCGTTGATGTTCCAGATGCATATTCTGAGAGTGATCGAATTTGCAAGTCCCGGGGGCTCTGCTGGGTGTTCTTGTCAATGCCCACCTCTGTTTGTTATTGTTCGCAGTAATATGTCATAGTTAGAAGTAGTACATTTTATTGTTGCCACTTCGGTATGGGAAGGCCTCCCTTGGTAGCCTGGTGAGTGACTGAGTGCTCCTTTTAGTATTGATGTAGCTTTTGGGCCATGTTCTTTTCCGCCCTCGTTTAGAAAGGGTGTTGGGTAGCAAGGCCTTGATGCCTAGTTCAAGTTTTATTCCCCACTGTGCGAATTTGGTCAGCTTTCCTGAGATGCGATCGACCAGGTCGTTTGATGACCATGTCGTCTTAGTTGTTTCTGGTTTGTTCTGTACTGCTGCAGGTTGAAATTCGATTTAGAGTAGGTCAGTTGAGGAGATGCCCTCCAGGCCCTCGATTGAGTTTATCAATTTTATAATGTTCCCTCTGTTCAGAACGTCCCCTCGGCCTCTGGCTTTGTATTCTGGGATGAATATTAGTATGTCTGTCTTGTTGGATAGAGTGGCACATGGTTCTTCGGCTGCAGTATGGCCAGGGTCATTGGCCCTGTTGAAGGATTGGTCGCAGTTGTAGTCTGCTGTGACTGTGATTTCCCTTGGTTTGAGGTTTTCCTGGTCCCACTTCAGAGTCCGCAGGCTCTCATTTTGAGGCATGATGTTGTGGCTCCTAGCTACACCACATTCGTAGGTCTCTCGCTCAGGACTTTTCCGCTGTTGTATGCTTTGTGTGTTTAACTCCTCCTTATGTCCAGGATAATCGGTTGTTGTTGCAAATGCTTCTATTATAATTGTTTTTTTAAGTTTATCGGAGGAGTTTTCCTGATGCTGCTCAGGGTCAGCAGGCTCTCGCTTTGAGGCATGGAGTTATAGCTCCTAGCTACGCCACGTTCGTAGGGCTCTTGCTCAAGACTTTTTCGCTTTTGTATACTTTGTGTGTTTTACTCCTCCTTGCATCCCGAATGAACGGTTGTTATTGCAATTGTTTCTATTGTGTTTGGTTTTTTGAATTTGTCGGAGGTCCTTGCAGCGGTCAGTTTTTTCCCTGGGATCATTTTTTTGCCTGTGGTCGAGGTCTGCTCGGTCTCATTGTGGGAAGGTGCGGTCTCTTCTTTTTCCTCTTGATGGTAGGACTCCTGTAGCTGACTTTCCTGTCCTTGAGTTATGGCTATCATTCTCCTGTTCCTGCCTTTCCTTTTTTGTTTCCGGCGGGTTCGTGAGTTTGTAGGTGCTGCTATGCTTTCTATTTCAGGAGACGGGAGAGTTGGAGTTAGATTTTTTGGCGATTGAGTCGCTTGAGGAGAGCCGATCTTCCCGTTTTGGGGTCGCTTCTTCTCTGCTTGAGACTGTTTTCCGTTCGGTTGTGGGTCCCTAGTCTTGTTTCCCTTAGTGACTGTATCTGTTGGGTCCGGTGCCTTGAGAGGTTTCAGCTCGTCCAGGAGGTTCTCTAGCATAGTTGGTAGCGTCGATAGCTTATTTATTAGTGGGAAGCAGTCACATTCTATTTTTGCTCGCACTGAGAGTTCTGCTGCTTCCTGTCCTCTTTTTATGAGACCGTTTAAGTCGCCTAGTTTCCTCTCGATTCCTGAGGTAAACTCTGCGATTGTTTGTAATACTGTTAGTTGCATATCTAATTTCTCTGATTGATATTGTAAAGCTGTTGCAGATAGTTGTATTGTGGTTAGTAGGTTTACCCAGAACGTGGTGAATAAGCCTTTGCTCTCGTTCTCCGGTCTAGTGGCACTGGGGGTTTTACTGGGTTTTAAGTTGTAGGCCGCCACTAAGTCTTGCCACTCCTGTGACGCAAGAAAGGTCATATCGTTGGCTGTGGTGTAGGTGTTCTCGTTTTTCTGACTTTTAAGTGTGTTTGATGTGTTAAGACGGCCTGTATCTCTCTGCTCTATGGGGGCCGTTTGGTGAGTGTCTCGCGAGCTCCTGAGTATAGATGGAGGGGTGCTGGTCGGTTGAGATGTTGCTCCCATTCCTTCCTGCTCGCTCGGGGCTTTTTTCTGTGGTGATCGGGATGAAAGGTCGCCCCAATCGTGTGGGTCTTGAAATTAGAAAATGATGGAGGCGTCTAGTTCTCTGTTTAATCTTGGCCCACTTGGAGAGGTGTCCTTGACCGGGGAGCTTTCTGCTTTTATCCTTCTGGGCGGAGTCTGTGTGTTTTGAGCGCTCTTTGATACAATATTTAGTGGACTGCTGAACTCCACTGGCCGATCTATTGTCGTGCGGGCTGTTTCGTCTTTTTCCTTATTAGTTGTTGGCCCGATTTCAGTTTGTACCCTCTGGTAACTGTTAATGTGGATGTTCGCCTTAACAAGTTTTAAGGATCTTTCTGCTTCCGGTAGTTGTTGTGCTTGTGGTGGGAAATATTCTATCTTCCCAGGCTCCAGAGGAGTGGGTAGTTGTTCCAAGTTCCCGTTTTTTGTAAAAATTGCTGCTCCAGGATGTTTTAGGAACGCAAATTTTGTGTAGATTTTTGGTTGGTAAGTGTATGAGGGTTTAGTAACTGGTTCTCCATCTATAGTTATGAGATCTTCTGTTCTGGCTCTTTTTAATCCTTTCAATGATTTGCTTGGTTTTGATGCATTTTTTTGGCCCGTTGTGGCTGCAGGATTATTGTCTTTGGTAAATTCCAAGCCTGTGAACCAAAGGCAGCCCATGTCATCAGTAATTTCTTTACTGGTTTTGGTTTCATTGGAGTTGTCTTTTTCCTTTGCGTTTATTGTTGTACAGAGATTGTCATCTGTTGGTGATGGGGAGGTTCCAGCATCTTTTGTTGCCCCCTTTTTCTGTCTGGATGCTGGTTTTGTGAGAGACCTTCTCACTTTTCCTGACCTTATAACTGTCCGAGAGCTAAAGATGGGTTTGGTTGCCGCTCTGCGCCGCACCTGTTCCCAGCTCCCCCCGCACAGGCCTCTGGAGCTACTGCACAGAAGGGAGTGCCGGTTGCGGCTTAGATGGATCTTGAATGAGTCTTAAGGCAGTCTTTAGCGGCTCCTCTGCCTTAGATTGCTGCGCACCCGGCTCTGGCTCTAGCGTTCGTGCAGCTCTCTGGCAGTAAGAAACAGTGGGGTTTGATTACTGGCCTGGGTTGTGAGCTATTATTTTATGGAAAGCCATCAGCTGTAGGTGGCCACTACGATGCTTCAGTTCTTCTAGCAAGCGCCACCAACAGTCTAGTATCCCTGCAAGTTGAATCACTTTCTCGTGTCTGTGCTGAACAGAACTCCTCAGATGTACTCCAATAATCAAATATTGTATTAAAAATGCCTGGAATAATAAACACTTAAGCCCTTTTTAGCATAGTCAGATATGCTTTTCACAACCCAATGCCTGCAAAGTTTATTCAAAGGAAAAAAAGGGTTTTGAAATGAAGAAACAGTGCTTTATGGCGAATTAATGTGTTTTCGCTTGGAACGCTCTCTGGTTAAAGGGACGTGTCACAGGGCTCCTTTTTTTAAAGGAAGACTACCGCAGTTACTATCCTACTGTGTAATACGGTAGTCTAAGTCCACCCTGTGCTTGTCACTCGTTAATCTTTTTGGGCCCTACCTTACGTGCCGGTTCTGAAAATGGCTCGCCGAGGGTGACTGTAATTGGAAAGAAGTTCCTGCTGCTGCTTCAGCGGTGTTGTTTTTACAGCGCTCCACGTAGTGCTCACACTCGCTCGCAGCTCCTCACAGGTAGGGCAGCTTGAAGCAGATCAAGTCGGGTCTCACTCACTGCCCTCGGTGCCCTCGGTGCTACGAGCAAGACGAGCCAAGCCGGCTGCGGACTTCACCGTGCCGCGCCGCTCCACTCGGGGGAAGTTTAGCCAGGCAGGCAGGCAGGCAGGCAGGAGGGTGGGCAGGCGAACAGGGGAGAGCAGGGGGACCCGGGCTTCACAGACTACCGCTGGGGCTTTAGTGAAGCTTTTAGTGAATTCTTGCAGTCCGACAGGGTTCCATGGTGTTTCCATGGCAAGGACTGTGAAGACAGGACACGGTTATGGTGCTGAGCTACGAGCCGATGGTAGTACTGGCGGTACTGGCGGTGCCGGTGGTACAGGAGCAGTACTGGAGCAGCAGCTGCGGCGGTCCGTTCACCCCGTTTGATGTGGCGTCTCTGACTCTGGCTCTGGTGTCCTTGCAGCTCTCTGGCACCAGAAAAGTGGCACCAGAAAAGTGGGAGTAGGCTTCTATCTAGTGAGAAAGGTATGCGCTAATACTCATTACGGGAACAGGCCAAAATGGAAAAAAATAAACGTATACTGCAGCCTGTCTTGTAATTAAACTAGCTTAGTTTCAAACTGCCTAAAATGGCCCCTGAAAATAAAATGGTGCAGCGAATGCTAACTTACACAGTGCAATGAGTAAACATGAAATAAAATATTGTAACAGTCCCTCCTTTTAGCATGAGTGAAAACATTTTCTAACAGCAATAAGGAATGCATAAGATCAGTGAAACAAGAAACCAGAAACAACGATAATAGTGAATCCCTATGAACATTCCATATTTTCAGCATCAGGGAAGGAAACTATAAGGAGGGAAGGAGTCTCAAAAATGCCCTCATAAATGTGCAAATGGTCATCTATTTCTTTCTGTACCATAATATCAGCATTAGTATCATGAATCGATATTTTCTGTTTAGGGTTGAGAATGGTGGTGTGCTAAGATCAACAGAAAGGAAGACACTGAATAAGATCACAACAAAGCACCAATATCACAATCAGGTAAATCACCTTTTTAAGAATCCGGCCACAGCTACCTAAATGAGACCAACTTCAATTCCCACTTTCCATTCACATTCTCCAGGATATTCAGAATGAGCTTGGTAATATTATTTTCCATATTCTTGATCCTGACCACAAACTCGTCTCCCACTACCACGCATACACAACCACTCTGTTCTAAGATAAAATTAACTGCGTTTTGAGTCCGTTCAGAATATATTTGCATATATTCCAACTAAGTGGCAATGTTGCGGAAAGCTGCTACGGTAGTATTAGATAAAATTTGTAACTTGCATCTAAAATAGTCTTTAGCTTTCTCACAACTAGCCATAGAGGTACCATCTAAAGTGAAAAAGGAAGCTAGGGTGTATCCAAAAGTGATCCCATTACTATAATTATTGACCTCTATATTGGTCACTCCCTCACAGAATTCTTTGGTCAAAGTCCTTTTAACCCAAAGGATATAGCCTTAGCATATTTACAGTGTACACCTAAGGGCAACACCATCCCAAGAGCCACATCGTCTGTACCATTATGAACATTGGAATATGTAGTGTTAGACAGAAAATAAAACCCAGGGTGTGCATAGATTGGCCCTTCATAATCCCCTGGAGCATATCTGGTGTTCATTCCAAAAGTATTTGGATCTTTGTCATTCACTAAGGGGATAGTATTTTTGTTCAACACTATTCGAAAACAATTGATATCGAAAGAAGTGTCCGTACTATCACGATAGGGCAACAATCAGGATAATAACCTGCCTCTTGTGTGACTATCAATTCCATGTAATGCCAACCCACCAGTTGTGACATTCTGTTCTTCCATGTAGAAATTGTCGCAATATGTGCTGTTATCACAACCTGGATAACCCACTCCCAGTGGTCTTCTATAATATAAACATGGACCTGGATAGCAAAAACCAAAACTCCCTTCACTCTGTAAATTGTGGTGGACGAGTATATGTATAATTTACAAGTGACAATGGGTATGCAGTCCATAAACTAGTGACAGATTCAGTGGGGTAACAAGCAGTTCCATCTCAGAAGAACCACTTATGTGTATCTAGGAACCATTACTAGGGACTGTTCTTTTATTTCTTTTCGGGGAAATAACTGTACCCCGTGCAATCATTTTCCAAAATCCATAACACCCATACAGTATTATTAGCAACAAAACCACAAAAGCAACACAAGTTATTTTCTGTTTGCAGGTCCACATCATAGTATACTGAGCAATAAGAATCACTGGCTGTTCTTCCTTAGCAACCGGTCGACCAAAAGTATGAATAACAAATGATATGGAAGGGATCAGAGTGCTAGGAAAATATGTAAGTTACCAGTGTCTATCAGAGCCTCACTGGTACAGGCTCCTATTGTTCATCAATACGTTGGCGCTCTTGAGCACTCACAGTGGAATTACTCTGTCCTAAGCTTGTATTTTTTTATTTTATTTTATTTATAGACCCAGAGGTATCAGACCACTTTACATTAAGAATCAACAATGTAACAGAAAAAGTTCAACAATTACACAATAAATCCCCAAAAAAGAATAGGCAATACAATTAGGAGAGGGGAGAAAGGATAGAGAGAGAGGTAGTGGAGGGGGCAGGGGCGGTGAGAAAGGGAGGATAAGGGAAGAGACAATATGGAGAGACGAAAAGAGATCTGTTTAAGGACCGACAGGGTAAGGTGAAGACCAAGGAGAGAATCCACGGCCCATCGCACCTATAGCTAAAACAGGTAGCTCCATCAGGCATCAGACAAAAAAAATTCAGTCTCAATACATTGAGAGAAGGGAGAGGGAGAGACATAAATAGAGGGAGGATGTGGGAGGAGACAGCAGGAGGGACGAAAGGAAGTGCAACAATGTGGTTTAACAGTATAACAGAAAAATATCAACAATTATACCTTACAACGAACAGTCAGCAATACGTTAGGAGAGGAGAGAAAGGAGAGAGAAAAGAAGTGGGGGGTAGGACAGCTGAGAAAGTGAGGATAAGGGAAGAGTCAACCGTAGAGACGAGAGGAAGTCTGTCTAAAGACCGACTGGGAAGGTGACGACCAAGGAGGGAATCCACGTTACGTCTCCCCTATAGCTAAACCAGGTAGCTCCATCAGGCATCAGACAAAGTAGTTCGGTCTCAGGTGTCGAGGGAAGAGGTTTTCAGAATAACAGGATGGGAGGGAGATACGGCAGAGAGACGAAGGGAAGTCTGCCCAAAGACCGGCTGGGTAGGTGACGGTTCAGGGGGAGTCCCATCTCCTCTATAGCTATTAGGTAGCTCCATCGGGCTTTGGCCAGATAGCTAGGTCTCAATAGGAAACAATTTAAGGAACATGGATTGCAAAATAAATGGAGCGTAGATGGGAGGGGATAGGGAAGGCGAGAAAAGGAGGATAGGGGAAGAGACAACAAGGAGAGACAAAATGAAAACTGTCTAAAGGCCGACTGGGTAGGTGACGACCAAGGAGGGAGTCCACGGCCCATCTTCCCTATAGCTAAACCAGGTTGCTCCATCGGGCATCAGATAGAAAAGTTCAGTCTCAATACATTGAAAGAGGAGAGAAGTAGAGATAATTAATCGAGGGAGGAAGCGGGAAGAGACGACAGGAGAGACGAGAGGAAGTCTGGCTAAAGACCGACTGGGTAGGTGACGTCCAAGGAGGGAATCTCCGACCTGTCTACCCTATAGCTAACCAGGTATCTCCATCAGGCATCAAACAGAATAGCTAGCTCTCAAATGACACGGGAAAATTCACAGGTAAGCAGGGTGGGGACTAGCACCTGGACAGGTAAGGGCAGAAATCAGTAGCAGGAAAGTGGAGAGGAGTAGAGCGGGGAGGGGGAGGGGGTAGGTAGTTCAGTAAAAGTTACATGATTATAAACAGTTACTGGATGTCTTGGCTGAGGTCCTTCCAAAGTTTTAAAGTCCCTAAACATGCTGGGAAAAACGTCTTTCGTCAGGGCCATGTTGTCCGCTACCTCCACAGGGTTCGGCCAAGAGCGCTTATCCGCCGGTGCGAAAAAGTTCGAGACCTTGTTGGGTGTTTTGCTGGTCGTCTTCTTTGGCGGCATAAGGGCGGGCCCAGGAGGACCCTGTTGCGGTGGCAGAGAGATGTCTTGGGCTTGTGGGAGTAGAACTATAGAAGCTGGCCATGGGATGATCAATAAAGGCTGGCTTGGTCCTGGCGCCACAGTGAGTGCGTAGGGCAGGCACACATACAGGGCAACCACTTGCTTGTTGTGCGGCACTTCGCCTCTTCAAACCGTAAAGGGTCTCAGGGATTGCGCCTCCTTAGTTGGTAGACAGGTACCCGCAAGGTGAAACTCGGGCAGCAGGGGTTCGTACATATTTAATTTGCCCTCATGAGGCGGGCTGTTTGCAGCTAGGATGGTCAGATCTTCACACCATACTCTGTACAGGACTCACGGAGCGCCATTTTGTAAAGCCGGTGTGCTGCCCAGAGGCATCCGAGGTGTGCCAGCGGGGGTCAGGCTGTGGGACCACGATGCAGTTTTTCCCGGTCCGCTATATCCATTAACAGACAGGCCCTGCAGACTGCATTCTTCGTGACCATAGTCGCCGCAAAACATATTACAGAGATAGGCCCGAATAGAGACCGCAGCAAAGGATCGGTCTCATGGGACGCTGCACCTGCGATTCAGGCTTGTGTGCCCCTACCCCTCCAGCTGCAACCTTACCTCGGAAGCGGCCACGGGTGAGGGTCGCGATAGAAGTCTGGTCTCGTAGGATGCTACAGGTCAGGCTTGTGAGCCCCTCCTCCTCCTGTCGTGACCGAGTTCAGGCCCCTATGGAAGTCCGCTCTTTTGGGATGCAGCAGGTCAGGTTTGTGGACCCTCCCCCTCCAGCCGCACCCGCCACTCAGTGGCAGTGCGGGAAAAATGAGTGGCATAATGCGTGGTAATCTGGGGGGGTCAGCCGGCAACTTGGGTGTGGGCCGAATGTAGGGGGCGTTTCTTGATTGAAAAAGACGAGGTAAGAGGCATCCTGTGGCACTTCATTCGGCACCAGGAATGCGATTACAAAGCATCCCGGGCACCATGCGCCATCTTAGCATTATCATTGGCACAGAGAATCACAGCTCTTATCTCAGCAAATCCGGAAAGGAGGAAGGCGATATTGGTCTTCAAATGATCAGCCTGCCATCTGGTAGCTGAATCATTGTTCCGAGAGAGACACCTGTGCGACGGGATGCCGATCCAGAGGCTGGTAGGATGGTTCACCGAGGAGCATCAGTTTTAGGCAGCCATGATGGGGTTTGCTCCTCCTCCTCCCACATCGATCAAGATGGTATACCTTTACAGTATACTTCAGTCTTTCCTAACTAATGTTCAAACAACTAAGATAAAGTGAGAAAAATGTTCTACACTAGTTTCAGTTAATTCCGTTAGTAACACAGCTCAGTACAACTGTCATACGCAGTCCATCCCTAATCTCTTTTCCCCATCAAATCCGTATCCCTCAGCTGAGGACGCCAATTGTACCTGGTAGCCCCTGGCACCATGAACAAAGGCTCTTGGATAGCTTGTATTTCATTCAGAGCCTCCTCATTCCTACTGGATCCATGTTAGCATAACTTCGCTGAAAGGAACAAACCTGGAGACCTGTTCACACTCGAAGTCCACTATTCCATCCTTGACCCACTGATCATAGGGCAATGGCAAAGGAATCCGGTGACAGTGCGATGCATGGACCCAATTCTTACGCCCAGCAACTTTCACAGCAGTGCGCATCACCAATAGAACCTGCTCAGGCCCCTTCCAACAAGGCTCCAAACTTTTCTTTCTCTAAATTTTCTTTATCAAGATATAGTCTCCAGTCTGAATGTCATGGCAGGACCCCTCTGGTGTAGGAGGTAGGGAGTCCCGCACCTCTTGTTGAATTGAACGCAAACTTTCTTTTAACTGGCTATGGTCATCAAGCAACAAAGGGAACTCAATATCAGAAAACATACGAGGACGCTGGACGGCCCAGACATTTGCCGGGTACCCAAACCCAACCTCGTAAGGAGACAATCCTGTTCTAGAATGTGCTGTTCATGTTGTTGACAAAAGTGCTAACGATAAAGCATCTGCCCATTTTAAACCTGTGGTCTACTGAATTTTTTGCCAATTTCACTTTGAGAGTACCATTGTACTTCTCAATCAAACCTGCTGACTGTGGATGATTAGCAGCATGGGATTTATGTTTGCCATTGAGACCCTCACAAATTAATTGAATCACTTTAGCATTAAAATTACTTTGGTTGTCAATCCAGATAACTCGGGGGCATGCTGAAACTAGGAAAGAACTCCTATAGGAGTACCTTTGCAGTCATAATGGCTGAATTATCTTTGGTGGGGTAAGCCTCTACTCATTTACTGAATGCACATACAACCACCAAAAAATACTATAGATTATTACACCTCTCTAATTCAATATAGTCCATTTGAAGGACTTCAAAAGGAAAAGTGGTGGTGTAAAATTACAGGGTGGTGTGGGGGGTACGTTTATCTATATTATGCATCATGCAAACCATATCGTTTTTCACCAAATGAGCAGCTATCTTAGAAATATTGTCATTCTGACATACAGGTTCTAACAACTTACAAAGGCCTTTTGCTCTAATATGAGCTGGACCATGTGCCATAGTAACCACGGGAAGAACATATGCATCTGTTAACATCCATCTCTACTTTGCTGATTTATCAATCCAACATCCTTCTTCATTCAACTGTGCTGTACTTTCCAGCCATTCTGCTAATTCCACTATTCTGGCTTCACTCTATATCTCCTTTACACTTTCAAGGGTATCTTCAGACATGACAGCCTCAGGAGCCCACCTAGCTAGTAGGACCTGTTGCAAACATTCTTTTCATCTTTGTTCAAGACGTTTCCTTAGCTATCTGATCAGCAAACGCATTTCCCCATCCCATATCATTAGTAACCTTCCTGTGGGTGCTATACTTACCTATAGCAAATTTCTTTGGAGCGTTAAAGCAGAAAAAAGCTTCAATTTTGGGTGCCATTGTTAAATCTTGGTGCCATGCGAAGTAGGGGACCATCTCTTAGCCCAGAGTTGGCCAAAATTGTACGCGACCCCAAAGGCATACTGACTGTAAGCATAAACATTGACAACCAGCCCTTCACAAAATTCACAAGCTCGAATAAGGGCAGCAAACTCAGCAGCTTGAGTTGACTGGTGGGGGACCCGCGATGTCTCTACCACTGTATGCAATGTCGTGACAACATAAGCTGGAGTGGTGGTGCAATTTGGTAATTTTAAACAAGAACCATTGACATATAGTTACCCCTGAGGGTCAGATAAGGGGATATCAGTCAGGTCTAGCCCATCCTTTTGTCTCTTCTTCTGTCCGGAAGATAAAATCATGTTTGTCAACTGCATCGTTCTCAGAAGGGAGGGGTAGTAACGTGGCTGGGTTCAGAGTAGCACATCTTTTGATCGTAATATGTTTAGCAACAAAGACAATTCATAACCAGTAAGATGTGCACTGGTGAGGTGCTGTGTCTTTGTCTTATTCAAAAGCGTGTCCACAGCATGGGGTACCATAACAGTGAGGTCAGTATAGAGTATGAGTCCAGCCGACTGGCTGATTGAAGTGGCCACAGTCGCGACTGCTCTCAGACAACTCGGAAGAGCTCTTGCGACTCGATCAAGCACAGCAGAAAAATAAGCACAAGGTCTCTGTTTATCCCCAAATTGCTGTGTTAGAACAGAGTGCGCAACCAGCCATCTCATGTACGTAGAGCACAAACAGCTTTTTGTAATTCGGGGTACCAAGTACTGGAGCCGAACAAAGTACAGTTTTCCATTGCTCAAAAGACTGCTGACATTCAGGCGTCCAGGGAAAAGGCTCATGCACTTCTTTCATTGTTAATTCAAGCAAAGGCTTAATTAGCAGAGAATAATTAAGTATCCATTGACGACAGTAGGAAGTGAAACCTATAAAAGCGTACACCTCTTTTTGAGTTTGGGGAATCGGCATTTTAACAATGGTACTGATGCGCCCTGGGTCAATCTCTAACCCTCCTTCGACAGCAGGTGACCTAAGTAGGTGACCTCATGTCGACAATACTGAAATTTAGAAAGAGAAACTGTCCATGACGAGTCTAATGCAACATCAATTTAACTGTACTATCTCTACAACCTTTTTCCATGTCAGAAGCAATAAGTAAGTCATCAACATACCACACTGATACATTACCTGGGAGAGAGAATCCAACTGACCTTTTAATGCATGGCTATAAAGTCTCAGTCTTTCTGTACAGGCCTGAGGAGCTCGACAGAATCTAAATTGCCTATCAGCTACAATGAACCCGAACAAATATCTGCTATCTCGATGGATAGGAATGCTAAAAAATACATTTTTTAAATCAATAACAGAAAAGAATTGAGCAGTAGAAGGAATAATTGTCAAAAGCGTAGTGATATCCGGTGGAAGAAGCAGCCTCATTGCTCGGGCCCAAAAGAACCACCTAGAAAACCGACAGGCCGGTCAAGGAAGGACTCATCCTCTATGCTGGAGGTGGATTTCCCTACAACGTTGCATCACAATAAGTACTGTAGGCTACGAGCAGAGGGCTCAAATCGACTACGCAAAAACAATTAGCTAAATTTGTCTGGAACACACGAGTAGAGAACAACGGGATGGCCTCTGAGGGAGACCTGAAAGTCCTCACAGCCTCATCCCACTGTCAAAACTTTCACTCTTGAAGATGTCATGGAGGCCATAGCTGGGGTGCGGACATCACTAGAAACATGAATCGACTCAGTCAATATTGAGGTCACCCTTTTACGTGCAGATCTGAGAAGTTGAGGTCAAGACAACAGCCCTCATAGCCGATACCTCCACTCTTCAACAACAAGTGGCCCAAATCCAAGACCAAGAAAAGAAGATGGGGGAGCTTTTGGATGATTATGAAGGGGGGGGCAAGACGGAACAAAATCTGTAATCTTGGGGTCCCGGAGCGATTGGAGGGGCCAGCGGTTGATCTTTTTGTAGAATACCTAATACTCAAGAACCTTCAACCCAAGCGTCTCTCCAGCTATTTTTCCATCGAACGGGATCACAGAGTCCCCGGGGGTCATCCAAAACCTGGGGTTTCACCACGGCCTATAATTGCAAGAGTATTTAACTTTTGAGACAGAGATGTGATCTTGCAAACTGCACATGCCGGTCCCCCGACGAAACTGAAAGACACATACATCACCTTTTTCCCAGATTATACTGTGAGGGTTCAGGCACGACGACGCAGCTTTACGGAGGTCAAAAAAGCCCACAGGGACAAGAACATAAAATACTCCATGCTGTTCCCAGCAAAACTACGGGTGGAATCGGAGGGCAAGGCCTGCTTTTTCCTATCCCCAGAAGAAGCATGGGACTGGATAGAAGGATGGCGCCAGGTGGGGAAGCAATCAGAGGGCCAGAGAATTGGTGGCTCTAATAACAACCAACGGGCCCCTCTAACAACGAAGGAACAGAATCCCGGAGGCGAATTGGACGGAGCACATTGACTTCTACAGATGGAATCCAGAGGACAGGCCCCACATACTGTCTGACCGTTAAACCAACCAATCTCAAGTCTCCGATTCTCTATGTGCCAAAGGCTGGAGTGACCGTGACTTTCCGACCATCACATCTGCTATATTACGGATGCATCATGTGCACACACCAAGGCTAGAGATCTACCCTGTTACGTAAAAGAAGACTGGACTACTAAAATAAAGTTTGATCATACTATGATAATATTGCATTGGTAAGGTGAGGGGCAGCGGTGGTTAAGCAGGCACCCCGCAAATGGTTGGGTGGGCGACAGGCCCTCTGCCTTGTTGGGGAGTGCATAGTTCAAAGTCCACTGGCAGGGGGGCAGGGGAGTTGGTGTTTTGGCAGGGGGGCAGGGAGGGGGAGCTTGAGGGGGGTGGGAGTTGGGGTTTTGACAGTTAGAGTTTTTTCTTTATCAAGCAGAGCATTGTAAGGATTGCAGGCTGGTTCCACAGGAGCGTCAGGAATCCGAAGAGTAGTCCACAGCCTTCCCCTACGGTCTTCCGACTCTATCAAGCACTAGAGTACGAGAGACACGCCAGGGGAAAACAGGGAAACAAAACAAGGAAAGAAGGGGGAAGACAATGATGGCTGATGGAACTCTCTTGTAGTGAATATGGGGTACTTCAATGAAGGTAACAGGAAAACAGGAAGGCTGAAATGACAAGAGGGAACAAAACACTCTAGCTCTACTCCAATTACACGGGATATTGATTATACATGTACATAAACATATCACGTACCCCAGGTTCTTAATATGACTCTGATTTAGCAGATGAAGGTGGAAGGAAGGTACAGCGTCAGGAGCTATAATAAGGATAACACAGTTATTGAAAGGAGTACTATAGTCTAGATGTTGTATGTTCGATAGCACTCTAATCAACCCCTCTCTTACTTCGACTATCTTGGAACTGCCTTTGAAGACTCCTTCAATAACGTCTGGTACACAAAGAGCCTTCCATTTAATTCTTCTGCAGATGTCTTTATGAATTATCACCATCTATGAGAACCAAACAAAAGCTATACAGTCTATGCACATGTACCAATAATAAGGCAAAAGATTGGTAGCGCATGAACGCTCTTACCGTGATTCCCTGTAGTGAGGAATAGAGGCACCCACCCAGATCCACGCAAGAGTGCCACGAAACACCAAGGACAGGGTTTCCAGTAAATAATGGAAACAGATGGTGGAAGCTCCTGGAAATAGGGACCTTGCAGGTAAGGAGGGGACAGACCGAGGACAGGACAATAATAAGGAGAAACCTAACTGACTAACTAAGTAAAGAAGAAATGGGGAAAACACCACACCAGACAGCGGAGCACAAACCCGGCGGTCAGGCGTCAAAAGAAATACTGGGAAGCTAAAGGGAAACAAGTCCCACCGGATGGCGGAGCAAAGCCCGGCCGCCGGGTGGAACTGAGTGTTTGCGCAAAAATCAGAGGTTCACAAATAGAAGCCGTGAACGCGTTCTCCACAAAGCAGAGAACGGAGCAGTGCCCGGCCGGATGACGGAGCAAGGCCCGGCCGCCGGGCGAGGCACAAGGAGTAGGGGAGAGGGGAGCTAGGAGCACGTACGTACAGAGCAGTGCCCAGCCGGATGGCGGAGCAAAGCCCGGCCGCCAGGCGGAGCACCCAGCAGAGTACGCCAGAGACAGAAAGGCGCTGTAATTCAAGAGCGCATGCGAGCCCACTAAAATAGTTGGTGCAGGGGAACGCAACACGCTGAACAGCGATCAACAGCAAAACAGAACCAAGAACAACGAATTCAGGGAAACAGGAACGGAACCGGAAACAAGGGAAGCTTGACGCAGGAACGTGAAGCGTCGTTCCCTGTTTCCTGGTTCCTTACATACCAGGTTTCTTAAAGGGGCAGCGTAGGGGATTCCCAAAGCATGACAGTACACTCCCCCCACAATGCTCCCCACCTGGTTTGGGCTTGTCAGGGTATCTCCGGTGAAACTCTCTCAATAATCGAGGGGCATGAACATTGGCCGCAGGTTCCCATGTGCGTTCCTCTATGCCATACCCTTTCCAATGGACCAGGTATTGCAAGACTTTCCTAACCACCCGGGAATCTATGATGGCCCCAACTTCAAACTCCTCCGAATCATGCAGGATAACAGGAGCAGGTCTTACAGGAACCCTAGTCCCCGGTTCAACCGGTTTGAGTAGCGACACATGAAAAACCGGATGGATCTTAAAGGAGGGAGGCAGGATGATCTTGATGGCTACAGGATTGATCACCTTCTCCACCTTGTAAGGGCCTATGTATTTAGGGCTAAACTTGCGTGGACCCCCCAAAGAAAGATGTTTAGTGGAGAGCCAGACCTCATCTCCTGGTGTATAAATGGGTTCTAGTCTCCTGTGTAAGTTTGCCCCCTCTGTGTATCTCACCTTCGCCATTTCTAGATTCTCTAGTGCTCTCTTCTGTACTACGTGTAGGTGTTCTACCCTGTCTGAGGCAGCCGGGGTTGGACAATCAGTAGGGATTTCTGCGGGCATTAACCTGGGGTGATAACCATAAGAACAATAGAAAGGTGAGAAGTTGGTGGAGGAGTGTGTGCTTTGGTTGTAAGAGATTTCAGCCAACCAGACCAATTCATCCCATTCATCCAAGGTTTGCAACGTCTGATTCCGTATGTACTGCTCGAAACACTGGTTAACCCTCTCCGTTTGTCCGTCTGACTGCGGATGGTGACTGGACGACAAACGGACATCAATGTGGAGAAGGGAACATAGACTTCTCCAGAAACGTGACACAAATTGTGCCCCTCTGTCGGACACTAGGACAGAGGGAAAACCATGTAAACGGACTATGTGCTGCATGAATATGGATGCCAACTCTACAGCTGTGGGCAGGCCCTTTAAAGGCACAAAATGAGCCGTCTTAGTGAACAGGTCTACTACCACTAACAGTGTATTGTTCTTCAGTTTTGTGAGTGGTAGTTCTACTATGAAATCAAGAGACACGGTATGCCATGGGCCTGCAGGTGAAGGTAAGGGCATAAGAAGGCCCACCGGATTGAGACGTGACACCTTAGTCTGAGCACACACACAACATGTCTTCACATACTGTTCGATGTCTTTCAACATTGTAGGCCACCAAAAACGGTCACGCACTACTGCAATCGTCCTCTTGATGCCGGGATGACCTGCTACTGGATGGGAATGATACCACTTCAGGACCTGTTCCTGTAGCTCTCCCGACGGTAACACCACTCCCCCTTGTACCCGTACCAGACCTTTTCGCAGCGACATTTCATGAGCTCCCACCACTTGCATCATGTCTGCTGCTACTTGACTTGCTCTAACCCGTGATAGGAACATATCCTCATTTTGTACAAGTCCTATGATGTTAGCTCGGGGTATGATGTTGACTTGCTCTATGGGGTCTGAAGGAATATCAAAACCCAACCGAGACAGGGCATCCGCCTTGCCGTTTTTTCTCCCAGGTCTATATTGGACGGTGAAGTCAAATTCACTGAAGTATTGGGACCAGCGCAACTGTCTCATGGATAGGGCTTTAGCAGATTTGAGGTACTGGAGGTTTCTGTGGTCTGTATATACTACAGCAGGATACCTAGCCCCCAAGAGATACTGTCTCCACTCCTCAAACGCTTTCTTAATAGCCAACAATTCCTTATCTCCTATAGCATAATTGTATTCAGCAGGGGTGAACTTATGTGAGAAGAAAGCGACCGGATGGCATTCGCCAGTCACCGCATCCGCTTGCGACAGTACACCACCCACCGCCACTTGAGAAGCATCCACTTCCACTACAAAGGGCAACGCAGGGTCTGGATAACGCAAGACAGGAGCGCTTGTAAACGCCTTCTTCAGCAGACGGAAAGAACTGTCTGCTTCATCGGACCACACAAAGGGAACGCCCTTCCTCAACAGTGCAGTGACAGGTGATATCAAGGTGGAGAAGTCACGGATAAACCGTCGATAAAAGTTCGCTAGGCCCAGAAAGCTTTGAATTTCTTTTACTGACCGAGGAGCTGGCCATGCCAACACTGCCTCTACCTTGGAGATATCCATGCTAAGGCCTCTAGGGGATACGACATATCCCAAAAAGGGTACTTCTTTAGTGTGAAAGGTACACTTTTCCAGTTTGCAATATAATCGGTTGTCCAACAGTCGTTCCAACACGTTGCGAACATGTTGTTTGTGATCTGTCAGGTTACAGGAAAAGATCAACAAATCATCTATGTAGGCAATTACATAGATCTCAAGCATGTCCTTCAACACCTCGTTGATAAAAAATTGAAACGCCGCAGGGGCGTTGCATAGCCCAAAGGGCATCACGAGATATTCATAAAGACCATACTTGGTACAAAAGGCTGTTTTCCATTCGTCACCCTCCTTGACACGCACAAGATGGTAAGCTCCACGTAGATCTAACTTGGTGAAATATTGGGCATTGCGTATCTTGTCAAGGAGGGAGGCGATGAGAGGCAGGGGGTAACGGTTCTTGATTGTGACATCATTCAACTTCCGATAATCTATGCAGCATCGCAGACCCCCTTCACGTTTCGGAATGAAGAATAAAGAAGAAGAGGCCGGGGACCGTGATTGCCGAATGAACCCTTTCTGAAGCATGGAATCCAGATAATCCCTTAGATACACATTCTCCTTTTCCGTAAGGGCATAAACTCTGCTACAAGGAATCCTAGCTCCTGCCTCTAAATCTATGCGGCAGTCATAGACTCTGTGTGGGGGAAGAACCTCAGCTTCCTTAGCATCAAAGACTGCTTGTAGATCCCGGTAACATAGTGGTAAGGGAGTACTAGGCTCCTGACTGTCGTGGTTCATACTCAAGCCTTCTATAACTGCCCCTGCTACGGGTGAGGATACGACAGAAGGAAAGGTGACTGTAGACGTTTCCCAATTAATTACAGGGTTTTGGGTTCTCAACCATGGGATACCTAGTAATACTGGGAACTGAGGTGAACAAATTAAATCGAACACCACTTCTTCCTGATGATCGGGATCGATAGTCATGTGAATAGGACTGGTACATTGGGTTACGGGGCCGGAATTAAGCGGACTACCGTCTATTGTGGTAACTATACTGGGTGTCTCTCTTGTAGTATAGGCTACCAGATTTTCTTTTGCCCAATTTTGATCCATGTAATTTCCAGACGCCCCCGAATCGATCATTACCAATACATGTAGACCAAGCGCCCCCTGAGTCATATGTACTGCAATATATAGATGGTTCGTGGGAGTGGTGTTAATCTCAGAAGAGGAGACTGTAAGACCAGACCTACCTGGGTTCCTTGTCTCACAAGAACCCAGGCTTGCTAGTTTCCCTGTACCTTGGATTGTGTGGCTTTGGGTTTCACCGGGCATTCCCGCAAAAAATGCCCTGCTTTACCGCAATAAAGACATAGTCTAAGAGCTCTTCTCCTCTGTCTCTCTTCTACAGTCAAAGGTCCTCTGACTACACCTATCTGCATAGGTTCGCAGTCTTCTCCGGCCTTCTCAGGGGTACTCTTCTTCTCTTTAGTGCTAGCATATCGGTATTCATGTTTCCCTCTCTCCTTTCTTCTTTCTTGGCAGCGATGATCAATCTTAACCACCAAATCTATCAACTCTGGACAAGAGGTGGGAAGGTCTACTATTTGAGAGAGAGCGTCCTTTAATTCCTCTCGCAAACCCCTATAAAACATGGTACACTGTTTTGCTTCAGGCCATTCAGATTCGACCACCAAACTACGAAACCTGGTTATGTAAGATACCAAATCTTGAGTACCTTGTTTGAGGTCTAGTAACTCGGTATCAGCAGAATGTGTGTACATGTGTCTGTCGAATAATTTGCGGAACTCTCGCCTAAAAGCCGTGTAACTGCGTAACAAAGGATCATCCCTGTCAACTAACGGAATTGCCCAATCTGCAGCTGACCCGCTAAGATAAGAAATCACAAAGGCTACTTTGGCCTGATCAGAGGGAAAACAAGCTGCTTTGCAAGAAAAGTGTAACTGACACTGGCTAAGGAAGGCAGCGCATCGTTTTGCGTCTCCTGTAAACCTCTCAGGTGGTGCCAGAGGAATGACAGGGGGGGTAGTCACTTGTACTACTGATGTACCCCCTCCAGAGGCTCCCGAGGGCTGCTGTCTCTGGAGGGTGTCCATCCTTGCCATTAGGGTTTGCGTTTCTACTTGTAGATTACCTAACATTCCAGCTAGGTCTGCCAGGGTCACTGCTTCGAGATCCATGACGCTCGGGCAGAACGTACCACTTGGGCTTCACGTTCTGTAAGGATTGCAGGCTGGTTCCACAGGAGCGTCAGGAATCCGAAGAGTAGTCCACAGCCTTCCCCTACGGTCTTCCGACTCTATCAAGCACTAGAGTACGAGAGACACGCCAGGGGAAAACAGGGAAACAAAACAAGGAAAGAAGGGGGAAGACAATGATGGCTGATGGAACTCTCTTGTAGTGAATATGGGGTACTTCAATGAAGGTAACAGGAAAACAGGAAGGCTGAAATGACAAGAGGGAACAAAACACTCTAGCTCTACTCCAATTACACGGGATATTGATTATACATGTACATAAACATATCACGTACCCCAGGTTCTTAATATGACTCTGATTTAGCAGATGAAGGTGGAAGGAAGGTACAGCGTCAGGAGCTATAATAAGGATAACACAGTTATTGAAAGGAGTACTATAGTCTAGATGTTGTATGTTCGATAGCACTCTAATCAACCCCTCTCTTACTTCGACTATCTTGGAACTGCCTTTGAAGACTCCTTCAATAACGTCTGGTACACAAAGAGCCTTCCATTTAATTCTTCTGCAGATGTCTTTATGAATTATCACCATCTATGAGAACCAAACAAAAGCTATACAGTCTATGCACATGTACCAATAATAAGGCAAAAGATTGGTAGCGCATGAACGCTCTTACCGTGATTCCCTGTAGTGAGGAATAGAGGCACCCACCCAGATCCACGCAAGAGTGCCACGAAACACCAAGGACAGGGTTTCCAGTAAATAATGGAAACAGATGGTGGAAGCTCCTGGAAATAGGGACCTTGCAGGTAAGGAGGGGACAGACCGAGGACAGGAAAATAATAAGGAGAAACCTAACTGACTAACTAAGTAAAGAAGAAATGGGGAAAACACCACACCAGACAGCGGAGCACAAACCCGGCGGTCAGGCGTCAAAAGAAATACTGGGAAGCTAAAGGGAAACAAGTCCCACCGGATGGCGGAGCAAAGCCCGGCCGCCGGGTGGAACTGAGTGTTTGCGCAAAAATCAGAGGTTCACAAATAGAAGCCGTGAACGCGTTCTCCACAAAGCAGAGAACGGAGCAGTGCCCGGCCGGATGACGGAGCAAGGCCCGGCCGCCGGGCGAGGCACAAGGAGTAGGGGAGAGGGGAGCTAGGAGCACGTACGTACAGAGCAGTGCCCGGCCGGATGGCGGAGCAAAGCCCGGCCGCCAGGCGGAGCACCCAGCAGAGTACGCCAGAGACAGAAAGGCGCTGTAATTCAAGAGCGCATGCGAGCCCACTAAAATAGTTGGTGCAGGGGAACGCAACACGCTGAACAGCGATCAACAGCAAAACAGAACCAAGAACAACGAATTCAGGGAAACAGGAACGGAACCGGAAACAAGGGAAGCTTGACGCAGGAACGTGAAGCGTCGTTCCCTGTTTCCTGGTTCCTTACATACCAGGTTTCTTAAAGGGGCAGCGTAGGGGATTCCCAAAGCATGACAAGCATCCCATGGAATATTATTTCATAGGCTTCAAGGGGCCCGAGATGGTGTTGATGGCCGGCCAGGACGGAATTTCACTCCAATAGTGACACATGAAACATCCGTCCCTACACATGGAGCGCCCAGCTGGGTGTCCATGCCACTACTGTGGTTGTCCAGATTAATTCCCCCTAAACCTCCACGATGACAGATTCACTAGAAAGAACACTATCGATCATGATGTGGAATGTAAATGGTCTGGGTAGTAAAATAAAGAGAGGAGTGGTCCTGCAATATCTTAAAAGACACTCATCAGACCTAGTCTTATTGCAGGAAACACATCTGGTTGGGAACAGCTGTAAAGCGCTCCGTCGCTGGGGCTACAAACTCATGGTACATGCTGGGTTCACTTCTGGGTCCCAGGGAACGGGCATTCTCATAAGGAAAAACTTGGCTCTTGCACCAACTAATACCTGTGCCGACCCTCAGGGAAGATTTGCGGTACTGGAGGCCGTCTGGGAGGGAAGACCATTCAATAACATTTCGGGCTATATCCCACCAGCGCTGGGAAAGTTAGCTTTACGGGATTTGGGCAGGGTGCTGCTAGATCTCCCTCAGGGCACTATTATCCTAGGAGACGACTTCAATATGACGATGGACAATGAGCTCGATAGGCACCCTCAGCAACGGTCCCCTCGCCACGGGTCTGGACTGGCAGATTTTGCACACGCAATGGGACTGGAGGACATATGCGACTACTGAATCCAGACATATCTATCTTTACACATTATTCGAATGCCCATAACAATAAGTCCCGCATCGATTATTTCTTCACTTCCTCTGCAGACATAGGTCACTTTCAGTGTCTTAAGGGACTCCCCCGATGTATCTCTGACCACTCCCGACTTAGTGTTGAGCTCACCTATCACCAGCGGGTGACACGAGTTCCAATAATTATTATCCCATGGCTTCTCAGAATTCCAGACATCAAGGAAGACCTGGCTGAACACACAGAACACTATTTTACTGAAAATGTAGGTTCGGTAGACTTGTCCAACACAATCTGGGAGGCATACAAGGCAGTCATTAAGGGACGGGCCCTGGCATTAAAGGTCGGATACATCCGTAATCATAACGAGCAGTTGGCTCAAATAGAAAGTGATCTGCTCTTTAATGAGTCTGAACATGACGCAGCTCCGACCAACGATAGGGCCCGGAGGCTCAAGATTAAACAGTTAGAATACAAAGGCATGGCATGAGAAAAGGTCCAAGCAAGACTGCTTCAGACTCGTCACAGGGTATACAAACTTGGGGAAAGAGCCACAAGATGTTGGCATGGCTGGAAAGGCATGATCAGGGTGCCAGATGGGTCCCAATACTTTCAAGGTTGGATGGCACGCAAATAACAGATCCCCAGGACATTGTGGAAACATTCGCGGATCACTTAGAGGAAGTATACACCGCTAGAGCACAATACACCTCGGAAGACTCATCGGCTCCTGTGGGATATGAGTCTGCCCACGCTTGCAGAAGCTGATATAACGGCCCCAGAAGCCGATATCAGCCCTGATGAATTCTGCAAAGCAATTTTTTGCCATTAACTCAGGGAAAGCCATGGGACCCAATTGAATTCCTAACGTGGGTGGTCCTACAAATAGCCCCTCACTTGAAAAACATGTTTTATGAGTGCCGAGAAAAAAGGTGTTTTGCCCCTAGATCAAAGGCTGGCCTCAATAGTGATTCTTCACAAACCGGGCAAACCAGCGACCGAGTGTAGCTCCTATAGACCTATCTCATTGATCAGTGCAGGGGCAAAGGCCTTCTCCATATCTAAGAAAACCGCTATCACTCTCGCGTCTGGCCTCGTATGTTGTATAGCACCAAAGACCATTTGTAAGTTGTAGGTAATGTTTCTGCTCGCAGCAAACCCTGCTTGTCCGGAGCTACCAGCTCGGGTGTCAACAGGGCCAGTCAAGTTCCAAGGACTTTTGCGTATATTTTTGTGTCCACATTAAGCAATGAGAGTGGCCTATAGGAGCTGCATTCATCTGTGGGCTTGTCAGGCTTACGGATGGCGATGAGTAGTGCTTCCCTTATCATGCAGGGCTTCTGCCCAGATTCAATCATATCTGTAAACAGGGTGGAGAGGTGCGGGAGCAGTAGTTCCAGGAATGTTTTATTAAGCCACCTGTCCCCGGCGCACTCCCCGCCCTCATCCCTCCGAGTGCTTCGCGAATCTCATCAAACTCTATAGGGAGCATTAAAAACTCACGTTGCACATTAATCAGGAATGGGAGTTTGATGTGGTCCAAGTAGTCCATGACCTCCTCTACGCTGCCCGTCACACGTGGCGCGTATAAATCAGAGTAGTATTCAAGGAACCTTTGTGCTATCCCTTCTTCCTCTGTGAGCAGTATACCCTCCCTCGACCTTACCGCTGTGATCGTTACTTTCGACTTTTGCTGTTTCACCATGTTGGCCAGAACCATCCACAGCCTATCACAATCTCCATAAGTCCTAGCTATAGTATACTTGCCCAGGTGCCTAACCTCCGCAGTCGCTTCTTCTTGATAGTCTGCAAGTAGCCCCTTCATTTTCTCAAGAGAGGCTACAGCGTCCCGTGTCAAAAGTCGGTCCTCACAGTCCGCCAGATGGGTCTCAAGCTGCGACAACCTCTGGCGGATCGTGCGCGATATGCCAGAATGTTTACTCATGGTCACGTCCCTGACTTAAACTTTAAACACCTCCCAGACTGTTTAAAATCTTTCCACCGAACCTATATTTGTTTCAAAGCATGTCTCTATCGCTTCATGCAGTTCTTCCCAGAAAACAGGGTCAAGCAATGAGTATGGTGGGAATCTCCATGTAAATGGGGGGAGGGCCCTCTGTGATAGGGAAAAACCCAACAAAACTGGCAAATGATCGGAGAGTGTGCGGGGTAACACCTGGCACTTGTAAACCCGGAAGAGCAGTCCCGACAATGCCAGCCAATAATATATACGTGTATGTATGTCATGAAAGGCCGAGTAGTGCGTGTACCCTACCCGCGCTGGATGCAGGCTGCGCCAGACGTCTGCAAGGTCATCACCAATAAGAATCCTGTCTAGTTCCCTAGCAGCCTTAGCGGGGCACCTGTCCGGGCCGCACGACCGAGCCAAATCAGGGCCCCTAGTCATGTTAAAGTCCCCGCCCCACAGAACTGTCTGGCTGGGATACTTCCGGGTAATTTCAGCTAGTGTTTTATAAAACTCCGGGTGATCATAGTTTGGGCCATACACATTAACCACCAAGTCATCCAAACCCTTTCCAGCTAGTTTTGAAATGACATATCTACCGCCAGGTCAGCAATCATCTTACTTAGGGAATAGTCCAATTTTGGGTTTACCCAAGTGAGCACCCATCGAGCATGTGACTTAAAACCAGCAGCATTAATCTGTCCTCGCAGTCCCCTGGCCTGTAATCTAGGGGAGTTCTCTGGCAAATGTGTCTCTTGGAGTAAGGCCAGGTCAACATGGTGTCTAGTCAGATAATTCAAGACCTTACGTAGCTTTCGGTGATCGTTCAGGCCATGTACATTCCACGTCAGTGCATTCAGACCACCTGCACGATTCTTACTAGTAGTCCATTCTGGCCTATCACTCATGACTAGCTGAGCATCTCGTCATTCTGCACACAGTAAACAATTGCATGGTATCTGATGTACAAAATACAGTGTTTCACACCTCTTGGCAATGAACCATAAACTACCCAACCCCCTGACACCCGCCCTTCCCTCCCACAGCGGACCTCCCTCAACTAGGTCGCGATACCATTGACTTTTGTCCCCCTCCACCCCCATCCCTCCACCTCCCCAAATAAGGAAAAAAAGCAACAACAAGCAAGGTCGGCGATGGTGGCTGCGAACCATTCAGAAAGAGCAAATTAAATCACAGTGTCCAGCCCTCATCCCAGCTCTCGCCAGCCAACAGCTGTGTGTGCCTCAAACCTTGTAGTCATTGTGAGAAAGTTTGTGTTGCATCAACCTTTAGTCCTGATCCTCCAACCCGCCTCCTGCCGCCTCGTCAAGCAGTTCATGCTTAGGGGTTTTCCTCCGGTCTTTTGCCCAGTCTTTTAGAGCCTTCTGCAATGCCTTAGGCTCAGTGAAAATGTGGTTCTGCCAGTTTCTGTTCACTTTCAGCTTTGCTGGGTAGAGCATTGCGTAGTCTATTCCCTGCTCACGCAGTTGACGTTCCATCGGAACAAAGTGTTTCCTCGCCTCCTTAGGCATAAAGTCTGGATAGAGTGCTATGGTAGATCCCTCATACGTTAACGTCTGTTTGTCCCTGGCTGCGCGTAAGGCCGCATCTCTGTCCCTGTAGTTGAGAAGCTTAGTAATTATCGGCCTCGGTGGTGCCCCCGGCCTCGGACGTGGGGCCAACGTGTGGTGCGCACGTTCCACTATGAACATATTGGAAAAGACCTTCGCTCCAAGTAGTGTCACCAGCATTCGCTCAACAAAGGTCTCCATCCTGCCTGTCTGAGTGGACTCCCGCAGGCCCAGGATTTGTACCTTACAGCGATGTGAACGGGCCTCCAAATCCTACTTTTTATCCTGAAGCACCTGCAGCACCCTACCTAATTGCTTGTGTTCTGTATCCATATAGGTTTGCGCTTCTTCCACCTCCATGGTCCTCCTCTCCGACATGTCCAGACGTTCAGCGTGCTTATCAAGCCTCTCACCCATTCTGTCCATTCTATATGTTAGCGCATCCATTTTCACTCCCAGAGAGGTGATGCCCTCCTGCAGCCCTTTTTCCATAGACTTCAATATACTTTTTAAATCTTGCTCCAGTTCCGGCGGCGTGGCTTGCCCACTGCCATCTCCGACACCGTCTTCCTGTGATTTAGAACGTGTCTGTGTGAGGGGGAGCTTGGTTTGGCCACGATCTGTCGTCCCGATATTGGTGATCAGTCTCTGCCAGCGTTGTCCCAGTATCAAAAAACAGCTGGACTCTCACCAAGGCGAGCCAGGGGGTCGCACAAGCACCCCGCAATACAAGTGTCCTTAGGCCTCAGACGACCTCGTGGAAAGCAACGTTAGTGGGCCACAATACCCCTCCAAGCTAAGTTCGAGCCAGTACCACCGTTCGTGCCGTTTGAGCTGCGCAGGTCCTGCAGACTGCCGGAGGCACCAGGCCATGTCGCGTCTCCTAGCCCACTCACCAACTAGTGGTAGATGTCCCGGGCCTATACTGCGTTATCTTGGCACCTGTGGTGTCGCGGCAGTTGTCCCTCTTTTTGTGTGCCCCACCGGTAAGTGCTCCTCTCTATAACCTTCATGCAGGGCACTGTCTCCCTTTATGGCCCGGCAATGCCAAGGACTCCCACGCTGCCGAACCTGCTCTCTTAACTGCGGACACACTGCTCCAGATCTCCAGCAACACTTGATTAGCTCCCCACATGGAGCATTCCAGGGCTTCTGTAGCACACCAGCATTTTTCTGCATAGCATCACAACGATGGGGAAAGGCGCAGCTTTATAACGCACCTGATCAGTCCCCCGAACGTCGTCGCAGCTGTAGTAAGTTCAACCAGGTACCACCAGGCTCCGTTTTTAATACCGCTCATCTACAGTGGCCACGGCCACGATAGTAGGGAGCTTCCGCCTTCTACGTCTCACCCGTGAATCTTCTAGTGTGCCGCCATGATGGGCCCCCGGCAACTCTTGATGGGGAGACACAGCAGCAAAGCGGTTCTCCACCCCGAGCGTCATCCGTAGTTATTTACGGGGGTCCAATTGTCCCCACTCTGGAAACATAGAGGCAGCCGTCTCGACACCACCACAGCCGCTCGTCCGCGACAGCAGCGGGACCAACCACCCGGCAGAGGCCGCACGTAAAGTGACGCCGCCGGGGTGCCGATGAATGAGAGGCCGGTGCTCAGCGGCCTACACTGCCGCCAAACCGCTACTCAGAGGATCTCAATTTGTAGCCGCCGGACACACTTCCCGGCAGTTCAGCAGGTGTCGGACCACTCCACGAGTAGTTAAATCTTCAATTTATAATTCAAAGGGCCAAGGGGGCTAAGGATAGTGCAGGATAGTTTGTCGACTTGGCAGAGCCCGGGAGTCAAGCGGCCATCTCCGACTCGAGCAAGCTCCGCCCCCCCCCGAGATGCCTCCATTAGAGGACTAAAGTGGAGCGAAGAAACCGAGGCCAAAATCTCGCTATATGCGAACGACATCCTTATTTATTTAGAGGCCCCTCGAACCTCCATCAACAGTTTGCTCCACGGCATCACTAACTTTGGTAAAAATGCCGGCTACTCTATTAACTGGTCCAAATCGGTCTTATTTGTGTTACATGGCCCCCCACCCCGCCTGCCCCGTGGCTATAACATCAACCTGGCCTCAGAAGGCTTTAAATACCATGGCATCTTTATCACACCAGATCCTAAATCGTTCTATGAACACAATCTTTTGGGCCCTCTTGAAAGACTACAAGATGATGTTACGCACTAGAGGTTGCTGCCCATGTCCTTCCTAGGCAGAGCGGCCTTATTTAAAATGCTAGCACTCCCCAGATTCATGCATGCCCTCCAAAACTGCCCTTTTCCAATTGCGGACTCCTATTTCAACAACCTAGAGGTGGAACTTCTCCGCTTACTCTGGGACGGGAAGGCACCTCGTATTGCTCTTCAAAAGCTCACAAAGGGGTGGTATGACAGGCGCATTGCCCTTCCAGATCTACGTCTTTACTACTGGGCATCACAGCTAGTAGACACAAAGCAATGGCTCTATGGATCCCCTACCAACCCAGCCTTCCACCTTGAGCACTATCAGACGGGTCGGGAGGGGTATCTGGGTGCACTCTACAGTAAGACCCAGAAACAACGCTACCTAGGACCAATGGCACAGACAGTAGCCATATGGCACAGAGCTAATAAACGTCTGGGGTGGGCAAACACATTCACAATAGCCACTCTGCTGTGGTCCTCGCAGATGCCAGCCTCTCTTTGTTTCCAAGTGGGGTTTGACAAATGGGACACAATTGGCATAACTACATTGGGGGATCTAGTCAGCAAAGGGAAACTTCTCACCTTTTTAGACCTACAACAGAAATATGTTCTCGCACAAGGAGAGATCTTCCGCTATTTACAGATCAGACATGCTATTCTCTCACAAGTCCCTGACCTTTCTTCCCTCCCTGACTTGTCTCCTCTGGAGGACAGACTGCGCTCTGAACCACTCCTGACGAAGGCCGTATTCTGCACCTATCGTACACTGTGGAACAATCTGCCTGACTCTTTCAAGCCCTATGAGAACATTGGCAATCTGACATAGGACAGTTGGAAGATGAGGACTGGCAAACTGCGTTGATGTCTCCCAGGGAGACGGCAATAAACCATCGCTTTCGCCTGATACAACTAAAAATATTACAAAGATCCTACATGTCTGGACTCCTCCTGGCCTAGATGGGTAGACGTCCTGATGATCTGTGTCTGAGAGGCTGTGGCCAGACAGGTACTTTTAACCACATCCTTTGGGATTGTCCACATATTCGGCCATTGTGGGATAGGGCAACCACAAAGATGACAGATACACTGGGTAAACATATTTCACTGTCACTACAAGCGGGGCTCTTGAACATTTGGAAGGCCACGGACTTAACAGATATAGAGCAGCAATGGGTGGCATTTGGTTACCTGCTGGTGAAACGGACAATAGCGATGCATTGCCAGTATAAGACCATTAACAATCGGGTGGGTGGCGAAATGGACAGATGCATGATTGCAGAGAAAGAGGTCTATAAACTTAGAGGCTTCCCTAAGAAATGGGCCAAGAAGTGGGGAGAATGGAACACCTACAGAGGAAAAATCTGTAGTCCCCGACAAAAGATATGGCAATGGACAGAACCCGGCTCGTAGACCCCCGGGCTAGATGACACACATTATACGCTAGCAACAATATCTGTATTTGTGATCCTTGACTTCCATTGTATTACTGAATTGGTGACTCTGCACTGCTTAAATTCAATAAAATTGTTATAACAAAAAAAAAAGAGTAGTGATATCAGGAACCACTGGAAGCTAGGGAACTACAATTTTCATAAACCTCCCGCAGATCAATCACAAAATGATAAATATGCTCAGGATCATCGGAGTAGCCTGAAGGTGTCCTTTTAAGAATCGAAAGAATGGGACTATTGCAAATATTAGCAGGTGTTTCTTCAACTACTCCCCTTCGTACCAAATCCTAAATAATCTGGAGAAGGGCCGGTACCTCGCCTGAGGTATTTTATACTGAGGAATGCGAGGTAAAATGGCATGATATTTAACCTGTATCAAAACTGGAGGTATATGCAACTGCCTTACATCTGTGTCACCCATCGCACATAAAGTGGGTGGTACTTTGGCAAATTCGGCAGGAAGAGGCACATCCTGAGACAAACATTGTGTAATACCTACATCTTTGCCCATGGTAAGATACACACCCGCCAGAGAACAATAAATAGTAGTATGGAATTTCTGCAGCAAATCCAAACCCATCAAAATCTCACCACAATTAGATGTCAATGATAACAGGGACTCCACAGTAAAAGAACTAACAGTCAATGCAAAGGGGACATGAGATGGGGCTTACAACCTGTATACCTGCAAAGCTTACCGAAACATTATTGTGGCCAGGCAGAGCCTCCCCAGGGACCATATGTCGAGAAACAGAACTCTTTGTCACACCTGTGTCCATCAAGAAGTCCTTAGTCAAGCCTTGCAGGTCCACTGTGACATAAGGACTGCGCTGATCAGCAGGTATCTGGACTGGTCCCTCACCCTGTCTCTGACTGTCCTAGCAATAAGACATCCCTGTCACCTCATCCATATCATAATCATCATGATAATACTGCCCATTGCGAGGTTCATCAAAATAACTGTTTTTAGACCAACATAGTGAGACTGTAGCATTCTGAGCTCCAGCAGTCCCATGACCTCTTCCACGAGAACCTTGCCCCCTAGGAGCTGCAACTTTCCAAAAAAGCACAGGACACTCCCTTCGCCAATGACCTTTCTCCTTTCAGTACGCAAACTAATTTGACCCTAGAGGCATCGTTAACGACTGCCTACTAGTTAATGGAAGCTGAACGCTTGCTGCAACTACACCTTTATCTTCAAATCTTTATGTTTTTTATCTGTCTTAGCTTTCTCCTCCTAATCACGGTGTTCATTGTATTGATCCATATTCAAAATAACAGAGGGGGCCGATGTAGGCCAAGTACTCTCAGAAGTCTGCAAGTGAGTCATTATTTCAGGAATAAGATTAGAAACAAACTTGTTAACAAACAGCCAAACTCCTCCCTCAATGGACATATCCTGCCCACTATAATCCAAAAATATGTCTTCAAACCGAGTAAAGAAATATGATACACTCTCATCCTCCTTCTTCCTCACAAGCTCTCAACCTATACCATATTACCTTCTTTGGTGGAATATGCGTGCATGTATGTAATAATGTGACCAGGCAAAGCAAGTATCTCTGCACAGGACTCATCACCTGGCTTCCTCTCCTGATCCCATCCTTTATTCTCATCCCATGTACCACCCAATTCTGCAATATGATCTTGAGTATGCACCTGTCACAAGATATCAACTGGAGATCGATGACCAAAAAACATTTCAATGTTAGCAAGAGACATTACGGTAGAGGAAGCAGCCTTTGTTAATTCCTCATAATAAGCTGTCAGATTTTTCCTAGGATCAGGCAATTTAGTCTTAAGTGATAAAATCTCACTCCTTTTCCACAGAGTTGGGGAGAAGAGCTGGCCTAAGGGCTAGGGTGGTCGACCTCGACACAGAGGAACCGGGTTTGAGTCTCGGCAAGAACGTGCAACATCCTGTGATTCTGGGCAAATCACTTAAACTCCCCATGCCTAACAAAAAAATCAATGTGTCCTCATGTAATGTCACTGGTGCTCGTGTAAATTGCTCTGATACCCGATACCTTTGGGTCAAGTCTGTACTTGAAAAAAGACTCCATAAAATAAAAAATATATAAACCAATTGCTCCTGAAAAAAGGCAGGTATGGCTGCTCTGGTGACATTACCGCGCTGATCAGTCAACTCAGGTATTTCTTGATGATATATTGGATGGACCTCACGCATAGGGCACTGAGACTTAACAATTTTGGTGGAACGTTTCTCAAATAATCGAAGTCAATAGGCAACAATAGTAGCAATATTCCCAAACACCTGCCCAGGAGCCAAATCAACTGAATAAGCACAGTCTTTAATATTAAACAACACTTGTGGGGCCTTCATTCCAATGTGGGTACGCCAAAGTTCAATTATCGCAGTGGACATGTGTAGAAGAACATCCTGTTGCAAGGAATGTTCAAAATCGCGCATAGCTTGCCAAATGTCCTCAGCGGTATACACCTGATTAGTAACCCACACCATAGCCTCCTTTACTAACACATCCTTCGCTTCAGCTCCTACATCAGAACGTACCAACGGACCCATTCGCTCCCTAAATTTCACCCAGTATCTATCCTCAAACCCACGTACTGGTGTCCCAGCTGTAAGAGTGTCAGAGGATGAAAAACCATAGAAGGAGATGCAACAGAGGTAGCAGGCACCATTGTTATCATTTCTTGCACCGGAGGAGAACGAACAGAAGATATAGGTGTTGGAGCAGTAGAATTACTAGGGGTCTCAGTCATCAAAGATGGCGAGGACAAAGAAGGGGCAGGAGGGGCAGTAGCCGAAGCCATTGTGACAACAGCCATGGACATAAGAATAACTGAAGTAGACAAAACAGGCTGCTCTGTCTGTAATGGAACACTGGGGTATATCCTCTACGAAATCAAGGAGGCAGAGGTTGATTATCTAACAGCTTCTCCATGAAAGCATTATTTTCTATATAACCGACACCTTCTATCTTCACATTTAACTCCTGTCCCCTGTTTTTCTCTATCATATGCTCAAGCTTTCTGGGTCAATGTTTGCATTTTATCTTTTCATGCGTCCCTCTCCGTTTTTAATCATCTCTGCCTAGCCTCCTTTTGTCAAGTTCAAAGAGAATCAAACATCGACTGCCTACTTCGTCTTTTGAACTACTGTTCCTGTAAAAAACAAATAATTTGCTCATGAAAAGTGCCCATCAACGGCCACTGTAACTCAGCATTGTCCCTCGTATAATGGTGTCATAATGTACTAAACATAATAGGGCCAAGACCATGCTTCACATACATATCAAAATTAGGACTGCCTTCCTGAGGCGTCGGCTGAGCTTCTTCCAATCGAGCATCTGCAGAACAACAACACAAAGTCCAGATTTTGCTAAAGACAAGGCATTTCCCCCCAAAAAACGAATTTGTTATTTATACGTGGCAAGGTAGTTGTAAGTAATTTTTAACAAAACAGCCCCTTACACTGTACTAAACTCAAAACAAAATGGCACCATATCCACAAAGAACCAAAAGTTGCAAGTGATGCTGTTTACTCATGGGGAAAATTGGCAGTTCTCAAGTTGCAAAAAATTACAAGAAAAAAGTACCTACCAAATGTATGTGGTCACGTAATGGTCTGCAATATACTAGTAGTGTACACCAATCACTGCACGTAAGACACAAATGCAAGTACGGATCCGCACTGCTGCACACCAATGTAAGAAATCAGAGGGAGGTACTTTTGTAAAAATAAGGACCTTGCTTCTAGTCAGGTTAAGGGGGATACACTTCTAAAATAACCCCTGCTCACCCCCTTGGTAACTTGACACGAGCAGAGAGGCTTATCTCAGATGCAGTGTGTAAAGCATTTGTGAACATATACACTAAAACAGGGAAACCACAATACAGTATTACAAATATGACTTTCAAATGGTAGAAATTGTTCAGTTCAAAGCAAATTGTAGATGCAACACTTTTTACAAAAAGTACTTTAAATGTGTCCCAGGGAACATTATGCGTCACTTGCTTACACTCTACAAAGGTGATGCGTTTGTTCCTTGCTCTATGGGAGGTGATGCGTTGATTCTTTACCGGAGAGGACATGATGTTCTGGTTTCCGACTGTTTGGGGAGGTGATGCGTCAATTTCTTACTACGTCCCACAACGATGTGACTGATCTGGCGCTTCGCTGCGATGTCACATTTTGGGAGGATGCGTTGTTTCTTGCAGACACAGCAGGGTTTGTTTCGGAATCGGTGCAGTGATCTCGGACGTCGGAGACCGATACACTTGATGCGGCATGCAGTGACATCTCGAGCCGCGGGCAGGCGCTGTATCTGTTTCTACAGCGATGTGGTCAGAAACAGGCACGGATGCATCATGCTTCTCAATGTTCCATTGCTTTTCCAGCTCCCACCAGCCAGAACAACCTCCAGAGGCCCAGAACAGGTACAGGCACCTCTTGGCAGGTCAGAACTCCCAGCAAGGAAGTTCAGGGGAGCTGAGGGTGAACGTTTTGACAGCAAACAGCACAGGGGCTGTACTCCTCCTCGGTTTCTCCAGCTCTTCTCTTTGGAAAAGGTTCATCTTGATTTCCCAGAAGTGTTCTAAAGTTCTGAGGTCTGGGCCCCAATATTTACACAGCAATATCCTTTTGTTTTCTGGTGGCAGAAAAGCCCTGTGCTCAGTCAAAACCAGTTCTGTGCTCTCTGGTGCATCTTCCTGGCAGGAGGGGGAGACAGCATTGTGGAAGGCAGACCAGGCCCATTCAGGTGAAAGGAAACCTCCTCCCCCTACTCTGAAGCCACTCTGGAACCACTGCACATCCCCTGCCCCAGTCACTCCAAAGCCGGACAGTCAATACACATCCTAGCAGAGACAACCTGGATGGCTAAGAAAGAAAATATATACTTTCTAAAAGTGGTGTTTTCAAACTCAGAATGTAAAAATCACCTTTACTAAAAGACGCATCTTTAGATTCTAAGTTCAGGCATACTAAACGTTATGTTCTTCTTATAAAATGTTATAAATTAACTCCCATGCTTTCCTATGGGCTAGATACCCGTTCAATGGTGAAAAACAAAATTGGCACTATTTCACTATCAGGACATGCCACTAAGCATGGGCGGAATTTGCGAATTTGCGATACGTGAATTCACGCGAATTCGTAATCGCAATTCGCAAAAATCCGCCAAATTCTGCGAGCTTGCGAATGTTGGTTTTTGGCGAGTTCGCAAGATTTTTTTATCAGTTCGGGAACGAGAACTTGTTGTTTCCACTTAACCAGCCTGCTCGCGATGCCTTTTTCCTGTTTCGGGTTGCAATGACGTGTTCGCAAATTCCTGTTTCGGGTCGCAATGATGTGTTCGCGATCGCTGCGTCGCTCGGCCAGCTACCAAAATCTCGCAGCGCACGCGAACAGGGAGGAAAACTCATCGAACGCAGAATCATGATAAGTCAGTGCCGCACGAGCGAGATTGTATTTTTGAAGCGCGAACAAGAAAAAAAATCCACCAACTCGCAAATTGCAGATTTTCGCAAAATTGCCAAAAATTCTCAAATTCCGCGAGCGGAACACATTTTTTGCCCATACTTACATGCCACACATTCCAGGGAGTTATGCATTTTTAAAGAAAAAATTAAAATGTAGTGCTCAAAAGCTTAAATCGCCAACTGGAGACATCTGTTAGCGCTTGACTGGGTTAAATGCAAAGGTTTAGGACAACAGCGATGGAGCATGGTTCGGATACAGGGACCAGCTTCAGCCCACTGAAGCAGTACCTTGAATCTGTAGAGGTTGAAGACAATTTAGGGAGCAGGAGAGGCGAGGCGTCATTGTTGATCATTTTGATGAAGGTGATACGTAAGTTCTGAGCTGCGCAATTATGAAGATGTATCCAGAGTCTAGATGCCAGGAGCACCAAAATGAAGTGTTGTCATCGAACCGCAGGCTTATAGGTGATGTGAACAGCACGAAGCGATGTGTCACCACTGAACTACGCAAAGTTAGAGATGCATCAGAACCTGCAGTCGATCCACAGTGCAGCCGGTGAAGCAAGGTCCACGGCCATTCATCGGCGTCAATTGAGTTGTTCCATTCCAATCGGTGCAACGTTGTTGATGCATGGATTTCAGCAGTTGCTGCACTTTATTCCACATCCAAGGGTCCAGGACTGGACTGGCACCACTTGGAAGGGTGAGACTTTCAGAAAGCAAAGCCTGGGTGCTGCTGCAGGTGAATTAGAAGTCTTTGGTGTCCTTGAGACTTAGACATGGCTCTCTCCTTCCAAATCATGAGTTACAACTTATAAGTGGAATAAGGTATTCCCAATGTGAACCTATGAAAAGGGTATGCCTCATAGTATTGCAAAATGAATTTTGGGGGGTTTTCACGACTAGGACATATAAAACTTCAAATCACATTTCTATCTTTTAATTCCCGAGCACCCTTTCCTATGGGCTACCTAGAGCCTACCTTATGGGTGACTTATATTTACCAAAAGGGGAGTTTAAGTCTCGGGAAGGGGCAAGTTGCCATGGCAGTGCAATCTGCGCATACAGACTCTGGAGGCTGGCTGGCATCTTGATTTAAAGTGCTACTTTTGTGAGTGGCTCAATCAGTGCTGGAGCCCCACTAGTAGCATATAATGTATAGGCACTCAGAACAGGTAGTGCACTCAATTAAGGATTTATAGGTAAATTAAATATATCAGTTGTGTATAACTTAATCAAACCATGTTTTAGGGGAGAAGCACAGGCACTTAGCACTTGTTGCCAGTGGTAAAGTGGTCAGATGCCTAATGCCAACATAAAGAATTCAGCGAAATTGGAGGCAAGCAGGGAAAAGGTTTGGGGGTGAACCATCCTAATGCTGTCAGGTCTAACATATGCCCCGCTGCTGAAAGTGTGGAGAGCTACCCAACCTCTTTAGAGTTCTCATCACTAAGCCGGAAGAATCTGGAAAGACCATTAACATTAGTGTGGTCTAATCCATGTCTGTATTCACCTGTAAAGCCCATTACATGTAGGGAGATGAACCACCTCAGCAATTTTGCATTCTCATCCTTCATTTGCATTAGCCACGTGAGGGGCCTGTGGCTGTCGGAATCAGGAAGGGAGTCCTAAACAGGTATAGCTCCAACTACATGAGCGCCCAGACCACAGCAAAGGCTTCCATTCCAATAGCACTCCACCTCTGTTCTCTGAGAAGTAACTTCCTAAAGATGAAAGCTACAGGTTGGTTGACTCTAGACCTTCATCAATTAGCTGTGATGGAACTGGTCATATACCATCTGAGGCATCTGTCTGTACAATGAATTCCTTGGAAAAGGCAGGGGCCTTGAGCACAGGGGCTGTGCACATGACCTGCTTTAGGCAGCCAAATGATTTTTTGGTATGCTTCTGTCCAAACCACATTTCTGGGCTGCTTCTTTGAAGTCAGCTCTGTCAAGGAGGCAACAATGGTACTATACCCCTTGGCAAACCTGTACCCTGAAAAGACAAAGAAGGCTCTCACCTCAGTTTGGGTTTTGGGGTGCTCCCAGTCCATGATAGTCTCTATCTTGGCCTGCAGGGGCAGTACCTTACCGATGCCCATAGGTTTCCTATCTGGCACTTACTGATGTTGATAGTCAAACGTCCCTGTTGGAGGGTCTAAAACACTTTCTGCGGGTGAAAAATGTGGTCCTTCCAGCTGCTACCGAAGACAACTATTGCATCCAAGTAAGCAGCACTGAAGGCCTCTATACCACTCAAACCCTGTTTCACTAGCCTCTGGAAGGTAGTAGGGGCATTCTTTAATCCAGAGGACATTACTCTGAATTAGTATTGATACTCTGGAGTAAAAAAGGCTGACTTCTCGTTGGGTCCTTTGATTAGGCCAATCTGCAAGTTCCCTGATGTAAGGTCAAGGGTACTCAGCAACCATGCGTTCCCTAATCGATCGGTTCATTAGTCCGGGGGATGGGATAAACACAAGTCTTGGTGACTGAATTGAGCTCCCTGTCATATTTACAGAAACTGAGCTCTGGTGTAGTGCCTGGTTGGGCAGCTTTTGACACAAGCACCACAACTACAGCATCTTAGAAACCTCATCTTTGAAGCTGGCTCTCCCTTTGTCAGATAGCCTTTAAGTTGTATTCTTGGGAGGGAGGTTGTCTCATGTGTCCACATCATGGGTACACAGGTGGGTAGCACCAGGTGTGAGGAAAAACAGAGATAAGAACTGTTGCAGTACCTGGAGAGAGCGACTCTGCCTTTCTGAAGTCAGAGTAGTGGAGAGGTTCACATCTTCCACTGACCCATCCTTCTCTTTGGAGGCTAAGAGATCAGGGAGATGGTCACTCTCCTATTCCTCCCCTCCATCTGTCAACAGTAACATGGTGACCTGAGACTTCTCAGAGTGTGGTTTGAGATGGTTGACATGGAGCACCCTGTTGCGGTGCCTGGGGTTATTTGAGGGACACCAGGTAGGTGATCTCCCCCTTCCTCTCAACTATCTCATAGGGCCCAGTCCAATGGTCTTGGAGAGCCCTGGCTCCACCGCCACATCACTCACACTTTCTGCCCAAACTGTAATCCCAAAGGTATACCTGTTTGGTCACAACACTGTTTCCTCACCTCCTGGCTGGCCTCTAAGTTGTCAGAAGCTTGTTTCCACAACTTGGCATCCGGATCTTGAATGCTAGCATGTAGCTAACTACATCCTACATAGATCAAAGAAGCAAAATCCAACACCTTTCTGTAGTATGTCTCCGTAAGTAAAGAAAAGACATGGCAAGAGAATATCCCACATATGCCTCAGGCAGGTCCTTGATCATGCCTTTGAGGGCTGTGTTGAATCTTTCAACAAGCCCATTGGTTTGGGGATGGTAGGGGGTGAAGAAATTGTAAGTAACTCCACACTCCTTCCACATTGACTACAAATAAACAGACATGAAGTTGGTGCCCCATTAGCATCTGAGTCACTGCAGGTGCAGTTGCAATCTTCAGAGATATGACTTCAGGGTATTTTGAGGTATGGTCCACCTGTACCAATATTAACCTGTTGCCAGAGGCTGTATGTGGATCCATGGGCCATGCAATGTCGATGCTCACCCATTTAAAAGAGGTGCAAATGACAGGCTAGGGTTTAAGGGAGCTCCCAGCCCCTATCCTGTCTCCCTGCTGGCCTGGCAAGTCAAGAAAGTCCTAAAGAAAGGATTTGAGGAAATCTTCTTCCCGGGGCCAATAAAAGAGGGGGACAAGCCAAGCAAAGAGTAGTGTGCTGCCCCAGGTGCCCTTCCAGTGGTATCTTTTGAGCCAACTCTAGTAGAAAGGCCCTGTAGCATTGGGGAAAAACCAGTGCCTTTGTTGCACCAGGCACAGTTGCCGTAGGCTCACTATACAGAAGATTTCCATCCCAGCAAATGCCTTGTGACCCAAAGGCATAACTGCTGCCTGGGCTTTGACCTGTTGCCTTGCCTCATGCCCTATAGGTATGTGTGTAGCAAAACTCCTCCCTGGTGGGTCCCTCTTCTACTTGCCATCTAGCACATTCAGGCAGGTCACCAAGGGAGGCAATGTCCTCTTCATTTGTCTCCCGGGAGATATCCTCTGGTGCCCCATACACCCCAGCTGGGTACCATTTAGGGTCTGTTTCCGATGCCCCTTGCACTTTGCTCTATTGGCAGCTGTCTGGGTCACTTTTCCAGGCTCCAGACCTTCTTGACTCCATTCCTTCGCAGTCAGGGTCCTGGTGGTTGCACATATCCACTCAAGCAACCCTAACATGTCCAGGTATGACTTAAGCTCTACTAGCTATCATCAGGTAGTGTACTCAAGGTCATTCCATAACAAACAGTCCACAGGCATGGCAGGGCTCACATCAGCATTTTTCAAGACCTGCGACGCCACCCACTCAAATGGAACCAGGGTCACTGGATTGTGACCCTCACTGTTGTCAGCCACCGGAGCCTGATGGAAATGCATTGCGGGTAACTTGCATTGGGACCCTCAGCAGACACCTTACCATAGTCAGAGTGGCTCCAGTGTGCCTCAGAGCCTCAACACCTTACCCATTGATGGTAACCTACTGCCTATACTTTGCAGTATTAAGAGACACATAGGTTTTAGAAACAATCTCAACATCACCCAGGTACACTAAGGTAACCTCACTGATCTTCCCAGCTTACTGGGACAAACTCCAACGTAAGCAGTATGCTTGCCATCCCTGGCATCTTACCTCCAGTGGGAGGCTGTGCTCTTTTTGGGCACTTGGGATCCCACTTGTAATACCCATATTGAAAGCACGCTTAGTATTTGGCATTCTCTGGCTGACTCTTGTAAGAGAATGTATTTTTCTGGTGCCCAGATTGGGAATGAAACCCTTTCCCCTGTGAAATTCTTTGGGGGCCATTTTCTCCCCAGCTCCCTAGCTCCTTTTGGGAGTCCCACCTGATGCCTTCTTGGATACTCTGGTGCTAACCCAGATGCCCACCTCCATAGCAAGCTTCCTGGGGTCAGTCAGCTTGCTATCAACCAGGTATTGGTGCAGCTCTAGAAAACAAATATCTAGCATATCCTCCTTCAAAATCAAGTTGTACAGCCCAGAATAATCACCAACCTTGCTTCCCCTCATCCAGCCCTTTAGTGCCTGGCTAGCATAGTCAAGAACGTCAACCCATGTTTGTGTGGAAAGTTTGTGGCTGCTCCTGAACATCTGCCTATACCTCTCAGGGATCAGCCCAAATTTACTAACAAGTATGGCCTTCATAAGGGCGTACTGTGTTTGATCCTCTACCTCTAATGTCAAGACTGTGTCCCTCCCCCTGTGGGCATATTTCTCTACAAGCCGCTCCCCAGGAGTCTTCAGGAACCTTGTATACCTTTAGAGCCACCTAATAGGCAGAGAACCACTTGTCTTTGTCATCCCCATCAACTACGAAATGCTTTGGGATGCAAACTCTTCCTTCTCCAGCAGACACTGGAAGTACGCTGCCAGCATTACTGCTGGACACCACTTACATAGCTTCAATGTCCAGCTATCTAAGGCTAAGCTTAAGGACCATTCTCTTTCCCTTCATGGCCAGCCTCCTCTCTCATAGAGCTTGCTCCTTTTCCAATTTTGCAATCCCTATCTTCAGTTTTCTCTCTTCCCTTCTGTTCTTTGGCTCTTCTGGGGAGATATTCCTAGAGGACACACTGGTTCTTGCTCATGATGGACTACCAGTCCTGTGAGCATTTTACCCCCCTTCACCCAGACATCGAATGTCAAGACGCTTTGACAGGTCTTGCTCCACTTCTTCCACAGATTCAGATCTTTTCCTTTGTTGTCTGTGGGTTCTGGTGGGCGTCTGTCCATGCTCTCAAAGCTGTTTGGAGCACTCCCTTTGGTAAACAACCTTGTCATCTTGCAGAATACCTTGAGCTGGGCAACAGTGTGGCTCTATAGGTTGGCCATCTCAAAACCCATCTTGTCAGGTGAGGTCACAGACACAGCAGAAAAAATGAGAACTGGGAATTCTTTGGAAAAATTAAAAGTGTCAAGCAGGGAGAATTGACATTAATTGGTCTAGATATGGAATAGTAGTGTTACGCCAAGTCATTGTATGGCCCTGCACAGACATCTTCACTACTGATCACCAATGTTAGAAATTGGGTTTCTTGTTGGCAGAGATATGTACCCTGTCAAAGCAGGAAGCAAAATCCTAGTCAAGGTTAGTCCGATACACCATACATTAACCGTCTGGCAGTTTGGTACACAGCAGGAAAGCTTAACCTAGGAGGCAATGAACATAGCATTTGTGCAACATTTCAAACAGCAACACAGTGAAAACACCACAAAAAGACTCAAAACCAGTTTAGAAAAGTAGCTTAATTTTTATAAACAAAACAAGAGCATACTAATAAAAATGCAATAAAAATAAATGAAAATAAAGTGCTTAAATGCATAAAGCACCAACCGTGGACACTCGGTCGCATTTGATTGGGGTAAATCCAAAAGTTCAGGCCAACCTGATGGAACATGGGTCATATACAGGGACCAACCTTGGCCCGCTGAAGCAGTACCTTGGATGTGCTGACGTCGAAGGCAATTTAAGGAGCAGGAGAGCTGATGAGCAACCTTGAAGATGAGTTGAGATGCGAGGAACACCGAAGCCATGTGTCATCTGCGAACCCCTGGGTTGTAGGCAATGCGATCAGAAGCGAAGTGTTTCCTCAGACCGAAGCAGTAGATCGCAGATCGCAGAGTGAAGGAAGCGTGAGTGAGAGGAGGACGTGCTGTACCCTGCCTGTACCCTGCCTGTACCCTGTGCCTGTACCCTGCCCCCCCGTGCAGTGAGGTGCGGAGCGCAGGGGACATGAGCGCAGGAGGCCGCCAGGGCTTGCAGTCTCCTCAGCCGCCGCGCCGGGCAAAAACCGGAGCGGCCCGGTAGTGGTGGGAGCCGCTGTGAGGCTCTTTGCAGGCAACCGGCTGGGGCCACGGGAGATCTTGAAAAGCTTTGGAACAGTCTGGAAGGCAGTGGGGGATTGCAGTGAGGCAGTGACTCCAGCGGAAGGAACATTTCAGAAGCCAGAATCTTTTCCTGTTTCCAGTCTCCAGTCCGTGTTTTGCTGCTGGTTGCCAGTGCCAGCTGAGTTGTGCGAGTCAGAAGCAAGGGGCTTGACCGTGCCGCCTCAGCTCTCCAGCGTCTCGCCGTGAATGTGACCGCAACAGAAGCCACAGGAGCGGTGGCTCAGTGAAAGAGAGGAGAGTGGAGAATGCTGATCGCCTAAACGTCTAACGCCACACGGTCTCAACCAGCCTCCACTGCTAGAGAACTGTAACCGCCAGAGAACGACAGAACGCCAGAAACGCCAGAAACGTGTAGCGTGCAGGTCACGGTCGTGGGAGCGGATCGTGGGAGCAGATCGCAAAATCGGATCGCAAAACCGCGAGTGGTTTGCGAGTGGACTGCCGCAGACAGCAGCGGACAGCAGCGGCCCAGTCGTACCTATTGGCACGGGGGCGGCGGGTGCTGTGAGGAGCCACTGCGGAGCTGAGGCAGAGAAAGCAGCGATTGCAGCTGTTAAAGCAGGCGCGGGAGGCACAAGCCGGCACTGGATAAAGCGACAGGGAGCTTGGAGCCGGTGGAAGCTAACACCCAACTGTCCGGGCCAATCTTGCAAAAACGCGAAAAACAAGGATTTTTGGGCTTTCCCTATGTGCCACAGTGCACCAGCTGACAAGGTGAGAGGCGGCAGAGAGCTGGGCGCCGGGTGCTGGGGTGCCGGGTGCTGGGCATAGGCAAATCGCTAAAAATGTTTAGCCAAACCAAACCCTAGGCGTGGGAGGGATCGTCGTAGATCCATTAAGACTACGCCAGCCAAGTCCTCAGCTGAGACCCCACTGCTACGAACACGCAGGAATACGGAATAGAGCACCCGAGAGCACTTGAGAGGCCACAAGGAGCTGAAGGCAGTTACAGGCCCCCCCAAAGCACCATCCTCGTCCTCACCATGAGATCAGGGAGACTCAGAACAGACCCAATCGCTAAACCAAGCAAAAGCAAAAAACGCCGGATAAAGAGTGAAGAACTAAGTGATTCATCTGACGAGGATTCAACAGAGGTCATACTAGAGATGCCTGAGATCATTGCCAGCGCCGACACAGCTAAAAAACTACAGAAGCCTGTAGGTCTTAAAAACACTAAGATCACAGACTTTTTAACTCCTTCTACATCATCCGCCCCGACAGCGCGGCAGGAGCAGATTTTAAAAACCGCAACTAACACCAAAAGAATGTCGCAGTCAGCGACCTCCCCAGCAAAAACCTTGCTGTTCCAAAATAACATCCAGAGCAACAACTTCCAAGAAATTAAAAAACACCCTTGGGACATTCTTCGAAAAAACTTAAACAAAAAGATGAATCAATTTACAGTGAATGCCCAAATAAACATAAGAGAGGAAGTGGGTATCACTAACTCCGTTATAGTGACAAGTGATGAGCGCTTTGAGAGCACAACGGAAATATCAAATGTACAAATGACACCTACCGCACCAGCGACACGGCACTCCCTAAGTTTAGGTTCATACTTCGACTATGACCACGGGACCCCGATACACCCGGCTCTAAGAACAGACAACAAAGCCTTATTGGATCCAATTGTTAAGCTCACCACAGAAGCAGATAACAAGGACCAGCCTTCAAGTGAAAGCTTGACACCAAATGGCCAAACACAGCAAATGGAGGGCCCGTTGGTCACAGAGGTACAAATTAAGCCCAATGTCACTCCAAAATCATCGGCAGGCGTAGACCTGCAGGAGGATTACAGCCCGAATAGTGCTCTCACCTCAACTACCAATCCAATGAGAAACCACGAAACACCAAACTTGCAGGAGGGTCACAATCCAACTAACGCTCTGAACACAATAGCTAATCAAAGGATCACTAGTAAAACACTAAATCGCCCATCTGGGCTATTCCCGCTCCACTTCAATATTTCATCACCAAGTCCAACACCCTCACCAATAACTTCACCAAAGGGCTTTAATACAAGGCATAGAATGGCAAGCCAAAGTATCATCCCAGATAAGGGTCCAGGAGGAGATGCACGAGTACCACCTGACTTTCGAGATCCACAAGCTCCGGCTTCAGCAAGGGCCAAGTTAAGGGGCAATGCTCGGAGTACTTCCCAAGACCTTAGATATCAAGCAGATAACAGCCTACCACTGCACGCACAGTTGTGGCCACCGTTCATAAATATGATGGAAACTATATCCGCAGCCTTACTCCAACACTCAGAAAAGCTGGAATTACAGATAAATATCTTGCAAATTTTGGCCTCATATGTCGTGGGCATCGACAATAAGATTCTCGAGTTAAATTCCTTTATCGAACGAGTCCAGAACGACACGCGCACAACGTATCATGAATGTCAGTGCTCTGATACAATGAATCAGCTTAAAGCCTTACCGGTCATCTTAACTGACATCCTGGCAGAGATACAAAGCAAACCAAACAATGCCCACAATTCATCTGAAATTCCAGGGATTGAAAGCTCGCCCAGAAACTTGACAAGGTCAATCAGCAACGCCATTATATCCAGGGAGGATCTGAGGGCGGATGAAATAGAAGGTAGCCTACCACCCTGTTCCTCTGACTCAGTCAAACAGACTACAACTACTGAAGCCAACATACTACATCAAAAAGAAATTCCGATCCTAGCTCACCCAAGAAAAGAAGTCTCCTGGCCATCGCAAATAAATGGGCACCAAACAAACAGATCTATGGTTGAATTGGAAAATCCGCCTAGAGAAGAACCGGGGACAACATCAAAGGGGCAAATAAAACAAAACATACCGCTGTCAAAACGTGAACGTAAGAGACTAAGGAAAGCAAGACATAACAAGGCACAGGGGAAAAAAGATGCTACTAGATCCATCAAGCGAACCTCAATGATAAGAACGGCATCGCAAGGAACGAGCAATAAGGACATGCTTAATGCGGAACAGGAAGAGAATGTGGACTTTGGGCAGGCGGCCCCTCTAGTGACTCCGCACCAGGAAGTTAATGCAACAGCCGAAACAAAGAATTCAAATATCTTAAATTCAATACAAGCTCAAATAACTAGGCAATCGGTGGTTGGCTCTCCCCCACAGAAGCCACAGGTGGCACAGAAAAACATTTTGCATTATTTCCCGAAAATGGTACAGGTAACAAAAGACTACTCCCCAGCATTGGGGCAACAACAGAGACTTACTCCACTAGCCCCGGTCAGCCAAAAACCACAGCAGACGATTCGTGATATTGAGCCGGCGCTTAAAAATAAAAATAATCTCCCATCAACCAAGCAACAACAGAGACTGACTTCACATGTTCCGGTGGGCCTAAGACCTCAGCAGGCAGCCGTTGAAAATACGCCGGAAACTGAGCTGATAGACCCAAAGCAGGGCACCCGAGCCAGACCAGTAAAATCCAACAACCAAACCTGCCCTTTAAAGCACAATGAGAGGCAAGACGCAAGCTATCCGGCAGGCTCAATCACGCTGGAAATAATACCACATTACAACTCAAGGGGAAACCATGATATCTTAAATCGGAGGACTATATTAAAACTCATTAACTTGTTCGAGACGCTAAAGCATGTGAATACAAATCACATAGAAAGCATCGAATTCAGAATAATTCCTAACTCAAACGGGAAAGAAATGACAGTGGCCACATGGAACGACCCCGAAATAGCCAAAGAAGTCTGGCGATACAGAGAAGAGTTCGCCAACTGGGGAATTGAAATTAGGCCAGTGGCGCCAGAAAGATATCTGGGCCCTTTATCAATATCTGCGGAAGAAAGACCAAAACCAGAAGATGGACTTCTCCGGGGGGCCGTCGGGGGCACAGACACGAACAAGGGGGGATGGGCCAACCTCCGCATAACACATCAAGGCCAGCTAGGGGGGTCCAAAGAGGGACGGTCAATCCTAGCCCCAACACGAAACATATCAGTGGCAAGGATGGCGGAAGCGTGAAAACCAACTCTGAGAGCCTGTTCGTGGAATATTAACGGTCTGGGGGACAAAACTAATGATGTAGAATTAATGGCATTTTTAAAAGATTTTGACATCATTCTACTTCAAGAAACCTGGTTAACGGCTCCCCAGCACATAGATGGTTTTAAGGAAGTTCAACTACAAGCGATTAAAAGAGGCCCCTCGGGAAGGACAGCCGGAGGCTTATCCATCTACCTCAACACTAGCATTGTTTGGACTCCCTTCACCATTGACACAGGACAACAATGGATCCAGTGCATTAAACTTGATATAAAGAAAGACCCCTGCAAAAGCACACAGAGTGCGCAAAATTCCTCGCCAATGATAATCTGTAACGTATATTTACATCCAGACTCTAGGAACAAAGTGGAAAAGATTTTGATTCTCAAAGCCTTCATCAAATCTATGCAATCTGTCTACCCACAGGCAGGGCTGGTTGTGTCAGGCGATTTAAACATGTTCTTGCTTGAAAAGGACCAGGCCCAAACCATGACTCATAACAAATGGAACGGCAGATTCATCCCAAGCATCATTACAAATCACCGGAAAAAGGATAAGTTCGGTCTACAGTGTGCATCAATGTTTGCCGAGGTCGGAATGATTGCTTTGAACGGCCGGTTTCCACAAGACCAACCAGCGGCCCCCACTAGAATTGCTAAACAGGCACAATCAGTGCTGGATTACACTATGGTGGACTTAGAGACCCTGCAAACTATTGTGAGTTTCAAAATCATCCACAAACTGGAAAGCGACCACAGCCTACAAGCTTTCGAATTCAGTGTCCAATACAAAAGGGCCACCGCATGCAAAGCACTGATCGAACCTCCAAGTCTCTACAATCTTAAGAGACTAGTTTGGAATGGCAACAACATCAAAGAAATAATGATGTACGTGAAAAAAGTACACACGGAAGTGTCTGAAGCAGATGCATCCGCCCTCCGGGACAATTGGGAAAATCTGATCACAAATTTAATGGAGAGATTTTCGACTCAAACCCAAATCATTAAAAGGAAAACTGGAAAATCACCGCATGTGCCTTTTGGACCAATATTGCGTAAGAAAAGGTCATTCAATCGAGAAATCAGAAAGCTACATGCAATAGCCAAGACAAAGGGTGAAGATATTGGCAAACAAATTTATAGCTTGAGACAAACCTACAAAAAAGAAGTGTGGTTAGAAAAAGCGAAATACCAAAATGACATCTGGCAATCACTACTAGCATCTAGTAAATCTAATAACAACGGGAAATTTTGGGCTGAAATTAACAAAGTGGCAAATGGAGCGGCACAGGTCTTCAATGCAAACATTCTCGAGGGCGATTGGATACAACACATCGAGCAAGCCCAAAGGAAAACTATCCCGGCTTGGTGCACTGACCAGCAGACTTCGCTACTAATAAATACCCAAGAAGTGGAGCCAAAATCATACAGAAACTGGATAACGCCATCTCAGGTAGCAATGGTCCTTAAAAACTTGAGGTCCAAAGGCGCCCCAGGCCCAAATGGCCTACCAAACGGTTTGTTCAAACAAGACCAACAGTTTTGGGCAGAATACCTCACCCCACTATATAATGATGTATTTCAAACCGGAAGCATGCCCAAGTCATGGAGAGGCAGCATTTTACATCCTATTTTTAAGGCAGGCTCAAGGTCCGACCCAGGCAATTACCGCCTCATTGCACTCATAGATGTCGAGGCCAAAATCTATGCCTCGAATCTTCTGAGGGACCTGGAAGATTGGGTGAGTGCGAACAAGATTCTGCCGATCACGCAGACAGGATTCAGGCCAGGAACCAGTACATCATGCAACCTGCTGGCGCTAAATCTCATGGTGGAAAAAAGTAGCGAAAACTCAGCGAAACTGTACACATGCTTTGTAGACCTCAAAGCAGCGTTCGACACAGTTCCGAGGGAGGCACTATGGCGAAAGATGGCCAACTGGGGAATAACAACGAAGCTGCTGTCGGCCATTATAAACCTATACTCGAATACCTGGGTTAGAATAAAACTAGCCAACGGCGATAGAACGACGGTAAAATCTTCACCCGTGTTGGCCTCAAACAGGGCTGTGTATTGGCACCAACGCTGTTTAATATTTTCACAGCGGACCTGGACAAGTGCATTGCGGAAACAGAAAGTGATCCACCAAAGCTAGCCAACCACAAAATCAGGAGCATACAGTACGCAGATGACATCGTACTCTGCAGTCAGACCCCGTTGGGCCTTTAACGTTCCATCACAAAGCTCAACGATTACATCTGTGCACAAGGGCTCCAAACTAATTATAAAAAAACGAAGATTGTCTGTTTTGCCGCTCGGCCAGGGAGGAAATCCTTTAAATGGCAAATTGCAGGCAACACATTAGAGCAGACCTCCACGTACAAATACTTGGGAGTTGTAATCGATGCTAGGTGGTCGCTGAAAGATCATCAGTCTTACAGAAAGGCACAGGCTATCAAACTACGCTTCGCCCTAAATTTGTTAAAAAGAAAAATGAATTGTCCATCCAATTCGCATTTGTTGAAGATAATATCTGCAAAATTTCTCCCATCTCTCACGTATGGATCGGAGTTGTACAAGGGAAAAGATGCTAACTTTTTGAACACACAACAATCAGAGTTGTTCAAATACATCTTTCATATTCCGAGGTTCGTATCTCAATCCCAGATCCGCTTGGAATTCGGTCTACTAAACCAGCACCAAATTAGACAAGCAGCCATATTAAAAACTTGCTGGAAACTAAGAGCTGCTGAAGAGGACACCCTTATGGGCCTTTGTTGGACTGAGATAAATAACCGGAAAAAGACAAAAAACTCATGGAAAATGGTATGGGAGAACGCCGTCTCGAGCCTTAATATGGAAAAGGCATGGAACACAAATCAATCATTTGTGGCGTTTAAAAAAGAGACTAACGCAGCAGCAAAGCAAATATCATGGACAGCAGATAAAGCTGCCACAGCAAATAAAAAACATGCATGGACTGTGTTGGGCACATATGGGAAGCCAGAGCCACAACCATATTTATTCAACCATATATCCCCAGCTGCTCAAAAAGTACTTTTAAAATTACGGCTGGGAACCACCATATTAAAAAATCACACACCTGCATGGAAGCAAACATGGCCGACACCCTTCTGTAGACTATGTGGGGAAATGGAAGAATCCTTGATGCACATATTGTGTATTTGCCCATCTTTAACAAATCTGAGACGTTATTACCTACTTCATGTTTTTCATCTTTCTCAAATTAGATCATGCCGGCTGGCCGTCATGCTGGCCCTGAACAGCTACAAACTGCAGACAGCTTGTAGGGCCGCTAGATTTTGCCAAAAGGCACTTCAGCTAATCATGAACACTGAGGTAAAGGACGGCAAAGGTCCAAATCCGACTGTGCGAAGTGCCAGTACAACTACAAAATCACTATGTACACAGACATTTTAGAAAGTTTCTTTATTTTAATGTATCTCTAGTTTGTACACTTTAACTTTAAAGTACAAGTTGCTTTTTTATATGAACAATATTGTAAAGGTTTTAATTAACTATATAAAATAAAAAATGTACATGATTACAGTATGAAGCGATGTGTCAGTGCTGAGCCACCAAAGTTGGGGATGCGGCTGAATCTGAAGTCAATGTACTGTGCAGGCAGCGATGCAAGGTCCGAGGTCCGTGCAGCAGTGGTGATGCGTCGGCGTTGAGGGAGATGTGGCAACTCCGACCAACACAAAGTCATTGATATGTGGATTTCAGCAGTTGCAGAACTTTCTACCCACTTCTAAGGGTCTAGAACTGAATTGTCACCACTTGGCAGGCCAAGACTTACAGCAAGTAAAGTTGAGGTGCTCTTGCAGGTGAATGAAAAGTCTTTGAAATCCCTGAGACTTAGACTAACCCTGGGTGGAGCGGGACTACATGGAGGACCATGGAGTTAAGAGGAGGATTGCGACTCAGGGATTCCGCAGTCAAGGTAAGTATTTTTTCTTTTATCCTAAAATGTATGTTTAATTAATTCTTAATAGGGGGTGGAGGTGGGAGCTGGTCAACTCCGCTGCAGAGTGAGCGGAGATTTGCCTACTCTTCGTTCTCCGCAGAACGCGGAGTAGGCAAATCTCTCCACACTCCGTGGGCGGGCGGAGCAGAGCTCTCTGCCCGCACCTACTTAGAACAGGGGCAAGCCAGCATGCCCTCTGGGTTAAAGTGAGATGGGTGCATTCCTTCCTCAGCAGGGCAGAGGATAGCAGGCAGGAGGGTCAATGGTTATACCATCTAATTTGAGTAGGAAGTCAGTGGTGTCCTTCACGTACTTTCTCATGAAACTTCTAAAAAATATCATAGAGAAAGCCTATGAGATGGGAACCATTATTGACAAAACTAAGAATTTTCTAATCAAAGCCAACCCTAAGAGTCCGGTTCTACATATGATACCAAAAATTCATAAGAATCTCAAAAACCCTCCTTTACGACCAATTGTCTCGACCTGTGGTAGCTTACACGAACCGGTGGGCCAATTACTGGATAAATATTTACAAACGACAGTTAAAAACATGAGAACGTACGTGAAGGACACCACTGACTTCCTACTCAAATTAGATGGTATAACCATTGACCCAGAAGAGAACTTGATATTATGTACCGCAGATGTTCGCTCTCTGTATACTTCAACACCCCACTCTCTAGGTATAGAAGCAGTGGAAAAAGCTTTAATCAACACCGACATGGAGCTCCCATTTCAAACGTTCCGGATGGAACTAATGGTATTTACACTATATCAGAGTTATTTTCGATACAAAGACACTTGGTATCAGCAACTGGCAGGAACAGCAATGGGCAATTCGGCAGCGCCGGTATATGCTAACATTTTCATGCAGGATTATGAAGAAACCCACATATTTGCAAAAGCAGAATGGCAAAATAATGTAAAACTCCTAATATGATATATAGATGATATATTCATTATATGGAGAAGCTCTAAAGAGGAACTACAATCGGCTCTCACATTATTTAACAATGTAGACAATCGCATTCAATTAACATGGGATATTTCAGAAACAACTGTCACCTTTCTGGATGTAAAAGTAACAATCACTAAAAAAAGCTTTGAAACTGACCTATTCATCAAGAGTACGGACAGAAACAATGTTACACTTTTCTAGTTTTCATGAACCCAATTTAAAAAACACATCCCCTTTTCTCCCAAATGGCGAGAGTAAAAAGGATAACATCAGAAGAAAACAATAAGCAATTAAGACTAGAAGAGATGGCCACAGGATTTAGGAAAAGAGGGTACCCTCAGAATATCATTGAAAAGTCAAGGAAAAGAGTTGATGCAATGGAGAGACGGGAACTATTAAAAACTACAATGAAAAAGGAACAGACCAGGATGGTAGTAGTTTATAAATATTCTACAGCAAGTAAAAAATTTAGGAAAATCATTTCAAAACATTGGAAGATATTAAACCTTGAACCAGACTTTAAAAAAAGCATTTGAAAACCCCGCAATATTTGCATATACACGCGCTCGTAACTTAGGAGAGATATTGAAGCACAAACCACCTAAGATTAAAACATTTAAAGGCACCAGAGCTTACCTTAACTGCGGTATCTGCAACAGTGAAATTAAGGGCAACAAGATCAACCATCCTAAAAAAAGGATTTGAAATCAAACTAAGAGTAAACGCTACTTGTGATAGAGCGAATGTTGTATATGCAATAAAATGCCCATGTGGAAAATTGTATATAGGCAAGACAGAGAGACGTATTAAGATCAGACTCACAGAGCAGAAATCAAACAAACGAATGAAGAACACGAAATCTGCAATTGCTGTCCATTTCATGGAAGAAAAAAACAACATATCTCAACTGAAATTCACAATACTAGAAACTGTTGAGAAAGTGGAAGGAAGAGATAACACCAAATACCTTCTACAAAAGGAGAATTACTGGATACAGAAATTGTCTTCACATAAACCACACGGTCTTAATGACCGAATTGAACTATCATGTTACTTATGAAGATTTACGAATGTTCCTTAACCAAAAATGCAGCTATTGCGATGTGTTTAAATTTTGAGTTTTCATTAACATGATTATTGTCATCCTTATATTTAACATTATCTTTTGATGTTATATTTTTGAATGTATCAATATGAACAGTGCAACACTACACATGATACTCTGCTAGTAGCTCTATCAGTAAGACACACGGGAACTCCAATCTTTTGAGTAATGTGGGTTCTAGTCCCACCCTGAGCTTTTTTATATACTACAGCCGTTTCTGAGCTTAAAGTCTCTCGAATCATGAGAAACATTGACCATTAGACGAGTGGTTTCACACGCCAGAGAACACTGTCTCTGGGCGTATGACAAAACATAATTGCTATGAAGGTTACCATGGCATCATAGTAGTAGAGTAGGGAACGTAGTCCCTTGCTTAGATCGATTAAGTCACGTGAACGGAACAGGTTGAATTTAATGGTGGATAACAGGAAATGTTTGGTAGACGCTATTGTCGTTTGGAAAGGCAGACTCACGCCGGAGATGTAGAGAAGGTTTCACGATACATACAGATAAGGTCAGTTTGGTAACGTAATGATTGGTGGCCGTAGAAGTAACAGTGATTTATCGTAGCATGAGAACACGGCGTTAACAAATTGTTGTTCACGTTTTCTTTTTTAGCTTGTGTACCTTGAGACTGATAACAAAGTGGTAGGAACCGACATGTGAGTGAGGCGCGAGGCGCAAAACTTTATAATCCACGGGTAATAAGGTTCAGTAGGTGTTATTCGGTAACACTCCGAGATTGCACACAAAACTGTATATGGCTCTTTTAATATCCCCGTGTTAATAACAGACAGAGAAATAGTTACGCTGACAGTATAAACATGATATAACAACATTCATAATATACACCCTGTGATAGCACACCTTGAATTGCTTTGTTGAAGTGAGAGGAAGAAAACCTCCTCTCGCTTCAATAAAGGAAAGGAGAATTGCTTTTGGGCAAGAGAAGTTGCATGTTAGTAGCTCCTATTGCCCAAAAGGAATGGCGGCTCCCACAGAAGGTGGGGAGCCGGCGGGACTGTGGGGGCACTGGGGCTCCCACCACGGTCCCCAACAAATAGGCCAGACCCCGGGGGATGGGGTCCCTGGGGCCAGAAGTGGCCTGGGGGCCACGTGGCTCCCCTCCCCCTTGAAAAAAAAATTTATGTAGATTTGGGCATGCCTTGGGGGACGGGGTCTGCGAGGCAACTGTAAATTAATGAAAGTGAATGTTTTTATTTATTTTTTCAAAACGTTTGGAGTTGCAACCCAAGCGCGGCCCCCTGTGTGCAGACAAAGGGTGCGTGGATCTAAGCGCACCCCCCTAGTGTGAATACGAAGAGTGCATGGCTCTCTGTGGGGCCCCCTAATGTGAATGCACTGGGTGCGTAGCTCTAAGCACGGCACTCGAGTACTTCTCAGGTCTTTAAAACACCAAGGGGCATATTCTCAAGGACACATTGCTGAGTTAACAGCACTTTATTGCTGCCAAAATGGTGACAAATTTAACGCACCATTCACAAGCTGGTGCAAATAGCCCATATCACTAGTTTCCAGCGATAGCAGCCTAAAAAAACATTGTCACAGACGACGCCGGCAAATATCGCAAATGAGATGCAGAGTAGGCGTTCCCGTGCAAAAAGCAGCAAGCAACTAATTCGCAACATTCTCAACGACCAGCAAGATCGGCGAAGAGAACACAAAATAGGCGATAAGGAGCGTTAGCACCAGGAAGTTTAAACCTGCTCTGACCTGGTGAAAAGTCGGACTACAACCTGCAACATGAAAGGGAACCCAGCCCACAGCCACACCTGAAGGACAACAGATGCCATGGAGCCAATAATCATGCAGCTAGGACACCCAAGAGTGGCCCGCCACCCCCGCCACCACAACCTTGTCCGCCATCCCTCTTGACCCCCTGACAAACAAAATGTGACAGCAACCTTCCGAAATATGGAATGTAACAAATTGGCGGATGTCGCACAATTATAACAATCAAGAAGCATGTGAGGTTGGACAAATGAGAATCACAGTCATCTATGGATTTACATATAAAACATTTTATTTAAACAAAACAAAATAATTGTGCGTCATGCACCCATCAAAGGAGAGAGAGAGAGAGAGAAAGAGAGAAAGAGTTGAGGGAGGAAGAGAGAGAGAAAGAAAGGAAGAGTGGGAGAGAAAGACAGAGAGAAAGAGAGAAAGAGTGAGAGAGAGGAAGAGAGAGAGAAAGAGTGAGAGAGAAGAGCAGTGGCGGTGCGTCCATTGGGGGCGTTGGGGCGCTGCCCCACTAATCGTTCTACTTCTGATGCTAATTACAGCAATCAGGACTCCTGATTGGAATTAGCATCAGAAGCAGAACACGGACGCTGTTTATTGTGCTGTCACTCATCGGCTGAGAGTGCTGCCGCAGCCCCACCCCCAGTGTGATGCTGAAGGGGGTGGGGCTGCGGCAGCTCTCTCAGCCGTTGAGTCACAGCGCAAATGTACGCGCATGTAGGTTTTTGGGCAGATCAATTTTATGTTCAGCTCAAACATGCGCAGTAGCCTTTTGCTTAAGAGACTGAGGGTTGCTTCATGCGCAGCCCCCGGTGTCCTAATGGGCAAGGAGTATCCCTGCCCTCAGCCAATCCTGGTGCAGTGGCGCTGCTGGAGCAGCGTCTCCGGATTGGATGAGACCGAGAAGGGTTGCACAGAGAAGACTTTGAGAAGGCGCCAACGCACCGAACCCCGTCCCAGGAGGACAGCAGAGGCGCGCGGATCCGCCCGTTCAGGTAAGTTTAAGTAATTGTTTTACTTTATTTGTACCCCACAGCCCCCGCACCCCCCCGCGATCCCCCCCCTCCCGCGACCCCCCCTCCCGCGATTCCCCCTTCCGCGACCATTGCGATCCTTTACTGCATCTAAGGCTTGTTTAATTCGATTAGCTATCAGGCTTTGCTTCGTGGCACACTGTTTGGTGATATCTTATTTAGCTTTGCCTGCAGTGGTGACGATTTCTATGAGAGGTAGAGGGGGGGGGAGCAGGTAGGATTTATCCTGAGGAAGGCAGCACCTCATGTCACAAGTGAAGGTTAATGAAGGAGCGAGGGCCCCCATACCCCGGTGGGACAGGAGGCTGAGCAGAGCCGGAAGAGCGAAGCACTGGACTGTCCCGCTGCTGCTTTGAGGTGAGAGCGGCTATAGGCCCCGGGGTTGTGAAGTGAGCTCGGCAACACCTTACGAGCAATCAAAAACGAGCCCAGTGGCATCGAAGATAGCACATTTATACGTGCCAGTTTAAAAAAAAGTTTTGTTCTCGTTATGTTTATGTGCTAAGTTAGGGGTGCAGGTTTTGCTTCTTCTGCACGAAGCGCCTGGAAATGTTTCAGGTTAGTGTGCACTACAATGGCTACTGACATGCTATTTATTAGTTGTTATTAATCGCTTTCTTTGCGAAGATGTTTACCTCCCCCACTGTGACCCCCTGCCCCAGTCCATTGCTGTAGGTCGCCGGCCCCTTTCTAGCGAAGCTGCTGTTATTGTTACCCCCAAAATTCATCCAAATAACGTTAAACCCCGAGGAAGCCGCTGCCTGCCAGGGAATGTGATGATCTGAGGCCAGCCTGCAGTGCTGAACTGGTTTGTTTTATACTGCTGTTGTGCGAGCCAGACCCTTGGTGCTTGGAAGCGGTCAGGCAGCTTGCACACGCAGATGAACGCATGTTCTGCAAGAATGGCTGGAGGCCATATCACTGGAGCATACATTGAAAAATCGGTGGGTTGAGGGCTGGGTGCGGATACGTTCGTAACTTATTATTTCGCCTTTCATCTTCAGACACATCTATGGAATTAGTGAATAACAACTATTTTGTTGACCCTCAGAGGCACGTTGTGTTTAATTAATGATAGCAATAGCAGAGATATTCATACAAACTGCTCTCCTGGTGTTGGTATTGACCAATGGCATAGCGCCTAATGCCTTTTATCTTCTTTACATTGAAGCACTGCTACGAAGTGTGCACCTTTCTGAACGGCCTGGCCTGCTTTAAACATTCACAGGACTCAACTTGATTTCGGTGGAGTTTTACTAACACTATGGCCACCTTCTCCTGCTTGTGTCTCCTACGTAATGAAGGCAGCTGTCTGATTTAAAATCGAGATGACACCACAGTGTCAGCCTGGAAGGTGACTGTCGCAGTAGGTAAAAAGCGCCAGTGCACTTCAGTCACACAGCACCAAATTGTCACCAACTTCATGGCGCTATCTCGTAGTGAGGTGCTAAATGCTAATCTCTCAGGAAGACATTTCTCAATTCCTACTCTGCTAAAGTTACTGCATCACAGCAGGTTATGTGATCAGTTATGTCATCGCGAATGAGTTCATTTGTGTTGTGAACTAAGCCAGCGATTCTGCTGATAATTGTGCATTTGAGGTCATGAGTGAACCGATTACTGGTGTTATTGATAAATCAGCAGGTGATGTCATACTTGGGTCAGTCAACAGAGTTGCTGACAATTTCAATGGTTTGGTGAGAGGATGTGGTGTAATGGCCAGAGCTGCGGACTTTGACCTTATGGACCATAGGGAACCATGTTCGAGTCTCGCCGCTAGCTCAACAACCTGTGATTCTGGGTAAATCACTTAATCTCCCCGTGCCTACCAAAAATGAATGTGTCCTTGTGTAATGAAACTGGTGCTCTTGTAAAGCACTGCAATACCTTGCGGTCGAGTTTGCTCTAAATAAAAAGTGCATCAAAAAAATATGATCCATATCAGTCTCAATGGTAAAGCGAGAAACAAGTGCTAACAGTAGACATTCATCTGAGGTATGACATAACAACGGGTCCTCCTAACTTAATAATGATACTAAAAACATAGATTGATTAACAAACCATGAATGGTAAAAACGTTAAGGCAGTGCATGTCAGCGATTTAGTTCCTCTCTTATTTCACATGCTTTACTTAATCTTGCATTTCCCAAAACCTAGCTATTTTATAATGTTTTTATGTTGTTTATCTGTATTTTATTCTGGGCATACTTTGAGCCATGCCAGGTGGTTTTGAAGGGCTTTGATTGAGAGCTCTGGTGATGAGACTGAACACAAGGCAAAGTGTCTGAAGTGGGCTGGCCTTTCTCCAGTGCACACAGAACAATATTTATGTATACCAGATGAAACCGGAATTCTGTGGAAATGTGTGATTGGGGTACACAGATGTCAAACTTTTTACAAGGCAAGAAGAAATACATTGCCTAAATGTAAGTGCAGTGTATGTTTGGAAGCAATGACATGCAATCACAAAATTAATTTGCTTTAAAATACTCCATTGGCATTCTTTTTTGTTATTTTTTCTCAGGAGGGTGACACACCCAGGACCCCACATTTGTCCTTTAAACTTGCTTGTGTTGCTTGCTATATAAAAGTCATACCCAACTTTTACGCCTCACTACTTTCACATGTCACCAGCCGCCACTGGAGAAGAGAGAGAAAGAGGAAGAGAGAGGAAGAGAGAAAGAGTGTGAGAGAAAGAATGGAAGAGATGGAAAGGGAGAGGGAGTGCCGACACTATGTACAAAACCCTCAAAGCTCAACTTTCCGCCACCGGGACATACTGCAGCCCTCAAGCTCACACTTCTGAAACATACTATAGAATTAGTAATGGCAGAGTACATTCAACTGCACATGCCTTCATCGCTGTCCCGCCCCTGGTGCACACCATCCACTCCCACCACCCAGAGGTGTCTGCCCGCACACCATCCTCTCCCACTGGCCAGAGTTGTCTGCCCACCCCTGTGCACAATGGCTGCTGCACACCATCCACTCCCACCGCCGAGAGATAACTGCCTGCCCCTGCGCACCCAGGCTGGTGCACACCATCCACTCCCACCACCCAGAGGTGTCTGCCCGCCCTGCTCAAGTGCCAATGTGTCACCCTGAGACCCAAGTCCCACAACATGGCTAACAAGGAAGGGAGGGGGAATCACTGACCCTACATTCATCCATACCTCCACACATGAAACAACGTGGACATGACACATCTGTGTGGATATGAATGTTTATTGCACATTCAGTGGGGTATTGCAGCTGTAGCAATACAGGGCCATGCAGAGACCACATTTCTGTTTTTGGAACATGGAGGGCAGCCAATTAAAGCCAAGCTTGTGCTCGGGGGTTAGGCTCCGCCATCATATGTATTATCCAAACATTCCGCCAATCCCTAAGCACTTATAAATTTGCTATACACTCTCATTGCAGTACTCTAATGATCCAGTCTCTACCTATCTACTTATACAATGACCCAGACAATGTTAAATAATCAAACTATTCCCCAGTGCCAGAGGTAACATGGTTGCGTGCGCTGTCCACAACACAATGTAATGTGGTAGGGCCCCGGGGGATCATGCATACCTAATGAACCCACGGACACAGGTATATAGAGATTGGAACTGGGTACGGACTACGGACATGCTCGATCCCTTTTTATTACCAGGGTCACATGTCCAGTGACATCTGTGTAGGCGTATAGAACAAAAGATGAAATATCTATGGAATACATTGTCGAAATATGTAGGTTTCAGGGACGTTATAGTTAGTTGCCTACTGGACTCTGAAATTAATTAATCATGACTGACTTTGAATTGTGAGCCCTGCTGGCCACAGTGTAGGCCAGAGGCAGCAGTCAGCAAAGGTCCACAGCCACGTGGCTTTGACTTGAGCTGCACAGATTGGGAGCATTTGGTCTTCCTAACCGATTATGGTCTCTTACAAAATTTGAAAATGTAGTAATCTTGAATTGTGAGCCCTGCTGACTGCACTGTAGGTAGGAGGCAGTGATCTGCAAGGGCCCAGAGCCACATGGGGTTGACTTGAGCTGCACAGAGTTAGTGGTACCTGAAGCACTCTGCGTGTCCACTTCCAGTGATGATGTGTGATCTGGGCAGGCCGCACTGGTAGCAATGTCTGTTGCCTACTAAACTGTGTCATCTGCAATCACGACACTATCTGAATTGTCAGACCTGCTGACCGCAGTGTAGGCCGAAGGCAGCGGTCATAAAGTGCCAACAGTCATGTGGCGTTCACTTGAGCTGCACGGACTTCGTGGCACCAGAAGCACTCATTGTGTGCGCAGCCTACGATTATGTGTGGTCCGGGCGGGCCGCACTTGTAGCAATGACTTTTGTCTAAAGAATTCTGCCTTAATAAGGTTAAGTGGGAATGACTTGTGGTGCACTGAGTTAGTGGCACCTGAAGCGCTCACAGTGTGTGCAGCCTGAGATGATGCATGGTCCAGCGGGCTGCACTGGGAGCAATGTCTGTTGCCTACTGGACTGCTTCATCGGCAATCGCGACACAATCTGAATTGTGAGCCTTGCAGTGTAGGCCGGAGGCAGCAGTCAGCAAGGGCCCACAGCCACATGGCATTGAGTTGAGCTGCACAGTTAGTGGCACCAGAAGCATTCATCGTGTGTGCAGCCTGCGATGATGCATGGTCTGGGCGTGCCGCACTGGTAGCGATGTCTTTTGTCTAATGAATTCTGCCTTAATAAGGCTGAATGGCGATGACTTGAGGTGCACTAAGTTGGTGGCACCTGAAGCACTCAGCGTGTGTGCAGCCTGTGATGATGCATGGTCCAGACGGGGAGCACTGGGAGCAATTAGGCCTGGGTGGTAATTTCCGTTCAGCTCGCGGAATTTGGGTAATTTCGCGTTCCATGGAGAACACAAAATTCTGCCTTCCACGACTTTGCAAAATTTATGGCTTGTTCGCATTCTCAAAATGCGTGTTCACGAGATATTCCCCCCCGAGCACGCAAACTGCGATTGCGAACAGTAAAAAAGCATCACGAACAAGCAATTCCGCATATTCACGGAATTTCTGCGTGTTCGCGGAGATTTCTTACCATTTCTCACAGATTAGCATAACACGATTAGGCAAATTCCGCCCACCCTAGGAGCAATGTCTGTTGCCTACTGGACTGCGTCATCTACAATAGAGACTCAATCTGGTTGTGAGCCCTGTTGTCCGCAGTGTAGGCCTGAGGCAGTAGTCTGCACAGACATAACTCTGCAGTGCTGTGCGGTGCTGGGTTCGCAGATGGTCTGTGTCGAAGAGGCCAGCAGTCATTTCGGCTGCCTTGTGGCAGAGTGATGGCCACCGCTCTGGCAGAAGCATTGGCTTTCCCAGAAGTGAACCACATCCATAGCCCTGGCCTATTTATCCACACTCCTATGCTGGAGTTGTGCACATTGGACCAGCCCACTCAACTTCCGCTTCCACTTACAGGGGGGACGACACAGCTACATGACCGAGATCTACCCACATTGTTGCGGCCACTGTCCACAACACTACAAGCACCAGCAGTATATGTACACATGGAGAGGTCTGTGCTCTGCATAGTGAGGTCTGCCCAGCACATCACTGCTACACTTGGTATTGTGTGCATTGTTATTTATGCGTGACTTAGCTCCTTCACACATACTAAGAGTTCTCTGGACAGCCTCGGTCATGCACCTGGCATCAGCCTGTCCTCAGCTGAAGCCTACCTTCACAAGATGACAAACTTGATCCCCCGCTTCGCTCCGATCCCTCTTGCAAGTGGACCAGACTCCTTATTAATGTCAACTGCCTTCTTCCCTCTGCTGGCCCTGGCCACTTAAAATGGCAGCCCCGGTAGCCCATCGCGCCTAAATGGGCACCCCCTGCCTGGCAGTCGTGCCGGTATAAATCTGCCACCAGAGCCCTCACCAAGGTCGCCTTCCTTTGTGTAATCCCCCGGGGACACTCTGGTGCTGGGGCGGTGTGACGTGCCACGAGGGGTGGCACTGCTGTCTGTGGCAGCCTGCGCTGGTGCCCCAGCTGAAGGGTGAAGGCCACCACACCTCGGCTGTCACCACCAGTAAGCGGTATTTGTGTCTGACTCCCCGACCTGGTCCTGCTGCAGCTCAGACTGCCTGGCAGGTCAGTGGGGGCGGGGCTCATCTGGGCTGATCTCTGTAGCCTGGAGCTGCTGCCATGAGGCCTGCGGGGACCACAGCTTATCTACTGGGGGCTTCTGTGTCCTCCTCCCGCAAGACCGGACCGGTGGATTGGTGCGGCTGCCCTGGGATCGCATGGACCTCCTCAGCGGCCCTTGGGCCTTGCACGGATGGTGAGTGGGGGGATCGGCCACTAAGTCGAGTGGCGGCCGGGGTGAAAGGGCAGTGCTTCAGCCCCCTTCTCTCCTCCCTTGAGGGTGCCTCCGATGGTGTTGCAGTGAGGGTCCTGCTGGGCGACTCCCGCTGGCTGTCCCCCATTGCCTACTCAGCTGCTTTGGACTGGTTTGCGGCAGCTGCCCCTCCGTGGGCCCCAGGGATCTGGGGATGTCCTGCCTGTGGTGGGGGCCCCGGTGGTTGTCGTGCGGGGAGGTGAGGAACAGCCACATTGTCGGGTGGTAGACGAAGCAGGGACATCGGCGCTCTGGCCCCCCCTCCCGTGGCGCTCTTCTTGCTTGGGGCATTCTAAAGAGTCCACCGGCATGGGGTCGCATCAATCTGGACTGACCCCCATCTGCCGCTGTTGCACCGAAGCCCTGCGGGGGCAAAGGACTCCTCTTTGCTGTTAGGCCCGCCATGCCCTGGGTTGTCTGACCTCCCGTGGTTGCACCGGGTACCCGGTACCAACCTGTGACCTGCCACTTGACTACTGCTGCTCTTGTTGAGGAGGCCTGGGTCCGAATGGGGTTGTTGTGTGGTGGGCACGGCACCTTCTTTACCCTTGATCGCACCCCAACCCCATCTGCTTTGGACAGTTCGTGTGGACTGTGGGTTCCACTGAGGGCGTTGGCTCCCCCCAGGGCTCCCTCGCTGCTCCGGGCTGCTGCCTCGGAGGTGTGGTCAGCCGCATTTGCCCCTTAGGCCGGGCTGGAGGTGTGTAGTGGTGGGGCTGTTTGGCCTGGCCGAGCCACCCTACACTGAAGAGCTCTGCTGGGCCCCGTGGGTGGTACCGAGGCACGATTAACTTCTGCCCCCACCAGGGACCTTAGGGGTTGGACTTGGGCACCTGGGCCCGAGCATTGATGCCCTAGGTGTCCCAGGGGCCCTCTTCACACACCCGCTCCCCAACGGTTCCGCCACTTACCCAGAATCCGGTCCCTCAATCCAAACAAAAATGGACCAATTTACCACTTGGGAGATCTTTTCACCATCCTTCAGCCAATAAGCAGCTCTCAGGCCTCAGTAGAAACTAAGATCGGCGAAGTGCGGGTAGACGTGGCTCTCATTCGCCAGGATATGCGCAATGCCACAGCGCGCATCACGGAGGCGGAATCTTGTATCTCCATGGCAGAGGACGACATCAGCCACTTTAAGACCCTGGTGGCCCGTCTCCAGACTCAGACCTTGGAGCTCCACCGTTGGGCTAAGGACGCCAAAAACAGGTCGAGGAGGAATAACCTGCGTCTCCTGGGGTTTTCTGAGGGAGTGGAGCAAGGTCACGCCGACACGTTTGTGGAGACCTGAGTGCGTTCCTGGATCCCAAAGATTCCTTATCGCCCTAGTATTCTGTTGAACGGGCTCACCACTCCTTGGCACCCAAGCCTCCGCATGGGGCCCCTGCCCGACGCATAATCATGAGGGTCCTCAACTTTCGAGACAGAGGCGCCATCCTTGGGGCAGCGAGGGCACAGAACAGCAAGATCATGGTCTTCACGGATTACACCAGGGAGGTGCAGGCCCAACACCGGACCTACGATGATGTCAAGCAGAAGCTTTGCAACATGGGTCTTCGATACGGCCTCTTTTTCCCATCCCAGCTTAAGGTCATCTTCCAGGACAAGACCCTTTTACATGATAACCCTTAGAGGGCATGGACGTGGCTCACGGAAAAAGGCCCTACTGCCCCAGCCTGCTCCCTCCCCCACCCAGCGGGCCCCTTAGCAGCTGCATCCGACTCTCCCAAAACCCCAGAGGCGTCGGACGAGGTCCCACAGGAAGAATGACATCCTGCTCTCCGGGTGCAACGTCCCATTACCCTCCATCCTGAGCCTCGGTCCGAGGTTCCAACACTCCCAGCCTGACCACCTCACTGATTCACTTGAGTGGCCTCCCGGGTCCCTCAAACAATTTGTGCTACCCCATTTCTGACTCTGACCTGTCTAGAGCCCGATGACCCAAGGATCAGGAGATCACGAGGTCACTTGAGTGATTGCACACTACGAGAGCGCTTTCTCCTAACCCTAGGAGGCAACTAAAAGGTGATTGTCTTCAAACTTCCCACAAAGGGGGTGATCTGCTCTTCTCAAAACCAACGGTTCCAAGAACTAGTCCCTACTTCACTCCCTGGACTCAATGTACATTCTTTGTTGTTTACTTGTTCAATGTGTAGTTGCTGCTGTTCACGATTCTTTTTTCCGATCACATGGAGGGGGGTCCATCTCTGCCATAGTTATGTTCCGCTAATCATTTTAGCTTAGTGACCAATCTTATTGTTGTTTAACTTGTTTCCTTCTCAGACAGATGCTTCATGTTCGGAAGTGTAGGGTGGGGGGAGTTGGGGGGCAAAGGGGGGAGACCATTGCCTCCAGTTTTTTTGTTTTTTTTAGCCGCCCACGGGCCGCTGTTCTCTGTTCTTTTTGGTAGCCACGCATTTTGCATACACACCACGGGCAACGACACACGACTCACCATGGTACAAAAGGGGGTGATGATGGACGGAGCATCTGAACCAATCAAACACTCACACCCAGTCAACAGATCTGGGTTTAATCCATCACCGTTCTATAGCCCACTCTGCCACCCCAGTTCAGACATGGCCATATGCAAATCAGTCTGACCCTGTGCCTCATTGGAACAGTCCAGCCCGAACTGCCAAGCCATGCCTTCCCTGGACTGGAAACAAGCTTCCGAGGACTGGTTTCTGGCATTTCAGCCATCTTCAGCCCGGCTTGCTTGAATCCAGTGGCAAAGTGAGCAAGGGACTCACATCTGAGCATACCCTGCCAACTTATGGCGAACAAAGTGGTACAGAAGGGGGTGGTGATGGACTTCATAGATTGTCCTCTTCCTCTTCCTGAGGCGGAAAGCCGGGAAGTTAGCTTCATTAATTTTAAATATTGCTCACCTTGCACATTGATTTTTAAAAAACTGTTCTACCCGCATACCGGCATACTTACCTTTTGCACTGCACTTTGCACCCCTTGCAGCCGACTTATCGCTGCAGTGGGGAACATCCGAGATTAGGCCGCTATCTTGGGAGGAGCACCTGGTTACAGGTCGAGTTGTTCTGCCCCGCCCGCCCTCGTCACTACATAAGTCGCGCTGAGGTAGACGCGCGCTGTCTTCATAGATTGTCCTCTTCCTGAGATGGAAAGCCGGGAAGTTAGCTTCAATATTTTTAAATATTGCTCACCTTGCACATTGATTTTTAAATAACTGTTCTACCTGCATACCGGCATATTTAATTTTTGCACTGCACTTTGCCCCCTTTGCAGCCGACTTATCTCTGCAGTGGGGAACATCCGAGATTAGGCCGCCATCTTGGGAGGTGCCCCTTGTTACAGGTTGAGTTGTTCTGCCCCGCCTGCCCTCATCAAAACATAAGTCGCGCTGAGGTAGACGCAAGCTGTCTTCATAGATTGTCCTCTTCCTGAGGCGGAAAGCCGGGAAGTTAGCTTCATTATTTTTAACTATTGCTCACCTTGCACATTGATTTTTATAAAGCTGTTCTACCTGCATACCGGCATACCTACCTTTTGCACTGCACTTTGCCCCCCTTGCAGCCGACTTATCGCTGCAGTGGGGAACATCCGAGATTAGGCCGCCATCTTGGGAGGAGCACCTGGTTACAGGTCGAGTTGTTCTGCCCGCCCACCCTCGTTGGTATAAAATGACCACTCTCTTGCGTCCACGCAGCGGGCGCGCCGCCGGTGCGCCAAAGGCAAGCCCGTCTGCGCCCGTCCGCGCCAGACCGGTGCAAGGGGCAAGGAATTTTGGTCAAATCTTGACATACTCAGCTGCGGAACTAAAAACACTGGGAACCCCATCTCATCTCTGCCCTCCCCTTGCTCCGGACTCACTTCGCCGCATTTCAATTAACGGCATTGCTCGGCCTTCTCCATCTTATCCGGGTATCGCTTCTGGGAATGTCTCACCTATAGCTACCGACATCATTACGAAAACTCAACTGGAACTTCGATGCGCCTATTTAAACACTCGTTCATTGGTAAAACACCAATGAGATATCTTTCTATTATTAGCCACCGATAAACCAGATATTTTACTAATCACCGAAACCTAGCTAACCCAAGATTCACTACCTGACATTTTAGCAGCACTTCCGTCAGAGTACTACATCTTGGCAACCAACCACCCTCCACGAAAATCGGGTGGCAGGGTGGCAGCCATTATTCATAAAAATCATACATTTCTGGCTCTCACCCCCCTTGCTCTTATAGAGACTGAGAACCTTGTCATCAAGCGTGATGCAGATAGTGGCGCTCTGGTACTGGTACTGATTTACCGTCCTCCTCGGACAATGACTACATTTCCAATATCTCTAGGAGAATAAATAGCCTCCCTTGTAGTGAATTTCCCGAAAGTTCTCCTAGTTGGGGATTTGAATTATTGGCTTAATCACGACGCAGGTGGAACTCCGGCAGCCGAACTCCAGGAACTACTTTCAAACCTTAACCTGACCCAGCACATCTTTGTTCCCACTCATGAAAAGGGTCATATACTGGACCAAATATGGTCCCATAACTTATCACTCTCAATTCCTTCCATCTCGCCATGCATATGGTCTGACCATCACCTAATCCAGTTTATGATTACTCTTGAAGGTCACATCAAATCACCACCCCAGACGGGAGGTACAACCAGGAAATGGAATTCTGTAAATACACTGGCCTTCATAGAAACCTTGAAATCCAAGCAACCTATATTAGGCAATGAAGTAGACATCATGGAAGGTAAAATCAAGGACTGGCTGTCAGAGGCTGCAGATATTTATGCTCCTATGGTCAAGTTTTCCCGTACCCGCAGCGCGGAGGCCCACAAATGGTTTACCCCTGAATTAAGGAAACTAAAATTGGAACTACGCCGGAAAGAAAGAACCTGGAGAATGAAATACTGCCCGCAACATAAGGAGGAGTATATTACAGCTCGCAGAGAATATTTAAAAATCATTCTAAAAAGCAAAACTGAACATTTTTCCATGAAAATACTATATTCTCAAAATAAATCCAAGGACATTTTTAAAATCGTAAATGACCTTTGCAATAACGACAGAACTGCCCCTACTCAGGTCCCCACCCAGGAGTTCTGTAACTCACTTAATGTTTCCAGATGTCTCTCAAATTTTATAGAGCAAACTGACTACCTCGAACAAAATCAGGCCGGATTCCGACCTTCACACTCCACTGAAACTGTGCTCCTCGCACTTCAGGACACCTTAAGAGTTAACGCAGATAAAGATATCGACCAGGCATTGGTGCTCCTTGATCTGTCGGCCGCGTTCGACACGATTGCCCATAACATCTTGTTAAACCGTGTCGGGCAGGCCGGCCTTAGTGGATCCGCGCTTGGCTGGATAGCCTCCTTTATCTCTGGTCGGACGCAGTCAGTGAGACTCGGCGCATTCACAGCTCAGAAATTATTATCCTCCTGCGGAGTACCCCAGGGCTCGTCACTCTCGCCACTGTTATTCAACTTATATCTGAGACCTTTATTATACTCTTTAAAAAGCCGGAAAGTCACCATCTTTAACTATGCTGACGACTTGCAGCTAATTTTCCCCCTGAACACACCAGATTCTGTTGACGAGTTTCAGGCAACTATGTCGCATATTCATAAGTGGATGGACCTAAACCACCTCAAGCTCAACCCAGGCAAAACAGAATTAGTACTGCCTGGGAAGAGAGAACTTAGCTGGGGTCCCCAGTTCTGGCCAGCACATATGGGCGTCCCTGCCCACAGCCGCGCAGTCAGTCAAAAGCCTGGGTGTCGTCCTAAGTGCCGATTTGTCACTTAGAAGTCAGGTGGGAGCTATTGTGTCATCTAGCTTTTTCCAAGTACAAAAAATTAGGAAAATCGCATATTTGCTCACCCATTCTGCACTTGTACAGGTAATAATTGCCTTGGTACTCTCCCGCCTGGATTTTTCGAATGTTATATATCTCGGGCTCCCAGCCGGACTATTAAAACAACTCCAGATGGTGCAGAATCAGGCGGCAAGACTGATGTGGAAACAACCTAAATGGCAGTCAGCCAGACCAGGCCTGGAAAAACTCCATTGGTTACCATTGGCCCAAAGGATCACCTTCAAAATCGGCTGTATAGTTTTTAAAGCACTTCAGGGCAAGGGCCCTAAATTCATCAGACAGATGCTCACTGTCTATAAACCACAACGCAACTTGCGCTCGCCCATCTTAATCGGCTCACGATCCCTTCCTTTAAAAGGAAGAAGCAAGGGGGAAGCTGTTTTTCGTTTCTGGCGGCTACTCTATAAAACTCCTTTCCTTTCCCACTCAGGAATTGTGATAATCTCTTGGTCTTCAGATAAACCCTGAAAACGTGATTATTCAATCAGACTTACGTTCAAGGAATAAATCTGGATCACTGACATAAGCGCCATGAAACCTATGGGTGTACGTGTGCTCTATAGATAAATATTAACATAACATAACATGGACAGAGCATCTGAACCAATCAAACACTCATATCCAGTCAACAGGTCTGGGTTTAATCAATCACCGTTCTTTAGCCCACTGTGCCACCCCAGTTCAGACATGGCCATATGCAAATCAGTCTGACCCTGTGCCTCATGGGAACAGTCCAGCCCGAACTGCCAAGCTGTGCCTTCCCTGGACCGGAAACAAGCTTCCGAGGACAGGTTTCTGGCATTTCAGCCGTCTTCAGCCCGGCTTGCTTGAATCCAGTGACAAAGTGAGCAAGGGACTCACGTCGGAGCATACTCTGCCAACTTATGGCGAAAAAAGTGGTACAAAAGGGGGTGGTGATGGACGGAGCATCTGAACCAATCAAACACTCACACCCAGTCAACAGATCTGGCTTTAATCCATCACCGTTCTTTAGCCCTCTCTGCCACCCCAGTTCAGACATGGCCATATGAAAATCAGTCTGACCCTGTGCCTCATGGGAACAGTCCAGCCCGAACTGCCAAACCATGCCTTCCCTGGACCGGATACAAGCTACCGAGGAACGGTTTCTGGCATTTCAGCCGTCTTCAGCCCGGCTTGTTTGAACCCAGTGACAAAGTGAGCAAGGGACTCACGTCTGAGCATACTCTGCCAACTTATGGAGAACAAAGTGGTACAAAAGGGGGTGGTGATGGACGGAGCTCTGAACCAATCAAACACTCACACCCAGTCAACAGATCTGGGTTTAATTCATCACCGTTCTTTAGCCCTCTCTGCCACCCCAGTTCAGACATGGCCATATGCAAATCAGTCTGACCTTGTGCATCATGGGAACAGTACAGCCCGAACTGCCAAGCCATGCCTTCCCTGGACCGGAAACAAGCTACCGAGGACCGGTTTCTGGCATTTCAGCCGTCTTCAGCCTGGCTTGCTTGAATCCAGTGGCAAAGTGAGCAAGGGACTCACGTCTGAGCATACCCTGCCAACTTATGGCGAACAAAGTGGTACAAAAGGGGGTGGTGATGGACGGAGCATCTGAACCAATCAAACACTCACACCCAGTCAACAGATCTGGGTTTAATCCATCATCGTTCTTTAGCCCACTCTGCCACCCCAGTTCAGACATGGCCATATGCAAATCAGTCTGACCCTGTGCCTCATGGGAACAGTCCAGCCCGAACTGCCAAACCATGCCTTCCCTGGACCGGATACAAGCTACCAAGGACCGGTTTCTGGCATTTCAGCTGTCTTCATCCCTTCTTGCTTGAATCCAGTGGCAAAGTGAGCAAGGGACTTACGTCTGAGCATACTCTGCCAACTTATGGCGAACAAAGTGGTACAAAAGGGGGTGGTGATGGACGGAGCATCTGAACCAATCAAACACTCACGCCCAGTCAACAGATCTGGGTTTAATCCATCACCGTTCTTTAGCCCACTCTGCCACCCCAGTTCAGACATGGCCATATGCAAATCAGTCTGACCATGTGCATCATGGGAACAGTACAGCCCGAACTGCCAAGCCATGCCTTCCCTGGACCGGAAACAAGCTACCGAGAACCGGTTTCTGGCATTTCAGCCGTCTTCAGCCCGGCTTGCTTGAATCCAGTGGCAAAGTGAGCAAGGGACTCACGTCTGGGCATACCCTGCCAACTTATGGCAAACAAAGTGGTACAAAAGGGGGTGGTGATGGACGGAGCATCTGAACCAATCAAACACTCACACCCAGTCAACAGATCTGGGTTTAATCCATCACCGTACTTTAGCCCACTCTGCCACCCCAGTTCAGACATGGCCATATGCAAATCAGTCTGACCCTGTGCCTCATGGGAACAGTCCAGCCCGAACTGCCAAGCCATACCTTCCATGGACCGGAAACAAGCTTCCGAGGACCGGTTTCTGGCATTTCAGCTGTCTTCAGCCCGGCTTGCTTGAATCCAGTGGCAAAGTGAGCAAGGGACTTACGTCTGAGCATACTCTGCCAACTTATGGCGCACAAAGTGGTACAAAAGGGGGTGGTGATGGACGGAGCATCTGAACCAATCAAACACTCACACCCAGTCAACAGATCTGGGTTTAATCCATCACCGTTCTTTAGCCCACTCTGCCACCCCAGTTCAGACATGGCCATATGCAAATCAGTCTGACCCTGTGCCTCATGGGAACAGTCCAGCCCGAACTGCCAAGCCATGCCTTCCCTGGACCGGAAACAAGCTTCCGAGGACCGGTTTCTGGCATTTCAGCCATCTTCAGCCCGGCTTGCTTGAATCCAGTGGCAAAGGGAGCAAGGGACTCACGTCTGAGCATACCCTGCCAACTTATGGCAAACAAAGTGGTACAAAAGGGGGTGGTGATGGACGGAGCATCTGAACCAATCAAACACTCACACCCAGTCAACAGATCTGGGTTTAATCCATCTCCGTTCTTTAACCCACTCTGCCACCCCAGTTCAGACATGGCCATATGCAAATCAGTCTGACCCTGTGCCTCATGGGAACAGTCCAGCCCGAACTGTCAAGACATGCCTTCCCTGGACCGGAAACAAGCTTCCGAGGACCGGTTTCTGGCATTTCAGCCGTCTTCAGCCCGGCTTGCTTGAATCCAGTGGCAAAGGGAGCAAGGGACTCACGTCTGAGCATACCCTGCCAACTTATGGCAAACAAAGTGGTACAAAAGGGAGTGGTGATGGACGGAGCATCTGAACCAATAAAACACTCACACCCGAACTGCCAAGCCATGCCTTCCCTCGTCCGGAAACAAGCTTCCGAGGACCGGTTTCTGGCATCCAGCCTAAAGAGTAGCTGCAAGTCTTCTGCATAGTGTTTATGTGCAGTTTATGTTGCTCAATACTTCAATGAGAGGACAGATATAGATGTTAAAAAGATGAGAGAAAAGAGGGGAGCCTTGTGGTACCCGACAATTAAATTGTACTTCCAATACCTTGAAAAAGGTAAGCCAGACTGAGTGAATGCAGTTCTCCAGGAAAGATTTTATCCAGTTTGAAGCTGAACTGCAAAGCCTAGTGGCCTCCACACAGTCTGCCTATATATTGTGGTCAACTGTGTCAAAGGCCTCTGACAGATCCAGAAGAACCAATGCAAAGTGAACCCTTCATCACATTCCAGCTTCACATCATCTGCCGATGTTAACAGCTGCAGTGATATGTGCAGGCCCAATCCTACTTGATTCAGAATGAAGAATTGTGACGCCTCAAGATGGAATCAAAGACGCTGCGCTACAGGAGCTTCTAGTAGTTTTGCTAGGAAAGGTAAAAGGGAAAGGGGACAATACTTGTTTAACACTAGGGGGTCTTCATCGGCTTTTTTTCTGAATAGGGATTAGAATTGCATCCTAAAATGATCTAGATATAAATTCTTGAGATAGAGAATAATTAACTAGCAACAATGCAGGACCTCGAGCAACAGGGAGGACATATTTGAGGACTCTAGGCAGACAGGAATGTTTTGGAGAACCTGACGTCACTTTAGACAATAAAAGGTATGGTATCTAAAATAGTCAAGCTCATGTTCTCCAAATTCATTAACTTTTCACCCCTCCCAACAGATATGCTATCCTTTATAAATATTTTTATTTCAACAAACAACAATATTTGTGAATGTTTGGAGACCCCTCCTTTTTCTTGATCCTCCCATTTGATGGATCACCCAGAAACTTTCCATATAGGAGCATAGGTGGCATTATTGAAGCATGCAAAAGAAAACGCTGACTGGTACTGCAATGCTCTGTGAACGGCAACACGTAATGCTCACGGGGTAAAGGCATACATGGTAATTGCATTCATGGCAAAGACTCCTATCCTGTGAAAACACATTGTCTGCCTATTTATGTTCCAAAAAACAACTCAAATTATCAATGAGTTTGTGTTAACTAGATTGGACTATTGCATTTCAATTTATTCGGAATACACAACAATATCTTTAAACTAATTGCAATTAGTCCTGGATGCGATAATGATAATGGGCAGAATATTTAGAAGTACTACTCGATCTAGCAAGAATTGGTGAGACAAAGTGTAACAGATTCCTTTGCTAGTTACATAAAGAAATGTTTAGAAGGAAATTCATTCCCTTCTCTAACATGGTGAGTAGTAAAAATATAGATTTTTTTATATCGGCCTACACTAATATCGAGTTTTTAATATCATAGAGATAGAATATCGATGTCAAGAACATCGTTGACCAAAATATCAACCATAAGGTAAGTAATATTGTTTATTTTTTACATAGAAGTAAGTAATATTGAAGATAGTAATATCGAAGTAAGTAATATTGTTCGCAAAAATATTTTTGTTAATATCGATATTTATATTAGTGTTATGTATTTTAGTATGTATTTTATATGTATGTTTAACATTTTTGAAACGTATTTTATTATTTTTAAAGCATGCCTAGTTCTCCTGGGACCCCCGCCGAACCTCGCCATTTTTTCTGCCGCGGAGTGCCTGCTACCCCGCCCCCCTGCTTCCCATTTGCCACCCCGCTCCCGCCTCCCAGCTGCTCCTACCTATCACATCCCCTCTAATGGAGGCCGTGCAGAGGTGAAAGGAGCGACCTCTGACCCTTCTTGCAGGCAGGTCGCTCCCCACGCTGCTGCATGGCTCTGCCTGGCTTGCCTGTCTGCCTCGCTGCCTGTATTCGCATTGTTGCTTAAACTCTGTTTTACTCCACTTTGCCGAACGTGTTCCTTTCCTGTGCCCAGCCTGCTTTGCAGTGACTTTGTTTTTCTGTGACTTTGTGCACCCGCCTGTGCCTAACTTGTTTTCTTCCTGTGCATAACTTGTTTTGCCCGAACTTTGTTACTCCACTGTGCCTAACTTGTTCTCTTTACGGTGCCCATCTTGTTCTCCCTTCCTCTGCACCTAGTTCTCCCGCGTCCCCCCTTTGTCCCTCGGCCGTTTATCCTGCCACAGCGTCCCTGCAGCCCCGTCCCCCTGCTTCCCATTCGCCGCCCCGCTCCCGCCTCCCATCTGCTCCTCCCTCCCACATCCCCTCTTATGGAGGTCGTGCAGAGGCCGTGTGGCTGGTGCACCAAAGGCGCCGTCAGTGCACGTCCGTGTCTGGACCACGCACAATGCCAGAACCCCTGGCCCCCGTGAACGCCATGATGCCCACCTCCGCTATGATTCCAGCACCCTCCATGCACTCAACACCAGATGATCACACACCTGCTGCCTGGTAGTCCAGAAACGCACCCAAGGACCCTTCTCCAGCATCCGGCCTGCCAACCCACCTACCAAAGAACCCAACTACCTCAGATGCATTCTGCTCAACACCCACTCTACCCGCAAACAAGGTGTCAAACTCTGGGACCTACTTGACACCAACGCCCCAGACATCGACTTCCTGATGGAGACCAGGTTGAACCTCTTCTCGGCACACGATACCGCCATAGCCATCCCAGAAAGACTAAAAGATCAACCGCAAGGACTGCACCAATGGAGTAGGAGGAGGAATTGCCATTGTCCACAGGAACACTCACAAAATCTCGACATGCACCGACGACACCCTCAGCTATGCCGAATACCTGCACTTCCAGATTCACACAGACCCCAAAACCACCCTCAGAGGTACCCTCATCTACAGACCCCCTCAGACCACTACCGCAGTTCAGCAACTGCATTGCTGACTTCATCAGCACACACGCCCTCACCTCCACGTACTACATCCTCCTTGGGGACCTGAACTTCCACCTCAAGAACAACAACAACTCCAACTCTTCCACCTTGATCGACAACCTCACCAACCTCGGAGTCAGACATCTTGTCACAACACCCACCCACTCTGCCCGCCACACGCTTGACCCCGTCGTCTCAGCAAGCTACCACATCTTCTTCAACCGCACCACCGAACTCCACCGGTCCAACCACCACTGCATCCACTTCACCTTCCGGAAACCCACCACACACCACCACACCCAACAGATGCCTCGCCCCCGCTGGAGCAAAGTCACCAAAGACCAGCTAACCACCACCCTCGCCCAGAGCCTACCCGCAGACTCGACCGACCCCGCAGCCTGTAACCTCAGACAGTGGATAGACAGTGCCAACACCCTCGACCTGCTCAAGAAGCCCTCCAACACCCACACCAGCAAGAAAGACAGCTAGTTCACCGATGACCTCCAGGCCTACAAGCGAACCTGCTGAAAACTAAAAAAACTGGATCCGTGAACGAACAACAGAAAGCTACACAGCCCACAAGACACCACCAGCATACACCACCGCCTCATCAGATCCACCAAAAGGACTTCCTTTAAAGACAGCCTAGACAACAATGCACACAACAGCAAAGAGCTCTTCAACATCATGAAGGAACTTTCCAACCCCAGCTCCAACACCAACTACATCCAACCTTCACAAGACCTGTGCGACTTGCTGGCCACCTTCCTCCATCGCAAGATTGCAGACTTTTATGACAGCTTTGATGCCATCACCACCCCAGCAACCGCTGAGACCCCCGTTCCCCCGACCACTACCCGCACCAACCGCCTGCTCTCCTGGACCAACATCAACGATGACGACACCATCAAGATCATGAACACCATCCACTCCGGATCCCCGGAAGACCCCTGCCCACACCACATCTTAAAAAAGGCCAACAGCACCATTGCACCCCATCTCCGGAAAACCATCAACATCTCCTTCGAGACAGCAACCTTCCCGGAGAGCTGGAAGCACATAGAGATCAACGCCTTACTCAAGAAACCCAAGGCGGACCCTAAGGACCTAAAGAATTTCCGACCCATCTCCCTGGTCCCGTTCCCGGTGAAGGTCATCAAAAAAGCCGTCAACAAACAACTGACCAGCTTCCTCGAGGAGAACAGCAATCTGGACCCCTCCCAGTCCGGGTTCCGCAGCAACCACAGCACCGAAACTGCCCTCCTCGCCTTCACTGATGACATCAGGACTCTGCTTGTTAACGGAGAAACCGCAGCCCTCATCCTCCTGGACCTGTCAGCCGCCTTCGACACGGTCTACCATCACACACTACAAACACGCCGCTAGACGCCAGTATCCAAGAGAAGGCCCTGGACTGAACCACCTCCTTCCTCTATGGCAGAACACAGAGCGTCCGCCTCCCCCTTCCGGTCTGAAGCCACTGGGATCATCTTCGGCGTACCCCAAGGCTCATCCCTCAGCCCATCGTTGTTCAACGTCTACATGGCACGCTCGCCCACAGTGCAGGATGGCACGACCTCAACAACATCTCCTATGCCGACGACACCCAGCTGGATGTATGACGTTACAACGCATACTTTTACCACGCCTACCATTAACACGCATTTTTTACAACGCAGGATCCATTACAACGCATGCCATTACAACGCATGTATTTACAACGCAGGTACCTTTACAACGCATACCATTACAACGTAAGTATTGGTAAGTATATAATATTTTTTAAAATGTAATTTAATTAAAATTAATATAATGTAATTTAATTTAATTTAATTTAATTTAATTAATGTAATTTAATTTAATTTAATCAATTTAATTTAATGTAATTTAAATTTAATTATATTTACTTTTTACCCTGTACCCCTTTACCCAAAAACCCAAAACTGACCCTGAACCCTAAAAATACCCCTTTACCCAAAAACCCAAAACTGACCCTAAACCCTAAAAATACCCCTTTACCCAAAAACCCAAAACTGACCCTGAACCCTAAAAATACCCCTTTACCCAAAAACCCAAAACTGACCCTAAACCCTAAAAATACCCCTTTACCCAAAAACCCAAAACTGACCCTGAACCCTAAAAATACCCCTGTACCCCAAAAACCCAAAACTAACCCTGAACCCTAAAAATACCCCTTTACCCAAAAACTAAAAACTGACCCTGAACCCTAAAAATACCCCTTTACCCAAAAACTGAAAACTGACCCTGAACCCTAAAAATACCCCTTTACCCAAAAACTGAAAACTGACCCTGAACCCTAAAAATACCCCTTTACCCAAAAACTGAAAACTGACCCTGAACCCTAAAAATACCCCTTTACCCAAAAACTGAAAACTGACCCTGAACCCTAAAAATACCCCTTTACCCAAAAACTGAAAACTGACCCTGAACCCTAAAAATACCCCTTTACCCAAAAAACTGAAAACTGACCCTAAACCCTAAAAATACCCCTTTACCCAAAAACTGAAAACTGACCCTGAACCCTAAAAATACCCCTTTACCCAAAAACCCAAACGTATAATATTTTTAATAAAATGATATACTTACCAATACTTACGTTGTAATGGTATGCGTTGTAAAGGTACCTGCGTTGTAAATACATGCGTTGTAATGGTATGCGTTGTAATGGATCCTGCGTTGTAAAAAATGCGTGGTAATGGTAGGTCGATGTAAAAGTTGCGTTGTAAAGGTTGTATACCCACCCAGCTGATCCTCTCCCTCACCAAAGACCCCCACACCGCCAAAACCAACTTCCACGAAGGAATGAAGGCTGTCGCCGACTGGATGAAAAACAGCCGACTGAAGCTGAACTTGGACAAGACCGAGGTCCTCATCCTCAGACCCACCCCTTCGGCCTGGGTCGACTCCTGGTGGCCGACTGCACAAGGAGCACCCCCTACACCCACCGACCACGCACGCAACGTAGGGGTCTTCCTCAACTCCACCATTTCCATGACAAAGCAGTTCAACTCTGTCTCCTCCTCCTGCTTCAACACCCTCTGCATGCTTTGCAGGATCTTCAAGTGGATCCCCACCGATACAAGAAGGACGGTCACCCAGGCCCTCGTCAGAAGTAGACTAAACTGCGGAAATTCACTCTACATAGAAGCCCCGGCCATGATTGATTGATTGATTGATTGATTGATGTATTTTAGTATGTATTTATGTATGTTTAACATTTTTGTAACAAATTTTATTATTTTTAAATACATGTATTAAATGTTTAGAAATTTGTAATTTTTTAAAGTACATTTTGCGTTTTAGGATCAGGGCAGGTTGTGGATTTATAGGGGAATGGGGTGGGAAGTAATTTATTTATAATAAACTAGCAGCCCTTCCCGACGTTGTCCGGGTATGAAATAGAATGTGTGTAATGTGTGTATTTGGCAAGGGCAATTTATTTTAAAATCTCGCAATAGACAAAAATGTTTGTTTCATTAGAACAGGGACGGAGAGGGTCAGCTGCAACACTGGTTGATGTTAGCAGGCTTGTGTAATTGGTGTAGTGATCCGTCGCCTGAGCCCGGCTACAGCCCTGGTTGATGTTAGCAGGTGCGTGTAATGTCATTGAATGAGAGAGTTATCAGCCGCGGTTAAATCCGTTTAATGCGAGAGTTGAGTGACAGCGAGTAGGAGAGGCTGTAGTAATTGTCCCCTCAGACACGTTCATTTGCGTGTTCCCCCGCTTGAGGCCCAGATACAGACCTGTTTGATGTTAGCAGGCGCGTGTTCCCCCGCTTGAAGCCCAGCTGCAGCCCTGGTTGATGTTATCAGGCGCATGTAATTAGTGTACTGATCTGCCGCCTGAGCCCGGCTAGAGTCCTGGTTGATGGTAGAAGGCGTGTGTAATTTCATTGAATGAGAGAGTTCAGTAACAGCGCGCAGGAAAGGCTGCAGTAACATTACTTACCAGGCCTCCAGGTGAACGCGTTTGTCACGCCCCCAGCACACGGCCACAGCAGACGATCTTCTGATTAATGTACGCCCCACATGGCATGAAGGGCGGAACATAGCACACGCCCCCAGCATGCCTCTTGATGCGGCGCAATTGCGTTCACATGGCATGATGGAAGGACACACGTCCCCAGTGTTTCTCATGCCCCCAGCGTGTCACGCCCCCATCGTGCCCCTTGATGCTGCGCAGCAACGTAATTGGCACTTGTATGCACGACTCACATGGCATGAAGGGCGGACACACACCCCCAGCATTTGTCACGTCCCCAGCGTTTGTCACGCCCCCAGCACAACGCAGACATACCCACAAGGGACTACTTTGCTGGCACAGTTCTTTTACCTTTTAAATGTATAGAGGACTTGGCCTAACGGCTAAGGTGCTCGACCTCGGACCTGGGGATCTGGGTTCGAGTCTTGGTAACAACGCCAAACATCCTGTGATTCTGGGCAAATCACTTAATCTCCCCGTACCTAACAAAAATGAATGTGTGTCCTCATGTAATGTAACTGGTGCTATGTAAAGCGCTCTGATATCTGATTCAGTTTGGGTCAAGTCTGTGCTATATAAAACTCTGCAAAAAAAATATATATATGGTGGCCATCTGCATAGCCTATGTCCTTCTGCTGCAACTGCCCTTTCCAACGCTGTATTGGGTGTTGTGATTGGTGCTGTGGTTAGTTACTGAGACTACCCGCCTCAAAGGTTTGGGATCTCTCTTTATAATATTAGTATGGATGGATAGCAGCCCGTCCCGACGTTGTCCGGGTATGAAATTGAATGTGTGTATTTGGCAAGGGCAGTTTATTTTAAAATCTCGGTAGACAACATTTTTTGTTTCATTAGAATAGGGACAGAGAAGGCCCAGCTGCAGCCCTGGTTGATGTAAGCAGGCACGTGTAATTGGTGTAGTGATCCGCCGCCTGAGCCCGGGTACAGCCCTGGTTGATGTTAGCAGGCGCGTGTAATGTCGTTGAATGAGAGAGTTATCAGCCGCGGGTAAATCCGTTTAATGAGAGAGTTGAGTGACAGCGAGAAGGAGAGGCTGCAGCAATTGTCCCCGCAGACATGCTCATTTGCGTGTTCCCCCGCTTGAGGCCCAGATGCGGGCCTGTTTGATGTTAGCAGGCGCGTGTTCCCCCTCTTGAGGCCAAGCTGCAGCCCTGGTTGATGTTATCAGGCACGTGTAATTAGTGTACTGATCCGCCGCCTGAGCCCGGCTAGAGCCCTGGTTGATGGTAGCAGGCGCGTGTAATTTCGTTGAATGAGAGAGTTCAGTAACAGCGCGCAGGAGAGGCTGCAGTAATGTTACTTACCAGGCCTCCAGGTGAACGTGTTTGTCACCCCCCCAGCACACGGCCACAGCAGACAATCTTCTGATTAATGTACGACCCACATGGCATGAAGGGCGGAACGTAGCACACACCTCCAGCATTTCTCACACCCCCAGCGTGCCCCTTGATGTGGCGCAATTGCGTTCACATGGCATGAAGGCCGGACACACGCCCCCAGCATGTCACGCCCCCAGGGTGCCCTTTGATGCTGCGCAGCAACGTAATTGGTGCTTGCATGCATGGCTCACAAGGCATGAAGGGCGGACACACGCCGCCAGCGTTTGTCACGTCCCTAGCGCTTGTCACGCCCCCAGCATTTGTCACGCCCCCAGCACACACCCACAGCACAACGCAGACATGCCCACAAGCGACTACTTTCCTGCCACGGTTCTTTTACCTTTTAAATGTATAGAGGAGTTGGCCTAACGGCTAAGGCGCTCGACCTCGGATCTGGGGATCTGGGTTCGAGTCTTGGTAACGACGCCAAACATCCTGTGATTCTGGGCAAATCACTTAATCTCCCCGTGCCTAACATAAATGAATGTGTGTCCTCATGTAACGTAACTGGTGCTATGTAAAGCGCTCTGATACCTGATTCAGTTCGGGTCAAGTTTGTGCTATATAAAACTCTGCAAAAAAAAATATGGTGTCCGTCTGCATAGCCTATGCCCTTCTGCTGCAACTGCCCTTTCCAACGCTGTATTGGGTGTTGTGATTGGTGCTGTGGTTACTGAGATTACCCGCCTCAAAGGTTTGGGCTCTCTCTTTATAATATTAGTATGGATTAATATTTTTTTATTTATGGTTACTGATTATTAATCTATTGATAACTAATTATTAATTGATAATTAATTTTTATTAATTAACGTTTCACTTTATTAATTATAATATTTTTGTATTTTATTGATTTAGTGTTGTTAATTAATTTATTGTTAATAAATTAATAATTGGTAATACTTTTTTATGAATTGATTAATTGCTAATTAAATTAATTGTGTTAATGTTATGGGTAGCGGGTTGTAGGTTTATAGGGGAATAGGGTGTAAAGTAAGTTAATTATAATTATTTATTTTTTATTATTGTTATTGATAATAAATGCATTGTTAATTAATTATTAATTAGTAATTAGCTGTATTAATTGATTACGTTATAATTATATTATTATAAATAATGTATTATTATTTTTTAGTTATTGGTATTGTTAATTAATGTATTGTTAATTTATTATGAATTGGTAATACATTTTTATTAATTTATTAAATGACAATTACATTATTTGTGTTGTTTTTATGTGTAGCGGGAAGTAATTTAATGTTATTTAAGTAAATATTAATTACATTTTTGGGGTATTTATTATACATTTTTTAGTTAATTATTTTGAATATGTTATTAATTCATGCAAAATTATTTAATTAATAAGTATGTTAATTTAACCCCTACGCTATCGTACATTTTCCACACTGTTATATTCACTGGAGTTGGAATATTAATGTTAACCCCTACGTTATCCAACACTTTTCCTACTGTTGCACTCACTGGAGTGGGAATAGTCATTTTTACCTCTATGCTATCCAACACTTTACCTACTGTTGCACTACCTGGAGTGGGAATAGTAATTTTTACCACTACACTATCCAACACTTTCCCTACTTTTGCACTCACTGGACTGGGAATAGTAATTTTTACCCCTACGCTAACCAACACTCTACCTACGGTTGCACTGTTTGGAGTTGGAATAGTAATTTTATTACCTCTGCTATCTAATAGTTTTTTTATTATTTTAGAAAATGTAGCATATAATTAATATTAAAAAGATGAAAAACATTTTTTTTATTTGTTATGTATATTTATTTGATTTTCATTTATATTATAGTTTTATGTGTATAGATATAATTATAATTGATATATTAAAATATGTTATTAAAATAATTATTAAAAATGATTAGTAAGTAAGTATATAAATTATATATTATATGTATATGTTTAATTTATTTTTACATTTTATATATTACTTATAATTTGTAAACATGTTTTAAATATTTTTAACTATGCCTATTTTATTTATATGTATTATTTACTATATTTTACATTTTTTTCTAACTTAAATAAAAAATCATATTTTTTTTAACAACGACATTTTTCACATTGATATTTTTTTCTCGATATTTTTGTACTTACTATAATATGGATAGGATGCCGATATTCTTGACTTTGATATTCTTGCTTCAATATTTTTGTAGGTCGATATTCTGACATTCAATATTTTGTCAGTGATTCCTCTAACATATTCTACTGTATGAGCCTAAGAACGTCTTTAGTTCTTAACAAGCTTATTTCAATGTTTGCCCCCCAAACCCATAACATTCCTGAATCTTCTCTGTAACTGTGTTGTCATACAGTTCCATACACATAAATCATGAATCCATGAAACAAAATGTTCTGGCAGCAACAACACAGCAGCTCGATTGTCTAGCAAGACCACTGTGTAACATGAGAGATCTTATACCCAGAAACCCAAAATGGGTTCAGCCCTTTGCAAACAACATGGGAGTTCAGGCTCTGAACCATGATTTTGATGGGCGAGATGTTATTGCACGCTGCACTCTTGATGCCTTTAACCTCTATGCAGGTGGGTTGTAATTAGTAGACCCTACACTGTTGGAACAATAGTACCCAGCCAGGCGTCCTGCCCAGAACATAACATAGTGTTTAATCAGACTCACAATGGTACGTTCTCAACGTTTCAACCCTAAGCAGGCTCAATCCATGGGTATTATCAGGACAAATTCTCTTTGTCTGGCTATGGGAAAGGTGGTGGTACCATACTGAGACTTATCACCCAATGGGCTATTGGCTAAGCTGATCTGAAATTCTGTGCCATTCCTATCATTATAATTTTACAATCTACTTGAATTGTAAAACACTTAGGGCCATATTAACAAGAAAGGGCGATACATTATTGCCGCTTTTATTGGCAGTAAACTGCCGCTAAAGCGGCGATAATCGGCTTGATAATATGCCCTTGTAAATTCCCATAGAAGCCCAAGTTAACACATCTGGGCTTCTATGGGAATTTACAAGGGCATATTATCAAGCCCATTATCTCTGCTTTAGCGGCAGTTTCCAGCCGATAACAGAGGCGATAATGTATCACCCTTTCTTGATAATATAGCCCCTATTTTCTAACGATTTCAATATTAACCTTATCACTGTGTAATCCACAGTATTCAATTGCTTACGTCAATTGAATGTTAACTGATGTTCTTAGTTAGGAGGTGTAATGTGTCTCGATGTGATGATATTTAATAATAGAACTTCTATATTTTTGATTTACCACTTGGGGATAAAGCAACTGACTAATGTGATTTTGTCACAACAACTTCATACTGAAAACTGCAGTCTCATATATTGTATTCATCCAGGTTTATGGGGTGGCCCTATATTTTAAATACTGCTGGTAATGAAGATGGTATGGTGAAGAAAGTCTGCGTTTTAATCTTGGCACACCTGGGAGCACCAAGGAGTTTACTTACCAGTATTATTGATATAAAATGAGATATTTACATTTAAATGGAGCCTGTCTTCACACTCACCCACTTTTCTGGTGGCTGTTGAGACAGCATATTTCTGTGCAGTGTAATCGTGCATAATTAACAAATAAATCGAGGGAGATTAAGTGTAATTGTATGAGATAAGTAATTCTGCATTTCGTGCTTTTTTCCTATAGCAACAATGCCCCGTTGCATCCAAAATGGACGTGAGGATGCATCTTTCTTTAACTAATAGCAAAAAAATGCAACAGATCACAAATAACAGGTCGAGGTGACACTCATGCTCGCTTACTGTGAGGGTGGGGTAGGATTTTTACAAACTTACTACTCACATCTAGCACTAGTGTCTTAGCGCTAAATGCAAAAGAATGTGAACTTCAGTGCGAGCAGCCGCTCGTGCTCTCTAAATGTGCTCTTGCAGTATGATTTGTCCCCCAAATTACTCAATTACATGATTGGGAGTAATCACAGTTGTTATTGGTAATTGCATGTCAAAGAGTAATGCAGAATAACCAACATTACTCAGATTACTACTACGTAAAGAAAGTTACACCAAAGCCTACTTCATAATGACTGCTCTAGGTAATTGCTTTTTATCAACTACGGCTCACAGCCAACACACCTCCGTACACTTATGGTTATAATGCAGCCCTAAGATCTCACACGTTTTGATTTTTTCTTTCTTGTATTGTGATGGCAGACACTGTAATGACACTCTAGGTGCACAGTCTCTTTGAAGATCACATGACTCAAGAATAGCCTTTATTTGTTACTCTTTTTAGGCTTTTATCTTGTTATGGCTTTAGGTTATTCCAGTGTGATTTACTGTACCTTACTCTGCCATAGCACTGAAAGTCCCTGGAGTAATTGTCAATGCTGTGCAAGACCACCACGCATACGTGTACCATCTTTAATCTGATAGCATGTGTAGGAGAAAGATCTGTAGAGGTCACCAAAATGTTGATTGGTTCTCTGGATCAAAAATGCAAATAGCGGGTAAATTGTTGTGACTTTTAAATAAGGTGTAAAACAAAACTGCAACAAAAATAATTTTACATGATGAATTACAGAAACCTACAAGGTAAGCATTGATCTCACTGCCTTCAGTGGAGTCCCCACTGCAGCTGCTTCGAAGTTTTACCGAGTGGCATTATGTTTTATGTGCTTCTGCTGCAATTTTTTCGCAAAGTTTTTTGGGGTTTTCTGAAATTTTTAGTTTATTATAGAAAACAAAAAAAAAATTGACCTGACGTAACATGAGTTTTTTTCCTCAATGCATTAGGGCCATTTTACATTTTTTTGTCTCCGCATACCCGGTCAGAGTATTTGTATTTGTATTTGGATTTATAGAGCGCCTTATCACCCAGGGGTCTCTAAGCGCTTATCAGAGGGAGCACACGATTCGAGTCAGAAGGGCCATTAAGACATACCCCATGCCTCCTGAAACAACACAGTATTTAGCTTTTTCCTGAAGGGTAGTAGACTCATTTCCTTGCGCAGGCTCGTTGTTAAGTTGTTCCAGGCTATAGGAATTGCAATGGAAAACGCAACGCAAAAGCGGGGGCAAGCCAAGAATGCGGCATCTGCGAATCGCAGAGTCCTACTGGGAGCATATGGAACTAAACGCTCCCTGATGTATCTTGGGGCTTGTCCGTGCAGAGGCTCTTGAACTTAACCCGCTGCCTAATTGGGAGCCAATGAAGCTCGCGAAGTAGTGGAGTGGCATGTGTCCTTCTGTGTTTGTTGAAAATTAATCTGGCTGCGTCATTCATAACTGTTTGTAATCTAGCCAACAGTTGTTGAGAGAGGCCAGCATACAAACAATTTCCGTAATCCAGCCGCGCCAGGATCAAAGCTGACATCGCCCGTCTGAGCGTGCCCAAGGTCAGGAGAGGGGATAGTTTACGCAGTTGTCTCAGTAAGCCCACGCAGGAGCCGACAACCGCCGAAACTTGAGTAGCCATAGTGAGTTTAACATCTAGGTGCATGCCGAGATTTTCCACGGCCGCCACTGGTTCCGGGGTAGGCCATAGTTCAGTAGGCCAAAGAAGATCATTCCAGGGACGTATTTATTTTTAACGAGTTGGCCGTCATCCAATTGACTGTAAATTGTAGAATATTTTGCAGTCTCTGATGTGCTGTCAGTGAATTGTCAATTTGAATGATGATCTGGGTGTCATCGGCGTAGTTATAGATCCGGCAGTCCATCTGATTTAGTGCAGGAGTCAGGGGCTGCAGGTAAGCATTGAACAGGAGGGGTGAAAGAGCTGAGCCCTGGGGGACTCCGCATGTAAGACCTACTGGATTAGAGACCATGTTAGCTAATTGTACTCTCTGGGAACGGTCATCAAGAAATGATGCCAGCCAGGCGTGGGCAGTGCCCTGAATACCAAGATCCCTCAGCCGCGACAATAGTTGATCATGATTGACCGTGTCAAATGCCGCGGAGAGGTCTAGCAGCACCAGGGCACAAGGGTTTTTCTTGTCTGCCCTAAGTCTCAGGTTATCTAGCACGGAGAGCATGACCAGTTCCGTGCTATGATGAGCCCTGAAACTGGCCTGGTTGGGTTCCAGCAGGTGGTTATTTCCGAGATGACGAGCGAGCACTGGCAGGACATGTTGCTCAATTATTTTAGCTAAGAAAGGCAACTGTGAAATGGGCCTAAAATGTTTCAGGACCTTGGTATCTGCCCCCGGCTTCTTTAGAAGTGGTGTCAAACGGGCCTCCTTAAAGTTGGTAGGGACCTGTCCTATTGTCAGGGAACTATTAAGGAGAGAAAGTGCATCATCCTCTAGCCCTGGCCAGGCTTGTTTGAAGATCCTTGGTGGGCAGGGATCCGCCGGTGAGCCAGATTTCCCTCGCCCCATCAAGGCTACCAACGTCTCCTTGGTGAGTAATGGTAACGTAATTAAAGGCTGAATGACTGCGGGGGTTTTAGACAAGATGTCTCTGGGGCAGCCTAAGCTAGGGCTAAGCTGGATTTCTGTCAGGAGATCAGCTATTTTATTGATAAAGAAAGACTGACATTTATGACAGTCTTCTTGCGGAAAGGTGGGAGTCTGTTCTTTGTTCTTTCTCAACTCTGTCAGGACCTTAAAAATTTCTTTCTGGGGATTGATTGCCACTGCAATTCTGCCCTCGTAGAACTCTGCTTTCCTAAAAATGATTGCTTGTTTGTAGGAAGTAAACTCCTTTACATATGCAGCCCGAGTGCTAGGGTCATACCCTTTTCGCCAGGCTCTCTCACTCTGGCGAAGGGAGCGTTTCAATTGTCTCAGCACATCGTTAAACCAAGGGGCACCTTTGCCCTTGTCCACGATTTTCACCCTGCGTGCCGGTGCAACTACTTCAATGGCATTTTTGAGTTTTTGTGACAGTTTGAGGCTAGCCACCTCTATGTCGTCCTCCGGTAGCACCTGTAGGTAAGAGGGTTGTTTCCCTAAGGTGGATACCAGAGCGTCTGTACTAATTTTATTCCAGCTTCTTACGGCCTGCCACCCTATGGGAGGAAGTTTTGTTCCCCCTGGAAATGAAAGTCTCCCCTGCAGCAGATGGTGATCTGACCAAGCGCAGGGAGAGATGGTAATTTGACTAAGCATCAGGACAGATGTCCAGATTGTGGTACTGAAAATTTTGGACCTGTGTCATAAACATATTCGTATCATGACGAATATGATATCAGCAGGCCGAGAATGACTAGTGGACTATGCACAAGCATTTTCGTCATATTCGAGTGACGAAATCACCCTGTAGTCTGAGTTTTTGCCCAGAACCCTCGGGTTCCATTTTGTGAACGGCAGCCATTTTGTGATTGCCCTCACATAGGCCGGTGACTAAGGCCAAAACATGATTCTAAAGGACACGTACACCTTTGCTGACTTCTCTGCGACCTGGGCAAGCTGACTCCACTGCCCAAGGCCAAACCTGTTCAGTCAGTTCCTCTCCCAGTGGCCGAACGAGATAGTATCAAGGCACAACATGCCATAAACCTTTCATCGCACACAAACCCTTCCTAATCTTACACACACCTGCCTCTGTTTCCTGCTTTATGACCTGCTTTACGAGGAGGAGGCGCCCGTTTATATTGGGGTTTCGTCGATATCTGATGAAAATACTGGGCCTTGCTAGATAATTGATTGTGGGCTGAACAGACTGAAATATAGGCTTGTCATCATGACTCTGCTTTTTCTTTGTAGTGAAAATATGTGAATGATCAACTGTAATGTAAAGAATGTTTGCCTGAAGCATAATATTTTGTATAAAAAGCGAAGGCTGGCTTTGTAAGTTTGAGCAGTCTCCTGAGAATATACACCGTGTTGTACTTCTAGGACGCCTGTTACTTGGTTGCAGCCAATAAACTCGATCTTTGACTTCACCTAGAAGACTCTGAGTTTCTGTGTCTGAAACAGGAAGGACCCGAAGTCATAGGGTGTTGTCCCTGGCACCGCTGGGTTACCGGTTCAGTACTGGTTCTGAAAAACCCAGTACTTCAGTTGGCGCCCAACGTGGCGCGATATCAGCGGTACCGGTCAAAGCCAGAGGTTCGTGAGGAGTTTCGTGTGAAAATTCTGGAGGAAGGCTGCCACTTCATCGACCCCTGCATGTCGACGTGGTCCGAAAGTCTTTGCTGCGAGGTTCCCCGCTTCCTGACGGCTACGAAGGACTGCTGCCCTGACTATCGCCCTGTTTTGGACCCTTGATGATTGGTAGAGCGAAACGATAGACGAGTCTTCTGGTGACGTCATCGATACCTCAGTTAAGTATAAGTGGAGCGTCTCCCAGTCCTTAGTTTGGGTATCCCCTTGGGATCTTTGATTTGGAACTTGCAAGTACCAAAGCCGAGGGACTCGTGTATTCACAAGACTATCGTATTCGATAATCCTTTGAAGTTTGAAGCTAGACTAGAGAGTGAAGATGCCTGGTCTTAGCAGACTTGGAAACTTGTTTTGTCTTGGTTGTAATAGGGATTCCCGATTGGAGGACTCGTGTCCGGTTCCTCCGATTGGAACTCCGACATATGAGCTCTACGTGAAACATGGAGTAGGCCCCATCACATATAATGAAGTATGGATCCGATACACCAGAAAAGATGGTGTTTTAAAATGGCCCCAATATGGTAGTTTTGACACAGAGATTTTAGATAATCTAGAGGTTAGACTTTTTAAGAAGAAAGCCCGGCCGGCGATGTTTGACTCTTTCCGCCTATGGCGAAAGGAGGCCAAACAGAGAGAAATTAAATTAGCTAAAAAGAATAAAAGAGAAAAGGGTATTTAGATAATGCAAGCTGCTATGCAATATAAAGACGATGAGGAAGAACAAGCGAGTGAACAGTTGCACAGGCAACGTAAAATGGTAATCGATAAATGTTATCCAGTTTTGCCACCTCTTCAGCAGGATGCAGCAAAAGAACTTGAAAAAGATCCCCTAATGTCGCATTTATTGAGTTCGCCACCCCCTTATGCGCAGAATGCTATAGCACCTCCGCAACCTCTAGTCGTGCAACCCTTCCGGTGCAGCCTCTTCAAGGGCCACCGGCTTTGACATCTGCTCTGCCTTTACTTCCTACAACTTTGACCACTATATCGACTACCACTCCTGGCATTCCTCTTGACACTGCCTCTGCATCTGCCTTGCCTCACTCTGCTTTTCCGCCTGTCCTTTCAACGACCTCACCCTCTGTTCGCCAGAGAATGACTAGCATTGTTGCCAGCCTTCTATATCCTCTCTTTGGAGCAACAGGTGTAACTCCTGTCTCAGAGCATAAACAGTTACGTAGCCAACTGCCCGACTCTTGAGAACGGGAAACACTGGATTATTTAGCACACAAATGGTTTACAGACCCCATAAGATATGCGCTAGATTCTGTTATGGATGTCTTCCATCAGTGGGAAGCACCAAAGCAGAGGTACGTTTTTGATAAAATGTGTACTTTCCTTTGTGAAGATTTAGAAGAAAATGATTTGGAGCCCAATCCGCCTGAGTTATGTCATGTACGGTACGAGTTTGGGAAAGGCACAATTGTGGGTTCAGATGTTAAGAAAGCAGTAGCGACATTTTTATCGCTTAGGAGTGGAACTGTTTCTTGGTCGTTGTTTGAGTCTGATTCCTCTGTTAAAAAGAAGGTAAGACAATATCCAATGAGAGAAGTTCCCCCGGTATGGAAGGAAGCAGTGCAGGCTGATGCGGGTCGTAATATTGACGCTGTTCCAGCACACTTTCAGCGCGTTTGGGTACATGTTCCATGGAAAAGAGCTGAAGTTTTGGCCCTTAAGCAGACTTTGCCTGACCCCCGTAAAAATCCTGCAGGATACTACAAGGAATTGTCACAGACTGCAGGCACTTGCATTATGAATTTAGCCGACATAGACATGTTGTTTGGAAATGTTGTTCCACAGCCATTATGAGGAAAGATTCGTCATGCGGATCATGATCAAGAGTTAGGTGACTCATGGGCTAATATTAGTGCTGCAAATGACCGACAAGTTGGTGGTGCTAAACCCGAGCCTTCAGTAGCAGACCTCCCTGGTAGGATCATTACTTACATGAAGACTTTAATGCCTGCGATGCGAGTGAATTGGGACAAGTTGTCTACGTGTAAGCAGAAGAAAGATGAAACAGTGTCTGATTTCTTCACTAGGTTTGAAGAGATGTTTATCGACCACAGCGGTCAAGATATGAGTACAGAAGGTGGTCAACGGTTGTTCGTTGACAAGTTCGTGCACAATTTGCTTCCCGAGTTGTGTAAGAAGTTAAAAGATTCAGAAAGTATGTGGGCCGTTTCCTCTTCAGCACAGATATTGGCTACTGCCCAGTATTACAAAAATCGAGATAAAGATGAGAAAGATAGAGCAGACAAGAAAACGAAAGAGTTAAAAACAAAGGTCCTCTTACAGCAGGCATACCCGCTTGTGGTAGCCAGAGTAACTATCAGCAGCCTCAGCAGTTTCAGAGAAACATGCAAAGGACCGAATATCCTCAACAACGTGTTCCTGTAGGTCCCAATCAGTGTTCATATTGTAAAGAAGAGGGTCATTTCAAGTATAGTTGTCCTGCTTTATTACAGCGTATGAATGGTGTTTCTAGCGCAAGAAGTATTTCACAAGCACCTAGAGGTAGAGGACGTGGAAATTTCCCCCAGAACGTGCGTTTCCTTCCGCCTCAAAATTCAATGAATAGGTTTGATCAGCAGAATAACGTGTCTAGTAGGACAGCTCAGTACTATGCTGATGACTACTCTGCAGAAGATGAGAATATGGAAGATAATGATTGCTAGGACAGCCATAGACAAAGAGAGGGAGTTGTTTCAGTTCCAGTAGATCAGAGTGGACCTTACGTTGAGGTGATTACATCAGGTGTGTCAGAACCTTTTCTGTTGGATACTGGTGCTACAAAGAGTTCTATTATGCACTCTAAACTCCCAGGTGCACCTTTGTCTGGCGAAATGAATGTTTCAGTAGGTTTTTCTGGCGCCCCGGTTAGGAACCCGATTTCTAGTCCTATGTCCCTTTCTGTTGGACCTTGTGAGTTTGAAGCACGCCTTATTCTAACCACAGGTTGTGGTGAAAACTTGTTGGGATTGGATCTATTGAAACAATTGTATGCGACTTTGTATTGTTCTCCTTCAGGAGTGCAACTTACACTAGGTAAAAAAGTGGTCTCCCCAATGTATTTGTCGAAGGATAAACTTCCGACAGAATTTTCATCTCTTCCTAATGTTCTTTGGGCTACTGGTCCTAATGATGTGGATCTTTTGGAAGTACCGCCATAGGTTGTGACATTGAAAGCCAATGTTAAAATGCCACGCATTCCCCAATACAAAATCTCTAGTGAAGGTGAAAAAGCGTTGCTAGCGATCATTTATGATTTGATTGAAAAATATGTAATTGAAGAGACAAGAGGCAACGTTTGCAATAGTCCTGTTCTGCCTGTTTTGAAACGTACTGATCCTTCTCAGCCACCCGTTTACAGATTTGTGATTGATCTTAGAGAAGTGAACAAAATTGTTGTGCCACAGTTTCCAGTTGTTCCTGATATCACTGCCCTATTGACTATCAGCCTGATTCATGTAGGCAACAGCGCTCGCAAAAGGGCCAGATTCTGAGAATCTGGCCCTTTGCGAGTGCGATTTTTGCATTTGGTATTCATGATCCCAAATGCAAAAATCGCTATTTAAGAATTAGCAAATATGCGAGGAATAGCATTTAAGGAATCTCTATTAGAGATTCCTCAAATGCTATTCATGACACATTAAAAAATTGCGATTTTGCACTTTTGGGGCCGCTATTTACCGAGAGGTCAGACCTGTCGGTAAATAGCAAAAACTCAGAAAAATGCTTTTAAAAGCATTTTTCTAAGTTGCATGTTGCACACACACATGTCCTTTGGACATGTGTGTGCGCAACACCTGTTCAAATGTGCATTTTAGGGGTGCTACAGGGCGTCCTTTGGACACCCCTGGCACCCTTCAAATCGCTATCTTATTTGCGAGTAGCAATTTGCTACTCGCAAATAAGGGATACTCCCCATTCATTCCTATGGGCCTCTTGGCCCATAGGAATGAATGGGGAGTTTTTGCGAGTAGCAAATTGCTACTCGCAAATAAAGAACATGTAGGAATCGCTATTTAATTAGCAATTCCTACATGAATGCCGTTTTGCGTGTCCTCAATAGCGAGTCGCTATGATTCGCTATTAGGGCCACGCAAAACGGCCTGTACATGAATCAGGCTGTATGATTCTAGCTTCCGCGACTTGGTTCTCGGTGATTGACTTGAAGAATGCGTTCTTCAGCATCCCGATTGCCGAGGAGAGTAGGGATATTTTTGGCTTCAGTTAAAGTGTTTCCGAATTGCGCAATGCATTATGTTCGGCTCCTGTGTTGGGTACCCCCGACTACAGTAAGCCTTTTACATTGTTTGTCCATGAGAAAGAAGGTTGTGCATTGTCAGTGTTGACACAGTTGTTCGGAGACAAACAGCGTCCCTGTGCGTATTTTTCGTCAACTTTGGACCCGGTAGCTAAAGCATTGCCGAGTTGCTTGAGAGCCACGGCAGCAGCAGCTGTTTCTATTCGACAGTCTGCTGGTTTAGTCATGAATAATACATTGGTTGTGATGGTTCCACATGCAGTGGACACGTTGTTAAACAGGACCAAGACACAGCACTTAACTAGTGCTCGATTGTCAGGTTATGAGTTAACACTGTTAGCGAGTCATGTGCACATAAAAAGATGCAACACGTTGAATCCAGCTACGTTGTTGCCGATTGAAACAGAGTTAGATACTTCTGAACAGCATGATTGTTTTCTCAGAACAGAAGAAGAAACAAAAGGGAGAATAGATCTTAGTGACACTCCTCTTTCAAAGTGTGATGGTACCTTATGGGTGCATGGTTCATGCTTCAAGCTTCCGAATGGTGATACGACTGCAGCATATGCTGTCACGACTTTGCATACGATTGTTGAAGCTGCACGTATCCCACATAGTTCAACTCAAGCAGCGGAGTTGATTGCACTTACAAGAGCGTGTGTGTTATCAAAAGGAATGAAAGTGACCATCTATACCGACAGCCAGTATGCATTTGGTGTGGCTCACAGTTTTGGACGATTGTGGAAAGAACATGGGTTCCTGACTTCGCATGGAGCTAAGATACAGCATGGTCAGTTGGTGAATGAGCTTCTCGAGTCACTTACCTTACCGTTGCAAGTTGCGATTGTAAAATGCAGTGCACACAAGAAGGTGACTGATGATGTTGGTCGTGGAAATGCATTTGCTGACGAAGTCGCAAAAGAAACAGCGAGGGATGTGATGAGTCGAATGTATGTTGCAGGCCCTGCAAGATGGATTGGTGACGTGGGAATGTGTGAAGACACGATAGAGAGTGTAAAGTCTATTCAAGCTGAGCTGCAGAGAAAGAGTTGAGTACATGGAGAGAGAGTAAGGGGAAATTGGATGTGAATGGTTGTCGGGTTGAATTGTCAGAGCATCAGAGATGGTTGTTACCCGATGCGTATGTGCTTGCAGTTGTTACAATAGCTCATGGAATGACTCACATCAGTGTGAAAGGGATTTGTAAGTTGTTGGCTCCAGTATGGCAAAATGCTAGAATTCCTAAGTGTGCAGAGAATGTGGTCAGGTATTGCATGGCGTGCTTGAAATACAATCCTGGTAGGGGAACCCCAACTTCAGCTGGTCATTTTGCACCTCCAACATATCCGTTCGAGGTTTTGCAGCTAGATTTCATCCACATGGAAAGGTGCAACAATTTGAAATACGTACTCATTGTTGTTTGTGCCTTTTCAAAATGGGTAGAAGCATACCCCCTGAAGGACAACACTGCCTTATCCACAGCTAAAGCCCTTATCAAAGAATTTTTCCCTAGGTTTGGAATGCCGAGAATGGTCTGGAGTGACAATGGGAGTGAATTTGTGGGTCGAGTGATGAAGAAAGTATGTGAAGGGCTAGGCATCCAACAGAAATTCCACGCTGCAAATCACCCCCTATCAGCTGGACTAGTAGAATGCTACAATGGCACGTTAAAACTAAAATTGGCCAAGATTCAAGCAAGCTCTGGTCTTAAATGGCCTGACGCTCTGCCTTTAGCACTCCTATCAACCAGAATGACTGTGCATTCGCGAGTGGGACTTAGTCCGTATGAAATTGTGTTCGGCGGTCCGGCCAACATATGGGGAGTGCCAAGGCCGACAAAATTCAGTGAAATCGAACACCCTGTACTGCTTGACTATTTGTACGAATTGACGGCTAAATTGCGTGTTTTACACCAACAGGTTCACGATACTCTGCCTCAGGTCTCTGAAGCTCCAGGACATCTGATAGATCCTGGATCCTGGGTGCTGGTCAAGAATTTCCAGCGAACAAAGAATGACCAGCCCCGGTGGACCGGCCCTCACCTAGTTTTTCTCTCAACAAGATCAGCCGTTCGAGTAGAAGGGAAGAAGAACTGGATCCACGGCGTACACTGCAAGAGGGTCCCCTTGCCTCTACTGTACGACCGGTGGGTCCAGGAGGGTGTTGCTGACTCTGAGACTGAGACTGTGCCTCGTTTTCTGCCTTTCAGTGATGCACGCATAAAAGGAACAATTTCTGAGCAAGAAAGTGACAATCTTTTGCAGGAAGCTGTGCCACCGTCAATTCGATTGGACACTGCAGAGCCTGAATGCCTATTTCAGGATCAGACAGTATCTGGGAAGAAACGCTATAATCTGAGGCCGAAAACTATGGACAAATAAAATTTTCCTTTTCTTTGCTAAATTTTGGAGAGGCAGCTCTCTCATCTGAGAAACGTATTTATTTTTGTTTTTCGAACCACCATCCGGGTTCAGCTGTAGGGTCGCGGTTGCCCAAGTCTTTGGGGTGCAGCCGAAGACGTTAGGTTGACGGTTCTGGTTGGTCTAAGGGAGTTGCCCTGGACTGACAGAAGCATCCCTTAGCATAGAACGAATGTCTGACAAAATATCGACATTCACAATATCGACGTACAAAAATATCGGAGCAAAAATATCGAAATCAAATATATCGGCTTCCTATACTTAACTAGATATATACACAAATATCGATTTTTTTATATCGATATACAAAAACATCGTTTACTTTTGTATCGACTACATTATCATCGGAAAACAAAAATATCGCTATCTACAAAAAATAATGACATTAACTATAATATCGACATCAAAAATATCTTGCACTTCAATATCGGATTATCAGCTATATCGACTTTTTATATGCATCTGTTTGCATAATTAATTAAATACCCCTTTACCCAAAAACCCAAAACTGACCCTGAACCCTAAAAATACCCCTTTACCCAAAAACTGAAAACTGACCCTGAACCCAAAAAATACCCCTTTACCCAAAAACTGAAAACTGACCCTGAACCCTAAAAATACCCCTTTACCCAAAAACCCAAAACTGACCCTGAACCCTAAAAATACCCCTTTACCCAAAAACTGAAAACTGACCCTGAACCCAAAAAATACCCCTTTACCCAAAAACTGAAAACTGACCCTGAACCCTAAAAATACCCCTTTACCCAAAAACCCAAAACTGACCCTGAACCCTAAAAATACTCCTTTACCCAAAAACTGAAAACTGACCCTGAACCCAAAAAATACCCCTTTACCCAAAAACCCAAAACTGACCCTGAACCCTAAAAATACCCCTTTACCCAAAAACTGAAAACTGACCCTGAACCCAAAAAATACCCCTTTACCCCAAAACTGAAAACTGACCCTGAACCCCAAAAATACCCCTTTACCCAAAAACTGAAAACTGACCCTGAACCCAAAAAATACCCCTTTACCCGAAAACTGACCCTGAACCCTAAAAATACCCCTTTACCCAAAAACTGAAAACTGACCCTGAACCCAAAAAATACCCCTTTACCCAAAAACTGAAAACTGACCCTGAACCCTAAAAATACCCCTTTACCCAAAAACCCAAAACTGACCCTGAACCCTAAAAATACCCCTTTACCCAAAAACTGAAAACTGACCCTGAACCCAAAAAATACCCCTTTACCCAAAAACTGAAAACTGACCCTGAACTCTAACAATACTCCTTTACCCAAAAATAATTATTATTATGTAATTACAAATTAATTATTAATTAACAATACCAATAAAGTAAATATATTAGCACATTAGCTGTAAATAAATACATTTAATTATTAATATTATTTTTTCCAAATTAATTTACAATAAGTAAAAAATATATATTTAACTAAATGAAGCTAATTAATATAATTAACTAATTAATATTAATTATTTACCAATTAATTATTATTTAAAACTATGTAAAAATGTATATTAATTAATTAACTAATTATTAATAAATAATTACCAATTAATTATTATTTAAAATTATGTTAAAATTTATATTAATTAATTAACTAATTAATATTAATTAATTACCAATTAATTATTATTATTTATTTACCAATTATTTATTATTTAAAATTATGTCCAAAATTATAATTAGTAATTAAATAATTAATATTCATTAATTACCAAATAATTATTATATAAAAGAATGTACAAAATTATATTAATTAATTAACTAATTAATATTAATTATTTACCAATTAATTATTAATAAAAAATTTTTACAAACATATATTAATTTAATAATTATTTTTAAATTACTTCCCACCCTTATCCCCTATAAACCCAATAACCCGCTTCTAAAACTTGATATCTATTATTATTTATTAATATTATCAATTTAAATATTATTTTAAAATTTATCTTTTTTTTCATATTTTTTATTATTTTATGTATTTTTACATACATTTTAATACACTCCCCACCCTTATCCCCTATAAACCCAATTACCCGCTCCTAAAACTAGATATGTTTTTTTTAAATATTTTTTTATTAAATATATTTTAATTTTTTAATATAGACCTTTTTATCAATTTTTTATGTACAATTATTATATTTTTTCCTATACTATTTATTTTTTCCATTACTACACGATATTTTGTATTGTCGATATTTTTTCATACGATATTAATATTATCGATATTTATACTTACTTACCTATTACGATATTTTTGTATCCGATATTTTTGCTTCCCAATATTTTTTACCTTCGATATTTTAACTTCGATATTTTGTCTTTACGATATTTTATTTTCGATATTTTGTCTGAGTACCGCATAGAACACCCTACCATCGCGAGCAGCATTTTAGAGAGGATGGAGTTTTTCGAGATGGAGAGACCTGCCAAACAAATGAACTTTAAGACTACAATTTGCAGAATGATGACCAAGAAAAGTTTTTTGATATTATGTATTTTCATGTTGTTCAGTGTAATGATGTTTTTTATAGGATATGTTTTATTCTCTTTTCGAGTGACATTTGCACCCACTTCATCGCCCATACCTCCTCCCACTACTATTTCCTCACATTCTTTTCAACCTCTTCCTAAACATGAATCCGCTAGGAGATTAGAGTTTACTAATAACTCCTTCGTTCAGCTTTTACACCAACACCAACTAGTAATGAACACGACTAACTGTTGGGTGTGTGGTCTTATGCCTCACACAACGGATAAAGGTATCCCTTATCTGGTCCTGCCATTCAGCCACAATGGTTCTGTGTGGGCATACAGAACAATGTTCATCTACGCGCATGAAGTCTACTCCCTACGTTCTGAAAAAGATAATCCTAAGAATAGTGCTCTAGTTAAGGGTATAGTAGATGTGATTAGGGAAGATATTTCCTATGAGACTATCCCGAGAGAAGAGACACTAGTATATATAGGATGGAACGTGACCGGATATGGAGTTACTCTGACTGAGAAACAGCAAGCTAAGAGATCTTCTCCGATTTGGATTGTACCCCAACAGGGTCACTTATGTCTGCAAGGTATTGGCAGGAATCTCAGAGCTCAGTTAGGGAAGAGTATCTGCACTGAGACATATGTTTTTGCGTCTCAGACTTCCCCTCCGTTCTTAGCAGCTAACGGTACCTATTTCATCTGCCATGATAGAGCCTATACATGGTTGCCCCCTGACTTTTCGGGCACATGTTTTATTTCATTCCTGTTGCCTCCCACCTACACCGCTGCAGCAGATTATCACAAGACAAGGATAGTTAGAGGTGTCTTCAGTGAAGAGGACACTGCAGAACAAGAATTTGGAGACTTCGTGAGGGGTTTTCTGCCGATCTGCGGACCCATGGTTAACAGCAGGAACATAAGGCAATTGACAAGGGTGGTTGAATCCACCATGGTTGAAACTGCCGGTGCCCTTAGTAACTTGACTGCTGAGCTCCAGTCGGATTGTCTTATGACCCTTCAGAACAGGGTCGCGTTAGACGTCATACTTGCAGACCGAGGTGGAGTATGTAAAGTGATCCAATCGAGTTGCTGTGTTTTCATTCCAGATAACGCTCCAACAGTGTACCAGGCCATTTCCAAACTGCATAAGATTTCCGAATCTATTCATGTGGATAAAGGAGATTGGTCGTTGATGGGATGGTTCTGGGAACTGATATCCGCCTGGGGATGGAAAATTCTGATGGTCATTGGGATGGTCTTAGCCGTCCTCTTCCTGTTCTGTCTGTGCGTACAGTGTGCTCCTGCTATATGTGGCCTCTGTGCTACATCGTGTGTAAGGAAACCTGTATCGAGGGACGAGCTAAGTAATAGGATGATGCTACAGCAACATCTCAATGATTTTAGGAATACAGACCTGGACTCAGATTAGCATGAGTATAGGTTATTGCCTATGTAAGGGCAAAAGGAGGTTCTGTGGTACTGAAAATTTTGTACCTGTGTCATAAACATATTCGTATCATGACGAATATGATATCAGCAGGCTGAGAATGACTAGTGGACTATGCACAAGCATTTTCGTCATATTCGAGTGACGAAATCACCCTGTATTCTGAGTTTTTGCCCAGAACCCTCGGGTTCCATTTTGTGAACGGCAGCCATTTTGTGATTGCCCTCACATAGGCCGGTGACTAAGGCCAAAACATGATTCTAAAGGACACGTACACCTTTGCTGACTTCTCTGCGACCTGGGCAAGCTGACTCCACTGCCCAAGGCCAAACCTGTTCGATCAGTTCCTCTCCCAGTGGCCGAACGAGATAGTATCAAGGCACAACATGCCATAAACCTTTCTTCGCACACAAACCCTTCCTAATCTTACACACACCTGCCTCTGTTTCCTGCTTTATGACCTGCTTTAAGAGGAGGAGGCGCCCGTTTATATTGGGGTTTCGTCGATATCTGATGAAAATACTGGGCCTTGCCAGTTAATTGATTGTGGGCTGAACAGGCTGAAATATGGGCTTGTCATCATGACTCTGCTTTTTCTTTGTAGTGAAAATATGTGAATGGTCAACTGTAATGTAAAGAATGTTTGCCTGAAGCATAATATTTTGTATAAAAAGAGAAGGCTGGCTTTGTAAGTTTGAGCAGTCTCCTGAGAATATACACCGTGTTGTACTTCTAGGACGCCTGTTACTTGGTTGCAGCCAATAAACTCGATCTTTGACTTCACCTAGAAGACTCTGAGTTTCTGTGTCTGAAACAGGAAGGAGCCGAAGTCAGAGGGTGTTGTCCTTGGCACCGCTGGGTTACCGGTTCAGTACCGGTTCTGAAAAACCCAGTACTTCAGTATCAGGTCCAGGGTATGGCCTTTTTGATGTGTCGACCCTACCACCCTCTGACACAGATCTAGCGAGGTCATGGCCTCTTCTAGCTACTTTGACTGGCCGTCTTTGGGGGATTCCTCCCAATGGATGTTGAAATCTCCCATTACCACCAGGCGTTCATACCGTGAACGGAGGTCATGAACCAATTCCAAGAAAGGTTCAATAAATCCCGGTGGAGTCCGTACACTAGGAGTATAACCAAACAATCGGTGGTAGAACAGAACTTAACCCCTAACACGTCCGCACCCTCCAGACTTTCTGCACAGATGGTTTCTGTTTTGAAGGAGCTGTTATAGAGGAAGGCTACCCCTCCGCCCTTCATTCTGCCTTTCCTGTTTTTATTAATGGCAGCAAAGTTTGGTGGAAGTGATGCCACTAAGTCGGGGGTGGAGGTCTTTTCCAACCACTTTTCCGTGACCCCCAGTACATCCAGGTGGCCTTCTTGAAGCAGCGAGAAGACCTCCAGGTTATGTTTTTGGAGGGAGCGTGTATTGAGAAGGGCAAAGCTTTGTGTTGTCACAGATCTTTCCGTTGTTATGCTAGCGTTGCCTTTGGGGGCCTTAGTTGTATATTTTAACAGCCCCTCAAGCCGGAGCTCATCCACGATCTGCGGGTTTAACTGCAGGGCATCATGGTTTAGAGACAAAAGAGCTTGCCTGGAGTGTCTGAGGCAGGGGCCATGGGTTGTGGCCCCTTGTCCCGGCCAGGCGCGGACGGGCGCAGACTGGCTTTTCTTAGGCGCGCCTGCTGCGCGCACGTGCTACGCTTTCTCAAGCCTGACTTTTAACCCGGTAACTTCTCCCACCCACCACTCAGCCCTGCTGTGCAGTGGCTGTCAGGAATGACCACTAGACCGGGGAATGGCCTGGAAATGCAAAGCGGAAGTGAGGGAACGGGGAGGTGAGGTTCAGGAAGTGGTGACACAGGTAAAATCACACAATTTTCACACAATAAAAAAAAAACGAGCTTTTCAACGATTTGCAAAGTTACAAGGTAGCAATGGTAAAAAGAGCAGCGAAGCTACCGAGTGGCACACCAACAAATCCGGTGTGACCCTCTATCACTGCGCGCTTGCTCCTACCTGGTTTTTAACCCGGTAACTCCTCCCACCCACCACTCAGCCCTGCTGTGCAGCGGCTGTCAGGAATGACCACTAGACCGGGGAATGGCCCGGAAATGCAAAGCGGAAGTGAGGGAACGGGGAGGTGAGGTTCAGAAAGTGGTGACACAGGTAAAATCACACAATTTTCACACAATTTAAAAAAAAAAAACTAGCTTTTCAACGATTTGCAAAGTTACAAGGTAGCGACGGTAAAAAGAATAGCGAAGCTACCGAGTGGCACACCAACAAATCCGGTGTGACCCTCTATTACTGCGCGCTTGCTCCTACCTGGTTTTTAACCCGGTAACTCCTCCCACCCACCACTCAGCCCTGCTGTGCAGCGGCAGTCAGGAATGACTACTGGACTGGGGAATGGCCCGGAAATGCAAAGCGGAAGTGAGGGAACGGGGAGGTGAGGTTCAGGAAGTGGTGACACAGGTAAAACCACACAATTTTCACACAATTCTTTTTTAAAAAACGAGCTTTCCAACGATTTGCAAAGTTACAAGGTAGCGATGGTAAAAAGAGCAGCGAAGCTACCGAGTGGCACACCAACAAAAGTCCGGTTTGACACTCTATCAGAGTAGGGAAAACGAGCGATGGCTGTCCTGCCCTAAAATAAGGGCGTGTATTCCAGCTGTCATTTCAAGAATTTACATGGGATTCCCTTTTGAGTCTCTGATGTAAATCCAGTTCTTCCCCAGACTCTAAAAAACGCAGGGGGACAGTAAGTGTGCCAGGGAAGGAGCACCGACAACCTGCAGCAGTGTTTCCAGTCCACCTTACTGTAAATGACCCCAACTTTCAGGCCGGGATCATATGCATGTTTCTTTTCCGTCATCAAGCAGTAGACAAGTACATCCCTCCTTCAGAGAAAGGGTTGCATTTCCTTTATTGTTTTAATACATCCCACTTGATAGATTACTTCTAGATTCGGCGTGAGTCATTTGACATGCACTCATTCATTGTTTGTATTTCAAAGTAGAAAGAGTAAGAAAATGCAGCGTTGCTGTGAAAATGCTGATTCTTGTGGCTTATATTGGCATGCCGGAAATTGTCTGAAATATATGAAAAAAAAACCTTTTCCAATATAAAGCAAGTATTTTAATTATGATTTTCTGTATGGAGAGGATTGAGTCTAACGGTGAACCTCATTATTGTGCAGGTTTACAATATGTAGTATAGCCTCTGTCCACAGCAGTCAAGCTCCATGGAAAGGTCACTTAATTGCCTCCTCGCAGTACTTTTATGTCCCAGTCATTTTCTGCATTCATTTCTTTTGTGTCTTTAATTTTTATGAATACTGTTAAAAAAATGATAAGTTTCTTCTCTGAAGCAAGAAGGATAAATGAAGAAAATAATTACCTTATTAAACTTTATACTATTTAATGACATAGAGTCAATTGTCTATGGCACTAGGAAATGATATCTGAAATTCGGAAGAAAGTGCTCAATTATCAGGCCCGTTTATATTCCAAGACAATCAGTATTAATGATCACCATATTCACATAATTTCTATTCTGGGTGATTGGAATTTTGATGTGGAACTTTAAGTTCTTCTTGCAGCCATGACGTCGTTTACCAAACGCACCCGAATTCTGCTTTTTACATTTTGGAGCTTCATGTATTCAAAGTGGATTTACATGAATTAACATAAATAACACAATGTTATAGTAAATTCTGTCGACTCGTAATAGCTAAGCTAAACAAAGCCACGTATATCCGAGACATGATGCTGAATCAACGTGGAAACGACACTAATATACATTTGAGGTACATTTCTCTGAAATCAAAATGAAATTGAAGTGGAAGGAAGTGAATTATTCATTGGTGTAGCTAGAAGTCCACAACAATAAATTAAGTTGATTAGGTCCAGACAAGGGTTTTAGTAATTTAACACATGAGATCAACCACTGGTAGCTATGGTCCAGAGCAGACAGGCTTAACCTGAAGAAAATGAATCGACCATTTAGAAGTATCAAAACAGACAAGCACACATTTCTAAAACATCTCAGGAAACTAAGAAAAGAGAGAGACACCAAAATGACATGAATCCAATAAAGTTAACAGGAGATATGAATGTTAGAAGATTTAAGGTAAAATAGCACCAAAAAAAACACTTAATAATAGTCAAATGTCATAGTAGACCATACCCTAGGTGCAATTTCGGGCTAACCACAATGGAGCAGGAGTCTTATACATCAACCAGGTTTACCCTGCTAGGAGATTTAACCTTGGGACTTGGTCTCTGAAATGGAAGTCAAAATCTTCCAGATATGCAAGGTTTCAGTCTGCATCCGAGGAAGCACTCTCAAAGAGAAGACCCTTTGTGTGAGGTCCCAAAAAAGCTGTCAATTTTGGTAGGAAAAGCTTAGAGTGGGAAAATTCAACTTTTGCCCCCCACATTGGCCAAATACTTTTGCTGCCTTCACCCAATCAAGATTACAACTTTTGGAAAGAAGGCTGGATACATTTATGCCGATTGCTTTTGTGAAGAAACTATGAGTGCCAGAAACGGGTTTCTTCAGCCCAGTGAAGTTGCACTTAAGGCAGATTGTCTTTGGTTGCTGGTATCAATCATTCAGAGATCTGGAAGTATTAAAATATTCAAAATCACAACATTGTTAGAAGAAGTCTAGTAGACACAAAAAGGGTCTCAGAACTTCAGGAACAGCACTTTGGGGTAAAGACTAATTCCAGCAGAAGCCACTAGCAAGTTCCAGTCTAGGTCCAGTTGCTATTGGTCAGCTGGACACTTCAGGAAAAAGGCTACTTGGAGCTTGTTGTATCACTGTAACCACACAAAATTTCAGTCAACTGACTCTCAAAGTCCACTTTTTTGTTCTGTGGAAAAGAAGGAGCAGGTCTCCCCACTGGTCACAAACAACACATGCAATCCTTTTTATGTTGTTCCATGCATCATAAGTGTTGTGAGGAGAGTTCCTTGGAATGCCCCTTTTTTGATGGCACCAGCTTGTGGTGGAGAATACTCCTGCCTCTTTCCAGGGCAATGGGGTAAAAGCTCCTTGAGTAACCCTATCCACTTTCAAAATTCAAGTTAAAGAAACCGTTCCTCCCTTGTGCAGAGGCTATGTGCCCACCCAGAGGTGTGACCAGGGAAATGAGCAGTCCCCTCCTCTGTCACTCACAACCGAAAACAGGAGTAGCTCCTCCCCATATTGGCTTTGGTACCAGCCTTGCCTGGAAAACAAATGGTTGCCTTCTTCAAGTCTCATCTCACATTTGCTTCTGATGAGGCCGCCCTCTTTAGATAATAAAGTTCCTGGTTCCAACCTGACAGGTTTTCTTACAAGATAAGGAAAAACACCTCTGTACACCAGTCCACTGTTTCTGCTCTTGGAGCAGCCTTCAAATATAATTAAGGTCAAGCACTGGTTAGGCAGCTACCGGAGAGCTAATGCAAATTACCTTCCAGGAGCTTCAGACAGGGACATTGTAACTTTGTACATTTTCTAAACTTTCTTTGAATTGGTTGTTTAGTAAATAATAATATGTACTCTAGTTTTCCTTAGAATACCGCTAGAGCTTTCAACAATGCTAATAGCTGCCATTATCCATTCAATGGGGTAGATTTTCAAAGAAGTTCCACAATGCAGTGCAGCAGCCATAAATGCTGTGACAGGGAGACACATGGTTCTCTCCTCCCCCTTCCCTAGCGCCGGCGCGGATTTCAGCTGCTGTGTGCCAGGCACAAACCTTAACACCATAGCGCTACAGTGCGTGCCTGAATGTAGCATAGGGTTTTGTTCTGGAATTAGCTATTTGTAAAGTTTGCACCACAGTATGAAGACTGCAGGTTGTATGATCTTTAGCACCATCAGACCTTTGTTATCTTAAGTGAATAGTGTCCTTTTGACAAGTTTTGCATAGAGTATAAACTGGTCTTAATAAATACTTTTTAATATTCTGTGGAACCTCAACGTAGTGCTAACACAATTGATGAAGGCACCATTCGAGCCAATGCACAAAGTTACACTGCACATGCGCACACTAAAGACAGCCTTCTTAGTAGCTATCACATCACTACAGAGAGTAAGTGAGTTACAGGTGCGAAAACTTCAAGAGCCCTGCTAGAAACAAGGTAGCGTGGTCCGGAGCGGGTAGGCTAAATCAGGCGCATTGTGTAAAGCATCTGCGCAGGCACTCACAAGCGACACACGAGGCACACTACAAAAAGAGACTTCACACCAGGGTGCATGAAAATAACTTGTGTATTATGCAAAACACGTGAGTAGGCAATGACAGTTGTAGAAGCACTGTGCCAACTGGCACCAGGTAGTCATTTACAGAGGGGATCATTTACAAACCGAGGCCAATCGGGCTGCTGCCAGTACCATCACAACAGTACCCAAGGATAAATGGAAGTCAGTAGAAATGTAGGTGTAACAGCCAGTACCTCCTGGCTAGCTCATGAACTTAGCAATGTCACGTTAGCATAAACAAGCTATGCAAAAGATAAGCATTATCTGCACGCACATTAGGCATAGAACTACATTATCCCACCATCATGGAGCACCAGTAACCCTTGGCAAGCACTAGCTCGTATACATTGTGCATACTCCCATTAGAATGGGCATAAAATAGGAACATGAAGGCCTCCTCAGCAGGCAGGAAACACATTAGGTATCCTCACTAGCATACCTGCATTAGCAACCCCTGGGGTATAACATTAGCATAACCATCACATTATGCATAGCTGTATTAGGATGGGGCATGACACATGAGCATAAATCACCTCCTACATGGGGCATTAACATATGCATTAGGCATCCTCAGTAGCAGGAAACATTAAACAGGAACATATGAGATCAGGCGTAACCTAAAACATCCTATTAGGCATCTCATTGGCCTTAACAACATTGACAGTGGAAGTAGATAAACATTAGGCATAACCAGCAGTGTCGCTACCTGGCACATAACATCAGTAGCAATGCACCCTATATTTAGGTATAAATCGTACCCAGGGGGCAAAAAACATAGTCAGAAAAGCCCTCAGATTACTACCCTTCCATTGTAGGGCCCACATGGTTATGCAAAAACCAACATGCCCCTCGAGGCAACTCCCCACTGTCGGTGGGGCAGTTGAGTAAAGTGAGGCCCCAGGGTGTGTCTGCCTAACTGGCGTGGATTGGGGCCCCCTCCGGGGCTGCTAGAATGAAGTGGCCCCACGTTGGAGCTACCCGCTCTTGCAGGGCAGCCGTGGTGAATGGGAGCCCCTACTCTGGGACTCTGAGGGAAAAGTTTGTCCCACCGTTGCAGCTGCCCACTGTCAGATGGGGCCAGCTGTGAAATCAGCACCGGGGGTGTGCACCGACAATGTGCCCTGACGCACCTCCAACTGCCATGCAACTGAGCCCCACACTCCGGAAGTCCTCTGGCACTACTCCAGGGCTCCCAACAATTAAACTGCAGTGGCCCCACTCACCGGGACTCTTCGCGCTGCTACGGGCTCAGATCCATTTCGGCCAGACATGCGGGGCTCTCCCACACTCATGGGAGCCCCGCACACCAACAGGTCGTCTCCATGCCTCTCTTCACTCTACCCGGGATGCAGGCACAACACCACCCAGGTGGGGTAGGCTCCCGCCAGACCCAGGCTCTTCTTGTTGGCGCACGCGGGGCTCTTACTGACCTTCCGGAGCCCTGCTTGCCATCTGCCGCTCCTCACTTGGCTTCACCTGGGCCTCCTTCTGGGACCCGGGACATTGATGCAGAGCCGGCAAGACTCCGGACGGCTTCTTCCAGGCAGGGGGTGGCGGAGACTGCTTCTGCGAGGCTCTGACCCGGAAGGCCCTGCCATCTGTGAGGCGCGGGACCCTGTCTTCCATCTTCTCCTCCGCTCTCCTCTCTTTGCGGCTTGGCCGTGGCGGTGATTTCAGGCGGCAATGAGGGGTAGGCTCCCTCTTAATTCCTAATACAAAGTGGGGTGGGCAACCACACAAACGAAATACCACTGGCAACCAGGGGGGATTCCACACACCACACGGCGCTACAGGTTCAGATGATCCTCACCTCCTGTGCAGTCAGTATATAGCACCGCAAGGAAGGATGCAGAGTCCAGTTGCAGAGCTCTGGCAGCACAGTGCTGCAGGTGTGATGCTAGATGCAGCGCTTCTGAGGTGCTAGGTCCCAGGTATGCCGTCAGAGTCCCACAGAATTAGGTGGTAGCGCTCACAGTTCCAGGGTCCCACACAAGAAGGAAGCGCCCATGCTCCTCACCTCCTTGAAGCGCAGGCAACCAAATGATAGCGCTTACAAGGCTCCAGGGCAGGAGAGCAGACAGGCAATGCTGGACAAGATCAGCAGGCAGTGGGCACTCATCAAGACAGGACCACAGTTCCTAGGAACAGTCAACCCCCGTAAAGTGGCACTCCTCCTGGCATAGCAGTCTTTACTTCAGCGAAGGGCTCTCACTGGCCCTGTGGATGTGGAGGAGTACAGATGGGTACAGGGGCCAGCACACAGGGCCTTGTGGTGGTACCTCCTGGCAGATTGTCGCCTCTCAAGCAAAGTCCACTCACAGTCTGTCACATAGAGGCACAGCCCCCTATATATACCCCCTCACCCCAACTACCAGAAAGGGCTAGAACCTTCTAGAAGGCTCTCTGGTAATCCAGTCAAAACTGGTTTTGGGGGAGGTGTAGAGCACCCTGTCTGACAGTTTTCCCTCTAAAAGCTGGGGGTGTAGGCGACAGACCCACCCCAGGGGGCGGGGTCAGCCTTGGTCACTCCAAACATTAGACCTGCAACCCACTTGAGGCAGCAGGCCCACAGCATTTCTTACAATGGTGAAAATAAACCTGTGTACACCATTACGCAGCATTTAATATTCGCAGTTCACCCACATACCAAACATGGCATACCTTTTCTCTCCCATGGGGGGTGTTCCTAATGTAAGCCCATGGGAGGCAGGCAGCACACACACTTTGCACTGCTAACCAGCATTAAAGTGTCCAGAATCCTGACACCCCCAACTCCACAACAACAAAAAGGCTAGGGGGAAAGGTAAACATTCTGGGATTACCCTGCAAGCAGGGCCAAGTCCAACAAGCCCTACCTGCAGATACACAGTGATAGGTTTGCAATGAGAACAGTCCCACACTTCATGCCAAAGGTGGTGTCTCGGTTCCACATCAACCAAACAATCCAAATACCTATTTTTTTCCAAAAACCAACCACAAGAACACTGCTGCACACACTGGACGCCAGGAGGGAGGTGAAGCACTACATAGAAAGAACAAAGGAGTGCAGAAAGACAAAGCAACACTTTGTATCCTTCTCAAGCTGTTTTTTGGGACGCCCAGTTGCCAAAAATACCATTGCACGATGGATTACACAAACAATACAACTATGCCACAAACAAGCTGGGCAATAGTTCTAAGAGCAGCTCATGCTCACTCAACAAGGAAGAAAGGAGCAACAATTCCGTTTCTGGCCAACACACCAATTCCAGACATTTGCCAAGCTGCAACATGGTCTTCAGTGCACACGTTCATTAAGCACTACTGTGTGTATATCCAAATGAACAAAGAAGCGCTAGTGGGACAGAAGGTCTTACAACACATATTTAGTAACCAGTGCTCATCTTCCACCTAGCCACCACAAAAAGTACAAACCGCTACAAAGTCTATGCACAGCATGGTGAATCCAGAAAGGTTCACGCTGCAAAACGTATAGTTTCTTATCTGTAGGTGTAGTTTTGCAGCTTGAAGACTTTCTGGATTCGTTAGCGAACCCACCATCTGCCGCCAAAAGATGAGATAGGAGGAAAAGGATTTGGGACAAACAAGACTTTAGAAAATAAGAGAAAAAACAAGAATAACACAAGACAAGAAAAAAGAATCCGAAGATGGCGACCAAAGGTGGGAGCTTCCGGAGGAAGCATGTCGACGTCAATAAGGACACCAAATGGTGGTACGTCGACACTAGGGGTGGGCGGAATTTGCATAATCGCGTTTCGCAAATCTCGGCGAAATGGTAGAAAATCATCGCGAACACGCGGAATTGCTTGTTTATTGTTTTTTACTATTTGAAATAGCTGTTTGCGTGCATGGGGGAAATATCACGTGAACACGCATTTGAGAACGCGAACAAGAAAATTATTTCGCGTAGTAACAGAACGCAGAATTTTTGGCAATTTTGCGTTCTCCGCGGAATGCGAAATTACCCAAATTCCGCAAATTCCGTGAGCGGAGCGGAATTTACCACCCAGGCCTATTCGACGCCCACCTGAGCCACAAAAAAAATAGGAGAAAAAAGACTACAATTCTGGACCCAACAACTAGATGGCGGAATAATGCATCAAATTTCACCATGCTCACTTTTAAATACCATGCACCTGACCTTCCAGACCCCTAACAAAGAACTTGTTTTGTTGTAGTTATGTAATCACACTACCTGTTCAGTCAACCAAAAAGAAATGGGCAGTATCCAATCGCTGAAACACTATCCATCCACTCATCCAATAGGCTAGGTGCTATGCATGGGCTTTAAAAATCTTTTATGCACTATCCATCCACTGCATAATTCACCTATATACGATGTATGGGACGTGGAAAGCATACCTAGAATGGTGTCGGTGTCTAGCAGGCACCGTCCACCATATTAGGATGATTCATCCCTGCCAGCAGTGGATGGAGGTTAAAACGCCATTCACAGGCTGATGAAGATTGCATTTGGGGGCCTGCTGCAGGACCCCCTTGTGTTGGGGGGAGGTGGATGTGCACTGGGGGGGTACCTATGGTACCCCCTACATTTCCCTGCACCAGTTGGCAGGCACTGCATGGTGCCTGCCATGTAGTGCAGAGAAATGTCAACAGTGCATTTTGGACATTGCGGCGGTTGCTATAGCCAGCAGCACCCACTGCAATGTTAGAGATACACGATGCATCGTAATCTCATGTGTGGGATCACCGCTAAGTATGAGTGAAATTTGCAAATTCGCGGTACGCGAATTCACGCGAAAGCAAATTCACGGTCCGCGAAATCCACGAATTAGCAAATTTGTTTTGCGTGTTCGCGTGGCTTTTTGTGTGTTCGAGTGGCTTTTTGCGTGCTCGCGGCATTTTTTCAGCGCGGCTACTGCGAGGTTACCCATGCGGTCGTACATGGGCTAGGTGCATGCTTGCGTTGTGCAATTGCGTGTTCGCGTCCGTTTTTGCGTGCTCACGGATGAAAAGTCTCACGACCAAGCAAAAACACCCGCAAGCTTGCGAATTGCGAATTTTTTGACAAATTTGCGTGATTCGCGGAACGCAACTTTGTCAAAAATTCGCAAATTCTGCGAGCGGAACAGATTTTACGCCCATGCTTAATCACCGCCATATAGTCAGCCGGTTCCAAGCCCTGCAACATTGTAATGATCCTCTATGTATGTATATGTTGTCGATGCACTTTCTAGAAGATTTAAACACAGGCTGTTGACTTATATTTAAAAAGTGAAAAAGCAAATCATGGTAACTTGCAAAAGTTACCTGTGTAATTATTTTTAGAGGCACGGTTTGACTTGTCTATAGAACAGTTATATATAAGTAGTGTTACAATAAATTAGAAAATAATAAAATGAACAACAGACAGATATTAGATACCCATTTTGTAAGATAATAAGATGCCTGCATATATAGAAAAACAATGAAGGGGCAAAAATAAAAAATAAATCAACATTTATTATTCTTCGGAGCATTGTGGAGGGCTCTTATGGACTGTTCTCAATCACTCACTACAACTCCGCAATCCATGCAGTGTGATTCCATCAAGGAAAACTGTGGAGCCAATCTTAAAGTTGAGATTGGACTTTTAAATGGACTCTCTGCTTCGGTGTTGTTGTGTTGCTATTGAAGTCGAGGGTCCTTCAGCTTTGCATTGCCTTCTTGCTGGTCACTATGAACTCCTCTTGTGAAATGTACAAAAAATATAAAAGGGGAAAAAGAATTACCATGTATGATTTTTGGCAGAATTGCGGATAGCTGTAACACACTGCTCACTAGCTATTATAACAACAATACAGTCCATGCAATAGGTAGCCATTCTTGAAAGCTGAGGAACCATATCTACTGTAGTAACCTGTCCCTCTAAAGGGACTTTCTGGTAGGAATTGTTGCTGCTGCCACAGATGTTGATGTTCCTTCATCTTCCTTCTGCTTGATCAGCAGTTGGAGACGTTTTCTATGATACGTTTTAGGGTGATATCACATAAACATTGTCTCAAGTGAGTCCAAAAAAAGTCTCCAGTCAAAATCGACCTTTGGGTCACAATAAGCTTTTGGACAAAGAGAAGATTCAAGAAGGAGGAGTGAGTGTATACGTTCTATTAATTCTACAGAATAGTACATTATCGAAAGATATTCCTTACTTTTACAGTCATGTGAGGTTTTTAGATTCTGAATTGCAATAGTTTGGCTATAGTTTTTAATTGCCCATGAATTTGGGTAACAATGGGTAGTTGATGGATGTTGAGTAGGTATGTTGTATTTTTGAGTTCAGATGTTGAAGTATTTTTTTAAACTGTTCTTTTTTATACATGTGTAATTAAAATAAAGTTAAACCAATATGTTACTAAACAGCTAGACTCAAACTCTGTGTGAAATATGTTTACATATCTGTTTTTCACAGTGTCATTTGTATTCATGACTACTAATGCCATTGCAACCTCTGGTGTTGCTGTGAAGAAGAAAAATTTATTTTTGATTTAGTTATTTCAACAAATGAATACAAAAAGAAAAGTTAAATTATTATCTTGCTAAATACCTACACTGAAACCTTATGTAAAATATGTCTATATATTTGTTTTACACTTGGTTAAAAACACCTGGTATTCACAGTCTGTCCTTAGCAATGGCACTCATAGAAACATACAGGCACTAACTGTGCAATCATCAAGGACGTCCTTTCTCCATCACTTCTCAAACTCGCGTCATACTAGTTGGGGGATTAAGTCTCCTTGGATATTGAGGGTATTTGGGGGCCAAGAATCTCTTCTTACCTCCAGCAGGTTCCATACAGTCAGCTTGCTAGGAGGTCTTCGGAGGCCGCACCCCCTTTCTGCACCAATCTGCAAGAACGTCTCCTGACATACTACTGGTTGGATAATAAAGTTGTCTTGGATGAATTACCTTGGGGACCAAGAAGCCCTCCTGGTACTTTCTATAAGTCAAACTCAGCGGGATTTCTTACAGCTGATTAGAGGCGCCATCCCCTTTCCACACCATTCTGCCAAGACCATTTCTACTTAAAAAACCATGGAAACACACTAAAAAAAATCAAAGATTTCAGGTAAGTTATAGTCAGGAATTAGCATTTAAAAAAGCTTAGACGTTCACTAAAAAACAAAGGTTACAGTGCTTTTATGAGTTAGGAAATAGGATTAAAAAAAACTTAGATATTCACTAAAAAACAAAGGTTACAGGAACCTTATCGTTAGACGGACATTTAAAAAATGTATCAGTTATAGTTATCTGAGCTAACTATATATTGCGCCACTGCTAATGTATTGCTTATAACCTCACATATTACATCACTCATGACATGGTCAGTGACATCACTAATGACATCACTACTGACATCTCAAATGACATCACTGATGACATCATCCGGTGACCGTGAATGTTTCTATAAAGTTTCTGAGTGTTATATATATGCACACTCAAGGTATATTGATAGATCAGTGGATGTATGAGTGCCTATATGGATGATTTAGTGGGTGCATGACTGACTGTATAAGTGAGTGATTATATGTGTCTCAGTGAACGTATGGGTAGGTGACTAATCTGTGTGAATGTCTGTATCAGTCTGTCAGTTGGTGTGTAAGTGACTGCATGGGTTGGTGAGTAGGTACATGAGTGCCTATATGGGTTACTGATTGCTTGTCTGTCGAACTGTGTGGGTGCCTGAATGCCTGTGTGGGTGGGTGAGGGGGTGTTTGACTCCCTTCATAGATGAGTAAGTGGGTAAATCACTGGCAATATTGGTTCATGAGTGCATCTAAGAGGGGGTATGAATGGGTGAGTTAGTGTGCATATGGCTGTGTCGGTGAGTGAATGGATGTTTCATTGGTATATGGGTGCCTATGTGAAAGCCAGTATATATGAGTGTTGGAGTATATAAGTAGTCACTTATATACTCCAACACTCATATATACTGACTTTCACATAGGCACCCATATACCAATGAAACATCCATTCATTGGTATGAGTGTATGAGTGAGTGATTGTGAGAGTAGCTACATGGGTGAGTGTGTGATTGTGTCAGTGACTGTATAGGTGAGTAAGTATGTGTTAGTATCTCTATAAGTAACTGAGTTGGTGTGTGTATAACTTTATAGTTGAGTAAGTGACATTGTGATTGACTCTGTGTGTGAGTGAGTAGGTGTGTGAGTTGCTCTATGAGTGTCTGACAGTGTATGAGTGGTTGTATGGGTGAATGAGTAGATATGTCAGCGGATGTATTAGTGAATGAGTGGTTGTATGAGTGGTTGTATGGGTGAGTGAGTGAATGTTTGTGTAGACCTATAATTGAGTGAAATAGGTATGTAAGTACTGGCATGGGTGTGTCAATGGTTTCAAGAATGGTAGTATGAAAGTTGGAGTGTTTGTATCAATGGTTACATGGGGGTGTGAGTTGATGCATCAGAGATTCTGTGGATGATGTCATCCATGATGTCATCAGTGATATCGATTGAGATGTCATGAGTGATGTCACTGACCATGTCATGAGTGATGTAATATGTGAAGTCAAAAGCAGTGCATTGCGGGTGCAAAGGTTATTGTCAGCTCAGCTAACTATAGCTGCTGAATGTCTCTGGTATTGTACGAGTGAAACATCAGCCTAACTATAACATCCCGGTAACCTTTGTTTTTTCAGTGAATTTCTAAAGTTTTTTCTAATGCTGTTTGTAACTGTAATGTTCCTGTATCCTTTCTTTTTTCTCAATTTCTAAGGTTTTTTAAATTCTATTTCTTAATTGTAATGTCAATCTGTGAGATTGTTATACTTTCTTTCTATAATTGGATATTGTGTATTATATTTATATAATACACCACTCTTTTTTGACTTCTTATATCTTTATTAAAAAAATACATTAATAACTGTTTTTATTTTTTACAATTTACAGTGGAGATTCTATCATCATTAAGTGTATTTCACCTACTGAAAATTACACTTTTTAAAATAAAGTTTAACTCTAAATTCAGTTAAATAGAGTTTTAACTTTCCTTTCTGTAATCAATATACAGGAAATTCACGTTTAAAACAAATATGTATATTCATGACTATTAAAGTCATTGCAATGACATCTGTTATCACGAAGAAGACGTGTTTAAACAAAGTGTAAAACACATATATAGACATATTCAGCTGTATATTTAACACCTTTATTAGTGTACTTTTCAAAGTCATATTTTTCCAGTGAGTTTCCAGATTAATTGCATCCAAACACTTTTTTCTGTTTTTGCGAAGGCAGAGTAAGTCGCAATGACGTCGGTAGTCGCCAATAGCGCTTGTTTTTCAACAAGTCCAAAGTGTATATGTAGAGGTAATGTGAACAAGTTTAGTACATCTGTTCACTATTATAATAATATTGAATATTCTGCTTTTCTTAAGTAAAGTTTTGGGGATCCCCTCTTAAACAGTCACCATTAGGCCAGGGAGCAGAGGGGAGTAACAAACAAACACGCGAGAGCAGCTCCCCCATGACCTTTTACTTTTTCGGGATTTTCCTCTAAATAAATGGGCATAACCAGACAGTACTAATACATCAATTTCACTTTCTCATTTCTTTTTATTGAAATTATTTTTTCTCTTTTTTTTATACAAGATAGTTGATTTCATGCCATTTTTTCAATTATGAAAAGAAGTTAATTTCTTCACACAATACATTGTAATCATTAAGGCATAATTCAAAGAACATTTTTAATTATTCATACAGGACAAACACCTATAGCCAGGTAGAGAACTATACTCACACTCCACACTTTCTCTCATTCATACACACTCACAACATCATACATCTGGACACGTTAACATTCCTATTGTTGTTATATCTGCTGTCCAATGTGTAACCACTCTAGTCAGTGAGATTTTGAAGGTAACATCGATAGAAACCACCTTCATCAGGAACCGCCAGATTTACCAATCTACGTTCTCTCTAACCTGGTTTGTATCTGAAAAGAAGTATGTAAAAAAACCTTAATTATCTATATGCCCATGACTCTTCTTCAAAAAGACATTGTTTGGACCGAAAAATGTTATACATCACTCATACCAACAATACAACCTTAAGTGCTACCTTATACCCAAACATAGAAGTGATTCCTACATATTATGTAACATAAGTCATACATCTTTATAGCTCCAATTTGCCTTCACTTACTCAAGGCAAAGAATCAATTCCATACCTTTCCTTTATTTATCTATTTGGATGTTATTTCTATAGCCATCATCCTACAAGTATCTCTATCTAGTCCATTAAAAATGTACATCCTCTTTCATCTTACAGGGGCATATGAATATTGGAACTTACTCATGACTGGACTTGCTTTTTGTTGCTCACTTCCCCATTGGACCGTGTTAGAAAAACGTCTGATTCTAATGGTCAGAGGACCACACATATGTTGCCTATAGGATAGATGAAATAAAATTCATATGCCCATTTTCGGCTAGTCCAGATTCTACCTACAAATCCCATACTTCCACCCATATTACCTGCAATCTTATATAGGCGAGATAGAGGAACATCCACTCTATTAAGATCGGGAAGCCCCTATTCTTCATAGGTATATGCTATGGGGAAAGGACATATGCTGTTCGATCACTAATTTCTCATAGGTAGAATCTGTGTCACTATCTGACATGCAAAAGCTTGTTACCTTTAGATAAGTCGTACTGGGGCTGAAAAAACGTCTTCAATCATGTCCTATGTTTGATATAAAAGATTCAATTTCACTAGTTCCCACAGTCCCTTCGGATAGGATCGTCATCTATGCACAGAAAACGACAATAACCCAGTTTCCTACATATTCCTCTCTAAGCTTGTGGACGCACTCAGTACAATGTCATATTTTCCCATCGAAAGGTACCTTCAAATCTACGATGTACGCTTTTTATTCAGTGCCTGCTCCTTCAAAAGCACGATTTTCTGCCAGACGGGATTTTACTGAAAGAATATAAGAATGCGAGTTATTTTCCTGCTCAGCTTATGCCACGAATAACTAACAAATATCTACTTCTCCCTTACAGAAAGGATTATAGAGACTAACGTGCTGGTTTCCTAATTTGATGGGTCTAAGAATTCACAGATTGACGAGTTTAGGTGTTCGCATTTCTTACATAACACTCACTTAAACCACACATAACTAAAATGGCTTACTTTTCCCTCGTTGATAGAATTATGGATTTTGACGTGCTGGTATCCTAACCCTTAACAGAGCTCACATGTACTTACCGATTTCGTGCTTCCCACAAGCCGTCTCCGTCCTACATCTCGCGCAGCCGCCATCGAGTTTTATCGTTTACGGATGTTCCATTTATACCTCATCGGCCATGTACTTCCTGCCGCCGAAATCAGTCAAGTGGAAACACCTGTCGATGATCGCAGAGACAAACTACGGACTATTCAAATGTACGGAAGTGCTGGCACGCTAGGCGCGTCTTAATGTTTACAAAAAGGGGTTGTCAATTCAGCCTCACTAAGCTAATGAGCCCAGCGAACGCTAAGCGCCATCTTTGAATGATACAATCATGACCCACATATTACTGTCTACAAAGATATCACTATAAAGAAGTACTATCATTCGAAATGGATTTTGACATCTGTTATCTTTATGTACTTATTTATACCTAACATCGCAAAGCTGTCTATCCTCCGTTTTTTCGGGGGATGTTGAGCGCCATCTTCGAATGGTGGTATTTCGACAACGAGTATATGGGCTACCTCTTATATGCACTTATTTTTCTCCGTATATAGTTTTTGTAACTCCATTGCTGGGTATTTATAGGTAACCTGAGGAATGTCTAATAAAAAGGCCATATTAAATTTATCAGCCATAAAAAAAACATGAATGCATCCTCACTAGTATGAGATGTTAATACTTAAACTACCACTCCATAAAAAACTATGGTAAGAGGCAGCTACTCACAACAACTAACGTATACCGTAATAAGTTTATAGCCATAATGTTACCAAGAGAAATCCCCTTTGTCACTAAAAAAGAGAGGGCCAGTTTCGAAACCTCTTTGTAGACAGCCGCCACACCACTACTTAAGTCAATCATTTTTGCAGTTGCTATTCCAGTCCTACCAGGGCTTAGTTAAGTTCCATTGGATTTCTTCATTTAGACCGTTTTTAACCGTGTCCATAGAGAAAATCCCAAAACATTTTCTTCTTTTGCGTACAATATCCATTGGGGTCCCTGACTTTTTCCAGAATACACCATTTAACATCGTTTTCCGAATGTTGTTTGGCTAGACAATGTAGTACTAGAGGGGCATCCACCCTGCGTTTGCGTATAGCAGATTTGTGTTCACTATACCATACCCTAAATTCACATGACGTTTCTCCAACATAGGACAAATCACACGGGCAGGTTATAATATAAACAATATTTTGACTGCTGCAGTTCGTTAAGTCTCGCAACTGGAATTTCCTCTCGTGATACTCTACACAGTCTGTTACCATAACCGAATCACAAGCATGGCCTGAGCCACATCTATGATTGCCTATCACTAATGGTAGGCCTGTTATGGTCATTTGTCGCATCTTGTCCAACCTATTGGGTCTCGTGTGTACCAGTATATCACGCAGGTTTTGATTTCTACGGAAGGCAACCAGCGGTTGTTCTAGCTTAGTTTCCTCCTCAGCTGTATTCAAAATTTTCCAGTTTTTCTGTAAGATGTTTTATATTTTGAAGCTGAATGGTGAATGATTGACAACATAAACTACCTGTTCTTTCAGAGTCCGTGGTGTTCCCTCTAATAGAGCGTCACAATTATAGTATTTCACCCTCTTATATGCATGGCGAACAAGCCTTTTTGGGTAACCTCTAGGCAGCATTCTTAGTTTTAATGCATCTCCATGTTTATGGAATTCATTCATATTGGTACAATTCCTCCTAATGTGAAGGAACTCCCTAAAGGGAATAGAGTATGTTTGAATTGCCGGATGGTAGCTTTGGTACTGTAAAATTTTATTTTTAGCAGAAGGCTTACGAAACAAGCTGACTTCTAAAGGAGAATTGGATCCTGAGATAAGGATATCTAGAAATTCTACACATTGGGGGCTACTCCTGGCAGTAAATTTCAGAATTTGATCACTCGCATTTAACCATCCCACATATTCATCAAGGGAGTCACTGTCTCCTTTCCAGATGAAGAAAATATTGTCAATGAAACCCCTCCACGTAATGACGTGTTCAAAAAATGGAGCCGCCTCATTGATGACATTTTTCCTCTCCCATTCTCCCATATATATATTCACGACACTTGGAGGACAGGAAAACCCCATGCTGGTACCCTTAATTTGCTGGTGCAAAGATCCATTGAATTCAAAAAAGGTATTCAGGAGGACTATCTCCAGACATTCAAGAATAACTCTATCTCGTCTGTCTCCTGGAGTCCTTTGTAACAGATCCGCTACTGCCTGTAATGCTTGACATTGAGGGATGTTGGTGTACATCGCCTCAATGTCAAGCGTTACTAATATTTCCATCCAATTTACTCCTAATCTAGAAATGGTAGACCCGGGAGTTCATATCTTTGAACAGAATGTTCTGAAAGAAATAGCTAGGGTCATTAAACACCCCCCCTTCGGTACATAACAATCTGTCGCCTTTAGAGAATGCAGCGTTACAAAATATTAGAACAAACAAAGACCTGATTATAAAACCTTGCGACAAGGGAGGAGGGATAGCTGTTATGAACAAATGTGAGTATGATGACAAAATGGAAAAAATGTTGGCGGTGAAACACCATTACAAAAAATCTCATCCAAGAGAATTGTAAAAACTTAAGGATCATATAGAGATAGTGACGATGAGAGCATTAGAACAGGGCGACATTTGTCTGCAAGAGTATAACTTTCTAAATAAATCTTGTCCTAGGACCCCAGCATTATATGGTATTCCGAAAACGTACAAAGATGTAGCAAATCCACCTATTCGCCCTATTATAGCGACTATCGGCTCAAGTACTGAGCCACTATCAGTTAACACAAACATATACGTCGTTTATCCGTGACACTGGAGACATCATTGGAAAATTGGAGGGGATGCAGTTTAACCTGAGGATGGAAATATTAGTAACACTTGACATTTAGGCATTGTACACCAACATCCCACAATGTCAAGCGTTACAGGCAGTAGCGGATCTGTTACAAAGGACTCCAGGAGACAGACCAGATAGATTTATTATTGAATGTCTGGAGATAGTCCTCCTGAATAACTTTTTTGAATTCAACGGATCTTCGCACCAGCAAATTAAGGGTACCAGCATGGGGGCTTCCTGTGCTCCAAGTGTCGCGAATATATATATGGGAGAATGGGAGAGGAAAAATGTCTTCAATGAGGCGGCTCCATTTTCTGACCAGGTCATTACATGGAGGCGTTTCATTGACGACATTTTCTGCACCTGGAAAGGTGACAGTGACTCCCTTGATGAATATGTGGCATGGTTAAATGCGAGTGATCAAAATCTGAAATTTACTGCCAGGAGTAGCCCCCAATGTGTAGAATTTCTAGATATCCTAATCTCAGGATCCAATTCTGCTTCATAAGTCAGCCTATTTCGTAAGCCTTCTGCTGAAAATAAAATTTTACAGTACCAAAGCTACCATCTGGCAATTCAAAAAGACTCTATTCCCTGTGGGGAGTTCCTTTGCATAAGGAGGAATTGTACCAATATGAATGAAACATGGAGATGCATTAAAACTAAGATTGCTGGCTAGAGGTTACCCAAAAAGGCTGGTTCGTCATGCATATAAGAGGGCAAAATACTATAATCGTGACACTCTATTAGAGGGAACACCACGGACTCCGAAAGAACAGGTAGTTTGTGTTGTCAATCATTCACCATTCAACTTTAAAATAAAAACCATCATACAGAAAAACTGGAAAATTTTGAATACAGCTGCGGAGGAAACTAAGCTAGAACAACCGCTGGTTGCCTTCCGTAGTAATCAAAACCTGTGTGATATACTTGTACACATGAGACCCAATAGGTTGGACAAGATGCGAAAAACAACCATAACAGGCCCACCATTAGTGATAGGCAATCATAGATGTGGCTCATGCCACGCTTGTGATTCGGCTATGGTAACAGACTGTGTAGAGTATCACGGGAGGAAATTCCAGTTGCAATACTTAACAAACTGCAGGAGTCAAAATATTGTTTATAGTATAACCTGCCCATTTGATTTGTCCTATGTTGGAGAAACGTCACGTGAATTTAGGGTAGGGTATAGTGAACACAAATCTGCTATACGCAGACGCAGGGTGGATACCCCTCTAGTACAACATTGTCTAGCCAAACAACATTCGGAAAACGATGTTAAATGGTGTATTTTGGAAAAAGTAAAAGGACAGTCAGGGACCCCAATGGATATTGTACGCAAAAGAAGAGAATGTTTTTGGATTTTCTCTATGAACACGGTTAAAAACGGTGTAAATGAGGAAATTCAATGGAACATTACTAAGCCCTGGTAGGACTGGAATTGCAACTGCAAAAATGAATGACTTAAGTAGTGGTGTGGACGGCTGTCTACACAGAGTTTTCAAAACTGGCCCTCTCTTTTTTAGTGACAAAGGGGTCTTCTCTTGGTAACATTATGGCTATAAACTTATTAAGGTATATGTTACTTGCTGTGCGTAGCTGCCTCTTACCATAGTTTTTTATGGAGTGGTAGTTTAAGTATTAACATCTCATACTAGTGCGGATGTATTCATGTTTTTTTTTTATGGCTGATAAATTTAATACGGCCTTTTTATTAGACATTTCTCAGGTTACCTATAAATACCCAGCAATGGAGTTACAAAAACTATATACGGAGAAAAATAGGTGCATATAAGAGGTAGCCCATATGCTCATTGTCGAAATACCACCATTCGAAGATGACACTCAACATCCGCCAGAAAAATGGGGGATAGACAGCTTTGCGAAGTTGGGTATAAATACCTACATAAAGATAACAGATGTCAAAATCCGATTCAATGATAGTACTTCTTTATAGTGATATCTTTGTAGACAGTAATAAGTGGGTCATGATTGTACCATTCAAAGATGGTGCTTAGCGTTCGCTGGGCTCATTAGAATAGTGAGGCTGAATTGGCAACCCCTTTTTGTAAACATTAAGATGTGCCTAGTGTGCCAGCACTTCCATACATTTGAATAGTCCGTAGTGTGTCTCTGCGGTCATCAACAGGTGTTTCCACTTGACTGATTTTGGCGGCAGGAAGTACATGGGCGATGAGGTATGAATGGAACGTCCGTAAACGATAAATCTCGATGGCGGCTGCGCGAGATGTAGGATGGAGATGGCTTGTGGGAAGCACGAAATCGGTAAGTACATGTGAGCTCTGTTAAGGGTTAGGATACCAGCGCGTCAAAATCCATAATTCTATCCATGAGGGAAAAGTAAGCCATTTCAGTTAAGTGTGGTTTAAGTAAGTGTTGTGTAAGAAATGCGAACACCTAAACTTGTCAATCTGTGAATTCTTAGACACATCAAATTAGGAAACCAGCGCGTTAGACTCTATAATCCTTTCTGTAAGGGAAAAGTAGATATTTGTTAGTTATTCGTGGCATAAGCGGAGCAGGAAAATAACTCGCATTCTTATATTCTTTCAGTAAAATCCCGTCTGGCAGAAAATCGTGCTTTTGAAGGAGCAGGCACTGAATAAAAAGCGTACATCGTAGATTTGAAGGTACCTATCAATAGAATAATATGACAATGTACTGAGTGCGTCCACAAGCTTAGAGAGGAATTGTAGTAAACTGGGTTATTGTCGTTTTCTGTGCATAGGTGACGATCCTATCCGAAGAGACTGTGGGAACTAGTGAAATTTAATCTTTTATGTCAAACATAGGACATGATTGAAGACGTTTTTTTAGCCCCAGTAAGACTTATCTAAAGGTAACAAGCTTTTGCATGTCAGATAGTGACACAGATTCTACCTATGAGAAACGAGTGATAAAACAGCGTATGTCCTTTCCCCGCAGCATATACCTATGAAGAATAGGGGCTTCCCGATCTAAATAGAGTGGATGTTCCTCCATCTCGCCTACATAAGATTGCAGGTAATATGGGTGGAAGTATGGGATTTGTAGGTAGAATCTGGGCTAGCCAAAAATGGGCATATACATTTTATTTCATCTATCCTATAGGCAACATATGTGTGGTCCTCTGACCATTAGAATCAGACGTTTTTCTAACAAGGTCCAACGGGGAAGTGAGCAACAAAAAGCAAGTCCAGTCAGGAGTAAGTCCCTGTAAGATGAAAGAGGATGTACATCTTTATGGACTAGATAGAGATACTTGTAGGATGATGGCTATAGAAATAACATCCAAATAGATAAATAAAGGAAAGGTATGGAATTGATTCTTTGCCTTGAGTAAGTGAAGGCAAATTTGAGCTATAAAGATGTATGACTTATGTTACATAATATGTAGGAATCACTTCTGTGTTTGGGTGTAAGGTAGCACTTAAGGGTGTATTGTTGGTATGAGTGAAGTATATAATTTTTCTGTCCATACAATGTCTTTTTGAAGAAGAGTCGTGGGCATATAGATAATTAATTTTTTTTACATACTTCTTTTCAAATACAAACCAGGGTAGAGAGAACGCAGATTGGTAAATCTGGCGGGTCCTGATGAAGGTGGTATTTATCGATGTTACCTTCCACCGAAACGCGTTGACCAAAGTCCTTTCAAAATCCCACTGACTAGAGTGGTTACACATTGGACAGCAGATATAACAACAATAGGAAAGTTAACTTGTCCAGATGTATGATGTTGTGATTGTGTATGAATGAGAGAAAGTGTGGAGTGTGAGTATAGATCTTAACCTGGCTATAGGTGTTTTTCCTGTATGAATAATGAAAAATGTTCTTTGAATTATGATGTCTCAATGATTACAAAGTATTTTATGAAGAAATTAACTACTTTTAATAATTGAAAAAATGACATGAAATCAACTATCTTATATAAAAAAAAAGAGAAAAAATAATTTCAATAAAAAGAAAGGAGAAAGTGAAATTGATGTATTAGTACTGTCTGGTTATGCCCATTTATTTAGAGGAAAATCCCGAAAAAGTAAAAGGTCGTGGGGGAGCTGCTCTCGCGTGTTCTGCTTTTCTTTCCATTTGTAAACAAAAGTACTTTAAGGTTACATTTTGCATTTCCCCTTCACTGCGCTAACCATGACTATTTCGGTCACTGCGAATATCACATGACCGGGAAAGCAAGGAACATGATGGGATAATATACTTTTCAGCAAAATCAATAGGAAGTACACATCCACTCCTCCTTCTTGAATCTTCTTTCATAGAACTTCATTCTGATCAGGTGGATTAATTTTGCTCTGGAAACCTTTTGCTGTTTTTTTCTATCAGAAATGGAAACACAGCAAGGAGATTGGGGTCAGTAGGAACAACAGCTGAACCAGGATGTGGAGGAGGTGGGAAGTGAGGATCTAGAGGAACAGGAACCTCCACAAAAGAGAGCCAGTGTAGCTTGGAATTTTTTTACAATCCCATCAGTTGAATCAAAAACAGCTGCCAAGCGTGTACAGTGCACAATTTGCAAGAAGACCCTCTCAAGAGGTACCAACAAGAAGTATTAATGTGGGACAAATTCCATGTTATACAATCTAAACATCAATCATAAAAAACCTCTCCATCTGGCAATCAAACAGAGGGAAGTGGAGGACCATCTACTTCAGTGAAAGTAGCACCATTCCTGGTCATAAACACACTTCATAGGTGCAGAGTACTACAACATACAAGGTCCTAGAGATGTCAAGAATGGCCACATACTGCATGGACTGCAGTGTTGTCATAAGTGGTGGTGAGAAGTCTCTTACAGCTATTTAAAATTTAAAATGCTGCAAAATAGCATACTTGCTATTTTTTTCCTCTTTTTTATGTTTTGCACTTTTTGAAAATTGTTTTATTTAAATCTTTTACAGATTTACACCCATAAGCTACAATACACAATTACATTGGCTGGTGACAGTACAGTCCCACAATGGAAGCATGCATCTAAAAAAACCTTACAATTAGAGTGATGTTATAACATAGGCACATAATAAAAGTCAACATGGGCAAATGTACTTAGGATACATGCCACAGAATAACCAAGGGTTGATCAAAATGCCTCCCCCACATGAGGGGTAATGATACAGATTAAGGCTAAAAAACACTAATTATAGTCGCTTCCTTCTGGCTCACCAGTTTCCTTTCCCACAAGATAAAGCTGGTTTAGCCCCGAAAGGCCCTTGGGTCTATTCTGGGGAGGTAATAGCTCATACGTTTCTGACTGTTTATTACAATATAACATGTCTTTGATCCAGTCATCTATGGTCGGAACTGGGCCCCTAGCAGAGTTCATGGCTGTTCTGTATTTGGCAATAAGTAAACCCATCGCAACTAACTGTCTGATCTCCCTGCTTAGCTTTTTATTATAACATAGCAAAGGGAACAATGGCCCTGTGACCTCATTTAGGCCTAGATGTAGGTAAATGTGAATTACCGATTCATAAATACCGAATTTTACCGATTCGGTATTCATGAATCGGTAATTCAAATGTAGGTAGAAAATCGGTAATAAATACCGAATCGGTATGATTCGGTGTTTACCGATTCTGTAATCACAGAATCGGTAATTGCCATTGATTCCTATGGGCCTTGAAGCCCATAGGATTCAATGGCAGTTACCGATTCGGTAATTACCGAATCAGTAAAAATACCGAATTTACAAGGGGGACAGGGTGTCACTTTGACACCCTGTTGCACCCCTGTACCTGGCTTCTGCGCCATTTGGCACACAGACATGCCCTTCGGGCATGTCTGTGTGCCACATGGCACAGGTGTACATGCACAGATGTGCATGTACACAAGAATTCGTTATTTACCATGCAATTGTATTACATGGTAAATAACGAATTCTAAAGGCCCTGTAGCACTGTTAGAAGTGCTACCTACATAGGAAAATACAGATTCGGTAATTTTACCGCTCGGTAATTTTACCGATTCGGTAAAATTATCGAATCTGCATGTTCACAGTGCCCCTACATACCAATGTCAAAATACCGGTCCGAAACGGCCGAAAATCTGTATTTTCGGCCGATTCCGACTGGTATTTTGACACCTACATCTGGCCCTTAGTGTGCGAGAAACCTTATCACAAAACTCCGCAATCTTAGGGCAACTCCAGGTAACTTGTAAAAATCCAGTATGTTCTCTCCGCAGCGATAACAGGAGGCCGAGTCCTACAAAGTCTCCCAGGTGTGTAATATTACTATTGAGAAATTTAAAATGGATGAGGCGAGGCCTCCCATTTAGCGAAATTTGCTTGTCATCTCACAACAATACCGACAAGTGCTATCATCTATAATTATGCCTAGATCCTCTGGGATAGTGCCGGATGCATGGAAATCTGCCATTGTAAAGTCTTTGAAGAACAAACAAAATATAGGCCATTTGTCGGTTCTTGGGAAGATTACAGAACAACTGGTTCTCAAGGAACTTTCGAGTTTAGCACAGAATTTGTATCCCCGTCAATCAGGCTGCCGCTCAAAGCATTCGACTGAATCTGCACTGTTGGAAACATCGGACACCTTAACATGTATCATAGACAGTGGCAAGAAGGCAGTGCTGATCCTTTTGGATCAATATGCCACGTTTGATACTATCTCTCCATAACATCTTGCTAACCAGACTAAAATCTTGCGGTATTTCCAATGTGGCTTTGGCATGGATTACATTGTTCCTGTCCAACCGAAGACAAGTTATCTCCCTGGGCACTTTTCTCTTCTCTGAGCAGACCATCACAATGGGTGTCACTCAGGGTGCATCAATTAGCCCCCTTCTGTTCAATATTTATATGGCGCCACTTATTGATCTTATTTCTTCATATGGGATCGAAACAACATCTTATGCTGATGACACTCAGCTGATCCTGTCTCTTGAAAAATATTCAACGGAGGCGGAGGAAAATTTGAAATCCGGTCTCACTGCGGTCATCAAATGGATGAAAAACAACCATCTTTGTTGTAATATGGATAAAACAGAAATCCTAATAATTAGGAAAAATAACCCCTTCCAACCCACAAATTGGTGCCCCACAGAAGCAGTATCCCCTCCACATTCCATGGAAGTGGCAAAATCCTGGGGGTGTGGTTTGACACTTCTCTCTCTCCCATTCAAACCTCATGCATTAAAAGTGGCGGGTACTTGCTTCGGCCTAATCAGGACCTTGACAAAATTCTTTGCCTTTCTTCGGCTCGAGGCCAGGAAAACCGTGGCTGTGGTTGGCCTTAATACGTTCTTGTTTAAACTACTGCAATAGCCTCCTAGTAAGGTTTAAGAAATATACCCTGAAGAAACTACAGGTGGTTCAACATGCAGCAGCCAGACTGATATTGAAACTCCCTCGCAGGGCGTCAGCCTCTGCAGTTCTGAAAAGTTTTCATTGGCTCCTGCCCCACAAAAGAATCTTGTTCAAACTTCTCCTTACAGTCTTCAGAGCAATGCGCCAACTAGGCCCAGTTTACCTTTCTGCAAGATTTAGGCCTTACACGACAAGGAGGACACTTAGATCTACCTCCTCTAACTCCTTAAAATACCTGACTTCAAACTTAAAACAAGGGTAGGGAAGTCGGCGACTGTGTTAGGGGTAAAGGCCTGGAATCTCATGCCAAGTATGTTAAGATCAATAGAATCAGAAGAACAGTTCAGAACGGCACTAAAAACATGGTTTTATGGAACAGCTGACGAATCATGCCTTGCACTCATTTAGTGCCTAACCAGTATCTGCTGTAGCATGTTATCTGGTAGTGCCAGGAGGCTCCCTTGGGGGTGACAGTTTGCATTTTCTAAAAGTTTCATTTCATTTAATCATTCTGCCAATCTTGTCTAGCTTTAATTGAGAGCGTTCTGATAGATTCTTGTGTCAAGGTATATACGGTCTATCTGAAACAAGGGTTAGCCTTCCGACTGTCAGGATCCCCCGTGCTGCACAATGTCATTCTCTGTCCAGCAGTGTGGGGGTCATCAGTCAGGGGGGCCTTCCGTGTGTACGATACATCCTTCCTTTGACAACTGCTTCCAGGATTGGGGTCATCCATTGGGGCAGGTCCTCCATCTGGGGGGGAGGCCCTCAGAGTGCTAGATACACTGCTTCAGGTTCCGTTACTAGTTTCCCCTACACCAGCATACCTTGGCCTACCTACTCTCCCCTGGCTAGGGAACCATACCCATCCCTGTGTGGTGTCCACAGTTGTGCTGTTTTGTCCTTTTCTTTTTTGTCCATTAGTGCTATTTGGCCCTGTTGTCCTTACCTTTGTTCCCGCAGCCATTGTAGGGCACAAACGCTGCAAATACCATGTGAGGACTTGCCCTGTGGTGGCTGGGGATGCCCACTCTCTCTCAGCCTTGCCGGCCCTTAGCGGCTGGTCTTGTGCTCTTGTCTAGGATGGCCCAAAGCGGCTGGGACAACCAGTAGAACGCCTGGCAGGGGCTATCTTAGTTGTCAGAGGTATTTAAAAACAATCTCACCCTGAGTGGTCCCGCAGCTCAACGGTTCTTACCTAGAGATCCAGGTTGAAGTTTCCTAAGCTGGTGAGGTGCCAGCTCCTCGCAGATAAGTCCCTGCATTGCAGGTTTGGATATTCAGAGGGAGATCTGAGTTCTGTGCAGATCTTTTTCTTATGGTGCTTGCTGTTCCTGACGTCATAGACCTCCTGTGACTCATTGTTAGTTTTCTTCTGTGCTAGAAAAGACTTAGGCACAGATGTTGTTATTGTGATTTTCCTACTATTACGAACATTCAATGACGTATTATTGGTTTCTGTTTCACTTGTTTTTTACTCATTATTATCGCTGTGGTCTCATTATAACAAAGATCTTGGTAACGCTCCCAAGACTTGCATGGTTTTATAATGAAGGGGTACAGTGTCCAGTTGGGTTTATGCATATAGCCATACCTCTTAAAGAATTATCCTTATGCAAGTGTGCAGTGTGTGTGTGTGTTTGGTTTTAATTTTCAAGGTGTTTATGTGGTTTTCCGCTTTTTCTGCCTGGGTGAATGTATAATCAGACATAATGCAGAAGCTCATGCATGACTTGCCCTTTATTGGTTGTTTATAGTTTTGTGTGTTCTTTCATGCAATAGGACCTGGTCTCCTTTCTCTCTCTGATTGAGCTCAGTGTCCCAGTCCATTCTGTGACACAGAATTTGCTTCAACAGTACAAAACTGGGGCAGAAGGCCAAAGGGAGAGGTTAAAAAACCAGCTCCAACTAAATCCCCAATCTACATAAACAAAACAAACAAGTCGGAGGGTCTCTGAAAGTCACCCTAAACTATGATGACCTATGTGCCTATACGTGCACCAAAGAACTAAACCTACACCGGAAGTCCTATCTTAAAGGACAGAATCCCATCACTTACCCAGGTGATAAGCTCCATCATCTGGGATCTCCTCTTGGCTGTAAATCCTAGTACAGCCGAGGGCTACAACCCCCTCACTGTGAGGGAGGAGCACAGGGATGTTTTTTATTAGTGATATCCCTGTCCTAGGGTTCCTAAAACCCAGAATGAAGAGCTATTGTTGTAGAAAGTGAGTGATGAGCGCAGTGCAAACTAAAGCAAACATGTGCTAATGTGAACTAAAACTAACTATCATGAGGCATAAACATTCATTAATGATTGTCTCATGATGTCAGGATTAAAAACAGTGCAAACAGAGCAGTTTTAACCATGGTCTACATGTTTCGGCTCTGATGACCCTACAGGTGTCTAGCCTTCTTCAGGACCTCGATATACATTTCTACTGTGTTATTTGTGCTCAAAAAAGGAAGTGTAACCCCCCAAATCTTTTTGGAATCGATACGATACAACCTATACCACACTAGATCTCAAATGGAGGTTCCATGTGTACAAGTCAACCTGCGTGGAGAAAGTTACAGGATATCAGTTAATCAGATGTTAGTGAGATACATACATATACCATTGCATCAAACCAAGTCCCTGATGTACAAACGTAAATTACCCGACTCTTACGAGTAAGGGACAACACCTCACCTGACAACAGCTCAGGACGTAAGGTACAGCCCTGAAAAAAGAGGTTATCCAACTGTGAAAAGACACTAACTTAATTAAAGTGATCTAACTGAATACACACTGTGAGTAACTACAGATCTCGTTGTGTGTTCTAATAATGTCAATGTCTAAGGGCTAGTGAAAAGCCTCTATATACAAAAAATACGTACACCAAACAATTAGGCAGACTCCAACCATGACGTTGGAAAAGTCAATGAAGCAATCTAGGTTCTAGTAATGCCACAATCTACCTCCTCTAACTCCTTAAAATACCTGACTTCAAACTTAAAACAAGGGTAGGGAAGTCGGCGACTGTGTTAGGGGTAAAGGCCTGGAATCTCATGCCAAGTATGTTAAGATCAATAGAATCAGAAGAACAGTTCAGAACGGCACTAAAAACATGGTTTTATGGAACAGCTGACGAATCATGCCTTGCACTCATTTAGTGCCTAACCAGTATCTGCTGTAGCATGTTATCTGGTAGTGCCAGGAGGCTCCCTTGGGGGTGACAGTTTGCATTTTCTAAAAGTTTCATTTCATTTAATCATTCTGCCAATCTTGTCTAGCTTTAATTGAGAGCGTTCTGATAGATTCTTGTGTCAAGGTATATACGGTCTATCTGAAACAAGGGTTAGCCTTCCGACTGTCAGGATCCCCCGTGCTGCACAATGTCATTCTCTGTCCAGCAGTGTGGGGGTCATCAGTCAGGGGGTCCTTCCGTGTGTACGATACATCCTTCCTTTGACAACTGCTTCCAGGATTGGGGTCATCCATTGGGGCAGGTCCTCCATCTGGGGGGGAGGCCCTCAGAGTGCTAGATACACTGCTTCAGGTTCCGTTACTAGTTTCCCCTACACCAGCATACCTTGGCCTACCTACTCTCCCCTGGCTAGGGAACCATACCCATCCCTGTGTGGTGTCCACAGTTGTGCTGTTTTGTCCTTTTCTTTTTTGTCCATTAGTGCTATTTGGCCCTGTTTTCCTTACCTTTGTTCCCGCAGCCATTGTAGGGCACAAACGCTGCAAATACCATGTGAGGACTTGCCCTGTGGTGGCTGGGGATGCACACTCTCTCTCAGCCTTGCCGGCCCTTAGCGGCTGGTCTTGTGCTCTTGTCTAGGATGGCCCAAAGCGGCTGGGACAACCAGTAGAACGCCTGGCAGGGGCTATCTTAGTTGTCAGAGGTATTTAAAAACAATCTCACCCTGAGTGGTCCCGCAGCTCAACGGTTCTTACCTGGAGATCCAGGTTGGAGTTTCCTGAGCTGGTGAGGTGCCAGCTCCTCGCAGATAAGTCCCTGCATTGCAGGTTTGGATATTCAGAGGGAGATCTGAGTTCTGTGCAGATCTTTTTCTTATGGTGCTTGCTGTTCCTGACGTCATAGACCTCCTGTGACTCATTGTTAGTTTTCTTCTGTGCTAGAAAAGACTTAGGCACAGATGTTGTTATTGTGATTTTCCTACTATTACGAACATTCAATGACGTATTATTGGTTTCTGTTTCACTTGTTTTTTACTCATTATTATCGCTGTGGTCTCATTATAACAAAGATCTTGGTAACGCTCCCAAGCCTTGCATGGTTTTATAATGAAGGGGTACAGTGTCTAGTTGGGTTTATGCATATAGCCATACCTCTTAAAGAATTATCCTTATGCAAGTGTGCAGTGTGTGTGTGTGTTTGGTTTTAATTTTCAAGGTGTTTATGTGGTTTTCGGCTTTTTCTGCCTGGGTGAATGTATAATCAGACATAATGCAGAAGCTAATGCATGGCTTGCCCTTTATTGGTTGTTTATAGTTTTGTGTGTTCTTTCATGCAATAGGACCTGGTCTCCTTTCTCTCTCTGATTGAGCTCAGTGTCCCAGTCCATTCTGTGACACAGAATTTGCTTCAACAGTACAAAACTGGGGCAGAAGGCCAAAGGGAGAGGTTAAAAAACCAGCTCCAACTAAATCCCCAATCTACATAAACAAAACAAACAAGTCGGAGGGTCTCTGAAAGTCACCCTAAACTATGATGACCTATGTGCCTATACGTGCACCAAAGAACTAAACGTACACCGGAAGTCCTATCTTAAAGGACAGAATCCCATCACTTACCCAGGTGATAAGCTCCATCATCTGGGATCTCCTCTTGGCTGTAAATCCTAGTACAGCCGCGGGCTACAACCCCCTCACTGTGAGGGAGGAGCACAGGGATGTATTTTATTAGTGATATCCCTGTCCTAGGGTTCCTAAAACCCAGAATGAAGAGCTATTGTTGTAGAAAGTGAGTGATGAGCGCAGTGCAAACTAAAGCAAACATGTGCTAATGTGAACTAAAACTAACTATCATGAGGCATAAACATTCATTAATGATTGTCTCATGATGTCAGGATTAAAAACAGTGCAAACAGAGCAGTTTTAACCATGGTCTACATGTTTCGGCTCTGATGACCCTACAGGTGTCTAGCCTTCTTCAGGACCTCGATATACATTTCTACTGTGTTATTTGTGCTCAAAAAAGGAAGTGTAACCCCCCAAATCTTTTTGGAATCGATACGATACAACCTATACCACACTAGATCTCAAATGGAGGTTCCATGTGTACAAGTCAACCTGCGTGGAGAAAGTTACAGCATATCAGTTAATCAGATGTTAGTGAGATACATACATATACCATTGCATCAAACCAAGTCCCTGATGTACAAACGTAAATTACCCGACTCTTACGAGTAAGGGACAACACCTCACCTGACAACAGCTCAGGACGTAAGGTACAGCCCTGAAAAAAGAGGTTATCCAACTGTGAAAAGACACTAACTTAATTAAAGTGATCTAACTGAATACACACTGTGAGTAACTACAGATCTCGTTGTGTGTTCTAATAATGTCAATGTCTAAGGGCTAGTGAAAAGCCTCTATATACAAAAAATACGTACACCAAACAATTAGGCAGACTCCAACCATGACGTTGGAAAAGTCAATGAAGCAATCTAGGTTCTAGTAATGCCACAATCTACCTCCTCTAACTCCTTAAAATACCTGACTTCAAACTTAAAACAAGGGTAGGGAAGTCGGCGACTGTGTTAGGGGTAAAGGCCTGGAATCTCATGCCAAGTATGTTAAGATCAATAGAATCAGAAGAACAGTTCAGAACGGCACTAAAAACATGGTTTTATGGAACAGCTGACGAATCATGCCTTGCACTCATTTAGTGCCTAACCAGTATCTGCTGTAGCATGTTATCTGGTAGTGCCAGGAGGCTCCCTTGGGGGTGACAGTTTGCATTTTCTAAAAGTTTCATTTCATTTAATCATTCTGCCAATCTTGTCTAGCTTTAATTGAGAGCGTTCTGATAGATTCTTGTGTCAAGGTATATACGGTCTATCTGAAACAAGGGTTAGCCTTCCGACTGTCAGGATCCCCCGTGCTGCACATTGTCATTCTCTGTCCAGCAGTGTGGGGGTCATCAGTCAGGGGGGCCTTCCGTGTGTACGATACATCCTTCCTTTGACAACTGCTTCCAGGATTGGGGTCATCCATTGGGGCAGGTCCTCCATCTGGGGGGGAGGCCCTCAGAGTGCTAGATACACTGCTTCAGGTTCCGTTACTAGTTTCCCCTACACCAGCATACCTTGGCCTACCTACTCTCCCCTGGCTAGGGAACCATACCCATCCCTGTGTGGTGTCCACAGTTGTGCTGTTTTGTCCCTTTCTTTTTTGTCCATTAGTGCTATTTGGCCCTGTTTTCCTTACCTTTGTTCCCGCAGCCATTGTAGGGCACAAACGCTGCAAATACCATGTGAGGACTTGCCCTGTGGTGGCTGGGGATGCCCACTCTCTCTCAGCCTTGCCGGCCCTTAGCGGCTGGTCTTGTGCTCTTGTCTAGGATGGCCCAAAGCGGCTGGGACAACCAGTAGAACGCCTGGCAGGGGCTATCTTAGTTGTCAGAGGTATTTAAAAACAATCTCACCCTGAGTGGTCCCGCAGCTCAACGGTTCTTACCTGGAGATCCAGGTTGGAGTTTCCTGAGCTGGTGAGGTGCCAGCTCCTCGCAGATAAGTCCCTGCATTGCAGGTTTGGATATTCAGAGGGAGATCTGAGTTCTGTGCAGATCTTTTTCTTATGGTGCTTGCTGTTCCTGACGTCATAGACCTCCTGTGACTCATTGTTAGTTTTCTTCTGTGCTAGAAAAGACTTAGGCACAGATGTTGTTATTGTGATTTTCCTACTATTACGAACATTCAATGACGTATTATTGGTTTCTGTTTCACTTGTTTTTTACTCATTATTATCGCTGTGGTCTCATTATAACAAAGATCTTGGTAACGCTCCCAAGCCTTGCATGGTTTTATAATGAAGGGGTACAGTGTCCAGTTGGGTTTATGCATATAGCCATACCTCTTAAAGAATTATCCTTATGCAAGTGTGCAGTGTGTGTGTGTGTTTGGTTTTAATTTTCAAGGTGTTTATGTGGTTTTCGGCTTTTTCTGCCTGGGTGAATGTATAATCAGACATAATGCAGAAGCTCATGCATGACTTGCCCTTTATTGGTTGTTTATAGTTTTGTGTGTTCTTTCATGCAATAGGACCTGGTCTCCTTTCTCTCTCTGATTGAGCTCAGTGTCCCAGTCCATTCTGTGACACAGAATTTGCTTCAACAGTACAAAACTGGGGCAGAAGGCCAAAGGGAGAGGTTAAAAAACCAGCTCCAACTAAATCCCCAATCTACATAAACAAAACAAACAAGTCGGAGGGTCTCTGAAAGTCACCCTAAACTATGATGACCTATGTGCCTATACGTGCACCAAAGAACTAAACCTACACCGGAAGTCCTATCTTAAAGGACAGAATCCCATCACTTACCCAGGTGATAAGCTCCATCATCTGGGATCTCCTCTTGGCTGTAAATCCTAGTACAGCCGAGGGCTACAACCCCCTCACTGTGAGGGAGGAGCACAGGGATGTTTTTTATTAGTGATATCCCTGTCCTAGGGTTCCTAAAACCCAGAATGAAGAGCTATTGTTGTAGAAAGTGAGTGATGAGCGCAGTGCAAACTAAAGCAAACATGTGCTAATGTGAACTAAAACTAACTATCATGAGGCATAAACATTCATTAATGATTGTCTCATGATGTCAGGATCAAAAACAGTGCAAACAGAGCAGTTTTAACCATGGTCTACATGTTTCGGCTCTGATGACCCTACAGGTGTCTAGCCTTCTTCAGGACCTCGATATACATTTCTACTGTGTTATTTGTGCTCAAAAAAGGAAGTGTAACCCCCCAAATCTTTTTGGAATCGATACGATACAACCTATACCACACTAGATCTCAAATGGAGGTTCCATGTGTACAAGTCAACCTGCGTGGAGAAAGTTACAGGATATCAGTTAATCAGATGTTAGTGAGATACATACATATACCATTGCATCAAACCAAGTCCCTGATGTACAAACGTAAATTACCCGACTCTTACGAGTAAGCGACAACACCTCACCTGACAACAGCTCAGGACGTAAGGTACAGCCCTGAAAAAAGAGGTTATCCAACTGTGAAAAGACACTAACTTAATTAAAGTGATCTAACTGAATACACACTGTGAGTAACTACAGATCTCGTTGTGTGTTCTAATAATGTCAATGTCTAAGGGCTAGTGAAAAGACTCTATATACAAAAAATAAGTACACCAAACAATTAGGCAGACTCCAACCATGACGTTGGAAAAGTCAATGAAGCAATCTAGGTTCTAGTAATGCCACAATCTACAGATCTTATATGTGGTGACCCATTACTCAGTAGGAATGTGGTGTTAAAGAGAACAATAGTCTAACTCGGCGATAAGCTGTTGCCTTGTTTATTCTGAACAATTATCATTCATGTATCTCTGTCTGGCCATTTTCCAGAAATGCCTATAGCAATAGCACACCATGAGACCATGCATCCCGTGGGGGATCTGCAATTTATCCCGGCAGGTCTCCACATGCTATTCAGGGTACGTCTATAATGGAACTACCAACTAGCTTCGTGAGCGGCAGCAGCGCACTTGTGTTAATCATTCAAAACTATGCATAAATAAACGCGAAGCACATCACTCCTGTTGAGGAACTCACCTCTCCGTCGGTACCCTGGGCTATACAAGCCTGCAACCGCAGGCACCGTGTGAGGCTCTTGACTGCCATTATATACTGTAAGGATTCCGTCCATTAACCCCTTCACTGCTAGGCCTTTTCACCTCCTGTGCTAAGCCTTTTTTTGGCTATTTGGGGTAGTGCGCGCTTAGGCCCCTGTAACTTTTTGACCATATAAGGTATCCATGCCAATTTTGCGTTTTATTCTTCTGAAATCATGGGAATTCAAAAATTACCCAGGGTTTGTGAATTCCCTTGGAGGGGTCCCAGAAATAAAGCAAAATACAGTAAAACTTTTGTTTTTTTCAGAAAAATGGGAAAAACGGGCTGCAAATGAAAGCCTCTGGGTATTTCCCTGTAAATGTTATCAAAAAAGGTTTTGTGGGGCTGAAAACACCATTTTCCCAGCTTTTAGGGAATGTCTTTACTCAGAGAATCAACATTTTTCACACTGTTTTGGCTTTTTTCTAGGCCTATTTTTGCTATTTTTAGTGCTTTCAACCTCCTTCCAGTTAATGGTAAAAATGAGTATGAAAGCAATAATGGATCCTGGAAAGCGATACATTTTCGAAAAGTAGACAAAATTCTGAATTCAGAAAGGGGTCATTTGTGTAGATCCATCAAGGTTTCTTTATAGAAACTAACAGTTAAATATTGGAAAAATTGAAAATTAGTTGAAGAAAACAGCCTTTTGTGTCAACGTTTTCACCTGAAACTTCTTGTAATTATGCCAGCTCTTTGAAAGCAATATACCTTTAAATCCGCTGGACCTTCCTGGTAGTGGGGATATATAGGACTTGTAGGTTCAACAAGAACCCGACGAACCCAGAGCCAAAATTTGAGCAACAACTTTCAATGGTATTTTATTATGTACCGGGTATAGAGCAATTATTCTGGGAAAATGTATACATGGAAAAATCGTTATGAAAGACACCTATGTATTTCTGAAATGAGTACAAATTATAGAGTTTAGAAACAGTACATATTTGCACATTTTCAAAACTGGGAATACTCCTACTAGCATGAGAATTATTGTCATTCTCATGGTCAATTCAATTGTTAATTCATGTCTTTGCTGACACATAACTGCTTAAAAACCTATCCTATTGTCAAGTTTCAGTAGTATTAGATTAGAACCTAGTCATTGCTTATGCATTCGCAGAATGAATCAGGCATTCACATTAGAAGTACTGTAGTGTAATATGTAGAATGTATACAGTCACCCATCCCCTTCCAGACTAGTAAGTCTTTTCTGCTAAAGTCCACGGACTTTAGCAAATAGTCTTGCTTGTTCTAGAATCACACTGGGAGTCTTTGTCCACTTTTGCAACCATTGTGACAGAAGCATGTGGTTACTTCATGTCTTTGCTGATTCATAACTGCTTTAGAACCTATCCTGTTGTCAATTTTCAATAGTATTAGAACCCAGTCATTGCTTATGCATTCGCAGAATGAGTCGGGCATTCACACCAGCAGTGCTGTAGTGAAATGTGTACAATGTATGCAATCACATAACCTCTTCCAGACTTGTGAGTCTTTGTAATTGCACTTCTCCAATCAGCCATCCAGCACCATGTACTAACCCTTTCACTGAGCCAAAATCCAACCACGTATAAATTCATCCAGGCATTCTCCCTGCAGTGTTATAATCATTCAGTTAGTACCCAAGTACTCATGTAGTGACCCCGGCCTTAACACATGGACTGCTAGAAACCCCTCTCCAATACGCATGTAGTCCTCTAATCTCCTATTTACTTTTCTTTCACACCTTCGAATATTCAGGTAGTACCTATACACTTCAGCAATCACCCTGTCACTCCCCATGCAGTCCTCCAATCAGCCATTGAGCACCACGTACTAACCTATTCATTGTGCCAAAACGCAACCACTCATAAATTCACCCATGCACCCTCCTTGCAGTACTCTAATCATTCTGTCAGTACCCAAGTACTCATTCAATGTCCCAGGCCTTAACACATGCACTGCTGCAATCTCCTGTCCACTCTTCATGCAGTCCTCTAACAACCTACACATTTGTCTTTCACACCTTCAATTACTCAGGCAGTACCTATATACTCCAGCAATCACCCTGACACTCCCCATGCACTCCTTCAGTCAGCCATCCAACAGCATGTATTAATCTAAACAATGCACCAAATCCCAAACAATGATAAATTCACCTATGCACTCTCCTTGCAGTACTCTAATCATTCAGTCACTACCAAAGTATTCACGTAATGACCTAGGCCTTAACTGACCACTATGCATGCAGTCTTCTAACCACCTACACACTTCTCTTTCACACCTTCAATTACCCAGGCAGTACCTATACACTCCAGCAATCAACCTGTCACTCCCTATGCACTTCTTTGGTCAGCTATCCAGTACCATATACTACTCCGCACACTACGCTAAAACACAATAACTTATCAATTCACCCATGCACTCTCCTTGCAGTACTCTAATTATTCAGTCAGTACTCAAGTACTCATTCAATGTCCCAGGCTTTAACACATGCACTGGAACAAACCCCTGTCCACTACGCATTTAGTCCTCTAACCACCTACACACTTGTCTTTCACACCTTCAATTACAATTTCAATTAGTGATTACAAAAGAAAGTGCTTAAATGGTTTTTATGCACAATGTGTTTGTTTAGTAAGAGAAAAGTATCATTTGTAGATGTAATAAAAATTTTTTTTTTTACAGATATTTATCTTCCTTAAAATAAACTTATCATGCCTAAAAAAGCAAAAAAGAGAAAAGGACAGACAATGGACTATTATTTGAAGAAAATTCAACAACAAGTATTGGATGACCAACAACATGTGGGGAAAAACAATATGCCTTCCGGTAAGATAACAAAATAATTTATTTAAAAAACTTTCAAAGCCTAGAAACAGTGTGCAGATTGTGCAAAGTACAAAGACTGCTTCAACCAGAAAAAAGAATATGAATAAAAACAAAGGAAAAAATTAAAAATTACATTCAAAAGACACAATGTACAGTAAAAGAAGGCAAAATCAGTATAAAGAAATCAGAAAAAAAGATTTTTTATAATAGAGTTGTTTTTAACTTGTTGAAAGACGTGAAAAAATATAAACAAGAGCACTATTTTATAAAAAGAAGCATATTGAATTTATTGTTCTAAAGGCGTTTGAATTAAAAAGGAAATTATTCATTTCAGTATTAAACAGAATTCGATCACTAGATAAACCAATCCATGTTATGAAGGCCAAAAGTAAGAAGGAAAGAGTAATTAACAGAACTAAGTTTTGTGATTTTTTTTGGGTGAATGGAAACACAGTTCAAGTTCAGAGCCTTTCTTTAATGAAGAGAGTTATCTTCAGACCAATAATTTATTGCATGCAGTTGATACCAATGGTCGAGCTTATGAGGTTAGAAATGGTTGTCCAATTGAGAAAGAGAAGATGGTTCCCAGAAATGTAGAAGAAGTGATAGCTGATGAAGTTCTAGGGAGAAGTCCTAAAGCCCCAGTGTATACTTGGGATTGCAGTAGTATTTGTAGTATACAACAGGAATCTATTGATGTTTTAGCCAATTTCTTAGGAGAATATAGTCAAAAAAATGTTAAACAAAAAATTAAGATGTTGCACGGACTAGATCCTTGAAGAGTGAGAAAAATAATGGTTTTCAAGATCATACTCTGGCTTGTCTTTCTAGAAAAGTATGCCAAAGTGTTTTTCATCATTTCAGGATATTAGCAGTACATCAGTCTCAAATGCGGAAGTTAATCAGATGATTGTATTACGCAAAAAGTCCAGCACTGTTAAATGAATTGAACAGTGCTCTTTTGCGTGGGTCAGTATCAGATGTGAAGAATGTTTGTTGTGATGAAATTGAGTTTTGCTACTTTGGTCCTGAACAAGAGAGTGCAGAAACTGACACATTAATATAAACAAATGTTAAACAGAATGTGGAACATACTAGTACAAAATGTTTTGAAGAACAAATTACAAAGTTTAAGGTCATTTCAGGTCAAAGGCCAAATTATTCTTGTATTTGTTACCGGCAAACTCATTATAAAAAACAGACTAGGACTGTTGATCTGTATTTAAAAAGTGAAAGAGAAAATAATGATAAGTGGAAGGAATTTGCAACTTATTTGTTGGTAGAGAATTGTTTTGATTTGGGTTCTGATCAGCATATTTGTAAATATTTTTACAACAAATTAGACAAGAATAAAATGCCCGCTAGAGTTGTCCATAATAATCTGGAGTTGGTAACTATTCCTCCAGAACTGATAGATTTAAATACGTATGATTCTATTCTCATTCAATGTTTGCACCCATTTCAAGCTATTGTTCGTATGGAGCCTAACACAGGTAAATTGCATCCAACAGAGTTACAAAGAGATTTAAAAGGAAGAGTTGTATATTTACCTCTGGATTTATAGAAAAATATCGAAACTATTGGTATAGAGAATGTAGAAAGTGAACCACTTGTTATTCTAGTTAATGGTGTTCCTACTAAGAATAATAACATTTGGCAAGAATTAGTGGATGTTAGGAAAGTGCAAAATGCAACATTATATCTGATAAAAAACAATGATTACTATAAAATGTATATGTGTAAGAAGAAGAATTACTTTTAGGAGATGATACTGAAACATCAAGTGGTCAAATTGAAAAAGTGGACATGTCCAAAAGTGAAGAAATCTATGAACATTATAGTGTACATCCACTTCATTCAAAAGAAGTGATGGGGAATACTATTGAATTATTCCAAATGAAAAAAGCAAAGGGTACTCCCATGAGTGTATGGGAGAAAAGTTTGGAAGCTTGTTGTTTTCCCCAGCTGGTTCAAACTGGAAAAGGTGGACGATATGATGAACGATCTGTACAGATTCCTGACTCTGAATATCGGACAACAAGATTGTATGCAGAAGATCCAAGATTTTGACAATGTATCCAATATATATTTCATCTTTTGTTTGAGAGTGACTTGTCTGGGCTTTCACATGCAGTCAACCACATAATAAAAACAGTAGTAAATCATCTAAATATTTCAGCAAAGGAATTCATGGATAAAGTACTTCAGAGAGACGATCATTTAGAATCTCAGCTGATTAATTGGATGGCATGTCAGCGTGGTACTAAGGAGTATTGGTATCGTCGTCATTGAGAATTTAAATGTATGCTAAGGAACTCCTACATGGTTTCTTACCCTAAGCTGTGCTGAATATACTTGGGATGATTTATATGAATGTCTTCGAGAGGCAAATTCAAATCTAAAAAATAATGAATACAAGACACCTGGAGAATTGTGCTCTTTGGATCCTGTTAATGTTTGCAGATATTTCAATCATAGGTTTGAAGCTATGATGTCTTTTAACGGCAATAAAAAGAATCCTCCTCTTGGAGAAGTTGTAGATTTTTGGGGAGAAAGGAGTATCAAGTTAGAGGTGCTCCTCATATACATATGCTGTTATGGATCAAAGATGCACATAAATTCAGAACTGATTCAGATGACACTGTTTTGTCTTTTATTGAAGAATATGCGACATGTGCTATACCAAAAAGAACATATGAAAACACTTTAAGGCAACATGTCTTATGATTCCAAAGTCATCGATGTGGAAAATACTGTCGACGAAATTACAAGTCTAAGGAAAAATGTTATACCAAATGTCGTTTTGGATTTCCACGTCCTGTAATATCCAAGGGTGAGTAAACAGTTTTATGCCAGCTGTGAGACATACCATCACTAGAAAATCTCCCAAAAATACATAAAATTAGAAAAGAAGTGAAGAATCAAAATACATCAATGATCATAATCCAGTTATTATCTCATGTGGAATGCTAAAATGGATATTCAGTATGTTGTGGATAATTCCATTGATGTTGCCCGGAATGTGACATCTTATATAACAAAATCAGAAAATACGGAGTTGAAAGAAATGTGGGAAGAAATTTCTCATGAGCAGAGTCTTAGTAAGAAATTATACAGTTTCAGTTTGAAAATGCTCTCCCACTAAGAATTTGGAGTGTATGAATGCCCAGATCGGTTATTATCTGCAAGTTCATACATTTGGGTGAGTCTAGGTCTTGCAGCAACGTGAAATCGAGTACTTAAATCTGTACAAGAAATCGAATATTTAGCAGAAAAAGATCCGGAAAGTACAGATATTGTCAAAACAAACATGTTGGACACATATTATCCAAATAGAAGTCATCATCTTGAGAACATATGTCTTTATGAAGTGCTACAATATTACACGTTTAAACGGACTACTACAGAAACCATAAATGATGGAAAATATGCAGTGATTGGTTCCGAAGTATGTTTGGTGAAACAAAGGAAAGGAAATTTGATTAATCACAGAATACTGAGTTGTGATACTCCTGATAAAAGGGAATTTTACTATTTAGCACTTCTGCAGCTCTTTAAACGGTGGCGTACAGTATTGGAATCACTTGGAGATTTCCAGAGCTATGAAGATTCCTTCAGTGCTTGTAAAGATAACATAGAATGTACAGTTTTTGCAAATTAGCTGAAAATGTTGAACAATTAAATTGATCAAGAAGCTACTATTGCAGCTGTGATTGCTAGAGACAGTTCTCAAGACAGTCAGAGTTCTGCTCCACTGAGTCAAGATCCACTAGGACAACCAATTCTTGAAAATGAAGCGGTCATCGCTGTGAATGAAGTGGAAACAGCAATGCATCAAGCTCAAGAAGATATTATTAACTTAGGAAACTTGGAAGAACAACTAAATGTTGAACAGAAAGAAATATATCAGCAAGTGAAACAACAGTTTGACCATGGATTTCTTCATGAAAAGAAAGAATGCACATGCACATGAGGTCAACCTATTCGAATGTTTGTCAGTGGTCAAGCTGGAACAGGAAAAAGTTTCATAATTAAAGTCTTGACCAGTTATCTACAGAAAACAACTGACACCAATTTGTCTTGTGTTGTAACTGCTCCAACTGGGTTGGCAGCACACAACATTAAAGGAATTACATTACATTGTTTACTTATGCTACCTGTAGAGCATGAAAACCAATTGGAATATAATTAACAATATGGAGAAGCTTGCTATGAAGTTTCAAGAGTGCTAAAGAAAATGAAACTTCTAATAATTGATGAGGTAAGCATGGTCTCAAACTTAATGCTTGCCTTTGTGCATTTAAGAATGCAGCAAATTCTTGAAACTGAGTACGATGTCTTATTTGGAGGAAAATATGTGGGAGTTTTTGGAGATCTACTGCAACTTACTCCTGTAAAAAGGACAGCCAGTATTTAAAACACTTGCACACGAAGACACCAGAAAGTCTTTGGGAAGTGTTAGAAATTTTAACATTTGGTCATATTTTGAATACAAAGAACTCATTACAAATATGTGAGAGGCAAATGACGCTGATTATGGAACCATTCTTCAAGATATAAGAATTGGAGTACTGACAGAAGATGGCAAACAAGCTTTTCAATGTCGACTACTTACAAACTTGTTTCCAAATGAAAATATAGTTCCTGAAAAAATATATATGAACAATGCAGAAAATAAATCTATAATCTGATTAATGCCAAGACTGCACGAGTGTTCTATATTCAATGAACAACTTTTGAAGCTAGAAAATGAAGAAATAATAAAATTGGAGGCTATTGATCACATAGAGCATGAAGGAATCACTATTATTTTGACGGAAAAAATGGAAACAAAAATGGATTCTTTAAAAAAATCTATATCTAAAACTGCTCATTTAAAAAAGAGTCTATATGTGTGTGTAAACTGTTGGGTAATTTTAAGGCATAATATGGATGTGGAAAAAGGTTTAGTAAATGCAGAAATGGGTAAAGTTGTTGATTTTGGTAATTATCAAAATAGAGATTGAATTGAATTTAAAAAAATCAAATTTGATCAAATTGACGAAGTAAAACAAATTGGTCTTTGTTCAGTTCATTTTTTGCTTGTTAAAGATTTATGTGTCTGTAGGAAACAGTTTCCACTTTCTCTGGCATATGCAGTGACTATTCAAAATCTCAAGGATTAAGTGTAGACAGTGCTTTGGTGAACTTTGGAAGTACCGTGTTTGAAGAGGGTATGGCATATGTTGCTTTGTCACGAGTCAGAAGTTTATCAGGATTGTATTTGATTGATTTTGATGAGAGAAAGATTAGTGGAGATGCAAACTGTGTAAGAGCATATGCTCCCAATTTAGGTAAATATCCTGTATTTGAAAAGCGTGTAGTAGGTCAAAAAAGAAGATATGAGAGTATCTGTAGTGAGGTTATAGAGAAGGAAAATAATCAGGATAATGTTGAAATTGCAAGCAAAAAGAAAAAGGACACTGTTGAAGAGATGGCTGTGTTTCAGTTAGAAAATAGTTCTGGTATCAACAGCTATGCTGATGTAGTGGTCAGTAAATTATGGAGAATCATGAAAAAAGATTTTGTTCCTTGTTGCATTTCATTTATGAAAAATTGAGAACTGATAAAAGTAAAATGTAAAGCGTTTCTGATATTCGTAATCTTTTGGATATATATTCTGGTTCTACACAATTTATGCAGAATGTCCAACAAGATGCTCAGGAATTTCTAATGTATATGCTTGCAGAATTGGAAAATGAAGGAATAGAAATTGAAAATCTTTTTGGCCTTTGTGATAAATGCGAACATCAATGTGAAAAATGTATGTTTACATGTAGCACTAACATAGATACTGAAAGATTTATATATTTGACATTACCAGACTGTAAAACAGTGTCTTTCAACAAACTAGTTAAAGCAGCATATCAAAACATGGAGTGTAGCCAATGCAAATCAGAAATGTTATCAACATTATTTGTACGAAGATATGGACAATATATCATTTTAATGATACAATGATGTACAGCTGATGGAAGAAAACTGAAAACTTTAATTCAACATTTTGTAGCAAGTCAAGTATCAATATCAGGAAGAAATTTTGTAGCAGTAGCAATTATTTTCCATGATGGTCCTTCTAGGACATGTGGACATTACACTGTCTACTTAAAATGCAATAAAGGATGGACATGTTGTAATGATGCTCAATTGTTCTTCAAACTACATTTGCCTAATCAATCACTAAATTCCAACCTAATATTTTTAAAGCCAAAGTTTTAAGAACATAATTCGGACTAAGAGGAATATATTGAAATTAATTAATACGATTATTATTGGACAATTTCTGTATAAAGGATTTCAGGAATTCCGTTTGGCCAAGAGGAAAGGTATACATTTGAATTAAGGACTTTTTCTTGCACATTCTCAGAGCATATATTATTAAAGAACATCATTTACAGTGTATAGGAATAAAAAAAATAATTGAATTAATATTTGAGTTCTTTCATATTCAAGTAAGAAAATTCTCTTAGAAGGAAGCATTTTATATATGTGTGATTTGTATTATATGGAATGTTATTGAGGATGACGTTTTTATGGAATGTTCAGAAATAGTTGAGTATATAAAAAAAATTTTTGACACAGATTTGTTTTTTATTAAACAATCTTATTGATAGTTTTTTTTGCCCACTGTTGGTGATGAGTAATATTGAAATCACTGTTTGCAGTAAAATTCAATATATTCTGAGAACAGCAAAAAAGGCAAACAAAATAATTTACATAATGTTAAAATTATGTTGTGTTGTAAAAAATATATTATATATTATAACTGTATTTTTTCTTCTCTTTCACAGATCCTAGTTCTAAAACATGACATTTTCAGAAATTTAAATTATATAAAACAACTGAAAAAAATGTTTAGCATTTTTTCATTTCTACTACTGTCAAGGTAAGACTAACTAAGTATTAAAATGCACAATGGGATGCGTTTGCACACTGGTGAAGAAAGCGGGGGACTGAGTTGACATGTGTGCAAACACGCTCTGTCCCTGGGGGTCAACTAACCCACAAGGTATGTGCAGTTAGTGCCACAGAGTTGCATTGCAGAGAGGTGTAAAATGGGGCATGGCCTTAGACCATGTCTCTGCAAAGCAGCTCTATGATGTTTAATAGAGAGACAGGGTGGGCTAGTAGGACCCAGGGACTTTCAGGATTAAAGGGGAATTAATTCCTCCACGTAAAACATGCCACAGGGTGTGTTTGCACATGTCACATCAGACCCCATCCCCTCCCTTCACCACTGTGTAAACATGCCCTATAACCTTTTTATGTTGGGAGATTAAGTCACCTTGAATCCTGAGGGTTCTTAGAGTCCAACTAGCACACTATGTATGCCCAGTAAGCACCACAGAACTGCGTTGCAGAGAGATGTAAAAAGGGGCAAAACCTAGACTATCTGCAACACAGCACAGTGGTTCTTACTGGAAGCATGTATTCTCCTTAGAACAATGAAAATATTTTATGAACTAGTCAAGTATCAAAGGAATGGCCTAAACAGAAAAACTAGTACAGCTACAATATTCTGTGCAGTATGTATGCAAACTTCTAATCACCTACATAGAATTGATACACTCTTTTACTAGTAACTAAGCAGTCTGGAAAACCTTCTGTCTGGCACAAGCACTTGTCCATTCATCCATCCAGCACTATACATGTATCCTATTACTTTGCCAAAATCTATGAACTTATAAAGCTATCTTGCACTCTCTTTGCAGTACTGAAATTACTCTAGTTAATATCATATACTTAAGGATTGGCCTAGCCACTATCCCTAGTACAAGTCAATTTCATTATATACTATGCATGCAGACCTGCAAGAAGCTACACAGTAATAATACACTATTTAAAATACCCAGTTTATACCTATGTAGTCTTGGAATCTCTCTGTCATAGGATCCCATGTGACCTGAAAAAAAAAAATTTGATTGGTTCGTAACATTTCCCATTGTACCTATTGAAGGACCGCACAATTTCAATCATTCTTCTTTGAGCATCTTTGGAGAGATATCTCTGTACTTACCTCCTGTAACTCTCATGCAATTTTTCAATCAATCAACTAGCAATATGTTTTTATTGTAATAGTCTGCCAATACATAAGCACTTATGGGGCAGATTTAAAAGCATCCTGTACCAACAATATGTCACTTTTTGTAACATAGTGATGGCGTCAGACTCCTTCATATTTACAAGGAGAGGAAAAGGCACCCTGTGTAGCTTTTGTTCTCCTTGTAAATACGACCTCTTCATACACACCACTTTGCATTGAAGGGGCGTTCCATAGGTGTTGCTGTGGGTGTTTCCACACAACACTCATAGAACAAGACAAATCTCCAGATTTATCAGAAATTATACATCTGGAGATGTATGTGAATGTTGCACCATCCTCCAGTTAGTGTAGCAAGGCACAACAAGGAGAATTGTTTTAATTTCTCCTTATTTTTTCTCTTTCAATGTATGCTGCAGCTCAGCATACATTGAAAGAGGAAATTGCCTTTACTGATTGCTTTTGTGCAGGAAGGTGTCCCTTCCTGCACAAAAACAATCTCTGCATGACACAGTCATCCTTGCACCATGGTGCAAGGGTGCCTGTGTCACCGCATGGCTGCAGTTTGTGCAGCATTGCAGAGGGAAGCATAGAGTTGCAACATATTTATGTACATTTGTCGCATCCCTGTGCTTCGGACGTACCACAGCACAGTGCAGCTAAAGAGCTTACAGTGTCACGCTGCAGCACTTCCTTATAGTTCTGCACCTATACATTCACCATACACTACTGATGCATTCTTTCAGTCAATTATACTCTACACATACATTCAACCAAACTTTCACACATTAACATACAAATATAGTTCTATCTTAAACCAGAGAAGTTAGTTCTGAAAATAAATGTTTTTCTTTTTTTTATCTTTTTGTATTTTTCTGAACAATTTTGTAATTTTTTGGGTGTTTTTTCAAAAAAAATAATAACAAAAAGAATGAAAAAAACAGGAAACTTTAGGAATTATGTGTCATTCCTAAAAAACAAAGCAAACAAAAAACTAGCAACATAGGTTAAGTTGCGCAGCACAAACTGTTTCCACAGACTGCTCTCCAAAAGAAATGAGTTTGTTGCACTTCACGCAGTGCTGTTTCAGAAAAGCATATTCAGGACATATGTCCAGTGGTGATGCACTTGTAGAAGTTCCAGGAAGTGCCGGTGTTTCTGTTTGGCCCTCCTACACTCCTCCCGAGCCAGATTAACCGGATGGAGAGTCTTAAGGTGTTTGTACATTGAGGCAGTACCGAAAGAATTTTTTTTTTCGCCATCACCTCTCGACAAGACTCTCTCACAGATCCGACAGGTGACTTTTGTGGCATTAACCTTTTTCTGCCCTTCCGGAAAAGTAAAGAACTTTCTCACCACCGACACAGGCCTTTGAGGACGTGGAGCTTCTGGTACAAATTCTTCCTCCAAAGAATGTTCTGACTCCTCATGTGGCTGCTGTCCTGAAGCCATGTTCTCTTGGTTTTCAAAAACACCCAAAACAAAATGATGCAAATAGAGTTCTTCTAAGCAAACAGATGTCTCTCCAAAGATGCTCAAAGAAGTGGAGTCCTTCAATAGTTACAATGGGAAATGTTATGAACCAATCAACTCTTTTTTTTCAGGTTACATGGGGTCCGCGCACTGTGCACACATGCAGCACGCACCCAACTCGACTTCGCGAAATTGCATTTAAAAGTAATCTAATTTTATTACAAGTAAAAATATATTATTTGTATGAATAGCTTAGATAATGTCTTGCACTAATATGTATATTAAAGACAGATATATATATATATAAATATATATATGTGTATATATATGTGTATGTCATTTTAGACATTACGATTACCAGAATGCCTATTGGCAAACGCCCACTGGGGCTTAGGACACGCTCATAAGCGCTGGACCAAGTTAAATAAATGCAGAATGTCTACATTTTATTTGCCTCGTTGTCATTTGCATTGGCTTGTGAACAAGGAACGCGTCAAGCCCGCAATACGAAAATGAGATCTTCAAAAGGGGCTGTAGCACTCACTTTCATAGGTTCCCAGAGGGTGTCCTCACAATGGGCAACTGTTTTGATGGATGTTTAGCGGCGATGCCTACATCACGAGGACTAACCGCCGCATGTGTGCGAAGGAATCTGGCGCGATTGAACAGGACGGAGGAAGTAAACCTAAAAGCGAGTGAAATGATGCAGCGTATTAAACTTTTCACTTAACCCACTGGGGATTTTATTTGCTTTCATTTAGGTGGCACGGAGCAACACCCACTGGGGAGAAATAAGAGTGTAAAGACTGCGATTTCCAGAATGCCTATCGGCATACGCCCACTGGGGCTGAGGACACGCCCATAAGGGCTGGAAGAAGTTAAATAAACGCAGAATGTCTATATTTTGTTTGCCTTTTTGTCATTTGCATTGGCTTCTGAACAAGGAGTTTTCCTCAACGCGTCAAGCCCACAATACAAGAGTGGAATTTTCAAAAGGGGCTGCAGCACTCACTTTAAGAGGTTCCCGGAGGGAGTCCTCACAATAGGCAACTTTTTGATATATATATATATATATATATATATATATATATATATATATATATATTACCTACTGGCGGTCGCCAGTAGGTATATATAGTTAGGATTTTTTCTCTATGGGATTTTTGAAAATTCTATGTCTAATAACTTTGGCGTTTGTGAACGGAATTGGCTGAAATTTTCAGGAAAATGGCACATTTTGTTTCTGAGCAGCCCCTGAAAATTTTGGGGGAGTTCGTCAAGGGGGGGCCGAGAAAAAAGGGGGTCCCTAAACGCATTTTTCCCATGTTAATTTCCATAGGGCGGTTGGCCTCACTTTTAGCCCGAACGGCTGAATGGATTTGCACGAAACTTGGCAAAATTGTAGGGACTGGTAGCCCGATGTGCCTTTTGTAGGTCTCAATATATGTGCTCCAGTGGATTTTGAGAAATTAACGTTTAAAAAAAGATATATATCTGTAACAGCGGACTGGGCAGCGTCCTAGGACGCGTACTTTTCGCGCAACGGAGCTTTGTGAAGCGAAGCTGATTGGTTCTCCGGCGTCTGTCAACATTCCAAACAGTCCGTAGCGGCCGCCATCTTGTCTCTCGGTAGGATCGAGAGACAAGAGGAGGCCAAAGCGAAGGGGCAAATGACCATAAGGGGGAATAGTAGATCCTCGCTGACCCCCTAGGTTTGATGTGGAGGTTTTAAAAGGGCCCCGCGGGGCAAAAAAAAAAATAATAATAATAATCGAACGGCTGAATGGATTTGCACGAAACTTGGCAAAATTGTAGGGACTGGTAGCCCGATGTGCCTTTGCTAGGTCTCAATATATGTGCTCCAGTGGATTTTGGGAAATTAACGTTCAAAAAAAGATATATATCTGTAACAGCGCTCCGCTTCGCGTACTTTTCGCGTTACGGAGGTTTGCGAAGCTGATTGGTTTTTCGGCGTCTGTAAACATTCTAAACAGTCCGTAGCGGCCGCCATCTTGTCTCTCGGTAGGATCGAGAGACAAGAGGAGGCCAAAGCGAAGGGGCAAATGACCATAAGGGGGCATAGTAGATCGTCCCTGACCCCCTAGGTTTGATGTGGAGGCTTTGAAGGGGTCTCGCAGGGCAAAAAAAAATATACAGTTTTTTTAGTTTTTTTGCGTGGAGTGTGCCCGGTTCGCGAACTGGGAAGCGTTCTGGGGAGCGTACTTTCTTGAAAATTAGTGAAAAAAGTTAGAGTAAAATAATAATTGTGAGTGATCAGATGTAGGGTAGCTCTGAGAAGAGCTTTTGGGTTTATGGTACATTTAGGTACTTATAAGTAGGTACCAATGCACATTCTTAAATTCAGAGTGAAAACTCTGTTGCCCTCATCTGAGAAGTGAACTCCATCTCCTCTGTAGATATCTTGCATGTAGTAACGCAAGTTATTGTTGTACAGGGAGCCCATTCCATGGTCTCTCATGTAAGCTGAAACAGATTTGTTTACATGCTTCCTCGACTTCTCAATTTGTGGACAAAATTGGTTCGACCACCTCCATTTCTGTCTTTGGCATATATTTGAATATACCAAGGCAGTCTGAGGAAAAAGTGCCATCAATTGCTCAAAGGTGTCCTTTAAAAGCATTTCCAGACCTACCCCAGTCAAAGTGCCCAAATCATTACCTCCACAGTGCACAATTAACAGGTCAGGTTTTGGCAAATGCATAAAGGTTTTCACCAATGGTATCAATTGGTGACATTTTAATCCTCTGTGGCCAAACCACTTAATTTCCACATCTTGTAAATTGAGGTTAGGTAAATTCCTGTTTTCAGCGTACCTTTGAGCCCAATATATGTAACTATGTCCAACAATCCAGACAGAAAACATGGTGAGAGAAGGTTCTGCTGCAGTCAGATGAAGTGTGGCAATGAAATGGCAGTTGAAAAAATGAGAGTGTAAAATGAAAAAAACTGAGGAGTTTCTGTGTTAATGAAGCAGTAAGAGTGATTGGTGGATTTTGATTGCTGAAAACAGAAAGTTAGTGTGCATGGATGAGTTCGTTGAAAGATGTATTTTGAGTGGCGAAGAAAAAATCATTAAATGAAAGAATGCTCTGGATATGCAGGTGCACTGAGAGTTCAGAGTTCAATTGCAACATTGTTGTGTGAGAGGTCTTGCAAGAGGTGGTTGCTATGCAGAAAAAGCAGAGAGGGGGCAGAGGGGGGAAGGGTTTTGCTTTGAAAAAAAGTGAGGGAAGGGTTTTGATTGGGTGACATGAGAGATATGTGTGAGGAATTACAGCATTTCTGTGCTTTTGATAGCTGCAGACTCTGGAGTGCATACCTTTTGCTCTGCTGAAGACAAATTGGTGTGTTTCTGAGACTGTTTTGAAACTCAAAGTATTTGCTAAGGTGAGAAAAGATTTCTTTAATTTAGATAGAAAATAGTGTGCTTTAAGGAGAAAATTATGAAGAAAGTTGTGTTTTTCAAATGTTGCTTTGTCTCAAGTGTTTCACAAATAGATTTTGTTTCTTTGAGAAATTGTAATTGGAGAAAATGTGAAGTATTAGTACTGACAGGGCTTTTATGTGCATAGGAGCTGTGGAGTGTTTTCAAATTATGACTTGTAAATCGTTTTTGAGAAAAAGCAATGGTTTTAATATTGATGAGAAGGACATAATGGTGTCTGCTTCTTTATAAGGTAATTGAGAGTCTCTGATGTTATTTTTCCCATTTCAATGTAAGAAGTTTGTCTGTGGAGCAATTTGCTTGTAAATATGCTCCCACCTGTGCATGGCAAATTTAGATTTTGAATGTTTCCGTTACATAGGCATGTTAAAGGTGACTGAAACATGCTGCAAAGGCAATCAAAAAATGCTTTTATGTGTCTTAAGGACATTTTAAATCATTTCCCCATGTGCAGTGTTTTCAAATTATGAGTTGAAAATCGTTTTTGAGGTAAAGGAATGTTTTCAAAATTTATGTGCGCCATATGACCCCAAATTTCTTTTTCAGGGGTGCAGCAGGGTGTTCTTGAGACACCCCTGCACCGTCGGAAAAATTCGTAATTTGCGATGAGGTAATTGCTAATCGCAAATTGCACCTTCATTCCTATGGGCCTCCTGCTGCATGGAAATGAATGGGTAATTTGTAATTAGCAAATAGGTCATCGCAAACTAGGAATGGTAAAGAATCGCTATTTATTCCTTAAAGTTCGCTATTTAGGAAATGCAAAAAACTTTGATGATACATATGGCGGTTTATCTCTAACAAGATAAGAAGCATAGGGATAGATTTATGATGACTGGCGCATCACCAGGGATGTGTTAGTCATTCTGTGCCGCTGTTCCGTCACCTATGGTGTGCTGCATTTACAATGCGGCGCATCATGGGGCAAAAACAGCACAGATGCGTGACGTATTTGTGCCGTAAAGTTGGCGCATTGCTGGAGTTGTATCGCAAGTGTGATGAAGCTCCAGTAAGGTTGAGGGGTGCCCCTGTCGCAGGGTTTCTGTTCTGACACAGAACTGTGGACAGAGGATTGGAACCTCGGCGAATTAGGGTGTCCCAAAACTCACCTTAGTAATCAAAACCCCTTAGCAAGCTAGGTACAGTGTCACATTGGATATAACAAACTCTCAATGTTTAGACAATCCAGAATATGAACTTATAGTACCTCAGGATACGTGGAACTCATGAACAGTCGGTCGTTATATATTTCTTAGAAACGAGAACATGGAGTTAAGAAGAACACATGTGTATTTGAAATGTTTATTTACTAATGCCGTCTTCTCAGGCGTAGTATCTTAGATTATACAAGTACACATATTATCAGTAGCAAAATTACCAGCATAGTCAATAGTACATAAAAAGCGAATGGTGACAGTATGTTAACATGCTGTAAATGAATAAGAGTTAGCAACTCTTATAAGCAGCCGCGGGCCGTGGAGGGAGTTACGGTGGGCAGGGAGGCGGGGAGGGGGAGGGGCAGGGTGGAGAGGGCTCCACCCTGCCCCTCCCCCTCCCCGCATCCCTGCCCCACCGTAACTCCCTCCACGGCCCGCGGCTGCTTATATCTCACCCTCCCTAATACACATAATATATTATTTGCTAAGAAGGTCTTTTTGTGTTGGTTTAGGGCGTGCCAATACTTTAGTGTCTTAGATTTGAAGGAATCACATCAGCATAGAAAAGATAATCCATATGCCGTGCTTAATATCGCCAACGGCATTGTGCCATAATATTCTAGCATGCGATTGCGGAACAGTGTCAGCAGCTGCAGGGCGGGAGCTTGCACAGGAGGGACATCCATATTTAAAAATGTAAAAAAGCACAAGAGCGTCCGCTGGTAATGGAAGTAAAAATGGGAATCCACGAAGCAGAGTGGAAAAAATAGAATGTAAGAAAGCAGGGATGACTCCAAAGATTTTCTCAAATGAAGTCACGAGACCACTGGTAACAATTTTAAAAAAGTGCGCCAGGCCCTTTGTGGAGGACGCGTTAGAGATAGTCCGAACCATCTTGCTGAAATTGAAAGGCGAATCTGTATTTAAAAGGGTCTGCACCTCTGTACGGGTGTTCGCTGTGTGAAGCACGAAAGTTTCACGGGCCGAACTCAAGGCCACCTCTCTCTGAGACAAAATAGCTCTTATTCTTGCCATGCCGTTGAAATGTGCTGCCAAGGTTGGTATTTGTGGCCAGATTGAAAACTCCCTATGTTCATGTGTGGGAGGAAATAGAACATTTCTGCAGCAAATAACCCGTTCATTTACTGTTACGATAAAATGAATACTTTTAATTAACCCAGAACAATCTTCATTATTGAGCATCAAATAACTACCATTTTCCAGGAACTTGAACGTGGGGATGATAGCAGGAACTGGTGTGCCTTGCAACACGCAAGCCATATTTGGTCGGTGTTTGTTGCATGAACCGTGTAACTGTATGTGCCTACACATTAGTGAATGATCTGGCGTCTCAGTGCATTCCTCTCCATTCAGATAAAGTTCTTGATCATCTTTGAAAATCTGTATGTGTATGGAAGCGACCAGACTTCATGAAGAAAACCACTACCTAAAGGTTAATAACGACCTATTGGTATATATTTCATACAATTTGAAAACTTATATAAAGCAAAAGGCAGCGTTATTAAACCGTGGATAAGGCACGTTGCCAAAGCAGTCAACCTTTTGGATTTATACTGGAAATGTTAAAGGAAGAATTACGGAGTAGGGCCTGTAAATCTTTAATAGACAACGAGTAAAATTACTCCAACCATCATATTCCTCTAACTCCCGGATAGTAGGGGTGTTTAATTGTTTAGAAGTAGCCAATCCAAAGCATTTGGTCTGGGAAATTGTTTCATTCACAAACCACATATGTTTTGGGATGAGACATGCACGGTGGAAAGCCTCAGTGCCTTGTACCTGCCAGGTTTGTGAACCCCAAACTGATGTAGATCCTGGATATTTTTACTCTGTATTACGTTAGCATGGTCTCATTACTGGTTTAAACGCCATTTTTCCTTTTTTGTAACTTCTGCACACGACACTTAGTTGTTGCTTTAGCTTTCAGCCTACCTGCGTCAAGATCTATGCCTGCTTCAAGCAGGCGCAGGGTTTTGATGTAGCTTTGTCCTATCTGATTGTAAATGCGGCACACCGTGGGTGGCAGAGCAGCGGTGCACGTTAACTGGTGCATCCCTGGGGATGTGCTAGTTAATATAAATCTGCCCCTTTACATTTAATTATGTGCAGGGGACACAGAGTAGGTGAGGTTTATCCAAGGTTAAGAAGAGATGAGTCCTGTTCAGTGAAAAATTGGAGATAGGCTTCAGTATATTATATACTTAAGTAGTGTGTTAAGTTTTTGATGACTGTTATTAATTTACTGTTGGGTAATAGTGGTTAATAACATTTTTTATTATATTTTACCACAGATTCAACTGCAGATTATTTCAAGATTTTAGGATGCCTAGCAAAGAAAGAGTAAGAAAGGCTGCAAAACGTCAAAGACAGCAGGACCATGGAATAATGCAGCAGTCCTCTAACAAAAAGATTTGTCAAGTCACCAAGAAAGCACCGGGTAAGAGTCGAAAAACAGTCATAAGAAATATGTGTAGTAAAAAAAATATTACTACAGAAAATGTTTCAGTCCAGAAAAGGAGAAAGAATTCAAATGGTAAGGAAAGGCCAATGAGAAATGTTACTGCTAGAGTAAGAGATAACTCTATGCATGAAAGTAGAAGGAAACAACAGTTTAGGGATATTCGTAAACGAATGTTCCGCAACAGGATAATTGGGAATTTGTTAAAAAATATTAAGAAAGGTCAGCAGAAAGTGGTTTTTTATAAGAGAAAAAAAATAGTTGAGAAAGTTATTGATCATGCATTTGAAATTAAACGTAAGTTATTTATTTTGACAATCAATAGAATTAGGAAGCTAAACAAGGTAATTTATGATTTCAAAAGAAATAGTAGATGGAAGAGAATAGTTAATCGTAGTAATTTTTGTGAAGTTTTTTCTGGAGAATGGATGCATAGTTCAAGCTCTGAGGCATTTTTTAATGAGGAGAGTTATTTCCAGGATAATGATTTGGTGCATGCAGTTGACACCAGTGGTCGAGCTTATGAAGTGAAAGATGGTTGTCCAGTTGAAAAAGAAAAACTTGTGAGAACAGAGATAGAAGAGGTGTTAGGTAATGAGGTTTTAGGGAGACGTCCTAAGGGTCCTGTGTACACCTGGAAGTGTAGTAGTATTTGCAGTGTACGACAGGATTCCATCAATTTGCTTTGTGATTTTATACGGTCATTTAGTAAGAAAAGTTTGAAGCAGAAAATGAAGTTGTTGCAAGAATTAGATCCTTGCAGAGTGAGAGAAGTGATAGGTTTGCATGGTCATTCACTGGCTTGTCTTTCCAGGAGAGTATGCCAGAGTGTTTTTCATCATTTCAGGATGCTAGCAGTGCATCATAATAAAGTGAGGAAATTAGTTAGAATGTTGTATTATGCTAAGAGTCCAGCAATTATGCTTAAACAATTATGCGCTGCTCTTTTGCATGGTTCTGAAATAGATGTGAAGAATATATGTGAAGAAATTGAGTTTTATTACTTTGGAAGTAAAGAGGAGAATGTTGAAATTGACCAAGAAGAAGAGAGTAATGTGGAAGATAGTGTACAGGTTTCCAGTACAGATAATTTCCAGAGGGAAATTGCGACGTTTGAGGTGAAATCAAGTGAGAGGCCAAATTTCACTTGTGTGTGTTGTCGACGCACTTATTATAAGAATCAGACTAAGTTAGTGGATTTATATGGAAAAAGTGAAAGGGAAAATAATAGTGAATGGAAGGATTTTACAACATACTTGATGGTAGAAAATTGTTTTGATTTGGGATTGGATCAACGTGTGTGTACTTATTGTTGTAACAAATTAAATCAAAACCAGATGCCTGCTAAAGCAGTTCATAATAATCTGGAATTGGTTGAGATTCCTTCTGAATTGAAGGATTTAAATACTTATGAATCTATTTTGATTCAAAGTATCCATCCCTTTCAGGCTATTGTAAGAATGGAGCCAAAGACAGGGAAATTGCCTCCATCAGATTTACAGAGAGGATTAAAGGGAAGAGTTGTTTATTTGCCTCTAGATTTGAAGAAAAACATTAACACAATTGGAGTAGAAAAAGTGGAAGAGGAACCTCTTGTTATCTTAGTTAATGGGGTTCCGACAAAGAATAAGAAAATATGGCAAGATTTAGTAGATGTTAGGAAAGTCAAAAGGGCAACATTGTATTTGAAAAAATATAATAAATACTATAAAAATGTATATGTTGCGGAAGAGGAAGTAAGTGAGGAAGAGGATAGCGATGTGTGTGCTGGTCAAATTGAGAAAGTAGAACCCTGTACTAGTGAAGAAATATATGAACATTATAGTGTTCATCCTTTGCATTCCAAGGAAGTCATGGGGAATGCTATTGAGTTGTTTCAAATGAAACAAGCGAAAGGGAGTCCCATTAGTGTTTGGGAGGAAAGTTTGGAAGCTCGGTGTTTCCCACAGCTTTTTCCAACAGGTCAGGGAGGAAGATATGATGAGCGACCTCATCAAATTCCTGCTTCTGAATACCGGACTTTGCGATTGTATGCAGGAGATCCTAGGTTTCGACAATGCATTCCTTATTTGTTTCATCTCCTGTTTGAAAGCGATCTGTCTGGACTGTCATATGCAGTGAACCACATCTTGAAAAGTGGTATACACATGCAAAACATCTCGGCAAGTGACTTTATGGATAAAGTCAATGTCCAAGACAGTATTTTGGATTCTCACCTGATTAATCTCATGGCGTGTCAGCGTGGTACTAATGAGTACTGGTACCGTCGTCATGGTGATTTAAAATGTATGCTGAGGAACTTAGGAACTCCCACATGGTTCCTCACTTTGAGCTGTGCTGAGTATGGCTGGGAAGACTTACTTGAATTTCTACGAGAGGCAAATGCTAACGTAGAAAACATCGAATTCAAGACACCCGAAGAACTGTGCTCTTTGGATCCAGTCAATGTATGTAGGTACTTCAATCATAGATTTGAAGGTATGATGTCTTTCATCATGAATAAGAAGAATCCACCTCTTGGAGAGGTGTTGGATTTCTTCTGGAGGAAGGAGTACCAAGCAAGAGGTGCTCCTCATATACATATGTTGCTGTGGATCAAGGATGCACCTAAATTTGGAACGGATGCAGACGACTCAGTGATGAGTTTCATAGAACAGTATTCTACGTGTGCTGTTCCAAACGCAAAGGAGAAAAAAAGCCTAAGAGAAAAAGTTCTACGTTTCCAAAGCCATCGATGTGGAAAGTACTGTCGTCGTAAATTCCGGAACAAAGACAAGTTCTACACCAAATGTCGTTTCGGCTTTCCACGATCGGTGATTTCTAAAGGAAGAGTGAACAGTTTGATGTCTTCGCTGCGACATAATGTGATGAAGAAATCACCTAAAAACACATACAATTTGAAGAGGAACGAAGAGTCTAAGTACATCAACGACTATAACCCGGTGATTTTGTCCATGTGGAATGCTAACATGGATATACAGTTTGTGGCTGATAACTGTATGGCTGTGGCTCGGTATGTGACATCTTACATCACCAAAAAAGAGAAGACAGAATTGAAGGATATGTGGGAGGACATTTCCCATGAAAAGAGCCTCAGCAAGAAGTTGTACAGTTTCAGTCTGAAGATGTTGTCGCATCGAGAAATCGGAGCTTACGAATGTTCTGACCGGTTGTCTTCAGCAAGTCTCTATGCCAAGTCCAGGAGTATCGTTTGGGCGAGTGTTGGTCTTGCTGCAACGCGTAATCGAGTTCTGAAACCTGTGCGGGAAATTGAGTATTTGGCGGAAAAGGAGCCAAACAGTACCGACATTTTGAAGAGCAACATGTTGGATACATATTATCCAAATCGAAGCAGTCACCTCGAGAATGTTTGTCTGTATGAGGTTCTGCAAAATTACATATTCAAGAGGAACATCAAAGAAGATACTGAGAAAGGAGTGTATGCTGTAATAGGAAGTGAGGGATGTCTGGTCAAGCAAAGAAAATGCCACTTGATAAACCATCGAAAATTGAGTGGCGAATCTCCTGAAAAAAAGGAGTTTTTCTATTTAGCACTTTTGCAACTTTTTAAGCCTTGGCGTGCAGAAGAGGAACTGCTTGGAGATTTCCTTTGTTACGAAGACTCATTCAATGCTGCCAAGGAGACCATAGAATGTCCTGCTTTTCCCAAATATGTAGAAATGTTGAATGTGGAAATTGAGCAGGAAGCAACGATTGCAGCCGAGATTGCCAGAGACAGTTCTCAGGACAGTCAGAGTTCTGCTTCATTGAGTCAGGATCCACTAGGAGGACCTCTTATCGAAAATGAAGCTGCCACTGCTATGAATGAAGTGGAAAGAGCCATGGCACATGCTCAGGAGGATGTGGTTAACTTAGAAGAGTTGGAAAGACAACTCAACATTGAGCAGAGGAAAATATATGACGAACTTACCATGCAAATTGATCATGGATTAAGTCATGACAAGAAAGAGTGCTCATGTACGTCGTTGAAGCCTGTCCGACTGTACGTGAGTGGAGAAGCGGGAACTGGAAAAAGTTTCCTTATTAAAGCAATTTCATGTTATTTGCAGGAAAGGACAGAGTCATCGCTGTCTTGTGTTGTCACCGCTCCAACTGGACTGGCAGCACATAACATTAAAGGGATTACTTTACATCGTTTACTGATGCTGCCAGTGGAGCATGACAACAAATTAGAATATCACAAGCTATCTGGAGATGCTTGTTTTGAAGTTTCAAGAGTCTTGAGGAAAATGAAACTTCTTATCATTGACGAAGTAAGCATGGTTTCCAATGTCATGCTTGCCTTTGTGCATTTGAGAATGCAAGAAGTTCTCAAAACAGAGTATGATGTGTTATTTGGTGGCAAACACATCATTGTTTTCGGAGATCTTCTGCAGCTGACACCAGTGAAAGGGCAACCTGTGTTCAAAATGCTCACGCATGAAGATACCAGGAAGTGCTTAGGGAGTATTGGCAACGTCAATATATGGTTAAACTTCAATTATGCTGAACTGCATGAAAATATGCGTCAGGCAAAGGATGAAGTTTACAAGACTATTCTACAAGATGTTAGAATTGGAAAAGTGACCGAGCATGGGAAAGAAGCTTTACATGCACGATTACTGACAAATTTATATCCAGACGAAGATGTTGTCCCTGAGAATATTTTTCAGAAAGTTACTGAGAAAAAATCTGGAATATGTTTGATGCCAACTCTTGCAGAATGTGCCAAATTCAACAACAAAATGTTGCATTTAGAAAAGCAAGAGATTGTGAAATTGGAAGCTATTGACAGAGTAGAGCATATGGGATCAACAATTATTTTGTCTGAGAATCTGAAAACAAAATTGGATTCATTAGAGAAGAGTATATCTAAAACTGCGGGTTTTGAAAAGACTCTGAATGTGTGCTTGAACTGCCGTATAATTTTAAGAAGGAATTTACATGTTGAAAGAGGTCTGGTAAATGGATCAATGGGTAATGTTGTTGATTTTGTGAAATACAGAAATAGAGATGGAATTGAATTTTTAAAAATTAAATTTGATGGCATTGAGGAAGTACAGCTAATTGCTCGTTGTTCTGCTAGATTTTTGCTTGTAAAAGACTTATATGTTCGTCGTAAGCAGTTTCCTGTTTGCTTGGCATATGCGGTGACAATCCATAAATCGCAAGGTTTAAGTGTAGACTGTGCATTGGTGAATATTGGCAGTTCTGTGTTCAAGGAGGGTATGGCATATGTGGCATTGTCACGAGTTAGGACTTTATCGGGATTGTACTTGATTGAGTGTGATGTCACAAACATTTGTGCGGATCTAGATTGTGTTAAGGAATACAATAGGTTGAGAAGAGAGTATGCGCCACATTTGCCTCGGTATCCTTTGTTTGAGAAACGTGTGGTAGGCCGGAAACGAAGAAATGTGACCAATACTGGGGAGGTTGAAGCAAAAAGACGAAAAGTCGATGAACCTGAAATTATAAGCAGAAACAAAAAGGATTCTGTTGAAGATGTTGTTGGTTTTCAATTTGAAAACAGTTCTGGTGTCAACTGCTATGCTAATGTAGTGGTTAATGTTTTGTTTTCTCTACAAAATGTAAAAGAAGAGATTGTGGTCAATTCTGATCAAAGATTTTGCAGTTTGTTAAATTCTGTGTTAGAGAAATGTAGCACTGATAGAACAAACATAGAAAGTGTGTCTGAAATTCGAAATCTGTTAGACAGATGTTCAGGCCAAACACAATTCTCTCAAAATAGTCAGCAAGATTGTCGGGAGTTTTTAATGTATATGCTTGATGTATTGTATGCTGAAGGTGTAGATGTAGATCATCTGTTTGGGCTTTCTTATCAATGGCAGCATGACTGCAAGAACTGTAGGGTATCAAGTAGTACTAGTGTAGACTCAGAAAGATTTATATATTTAACTTTGCCAGACAGTAAATCAGTCTCTTTTAATAAGCTAGTAAAAGCAGCTGATCACAATATGGAGTGTAGGCAATGTAAATCTGAAATGATGTCCACATTATTTATACGAACATATGGCCAGTATGTCATTTTAATGTTCCAACGATGTAGGCCTGATGGAACAAAATTGACAACTTTAATAAAAAATGTTGTGGCTTCACAGTTGTCAATATCAGGAAGGACTTTTGTAACTGTAGCAATTATATATCATGATGGTTCTTCAATAACATCAGGACATTATACAGCTTATTTAAAGTGTAGAAATGGCTGGTCATTCTGCAATGATTCTGTTTTAATTTTCAAAAAAAAATTGCCATATGACCTTAAAAACTCTTACCTGGTGTTTTTAAAACCAAAATTTTAGGGAAAGAATCTCGGGATGTGCTCTTTGGAATTTCAAGAAGTTCTCATGGCTCCTACACTATTTGGCCTTGAAGATAAGTGTAGTACAGAGACATAACTTTTTACCATAACACTGGACGTTATTGAGAAATACGTGCACTTTGAATGAGTTCAGAAAAACTATTTCTTTTTATAAGCTAATTGAAGCAGCGAATCAAAACATGGAGTAGAGGGAATGTAAGTCTGCAATGCTGTCTACTGTTTTACATTGCTTTGTGATTAAAAGTGATGTAGAGAATTAAATAATTGTACTAGTCATAAAGGTAGTGTAAGTCTGCTTCATAGTAAGCAGTATCAGTGTGATAGGAAATGTAGAACATGATTGAGCAAGAAGGGGAAGATATTACTAGTCCAGGATTGTGTAAATGATCTTCAACATTTTAATTCTGAAAGTTGCGGAAATGCGAAAAGACGGGATTGGCTAACAAGAAATCCAAGAGTTATACATGGCTCTGACAAGATTTGGCCTTGTGGAATCTTGTGGTAGAGAGCAAGAAGTCATTTATTGTATGTAACATGTTTTTGAAAACGATGGAGGTTTTCTTTCAGAAAGTGGCCGGTTGAAAGTAATAACAGCACAACAGAGTGTAAGCTGTTCATAGGACATCCTTGGCCGTCATGGAAAGTAAGTTAACTTTAAGGAGTTCTGAATTCTGATTTCTAATGTTGTATGGGTTTTTTAAACACAATCATTTTGATTGTGTTTTTTTTCCCCCGCTGTTATATGATGAATACCTTCAAGTCACTGTTTTAGTGAAATTTGATACATTCTGAGAACAGCAAAAATAAACCATTTAACATGTATAATTAATTCTGTTCTGTTTGCATTTATGATGTACATGTAGAACTGTGTAGGAGGCATGGAGAAGGTGAGGCTTCTGTAAGTGTCAAAGTTGTTGCATACAGTGCTCATATTCTACGTAGTCTTTTATATTTCATTACTTTCACTGTTTCTGACTGATCTAAAAATTTTTTTTTTAAAAGAACAGTAAGTATAAGGGAAGGAAACAGACAGTTATGTTAAAAGAAACACAGCTATAGGGAATAAACTAGGGATACTGTTACCCGCAATCCTCTGCTGATGATGTCACTGAGCATGTCATGAATGATGTAATATGTGACATCATCAGCAGTGGATTACGGGTAATAGTATCTCTAGTTTACTCCCTTATAGCTGTCTTTCTTTTAACATAAGTGTCTGTTTCCTTCCCTTATACTTACTGTTCTTTTTTAAAAAAAAAATGTTTGGTTCGCTTCCGGTTCGCGTACCGGGGAGCAAACTGGGAAGCGAACTAAGAGAAATAGAGGTTGGCACAGTTGCAAATATTGTACCAATTTTTTAATAACGGGGAGGTAGTTCTGAAAAGAACTTTTTTTTAAATTGTTTTTGTTGTTTTATATTTTTTTTATTATTTTTCTGAACATTTTTTTACTTTTTTTGAATTTTTCTGAACAGTTTTATATTTTTTTTGTTTTTTTTTCGGAGGGGGCAACGAAAACGATTCATTGTAAAGGGCTCAACAGGAGCAAGAAAACAAAAAAAAAGAATTTATTGTTTGGGTAGTTTCGGACAAACATGAGCATGATTGTCAATAGCTCTGTTGATCAGAGTGATGCTACTTTCTCCGTAGCAAATGAATCCACTGCAATGTACGCAGACTTGTTTTACTTCACGAAATCTCGTTTGTATATTTGGCACCATCTCCCTGCCCTCTGGTCCGGTTACTTCCGGTACAACAGATCTTCTGGCCATAATAGGGAGATTATCTAGGTCGTCCTGTTCCTCTTCTTCCTCTTCTTGCTGAATTATAACTTTAGCAGGTGGTCCACTCTTCCTTGGATGTGGTGGAGGTGGTGGGGAAGCACCAGCTGAAGCTAGTAAAGAAGCCATTGCTCACTGGTAACAAAGGGTCTTTCTCTCACAATGATGAAAGTCAGAGTGAGGAAAGAAGGAGGGATTTTCACCATTTGGGAAAAAAAATAGTTCTCAACCAATGAAAAGTGTTCATTTTAGATCATATGACCTAGTCTTACATCATTAGGAAACCGAAAGTGAAATGAACCAATGAAAAGTGTTATTACCAAGTCACATGACCTGCTGTGTTTACGTTACGCGCTTTGCAGGGCCTCCCGGTTTGCTTCCAGAAACCTGTGCTTTGCGACTCGGTAAGCGTACGAGTTCGCTAACGTAGCACGTCATATGACGTATCACGCGACAACGCGAAACGTCATGCGGACGGGAGGCGTCACGATGTTGTTTTCTAACGCAGCAGTTGCGGTAAAGAAACGTTTACCGGCTCGCGGTCTATTTCGCGGCATCAAGGTCAGCTAACGGGAAGCTTCCCGATTCGCGAAGCGGGAACGAAGAAAAAAAAATATTAAAAAAAAAAGTTATTAATAAACATATAAAATATATTTTTGGATTTAAAGAAGAATACATTTTACAGCTACATATATTAGCTGTTAAAAAACCAATGAAATTCACTGAAAAAACCATAGGTTATAGACCATATATAGTTAGGAATTAGCATTTACAAAACCTTGAAAATTCACTGAAAAAACCATAGGTTATAGACCATATATAGTTAGGAATTAGCATTTAAAAAACCTTATTTTACTCACACAAAACCATTGAAATTCCATATATAGTTAGTTGCACTAACTATATATCGCGCACCCGCAATCCACTGCGGATGATGTCACATATTACATCATTCATGACATGGTCAGTGACATCACTGATGACATCACTGATGACATCTCAAATGACATCACTGATGACATCACTGATAACATCTCAAATGACATCACTGATGACATCACTGATGATATCATTCATGTGACAATACAATGCATCTCCTCACATTTTAATATAACCTCTGTTTTACCCAGTGTTAAAAACAGAGTATAATTTTTGAAACCATTGATACACCAATACTAGTTACTACATACGTACTCACTGATTCCTACGTCTACACACACATTCACTCATTCACCCATACAATCATTCATACATACAATCACTCATCTTTACAACACTATCATATGCACTCATACATCTATACAGACACTCACACTCTGCCACTCATCCATGGAGTTACTCACACACCTAGTCAGTCCTGTAAAGAATCAATCACACTTCCATTTCTTGTCTATACAGTTAAACATAGAGCACCTTACATTTTCAAACATATACTAACACATACTTACTTTCTTATAGAATCATTGATACAAGTACACATTGATCTGCACAGAGTCACACACCTCCCAGCCAGCCACACACATACTCAGTCTCCCATACAAATACTTGGGCAATCAATCAATAACCCATATAGTTACTCATATAGCTACTGACCAACACATGCAGCAGTTTACAGAACAACAGACATAATGATGCACAAATTAAGACAGTTTAGTCACTAACCCATGCACTCAGTGAGACACATTTAATCACTCACTCATACAGTCAGTCACGCACCTACTAAATCCTTCATCCAGACACTTCTACATCTACTCATTCTTCAATATGTAAAACATATTTAAACTTTTCAGAAACACACAGTCACTGGATGATGTCATCAGTGATGTCATTTGAGATGTCATCAGTGATGTCACTGACCATGTCATGAATGATGTAATATGTGACATCATCAGCAGTGGATTGCGGGTGCGCGATATATAGTTAGTGCAACTAACTATATATGGAATTTCAATGGTTTTGTGTGAGTAAAATAAGGTTTTTTAAATGCTAATTCCTAACTATATATGGTCTATAACCTATGGTTTTGTCAGTGAATATATATATATATATATATATATATATATATATATATATATATATATATATATTCACTGAAAAAACCATAGGTTATAGACCATATATAGTTAGGAATTAGCATTTACAAAACCTTGAAAATTCACTGAAAAAACCATAGGTTATAGACCATATATAGTTAGGAATTAGCATTTAAAAAACCTTATTTTACTCACACAAAACCATTGAAATTCCATATATAGTTAGTTGCACTAACTATATATCGCGCACCCGTAATCCACTGCTGATGATGTCACATATTACATCATTCATGACATGGTCAGTGACATCACTGATGACATCACTGATGACATCTCAAATGACATCACTGATGACAACATCCAGTGATTATGTGTTTCTGTAAAGTTTAAATATGTTTTACATATTGAAGAATGAGTGGATGTATAAGTGTCTCAATGAAGGTTTTAGTAGGTGCGTGATTGACTGTATGAGTGAGTGATTAAATGCGTCTTACTAAATGCACGGGTTAGTGACTAAACTGTCTGAAAGTGTGCATCAGCATGTCTGTTGTTGTGCAAGCTGCTGCATGTGTTGATCAGTAGCTATATAAGTAGCTATATGGGTTATTGATTGGTTGCACAAGTATTTGTATGGGAGACTGAGTGTGTGTATGACTGGCTGGGAGGTGTGTGACTCTGTGCAGATCAATGTGTACTTGTATCAGTGATTCTATAAGAGAGTAAGTATGTGTTAGTATATGTTTTAAAATGTAAGGTACTCTATGTTTAACTGTGTAGATTAGAAAATGGAACTGTGATTGATTCTTTACAGGACTGACTAGGTGTGTGAGTAACTCCATGGATGAGTGACAGAGTGTGAGTGTCTGTATAGGTGTATGAGTGCATATGATAGTGTTGTAAAGATGAGTGATTGTATGTATGAATGATTGTATGGGTGAATGAGTGAATGTGTGTGTAGACGTAGGAATCAGTGAGTGGGTATGTAGTAACTAGTATTGGTGTGTCAATGGTTTCAAAAATTATACTCTGTATTTAACACTGGGTGTAACAGAGGTTATATTAAAGTGTGAGGAGATGCATTGTATTGTCACATTAATGATATCATCATTGATGTGACCATTGATGTCAAATGAGATATCATCAGTGATGTCATTTGAGATGTCATCAGTGAAGTCATCAGTGATGTCACTGACCATGTCATGAATGATGTAATATGTGACATCATCAGCAGTGGATTACGGGTGCGCGATATATAGTTAGTGCAACTAACTATATATGGAATTTCAATGGTTTTGTGTGAGTAAAATAAGGTTTTTTAAATGCTAATTCCTAACTATATATGGTCTATAACCTATGGTTTTTTCAGTGAATTTTCAAGGTTTTGTAAATGCTAATTCCTAACTATATATGGTCTATAACCTATGGTTTTTTCAGTGAATTTCATTGGTTTTTTAACAGCTAATATCTGTAGCTGTAAAATGTATTCTTCTTTAAATCCAAAAATATATTTTATATGTTTATGAATAATTTTTTTTTTTAAATATTTTTTTTTCTTCGTTCCCGCTTCGCGAATCGGGAAGCTTCCCGTTAGCTGACCTTGATGCCGCGAAATAGACCGCGAGCCGGTAAACGTTTCTTTACCGCAACTGCCGCGTTAGAAAACAACATCGTGACGCCTCCCGTCCGCATGACGTTTCGCGTTGTCGCGTGATACGTCATATGACGTGCTACGTTAGCGAACTCGTACGCTTACCGAGTCGCAAAGCACAGGTTTCTGGAAGCAAACCGGGAGGCCCTGCAAAGCGCGTAACGTAAACACAGCAGGTCATGTGACTTGGTAATAACACTTTTCATTGGTTCATTTCACTTTCGGTTTCCTAATGATGTAAGACTAGGTCATATGATCTAAAATGAACACTTTTCATTGGTTGAGAACTATTTTTTTTCCCAAATGGTGAAAATCCCTCCTTCTTTCCTCACTCTGACTTTCATCATTGTGAGAGAAAGACCCTTTGTTACCAGTGAGCAATGGCTTCTTTACTAGCTTCAGCTGGTGCTTCCCCACCACCTCCACCACATCCAAGGAAGAGTGGACCACCTGCTAAAGTTATAATTCAGCAAGAAGAGGAAGAAGAGGAACAGGACGACCTAGATAATCTCCCTATTATGGCCAGAAGATCTGTTGTACCGGAAGTAACGGGACCAGAGGGCAGGGAGATGGTGCCAAATATACAAACGAGATTTCGTGAAGTAAAACAAGTCTGCGTACATTGCAGTGGAATCATTTGCTACGCAGAAAGTAGCATCACTCTGATCAACAGAGCTATTAACAATCATGCTCATGTTTGTCCGAAACTCACCAAACAATAAATTCTTTTTTTTGTTTTCTTCCTCCTGTTGAGCCCTTTACAATGAATCGTTTTCGTTGCCCCCTCCGAAAAAAAACCAAAAAAAATATAAAACTGTTCAGAAAAATTCAAAAAAAGTAAAAAAAATGTTCAGAAAAATAATAAAAAAAATATAAAACAACAAAAACAATTTAAAAAAAAGTTCTTTTCAGAACTACCTCCCCGTTATAAAAAAATTGGTACAATATTTGCAACTGTGCCAACCTCTATTTCTCTTAGTTCGCTTCCCAGTTCGCTCCCCGGTACGCGAACCGGAAGCGAACCAAAAATTTTTTTTTATAAAAAAGAACAGTAAGTATAAGGGAAGGAAACAGACAGTTATGTTAAAAGAAAGACAGCTATAGGGGAGTAAACTAGAGATACTATTACCCGTAATCCACTGCTGATGATGTCACATATTACATCATTCATGACATGCTCAGTGACATCATCAGCAGAGGATTGCGGGTAACAGTATCCCTAGTTTATTCCCTATAGCTGTGTTTCTTTTAACATAACTGTCTGTTTCCTTCCCTTATACTTACTGTTCTTTTAAAAAAAATTTTTTTAGATCTGTCAGAAACAGTGAAAGTAATGAAATATAAAAGACTACGTAGAATATGAGCACTGTATGCAACAACTTTGACACTGACAGAAGCCTCACCTTCTCCATGCCTCCTACACAGTTCTACATGTACATCATAAATGCAAACAGAACAGAATTAATTATACATGTTAAATGGTTTATTTTTGCTGTTCTCAGAATGTATCAAATTTCACTAAAACAGTGACTTGAAGGTATTCATCATATAACAGCGGGGAAAAAAAAACACAATCAAAATGATTGTGTTTAAAAAACCCATACATTACAAATCAGAATTCAGAACTCCTTAAAGTTAACTTACTTTCCATGACGGCCAAGGATGTCCTATGAACAGCTTACACTCTGTTGTGCTGTTATTACTTTCAACCCGCCACTTTCTGAAAGAAAACCTCCATCGTTTTCAAAAACATGTTACATACAATAAATGACTTCTCGCTCTCTACCACACGATTCCACAAGGCCAAATCGTGTCAGAGCCATGTATAACTCTTGGATTTCTTGTAAGCCAATCCCGTCTTTTCGCATTTCCGCAACTTTCAGAATTAAAATGTTGAAGATCATTTACACAATCCTGGACTAGTAATATCTTCCCCTTCTTGCTCAATCATGTTCTACATTTCCTATCACACTGATACTGCTTACTATGAAGCAGACTTACACTACCTTTATGACTAGTACAATTATTTAATTCTCTACATCACTTTTAATCACAAAGCAATGTAAAACAGTAGACAGCATTGCAGACTTACATTCCCTCTACTCCATGTTTTGATTCGCTGCTTCAATTAGCTTATAAAAAGAAATAGTTTTTCTGAACTCATTCAAATTGCAGTTATTTTTCCATGACGTCCAGTCTTATGGTTAGAAGTTATGTCTCTGTACTACACTTATCCTCAAGGCCAAATAGTGTAGGAGCCATAAGAACTTCTTGAAATTCCTCAGAGCACATCCCGAGATTCTTTCCCTAAAATTTTGGTTTTAAAAACACCAGGTAAGAGTTTTTAAGGTCAAAAGGCAATTTTTTTTTGAAAATTAAAACAGAATCATTGCAGAATGACCAGCCATTTCTACACTTTAAATAAGCTGTATAATGTCCTGATGTTATTGAAGGACCATCATGATATATAATTGCTACAGTTACAAAAGTCCTTCCTGATATTGACAACTGTGAAGCCACAAAATTTTTAATTAAAGTTGTCAATTTTGTTCCATCAGGCCTACATCGTTGGAACATTAAAATGACATACTGGCCATATGTTCGTATAAATAAAGTGGACATCATTTCAGATTTACATTGGCTACACTCCATGTTGTGATCAGCTGCTTTTACTAGCTTATTAAAAGAGACTGATTTACTGTCTGGCAAAGTTAAATATATAAATCTTTCTGAGTCTACACTAGTAGTAGCTGATACCCTACAGTTCTCGCAGTCATGCTGCCATTGATAAGAAAGCCCAAACAGGTGATCTACATCTACACCTTCATCATGCAATACATCAAGCATATACATTAAAAACTCCTGACAATCTTGCTGACTATTTTGAGAGAATTGTGTTTGGCCTGAACATCTGTCTAACAGATTTCGAATTTCAGACACACTTTCTATGTTTGTTCTATCAGTGCTACATTTCTCTAACACAGAATTTAACAAACTGCAAAATCTTTGATCCGAATTGACCACAATCTGTTCTTTTAAAGTTTCTAGAGAAAAGACAACATTAACCACGACATTAGCATAGCAGTTGACACCAGAACTGTTTTCAAATTGAAAACCAACAACATCTTCAACAGAATCCTTTTTGTTTCTGCTTATAATTTCAGGTTCATCAACTTTTCGTCTTTTTGCTACAACCTCCCCAGTATTGGTCACATTTCTTCGTTTCCGGCCTACCACACGTTTCTCAAACAAAGGATACTGAGGCAAATGTGGCGCATACTCTCTTCTCAACCTATTGTATTCCTTAACACAATCTAGATCCGCACAAATGTTTGTGACATCACACTCAATCAAGTACAATCCCGATAAAGTCCTAACTCGTGACAATGCCACATATGCCATACCCTCCTTGAACACAGAACTGCCAATATTCACCAATGCACAGTCTACACTTAAACCTTGCGATTTATGGATTGTCACCGCATATGCCAAGCAAACAGGAAACTGCTTACGACGAACATATAAGTCTTTTACAAGCAAAAATCTAGCAGAACAACGAGCAATTAGCTGTACTTCCTCAATGCCATCAAATTTAATTTTTAAAAATTCAATTCCATCTCTATTTCTGTATTTCACAAAATCAACAACATTACCCATTGATCCATTTACCAGACCTCTTTCAACATGTAAATTCCTTCTTAAAATTATACGGCAGTTCAAGCACACATTCAGAGTCTTTTCAAAACCCGCAGTTTTAGATATACTCTTCTCTAATGAATCCAATTTTGTTTTCAGATTCTCAGACAAAATAATTGTTGATCCCATATGCTCTACTCTGTCAATAGCTTCCAATTTCACAATCTCTTGCTTTTCTAAATGCAACATTTTGTTGTTGAATTTGGCACATTCTGCAAGAGTTGGCATCAAACATATTCCAGATTTTTTCTCAGTAACTTTCTGAAAAATATTCTCAGGCACAACATCTTCGTCTGGATATAAATTTGTCAGTAATCGTGCATGTAAAGCTTCTTTCCCATGCTCGGTCACTTTTCCAATTCTAACATCTTGTAGAATAGTCTTGTAAACTTCATCCTTTGCCTGACGCATATTTTCATGCAGTTCAGCATAATTGAAGTTTAACCATATATTGACGTTGCCAATACTCCCTAAGCACTTCCTGGTATCTTCATGCGTGAGCATTTTGAACACAGGTTGCCCTTTCACTGGTGTCAGCTGCAGAAGATCTCCAAAAACAATGATGTGTTTGCCACCAAATAACACATCATACTCTGTTTTGAGAACTTCTTGCATTCTCAAATGCACAAAGGCAAGCATAACATTGGAAACCATGCTTACTTCGTCAATGATAAGAAGTTTCATTTTCCTCAAGACTCTTGAAACTTCAAAACAAGCATCTCCAGATAGCTTGTGATATTCTAATTTGTTGTCATGCTCCACTGGCAGCATCAGTAAACGATGTAAAGTAATCCCTTTAATGTTATGTGCTGCCAGTCCAGTTGGAGCGGTGACAACACAAGACAGCGATGACTCTGTCCTTTCCTGCAAATAACATGAAATTGCTTTAATAAGGAAACTTTTTCCAGTTCCCGCTTCTCCACTCACGTACAGTCGGACAGGCTTCAACGACGTACATGAGCACTCTTTCTTATCATGACTTAATCCATGATCAATTTGCATGGTAAGTTCGTCATATATTTTCCTCTGCTCAACGTTGAGTTGTCTTTCCAACTCTTCTAAGTTAACCGCATCCTCCTGAGCATGTGCCATGGCTCTTTCCACTTCATTCATAGCAGTGGCAGCTTCATTTTCGATAAGAGGTCCTCCTAGTGGATCCTGACTCAATGAAGCAGAACTCTGACTGTCCTGAGAACTGTCTCTGGCAATCTCGGCTGCAATCGTTGCTTCCTGCTCAATTTCCACATTCAACATTTCTACATATTTGGGAAAAGCAGGACATTCTATGGTCTCCTTGGCAGCATTGAAAGAGTCTTCGTAACAGAGGAAATCTCCAAGCAGTTCCTCTTCTGCACGCCAAGGCTTAAAAAGTTGCAAAAGTGCTAAATAGAAAAACTCCTTTTTTTCAGGAGATTCGCCACTCAATTTTCGATGGTTTATCAAGTGGCATTTTCTTTGCTTGACCAGACATCCCTCACTTCCTATTACAGCATACACTCCTTTCTCAGTATCTTCTTTGATGTTCCTCTTGAATATGTAATTTTGCAGAACCTCATACAGACAAACATTCTCGAGGTGACTGCTTCGATTTGGATAATATGTATCCAACATGTTGCTCTTCAAAATGTCGGTACTGTTTGGCTCCTTTTCCGCCAAATACTCAATTTCCCGCACAGGTTTCAGAACTCGATTACGCGTTGCAGCAAGACCAACACTCGCCCAAACGATACTCCTGGACTTGGCATAGAGACTTGCTGAAGACAACCGGTCAGAACATTCGTAAGCTCCGATTTCTCGATGCGACAACATCTTCAGACTGAAACTGTACAACTTCTTGCTGAGGCTCTTTTCATGGGAAATGTCCTCCCACATATCCTTCAATTCTGTCTTCTCTTTTTTGGTGATGTAAGATGTCACATACCTAGCCACAGCCATACAGTTATCAGCCACAAACTGTATATCCATGTTAGCATTCCACATGGACAAAATCACCGGGTTGTAGTCGTTGATGTACTTAGACTCTTCGTTCCTCTTCAAATTGTATGTGTTTTTAGGTGATTTCTTCATCACATTATGTCGCAGCGAAGACATCAAACTGTTCACTCTTCCTTTAGAAATCACCGATCGTGGAAAGCCGAAACGACATTTGGTGTAGAACTTGTCTTTGTTCCGGAATTTACGACGACAGTACTTTCCACATCGATGGCTTTGGAAACGTAGAACTTTTTCTCTTAGGCTTTTTTTCTCCTTTGCGTTTGGAACAGCACACGTAGAATACTGTTCTATGAAACTCATCACTGAGTCGTCTGCATCCGTTCCAAATTTAGGTGCATCCTTGATCCACAGCAACATATGTATATGAGGAGCACCTCTTGCTTGGTACTCCTTCCTCCAGAAGAAATCCAACACCTCTCCAAGAGGTGGATTCTTCTTATTCATGATGAAAGACATCATACCTTCAAATCTATGATTGAAGTACCTACATACATTGACTGGATCCAAAGAGCACAGTTCTCCGGGTGTCTTGAATTCGATGTTTTCTACGTTAGCATTTGCCTCTCGTAGAAATTCAAGTAAGTCTTCCCAGCCATACTCAGCACAGCTCAAAGTGAGGAACCATGTGGGAGTTCCTAAGTTCCTCAGCATACATTTTAAATCACCATGACGACGGTACCAGTACTCATTAGTACCACGCTGACACGCCATGAGATTAATCAGGTGAGAATCCAAAATGCTGTCTTGGACATTGACTTTATCCATAAAGTCACTTGCCGAGATGTTTTGCATGTGTATACCACTTTTCAAGATGTGGTTCACTGCATATGACAGTCCAGACAGATCGCTTTCAAACAGGAGATGAAACAAATAAGGAATGCATTGTCGAAACCTAGGATCTCCTGCATACAATCGCAAAGTCCGGTATTCAGAAGCAGGAATTTGATGAGGTCGCTCATCATATCTTCCTCCCTGACCTGTTGGAAAAAGCTGTGGGAAACACCGAGCTTCCAAACTTTCCTCCCAAACACTAATGGGACTCCCTTTCGCTTGTTTCATTTGAAACAACTCAATAGCATTCCCCATGACTTCCTTGGAATGCAAAGGATGAACACTATAATGTTCATATATTTCTTCACTAGTACAGGGTTCTACTTTCTCAATTTGACCAGCACACAAATCGCTATCCTCTTCCTCACTTACTTCCTCTTCTGCAACATATACATTTTTATAGTATTTATTATATTTTTTCAAATACAATGTTGCCCTTTTGACTTTCCTAACATCTACTAAATCTTGCCATATTTTCTTATTCTTTGTCGGAACCCCATTAACTAAGATAACCAGAGGTTCCTCTTCCACTTTTTCTACTCCAATTGTGTTAATGTTTTTCTTCAAATCTAGAGGCAAATAAACAACTCTTCCCTTTAATCCTCTCTGTAAATCTGATGGAGGCAATTTCCCTGTCTTTGGCTCCATTCTTACAATAGCCTGAAAGGGATGGATACTTTGAATCAAAATAGATTCATAAGTATTTAAATCCTTCAATTCAGAAGGAATTTCAACCAATTCCAGATTATTATGAACTGCTCTAGCAGGCATCTGGTTTTGATTTAATTTGTTACAACAATAAGTACACACACGTTGATCCAATCCCAAATCAAAACAATTTTCTACCATCAAGTATGTTGTAAAATCCTTCCATTCACTATTATTTTCCCTTTCACTTTTTCCATATAAATCCACTAACTTAGTCTGATTCTTATAATAAGTGCGTCGACAACACACACAAGTGAAATTTGGCCTCTCACTTGATTTCACCTCAAACGTCGCAATTTCCCTCTGGAAATTATCTGTACTGGAAACCTGTACACTATCTTCCACATTACTCTCTTCTTCTTGGTCAATTTCAACATTCTCCTCTTTACTTCCAAAGTAACAAAACTCAATTTCTTCACATATATTTTTCACATCTATTTCAGAACCATGCAAAAGAGCAGCGCATAATTGTTTTAGCATAATTGCTGGACTCTTAGCATAATACAACATTCTAACTAATTTCCTCACTTTATTATGATGCACTGCTAGCATCCTGAAATGATGAAAAACACTCTGGCATACTCTCCTGGAAAGACAAGCCAGTGAATGACCATGCAAACCTATCACTTCTCTCACTCTGCAAGGATCTAATTCTTGCAACAACTTCATTTTCTGCTTCAAACTTTTCTTACTAAATGACCGTATAAAATCACAAAGCAAATTGATGGAATCCTGTCGTACACTGCAAATACTACTACACTTCCAGGTGTACACAGGACCCTTAGGACGTCTCCCTAAAACCTCATTACCTAACACCTCTTCTATCTCTGTTCTCACAAGTTTTTCTTTTTCAACTGGACAACCATCTTTCACTTCATAAGCTCGACCACTGGTGTCAACTGCATGCACCAAATCATTATCCTGGAAATAACTCTCCTCATTAAAAAATGCCTCAGAGCTTGAACTATGCATCCATTCTCCAGAAAAAACTTCACAAAAATTACTACGATTAACTATTCTCTTCCATCTACTATTTCTTTTGAAATCATAAATTACCTTGTTTAGCTTCCTAATTCTATTGATTGTCAAAATAAATAACTTACGTTTAAATTCAAATGCCTGATCAATAACTTTCTCAACTATTTTTTTTCTCTTATAAAAAACCACTTTCTGCTGACCTTTCTTAATATTTTTTAACAAATTCCCAATTATCCTGTTGCGGAACATTCGTTTACGAATATCCCTAAACTGTTGTTTCCTTCTACTTTCATGCATAGAGTTATCTCTTACTCTAGCAGTAACATTTCTCATTGGCCTTTCCTTACCATTTGAATTCGGTCTCCTTTTCTGGAGTGAAACATTTTCTGTAGTAATATTTTTTTTAGTACACATATTTCTTATGACTGTTTTTCGACTCTTACCCGGTGCTTTCTTGGTGACTTGACAAATCTTTTTGTTAGAGGACTGCTGCAATATTCCATGCTCCTGCTGTCTTTGACGTTTTCCAGCCTTTCTTACTCTTTCTTTGCTAGGCATCCTAAAATCTTGAAATAATGTGCAGTTGAATCTGTGGTAAAATATAATAAAAAATGTTATTAACCACTATTACCCAACAGTAAATTAATAACAGTCATCAAAAACTTAACACACTACTTAAGTATATAATATACTGAAGCCTATCTCCAATTTTTCACTGAACAGGACTCATCTCTTCTTAACCTTGGATAAACCTCACCTACTCTGTGTCCCCTGCACATAATTAAATGTAAAGGGACAGATTTATATTAACTAGCACATCCCCAGGGATGCACCAGTTAACGTGCACCGCTGCTCTGCCACCCACGGTGTGCCGCATTTACAATCAGATAGGACAAAGCTACATCAAAACCCTGCACCTGCTTGAAGCAGGCATAGATCTTGACGCAGGTAGGCTGAAAGCTAAAGCAACAACTAAGTGTCGTGTGCAGAAGTTACAAAAAAGGAAAAATGGCGTTTAAACCAGTAATGAGACCATGCTAACGTAATACAGAGTAAAAATATCCAGGATCTACATCAGTTTGGGGTTCACGAACCTGGCAGGTACAAGGCACTGAGGCTTTCCACCGTGCATGTCTCATCCCAAAACATATGTTGTTTGTGAATGAAACAATTTCCCAGACCAAATGCTTTGGATTGGCTACTTCTAAAAAATTAAACACCCCTACTATCCCGGAGTTAGAGGAATACGATGGTTGGAGTAATTTTACTCGTTGTCTATTAAAGATTTACAGGCCCTACTCCGTAATTCTTCCTTTAACATTTGCAGTATAAATCCAAAAGGTTGACTGCTTTGGCAACGTGCCTTATCCACGGTTTAATAACGCTGCCTTTTGCTTTATATAAGTTTTCAAATTGTATGAAATATATACCAATAGGTCGTTATTAACCTTTAGGTAGTGGTTTTCTTCATCAAGTCTGGTCGCTTCCATACACATACAGATTTTCAAAGATGATCAAGAACTTTATCTGAATGGAGAGGAATGCACTGAGACGCCAGATCATTCACTAATGTGTAGGCACAGACAGTTACACGGTTCATGCAACAAACACCGACCAAATATGGCTTGCGTGTTGCAAGGCACGCCAGTTCCTGCTATCATCCCCACGTTCAAGTTCTTGGAAAATGGTAGTTATTTGATGCTCAATAATGAAGATTGTTCTGGGTTAATTAAAAGTATTCATTTTATCGTAACAGTAAATGAACGGGTTATTTGCTGCAGAAATGTTCTATTTCCTCCCACACATGAACATAGGGAGTTTTCAATCTGGCCACAAATACCAACCTTGGGAGCACATTTCAACAGCATGGCAAGAATAAGAGCTCTTTTGTCTCAGAGAGAGGTGGCCTTGAGTTCGGCCCGTGAAACTTTCGTGCTTCACATAGCGAACACCCGTACAGAGGTGCAGACCCTTTTAAATACAGATTCGACTTTGCATTTCAGCAAGATTACCCATTCATTTCCATGCAGCAGGAGGCCCATAGGAATGAAGGTGCAATTTGCGATTAGCAATTACCTCATCGCAAATTACAAATTTTTCCGACGGTGCAGGGGTATCTCAAGAACACCCTGCTGCACCCCTGAAAAAAAAATTTGGGGTCATATGGCGCACATAAATTTTGAAAACATTCCTTTACCTCAAAAACGATTTTCAACTCATAATTTGAAAACACTGCACATGGGGAAATGACTTAAAATGTCCTTAAGACACATAAAAGCATTTTTTGATTGCCTTTGCAGCATGTTTCAGTCACCTTTAACATGCCTATGTAACGGAAACATTCAAAATCTAAATTTGCCATGCACAGGTGGGAGCATATTTACAAGCAATTTGCTCCACAGACAAACTTCTTACATTGAAATGGGAAAGACTCTCAATTACCTTATAAAGAAGCAGACACCATTATGTCCTTCTCATCAATATTAAAACCATTGCTTTTTCTCAAAAACGATTTACAAGTCATAATTTGAAAACACTCCACAGCTCCTATGCACATAAAAGCCCTGTCAGTACTAATACTTCACATTTTCTCCAATTACAATTTCTCAAACAAACAAAATCTATTTGTGAAACACTTGAGACAAAGCAACATTTGAAAAACACAACTTTCTTCATAATTTTCTCCTTAAAGCACACTATTTTCTATCTAAATTAAAGAAATTTTTTCTCACCTTAGCAAGTACTTTGAGTTTCAAAACAGTCTCAGAAACACACCAATTTGTCTTCAGCAGAGCAAAAGGTATGCACTCCAGAGTCTGCAGCTATCAAAAGCACAGAAATGCTGTAATTCCTCACACAGATCTCTCATGTCACCCAATCAAAACTCTTCCCTCACTTTTTTTCAAAGCAAAACCCTTCCCCCCTCTGCCCCCTCTCTGCTTTTTCTGCATAGCAACCACCTCTTGCAAGACCTCTCACACAACAATGTTGCAATTGAACTCTGAACTCTCAGTGCACCTGCATATCCAAAGCATTCTTTCATTTAATGATTTTTTCTTCGCCACTCAAAATACATCTTTCAACGAACTCATCCATGCACACTAACTTTCTGTTTTCAGCAATCAAAATCCACCAATCACTCTTACTGCTTCATTAACACAGAAACTCCTCAGTTTTTTTCATTTTACACTCTCATTTTTTCAACTGCCATTTCATTGCCACACTTCATCTGACTGCAGGAGAACCTTCTCTCGCCATGTTTTCTGTCTGGATTGTTGGACATAGCTACATCTATTGGGCTCAAAGGTACGCTGAAAACAGGAATTTACCTAACCTCAATTTACAAGATGTGGAAATTAAGTGGTTTGGCCACAGAGGATTAAAATGTCACCAATTGATACCATTGGTGAAAACCTTTATGCATTTGCCAAAACCTGACCTGTTAATTGTGCACTGTGGAGGTAATGATTTGGGCACTTTGACTGGGGTAGGTCTGGAAATGCTTTTAAAGGACACCTTTGAGCAATTGATGGCACTTTTTCCTCAGACTGCCTTGGTATATTCAAATATATGCCAAAGACAGAAATGGAGGTGGTCGAACCAATTTTGTCCACAAATTGAGAAATCGAGGAAGCATGTAAACAAATCTGTTTCAGCTTACATGAGAGACCATGGAATGGGCTCCCTGTACAACAATAACTTGCGTTACTACATGCAAGATATCTACAGAGGAGATGGAGTTCACTTCTCAGATGAGGGCAACAGAGTTTTCACTCTGAATTTAAGAATGTGCATTGGTACCTACTTATAAGTACCTAAATGTACCATAAACCCAAAAGCTCTTCTCAGAGCTACCCTACATCTGATCACTCACAATTATTATTGTACTCTAACTTTTTTCACTAATTTTCAAGAAAGTACGCTCCCCAGAACGCTTCCCGGTTCGCGAACCGAGCGCACTCCACGCAAAAAAACTAAAAAAACGGTATATATTTTTTTGCCCTGCGAGAACCTTTCAAAGCCTCCACATCAAACCTAGGGGGTCAGGGACGATCTACTATGCCCCCTTATGGTCATTTGCCCCTTCGCTTTGGCCTCCTCTTGTCTCTCGATCCTACCGAGAGACAAGATGGCGGCCGCTACGGACTGTTTGGAATGTTTACAGACGCCGAAAAACCAATCAGCTTCGCAAACCTCCGTAACGCGAAAAGTACGCGAAGCGGAGCGCTGTTACAGATATATATCTTTTTTTGAACGTTAATTTCTCAAAATCCACTGGAGCACATATATTGAGACCTAGCAAAGGCACATCGGGCTACCAGTCCCTACAATTTTGCCAAGTTTCGTGCAAATCCATTCAGCCGTTCGATTATTATTATTATTTTTTTTTTTGCCCCGCGGGGCCCTTTTAAAACCTCCACATCAAACCTAGGGGGTCAGCGAGGATCTACTATGCCCCCTTATGGTCATTTGCCCCTTCGCTTTCGCCTCCTCTTGTCTCTCGATCCTACCGAGAGACAAGATGGCGGCCGCTACGGACTGTTTGGAATGTTGACAGACGCCGGAGAACCAATCAGCTTCGCTTCACAAAGCTCCGTTGCGCGAAAAGTCCGCGAACCAGACCGCTGCCTGGTCCGCGCTTACAGATATATATCTTTTTTTAAACGTTAATTTCTCAAAATCCACTGGAGCACATATATTGAGACCTACAAAAGGCACATCGGGCTACCAGTCCCTACAATTTTGCCAAGTTTCGTGCAAATCCATTCAGCCGTTCGGGCTAAAAGTGAGGCCAACCGCCCTATGGAAATTAACATGGGAAAAACGCGTTTTGGGACCCCCCTTTTTTCTCGGCCCCCCCTTGACGAACCCCCCCCAAATTTTCAAAGGCTGCTCAGAAACAAAATGTGCCATTTTCCTGAAAATTTCAGCCAATTCCGTCCACAAACGCCAAAGTTATTAGACATAGAATTTTCAAAAAACCCATAGAGAAAAAATCCTAACTATATATACCTACTGGCGACCGCCAGTAGGTAATATATATATATATATATATATATATATATATATATATATATATATATATATAAATATATATATTCACAAAAAAACATAGGTTTTACACACGTTATAGTTAGGAATTAGCATTAAAAAAACCTTGCAAATTCACTGAAAAAACCATAGGTTTCAGCCACGTTCTAGTTAGGAATTAGCTTTTATTAAACCTTAGAAATTCACTGAAAAAACCATAGGTTTCACACATGTTATAGTTAGCTGGACATTTCACTCATCCCCTGTTATAGTTAGTTCAGCTAACTATAACTCGCGCGCCCGCAATGCACTGCTGATGACGTCACATATTACATGACTCATGACATGGTCAGTGATATCACTCATGACATCACTGATGAGATCATCCTTGTGAAAGAGTGTCAGACCTCATCTCACCCTAATATAACCTTTGATAGACACATTGAAAAATATAAACTAAAATTTTCAAAACAATAGAGATACCAATACCAGTTACAACAACCTATTCAGTAATTCCAACATGTATATACACATCCACTCATTCACCAATTCACTCATTCAGTGAATTTCAAAGGTTTTGTAAATGATAGTTATTAAATGTATTAATTATTATATTTCTTTCTTTTTATACTACTTTCTTACATTTTTAATATAAATATTTATATATTTAATAAAAATATATATATTTCATATTCTTAATGTAAAATATTAACAAAACTAAATTAAAAAAAATGTTCTTATAATTTTTTTTATCTCCGATATATTAAAATTGAATTCTATATAATTCCTTTATCATTGTTTTTTTTGGGTAATCGTACCGCACGCGTACGCTAACGGAATTACACCAAATTTGGCAGAGAGGTAGAGTTCGGTTCGCAGATTGTGCTGTTTGTTAAATAGTGTAAATCCATTCAGTAGTTCATGAGAAAACCCCTATAGAGTATGCATGTAGTCTTCTATGCACCGGGAAACTTGTCTTTTATACCTTCAATTTCCCAATCTGTATCCTTACACTTCCAGTAAACACTATCACACTTCTGTTTCAGTATTGTAGTGACCATATAGCACTATGTGCTTATCTATACACTATTCTAAAAGAATCCATTCACTACATTAAAACACTAATCAGCAGATGTACACTAAGTGGCACATCCCCAGAGATATGACAGTTATTATGTACTGTAATATGACCTACTTCAGGCGCAGGGCTTTATAATGTGATGCACCTTGCACACACATTGGCACATCTTTTGCACTACCAGTGCATCAAAAAAGTGATGCAACGGCTGTGTTAAAAGAGGCACAAGGGGGTTGTAAATCCACCCGAAACACATAGAAATTCATTCAGGCAGTTTCACTTGCAGTCCAAATTGAAGCATAGACTTGTAACATATTTATGTGGATATGTTACATTCAAGCCCTTCGAAGGTTATACAGTATACTATAGGTAAACTGCTTATGCTGTAGCAGTTCCTTATAGTTCTGGAGTTTCACATTCACCATACACTAGTAATGTATTCATTCATTCATTTATGAACTACACATTCATTCTGAGAAACTTGTATACACTAGCATAGAAATATAGTTCTTTCTTTGACCAGTGAAGGTAGTTCTAAAAAGAACAGGTTTTTTTGTGTTTTTAGTTTTCTATTTCTTTTGTGTTTTGTCAACAAGTTTTTTTTAAACCAAAAAAATGGAACTGGAACCCAAAAAGTGTACAACAGGAACAAAAGAATGAAAAAAATAAAACTAATGCCGAGGACAGCGATGCTCCTGCTTACTGCGTTTTATCAGGTCTATAGACTGTTCCCCATAACACAAAAGTTTATCGCAATAAATGCATAGAATTTTAACTTCACCAAAACAAGGATCAATTTGTGGGTGTGGACTGCTTGATGAAAATGCTGCTGCAGCAGTTGATGTGCTTGGTGCAGCAGCAGGTGGGTTGTCCTGCAACCTCCGTGTTGCAGCTCGAGCAAAGTTGTTGGGGTGCAAGTTCTTCATGTGTCCCACCATATTTGCTGTGCCAAAGGAGTATTTTTTAGATGGATCACCCCTTGAAAGAGTTGTTTGGCAAATACATTTTACAGGTTACTTTTGGAGCATTAACCTTTTTTTGCCCTTCTGGAAAAGTAAAAGACTTCCAAATTGGAGCTTCTTTCCTCTTCTTTGGAGGTGCTTCAGGAATTAAATCTCCCTTTGAAGAATGGCTGGAAGATGAGTCCATTGCTGTTATTATGGTGATCTTCCTTCTATTTGACAGGATTCTCAGAAGAGATGCTTCTTCTTAGAAAGTCAAAGTAGAATGATTAAAATGGTACGGAACTTTCAACAGTTGGAATAGGAAGTGTTATGAACCAATCAAATCTGTTCTTTTAAAGTCACATGGCTTTGCGTATGACGTTCCACCGTGATTTGTGCAATTGGTTTTATAAGTAATATATGATTGTTACAAATCTATTTTCATAACTAACCTAGATATTATGTTCTGTTAGTATGTACATTAAATACATAAATATATGTTTTTAAACAATTAAAAACATTTGCGCCTTTCGCGTACGGGGCACCGTACATGACGTCACACGGAAGCTTTGATGCGACGCGTAACGTCAAAGCGTATTCGTAGCGTATGTGAGGGTACGCGCTGAGTATGATTAGCATTACAAAGTATGGAGCGATGACTCTCTCAGTGTCAAATCAGAGCACAGGACGCACTACGAGAATGGTTACAAGTGGTTACTCATTGGATATACGATTCTGGGCCTGCCTTTGCGCACATGATAACCCCGTCTCTCTCTGTTGTTAATTGTCGGTGCACACACTCTCACTTGCACATGCGTGGTGCACGCCCGCCCACACTCCCCAGATGTCACCACCAAGCTTTCTTGCTATTACTAAGCCCGGAAGCCAATACATTAGCCAATGGGAAGTCCCCCAGGGCCGTCATTCTTGTAGAGCGCGAAAACACTACCAATGACGGCCCTGGGCTTTGTTTTGTCAGCCCCCGCGGTTCCCATATAATGCGGGCACTGACGTGAGCGTTCTCTCTTTTGCCTGCCTATGCTGCGGCAACAGAAAGACTCTTGCCGTCGTTGATTGTACTACGAACTGTTTGCTCGAGCAGAGGAGCACTCGTGACACTCGACGTGGTGTCACTGCTGCTTCTTCCCAGCCATGCCACCATAGGCACAGTGGTGGCGGCACCGGCGCCCAGCCAACCCCAGGTCTAGCCAAAGCCCCAGCCTTTGAAGACAAGACAAGAGACGACAGAAGCAAAGGTAGGAGAAGCCGTCACAACATCAGCCTCCGCTGTAAATTGTACCTGCATCATAGTATTTTTTTTACTGTGTCCCGTGGCCCTCCCAGCTCTGTTTTACTTTATTTTTGTGTGCTACATGCTTTGTGCTTCATTGTATTTGCTCCCTCCTAGTCCTCCTGTGACTTTTAATATTTATTGCTTCCCCGGCATCTATTCTTATTGATCGTATATGGTTGATTGGAATATTTCCTTCTGCATCACGGGACCCTCCTAGGCCTTTTTTAAATAAATTGTGCGTGCATGAATTTCTGTGTCGTATTTTTAAACTGTGTCACGTGCTTGAGTCTGTATTGTTATAATTTGTGCGTTCATATTAGTATTATTTTTTTACTGCGTCACGTGGCCCTCCCAGCTCTGTTTTGCTTTATTGTTGTGCGCCACGTGCTTTGTGCTTCATTGTATTTGCTCCCTCCTAATCCTCCCATGACTTTTAATATTTATTGCTACCTCAAGTGGCCTTCTCAGGCCTTTATTCTTATTGATCGAATTTGGTTGATCGTAATATTTCCTTCTGCGTCACGGGGCCCTCCTAGGCCTTTTTTAAATAAATTCTGCATGCATGAATTTCTGTGTCGTATTTTTGAACTGTGTCACGTGCTTTAGCCTGTATTGTTACAATTTGTGCGTTCATATTAGTATTATTTTTTTAATTCGTCATGTGAACCTCCCAGCTCTGTTTTGCTTTATTTTTGTGCGCCACATGCTTTGTGCTTCATCGTATTTGCTCCCTCCTAATCCTCCCGTGACTTTTAATATTTATTGCAACCTCATGTAGCCTTCCCAGAACTCTATTCTTATTGATCGTATATAGTTGATCGGAATATTTCCTTCTGCGTCACAGGCCTCTCCTAGACCTTTTTTTAATAAATTGTGTGTGCATGAATTTCTGTGTCGTATTTATGTTACTCTTGATAGTAAAGTATACAATATATACCAGTAGCCTTAAATAAAAAAGTAACCTTAAATAAATAAGTCAGGCTTGGCACTACAGTGCCTGAGCGCTATTTCTTAAACTGCCATGTTTCCAAACTGCATCCATTTGCCAGGCCTTTCCCGTCCCTTTGTATGGACTGTACTCTGTATTCCGCTCTTAAACTCTGTGGGCGTATTGAGCTGTGAAGACGGGGTGACAGCTGTTTTACTAATTATATATTCACACATCTAAATAGTCATTTATGTCTTTATATTTGAATGTGAGCATATAAAATGTGTTCTTTACATCTATAATGCTTTTCTTCTAACGTTTTTTCCCATTTATCTTCATTTTCCATAGAAATGAATGCCACTAAGTACCAAGAGCTTCTGGATTATATAAGCCGTAATGTGTATCCTTATGGTTTCAGTAAATTCCAGAAGCATGGATTGCGTAGACTATCTAAAAAATTCTCAGTTGATGGTAGTATAATTTTTTCAGTATTGGCACATAATTTGAATGTCTCAATTAATGATGTTCTATTGGCTCGTGTAATTCTCACCAATATAGGTGAAAAGTTAATTGAAGAACAGTACGTGATTATGTCTTTCTGCACACAACATATTTTACAAACTACAATAATGTAATAAAAGGTATTTCAGATGAACTTTTTGTGTTTGAGAAAGGTTTGTGGTAGGTTGTTAAACTAATTTCTTCTTTAAGAAATGTTACTTTTTTTGGATAGTTGATGAGGTTAGTTTCTGCAACATGTACATTGTGTATACTATGGCTAATAACGTATGATGTACATATTGGTTCCTCTTTACAAGCTCATGTGCTTTCAAATATTTTTACAGGTAATCGATATTTTCCTCTCAAATATGTTTGTCAAGACCAAATGTATGTATATATCCATTCCTAATACAGTTACCTATCTTTAAGTAATAATTTCAAATCAATGTGTGTACTGAAATCCTTTAATTTTAAACTTACTATTTAGTAATATCAGCAACAGTGTCGTCTTGTATCTTCCTCTGCAAATATCGCTCTTCTACTTTTCAGGTAAATATTTATATCTGTTATGTGCCTTTTCAGTGTTACTGGTGCAAATACTGATTGTCATTGGATACTTTTGGTAAGTGGATTTGTCAATCTATTTTGAAAGTTCTTGTTGGAAAATGAATGGTTGTAATAGTTCAAATTGCAAAAGAAATATTTTTCAAATATTTTAAATGCTAATTTTTCGAAATGATTTTGTAATGTATCTAGAGCACTGAAACCTATGATTGCTTTTCAACCTAAAACCTTTTGTGAATAATTGTTTTTATGTACATTAACATTCAGGCTGGACTTTTGCTCAACATATACATTGCTTATTATGTTTTCAGTTTGAAGAATGCTACCTAACTCAGCAGCAATTTGCTGAGATTTTTACCAATGTAATATTTCTAGGGAATTATCTACTGAAAATTACAATGGACCTAATGGAGTCATCAGGTTTGACTTTAACATTTTAATGATAAATAAGGTGTCACACTGTAGTGTTGTCCCGAACATTGGATTATTCTGTATTTTCTTTTTTCACAGAAGGTCTTTTTTAGATAAAGGCACATCATTAATTTTTGACATAGTATAGTAAGATATTGTCATTATAGTTAAGAATTTTCAATAATGTTCGTAGTGAAGCCATTTGAATATGTTTGCAACAGTTGTGACTATCTCTATTCCTGGATCTGAAAACACCTAGAATCATGCATGATATATAGCAAAATAAGTTTTCAATTGTTAGCATTGCTGTTATGATGTGCTAATGTACATCTTTTTTTACATTTAGAGTCTGTTGAAAAGTATTGTGGTGTCTGCAACCAAGATACTTCATCAATTTATAAGCAAAACTTAATGGTAAGTACCCTCAATGATTGTAGATGCTGAAGATCAAAATTAAGTGATATAGACCTTGGGGTATTTAGGAGGCATTAAGTCTCCAGTTCACATTCGTCTGATGCAGGGTGTATCTTAGTGTGACTCAGATAACTGAGGCATTTGCAAGGGTCTTTTCAGAGTTACGTCTGCCATGTTGTTAGCTGGCTATGCACCCTTCCTAGTTATGGACTCATTACCACTTTTCCACTGAGTGTTGAGAGGTCACTATGTTTACTATGTAAATACCTATAAAGTTTTCATTTTAAAAAGCTATTGACCTTTAAAAAATGCAATGATAATAACAAGTTACTTTTCACTATCTTACCAACAGTCCCAATGTTTCTAATGCCACAGATGGGTCCACCTTGAATGTATCAAACCAAATGTGAAATCCTGGTTACCTTTTACCGGGTACAAATGTACAAAATGTATGCCTTAAAGTAAAGATGTGATCGCTTGCAATATGTCTAATTAGATGTTTTGCATACTCCTGCGATCTAGTGTTGTGTCCGGATTATCATAAGAAGTAATGTTGAGACACACTTCCTTCAGCTGTCACGATTTGCACAATCCTTTTAAAGTTGGGCCAGACTTCCTCTAACATTCCTACTTATTTTTCTCTTTCAAATCGAGCAACTATTTTGTTAAGGTGTTGCAATACAAGTTTAAATCTTCCTCCTCTTTGAAGGTCAACAAGCAATACAGCTCCTCCACACATTGTTTTTAAATGGTAGTCTAAAAAATAGTGGTAATTCCACTATCACTAAGGTAGACGTCTGACAGCAAAATCTATGATATAGTTACACCACTATTCCATGGTCATAATCCAAAAGGTGTGTTTAGAGTCAACAAAAAGAACAATTATGCACATTTTATGCTGGACAGTATTGCTTATAAACACCCTTTCACTGCTTTCTTCCATACCTTCAAAAAAGATTTCATGGATTTATATGCATAGTCTTTCAGGTTTGTATATCTCTAATGTAAAACAAGCATACTTGTTTTTCTTTTCTTTTGTCACTGACATATATAAACTCATCAGTCACTCCTATGGCAAGCTTTTACAATCCTGAATGCTTAGTGCTGGGTTTTGTGTGAGAGGGTGCCCATGCATAACCATGCTAAGTTTTCTTTGGCTGCATGGAAACATATAGTGTAACCTGTCAAACACTTTGAAATGCTACCCTCCCACTAGTCCTAGAGGCACATGTAGAATTCAACCGTTCTACATAAAATAGAATTGGATGTCACTAAGTACAACGTATTTCTGTATTATGGAAGCCCTAATGTGTCCCTTGAAGATTTCAGCGAAGTCCAGACACATACTAACTAAAACACACCAACCATTAGTAACCTGTAAAATTTTCCAAACCTCTCTTTCAAGGGGTGATCAATCCAAAAAATACTCCTTTGGCACAGCAAATATAGTGCAACACGTAAACAACTTGCACCCCAACAAGTTTGATTGAGCTGCAACACAGAGATTGCAGGACAACCCACTTGCTGCAGCACCAAGCACATCAACTGCTGCAACAGCATCTTCGGCAAACAGTCCATACTCACATATTGATCTTGATTTTGGTAAACTTAAATTTCTATACATTTATTGCGATGAACTTTTGTGTTACGTGGAACAGTCTATCGACCTGATAAAAAACAGGAAACAGGAGCATCGCTATTCTCCACATTAGTCATTAGACATTTATCAAGTTTTTTTGTTGTAACAACTACCCCGACCGAAGGCAGTGGGAAATTCGCAAACTTGCTCTCTTTCTTGGCTGGGGTTATCAATTATTGTTCAATTTCATATTCTGATTCAAAGTCAAGGCTGGTTATCGAGCTTTTGTGTAATAACTACTTTCCCAGCTAAAGGCAATGGGTAATTTGCACACTTGCAGCCTTTCTTATTTTTTACATTATTCATCTTCCACTCAATCAACACATCATATACACGCACACACACCTACCTGCTGTCTTTCTTGGCTATGGTTATCAACTATTCTATTTCATATTTGTATTCAAAGTGCAGGCCCTATATCAAGCCTTTTTGTTGTAACGACTACCCCGGCCGAAGGCAGTAAGAAATTTGCACACTTGCTGCCTTTCTTGGCTGGGGTTATCTATTATTCTTGAATTTCATATTCTGATTCAAAGTCAAGGTCTTTTATCGAACTTTTTGTTGTAGCTAATACCCCGGCCGAAGGTAGTGGGAAATTTGCGCACTTGCTGCCTTTCTGGGCTGGGTTTATCAATTATTCTTGAATTTCATATTCTGATTCAAAGTCGAGGCCCTATATCGAGCCTTTTTGTTGTAGATACTACCCCGGCCGAAGACAGTGGGAAATTTGCACACTTGCTGCCTTTCTTGGCTAGGGTTATCAATTATTCTTCTTGTACTACGAATTCAAAGTACAGGCCCTTTATTGAGTCTTCTTGGTAACTAGTACTCGTGAATGGCAGTGGGTAATTTGCACACTTACTGCCGTTCATGTACAATGAAAAGCTTAACAAAAGTCTACCAATATTAAAAAAGAGTCAGTATGGGTTATGGTTATCAATTCTTCTCTTTGTTATTCTAATTCAAAGTACAGGCCCTTTATTGAGCCTTCTTGGTAACTACTACCCGTGAATGGCAGTGGGTAATTTGCACACTTGCAGCCTTTCTTATTTTTTACATTATTCATCTTCCACTCAATCAACACATCATCTACACATACACACACCTACTTGCTACCTTTGTTGGCTATGGTTAACAACTATTCTTCTATTTCATACAGGGCCGGACAGGCTACCGGGCAGTTTAGAAAGCTGCCGAGCTGGGGGCTGATTTCACTGCGGTGGGGGCTGATTTCATTCATGGAGACCTGCGTGTGCTTCGAAATAATTAAAGCAAAATGAATTTCGTTTAGCACACGCAGGTCTCCATGAACAAAATCACCCCCCAGCTCAGCAGCATTCCAAACTGCCCGGTAGCCAGTCCGGCCCTGATTTCATATCCATATTCAAAGTGCAGGCCCTTTATCGAAACTTTTTGTTGTAGCTACTAACCCGGCCGAAGGCAGTAGGAAATTTGCACACTTCCTGCCTTCCTTGGCTGGGGTTATCAATTACTCTTGAATTTCATATTCTGATTCAAACTCATGGCCCTTTATTGAACCTTTTTCATGTAGATACTAACCCCACAGAAGGCAGTGGGAAATTTGCGCATTTGCTGCGTTTCTTTGCAGGGGTCATGATCTATTATTCAATTTCATATTCCTATTCAAAGTGCAGGCCCTTTATCAAGCCTTTTTGTTGTAACAACTACCCCAGACGAAGGCTGAAGAAATTTGCATACTTGCTGCATTTTCTTGGCTGGAGTTATCAATTATTCTTGAATTTCATATTGTGATTCAAAGTCAAGGCCCTTTATGGAGCCTTTTTGTTGTAGCTACTACCCCGGAAAATTTGCACACTTGCTGCCTTTCTTGGCTGGGGTTATCAATTATTCTTCAAGTAATTCAAATTCAAAGTCCAGGCCCTTTATTGAACCTTCTTGGTAACTACTACCCGTGAATGGCAGTGGGTAATTTGTACACTTGAGTCCTTTCTTACGTCCTTTCTACCGCACAGTGTGTGTACTTTGTGCACTTGCTTAACTCCTTAGATGAGATACCCGTTTCTCAGGCTCCCACTGCGGAATCCGACTCACAGTCTGTAATGGACTGGAAAACCAAACACCCATTTCCTTTACAAGGCAGTGGGTAGTTTGCGCATCTGCTACCTTTCTTAATTTTCACCTTATTCTGCATCCACTACCTGAAACACACCTACCTGCTGACTTGCTTGCTGCCTTTGCCAAGTATTATTCTAATTCAAAGTAGAGGCCCTGAAATGGGCCTGGTGTTGTAATTTTTCAGCCCTACCACCCACAGTGGGAACTTAGTGCACATACATTGCTTGCTTCAATGTGGTAGCCATTTCTCAGGCTCCCACCGCGAAATCCGACGCACAGTCTGTGTAATGAGCTAGGTATCCAAAGATCCACTTACCTTACAAGGCAGTGGGTACTTTGCGCGTCTGCAGCCTTTCTAATTTTTCACCTTTTTAATCTTCCACTCAATCAACACATCATCTACACATACACACACCAACTTGCTGCCTTTTTCGGATGGGGTTATCAATTATTCTTGAATTTCATATTCTGATTCAAACTTGTGGCCCTTTATTGAGCCTTTTTGTTGTAGCTACTACCCCGGCCGAAGGCAGAGGGAAATTTGCACACTTACTGCCTTTCTTGGCTGGGATTATCAATTATTGTTCAATTTGATATTCTGATTCAAATTCAAGGCCCTTTATCAAGCCTTTTTGTTGTAGCTACTACCCCAACCGAAGGCAGAAGTAAATTTGCACACTTGCTGCTTTTCTTGGCTGGGGTTATGAATTATTCTAAAAGTTGCTACAAGCTCAGGAACAATATTTTCATTTGGAAACAATTTGGAAAGTAATCATCTTTGTAAAACTTCTTTGCCATTTTTAGTCATTTTTCCGATTCCTATATCTTGTAGAAGAGTTCCATAATCAGCATCATTTGCTTGTCGCATATTTGCAATAAGTTCCTTATATTCAAAATATGACCAAATGTTAACATTTACGATGCTACCCAAAGACTTTCTGGTAACTTCATGCGCAAGTGTTATAAATACTAGTTGTCCTTTTACAGGAGTAAGTTGTAGTAGATCTCCAAATCTAGAACAATCATTTGGTGAGTCTAGGTCTTGCTGCAACACGAAATCAAGTACTTACATTTGTTAAAGAAATTGAATATTTAGCAGAAAAAGAGCCAGAAAGTACAGATAATGTGAAAACAAATGTGTTGGAAAATTATTATCGAAATAGAAGTCATCATCTTGAGAACATTTCTCTATGAAATGCTGCAAAACTATACTTTTAAACAGAATATTACAGAAAACATCAGTAATGGTATATATGCTGTAATTGGTTCTGAAGGATGTTTGGTGAAACAAAAAAAAGGACATTTGATTAATCACCAAAAACTGAGTTGCGATACTCCTGACAAAAGGAAATGTTACTATATATCTCTTTTGCAACTCTTCAAGCTGTGGTGTTCAGAATAGGAATTACTTGGAGATTTTCAGAGCTACGAATATTTGTTCAACACAACTAAAGATATTATAGAATGTCATGTTTTTGCTAATTATGTGAACATGTTGAATGAGGAAATTGAGCAAGAAGCTACAATTGCAGCTGAGATTGCTAGAGACAGGTCTCAAAACAGTCAAACTTCTGCTCCGTTAAATCAGGATCCACTAGGAGAACCAATTGTTCAAAATGAAGCAGCAACTGCTATGGAAGAGGTGGAAACAGCAATGTATCAAGCTCAAGAAGATGTAACAAACTTAGAAAACTTGGAAGAACAACTAAATGTTGAGCAGCAACAAATATATGAGGAAGTGAAAGAACAGATTGACCATGAATTACTTCATGAAAAGAAAGAGTGCTCTTGCTCATCATTTCAACCTATCAGAATGTACATGAGTGGACAAGCTGCAACAGGTAAACATTTTTTATTTAAAGTAATTACAACTTATCTACAAAAAACAATTGAGTCACATTTGTCTTGTGTTGTAACTGCTCCAACTCGGTTGGCAGCACACAATATTAAAGGAATTAGTTTACACCGTCAATTAATTCTACCAGTAGAGCTTGAAAAAAAATTGGAATATCACAAGCTATCTGGAGAAGCTTGTTGTGAAGTTTCAAGAGTCTTGAAGAAAATGTAACTTCTCATTATTGATGAGGTAAGCATGGTATCAAACGTAATGCTTGCCTTTGTGTGTTTAAGAATGCAGCAAATTTTTAAAACAGAGTTGTGACGTATTATTTGGAGGAAAACACGTCATAGTTTTTGGAGATCTACTACAACTAAAGAAACATTATGTTATGCCACACCATCGCAGACTTATGTCTGTATTGACTAGTGCTTTCGATCACCACTGCGGACAGCAGGGTTCACAACTTGAATTCAGCTTTACATCTACACAACAGACAGCATTCAAGTTGCAAATTGATTTATGTAAGGCAGAGACAATTTTGTTAATGGATGCCACAAAAAACATTCCTCAATGGCTGTACTAAGTACTGCCTTCAAATGTACACTGCAATCAACAGAGTTCACAGCTTCATATCAGGAGCACACCAGCACTACAGAGAACATTGAATTCAGTCTCAATTTATTTAAGAAAGAGACAATTGGACACAACTTGATTTATGTAAGGCAGAGACAATTTTGTTAATGGATGCCAGAAAAAACGTTCTTCAATGTCTGTACTAAGTACTGCCTTCAAATGTACACTGCGAACAACAGTTTACCACTTGGTACCAGGAGCGCATCAGTACTACAGACAACATGGATTTTAGTCTCGATTTATTTAAGGCAGAGACAATTGTACTATGTCCTCAAATTCTATTAACTGTACAAAATAGCATTAATCGATGTTTGTGTCGAGTAGTACTTTCTATCTACATTGCGGACAGCAGGGTTCACAACTTCAATTCAGCTTTGGATGTATATTTCTCTTCAGTATCTGTGCTAAGAACTGCCTTCAATCAATTCTGCGCTCAGTAAAGTTGACAACTAGATACCAAGAGTGCCAGCACTACAGAAAACATTCAATACAATCTTGATTTATTTAAAACAGAGACAATTGCACAATGTCCTCAGATTTTCTTAAAGTTTGAACAGTAGGAAATTCAGCCTTCATTTATTTAATGCAGAGACAATTCTACTATATGTTTTCACATTTTGTTTAAATAAGTAACAAAAAGCATTAATCTATGTCTGTTAACAACTGCCTTCAATATACACTGCGCAGGGAACGTACTAGCTGAGCGCCAAAGATACTACTTATTCAGTGCACCATAAATCATCACCAAGAAGAGTGAACAGTTTTGTGTCACAGTGAAACATACTATCCCTTTTAAATGAAATTGATGCAGAATTCAATCGACTAAAGACATAACTTTGATTACTGTGCCTACCCCCGACCACGCATCATCACAGGGTACTTTCAAGCTCAGCGCCAAAGGTATTACTAACTCAGTGCACCAGAAACCATCACCATGTGACTGTATTGAATGAGATGACTTATTTAGAAAAAAAAGATATCATACTTTTTGGAGATATACTTCAACTTACTTCTGTGCATGGACAACCAATATTTATTAGAAAACTTGATTTTAAAGACTTTGCTACCAATGCGTCCTGCTTGGACCACGCATCATCGCAGACTCCACTGTACTTTGTTGCTTCAGGTGCCACTAACTCGTTCCACCACTTATCATCGCTGCATTCACGCACACTAAATTACCAATATTGTACAGCTGTAATCAACGTCACGTAGTCATGTGCTCTTGCTAACCGCTGCCTCCTGCCATCACCACATGGCCGTATTCAGGCAGAATTTAACTGATTCTTCAACCATTACGTATAAAGTGCAGTACCAAATAAAGTAACCTCCCTCAAATCTACACAAAATCGCCAATTGCCCTTACTAAGCCAGAATTCGCAAGACAGAAAACATTAATATCAGTACGTCCTGCCCGGACCACACATCTTCGCAAGCTCCACAGAACCTTGTTGTTTCAGGTACCACTAACTCAGTGGAAAACAAACTAAGTATAACACCTATTTCCTATTCTGATCCAGACTCAAGGCCATTTATTGAGCCTTTTTGTTGTAACAAGTAGCCCGGCTGAAGGCAGTGGGAAATTTGCACACTTGCTGCCTTTCTTGGCAGGGGTTATAAATTATTATTCAATTTCACATTCTAATTCAAAGTCAAGGCCCTTTATGGAGCCTTTTTGTTGTAGGTACTACCCCGGCAAAAGGCAGTGGGAAATTTGCGCACTTGCTGCCTTTCTTGGCTGGGATTATCAATTATTGTTCAATTTCATATTCTGATTCAAACTCATGGCCCTTTATCGAGCCTTTTTGTTGTAACTACTTCCCCGGCTAAAGGCAGTGGGTAATTTGCACACTTACAGCCTTTCTGATTTCACATCTGGGCAAATTGAAAAAGTAGATGAGTCCAGAACTTAAGAGATCCTCAAACATTATAGTATTCATCCACTTCATTCCAAAGAAGTGATGGGGAATACTATAGAGTTATTCCAAATGAAAGAAGCAAAGGGAAGTCCCATTAGTGTATGGGAAAAAAGCTTGGAAGCTCGTTGTTTCCCTCAGTTGTTTCCAACAGGGAAAGGAGGACGATATGATGACCGACCTATGCAGATTCCTGCATCTGAATACCGGACATCAAGGTTGTATGCAGAAGATCCAAGATTTTGACAATGTATTCCGTATTTGTTTCATCTTTTGTGTGAGAGTGACTTGTCTGGACTTTAATATGCAGTGAATCATATATTGAAAACAGGTGTACATCTGCAAAATGTTTCGGCAAAGGAATTCAAGGATAAAGTACAGCAGAAAGATAATGTTTGGAATCTCAGCTAATTAATCTCATGGCATGTCAGCGTGTTACTAATGAGTACTGGTACCTAGCATCAGGTGCGAAGGTCCCCGATTCTTGGTACGGGGCAGAAATTTTACCAATTTATAAAAAGGGTGATCGTTCTGTCCCGTCCAATTATCGGCCGATCAGCCTAATAGACGCGGTTCAAAAAATAACTGCCCGCCTAGTTTTGGGACGTATCCAGTTATGGATTACCGAACAAGATATTTTGACACCACTCCAGGCGGGCTTCCGCAGCCATGTAGGCACTATAGATCAAGCATTTCGGTTTGTGTTGCTTTGTTGGAAGTCAGTGTTTATTGGCGGGGGCAAGTTATACGCAGCCTTTGTAGATCTTAGGTCTGCCTTTGATCTTGTCCCCAGGGCTAAGCTGTGGGAATGTTTAATCAAACTGGGAATGCCTGTTGAACTGGTGACGATTCAGAAAAGGGGGTGGTGATGAACAGAGTGCCTGAATTAAGCAGACCACTCTTACCCAGTCCAAATATCAGGGCTTGATCCATCACCGTTTTTTAGCTCACTGCACCATCCCAGCTCAGAACTTGGCTATATGCAAATTAGTCTGTTCCTGCCCAGTGCATGATGGGAACAGGGCAAACCAAACTACCAAGCCAATTCTTATACTGGGAAGGAAACAAGCTTCCGGGGACCGGTTTCTGCCATTTCAGGCGGTGTCGGCCCAGCTTGCTTGAATCCTGATGGTGCAATGAGCAAGGGACTCACATCTGAGTATACCCGTCCACGCTTATGGTGGACAAAATGATTCAGAAAAGGGGGTAGTGATGAACAGAGTGCCTGAATTAAGCAGACCACTCTTACCCAGTCCAAAGATCAGGGCTTGATCCATCACCGTTTTTTAGCTCACTGCACCATCCCAGCTCAGAACTTTATGCAAATTAGTATGTTCCTGTCCCAGTGCATGATGGGAACAGGGCAAACCAAACTACCAAGCCAATTCTTATACTGGGAAGGAAACAAGCTTCCGGGGACCGGTTTCTGCCATTTCAGGCGTCGTCGGCCCGGCTTGCTTGAATCCTGATGGTGCAATGAGCAAGGGACTCACATCTGAGTATACCCTTCCACGCTTATGGTGGACAAAATGATTCAGAAAAGGGGGTGGTGATGAACAGAGTGCCTGAATTAAGCAGACCACTCTTACCCAGTCCAAAGATCAGGGCTTGATCCATCACCGTTTTTTAGCTCACTGCACCATCCCAGCTCAGAACTTGGCTATATGCAAATTAGTCTGTTCCTGTCCCAGTGCATGATGGGAACAGGGCAAACCAAACTACCAAGCCAATTCTTATACTGGGAAGGAAACAAGCTTCCGGGGACCGGTTTCTGTCATTTCAGGCCTCGTCGGCCCGGCTTGCTTGAATCCTGATGGTGCAATGAGCAAGGGACTCACATCTGAGTATACCCTTCCACGCTTATGGTGGACAAAATGATTCAGAAAAGGGGGTGGTGATGAACAGAGTGCCTGAATTAAGCAGACCACTCTTACCCAGTCCAAAGATCAGGGCTTGATCCATCACCGTTTTTTAGGTCACTGCACCATCCCAGCTCAGAACTTGGCTATATGCAAATTAGTCTGTTCCTGTCCCAGTGCATGATGGGAACAGGGCAAACCAAACTACCAAGCCAATTCTTATACTGGGAAGGAAACAAGCTTCCGGGGACCGGTCTCTGCCATTTCAGGCGTCGTCGGCCCGGCTTGCTTGAATCCTGATGGTGCAATGAGCAAGGGACTCACATCTGAGTATACCCTTCCACGCTTATGGTGGACAAAATGATTCAGAAAAGGGGGTGGTGATGAACAGAGTGCCTGAATTAAGCAGACCACTCTTACCCAGTCCAAAGATCAGGGCTTGATCCATCACTGTTTTTTAGCTCACTGCACCATCCCAGCTCAGAACTTGGCTATATGCAAATTAGTCTGTTCCTGTCCCAGTGCATGATGGAAACAGGGCAAACCAAACTACCAAGCCAATTCTTATACTGGGAAGGAAACAAGCTTCCGGGGACCGGTTTCTGCCATTTCAGGCGTCGTCGGCCCAGCTTGCTTGAATCCTGATGGTGCAATGAGCAAGGGACTCACATCTGAGTATACCCTTCCACGCTTATGGTGGACAAAATGATTCAGAAAAGGGGGTGGTGATGAACAGAGTGCCTGAATTAAGCAGACCACTCTTACCCAGTCCAAAGATCAGGGCTTGATCCATCACCGTTTTTTAGCTCACTGCACCATCCCAGCTCAGAACTTGGCTATATGCAAATTAGTCTGTTCCTGTCCCAGTGCATGATGGGAACAGGGCAAACCAAACTACCAAGCCAATTCTTATACTGGGAAGGAAACAAGCTTCCGGGGACCGGTTTCTGCCATTTCAGGCGTCGTCGGCCCGGCTTGCTTGAATCCTGATGGTGCAATGAGCAAGGGACTCACATCTGAGTATACCCTTCCACGCTTATGGTGGACAAAATGATTCAGAAAAGGGGGTGGTGATGAACAGAGTGCCTGAATTAAGCAGACCACTCTTACCCAGTCCAAAGATCAGGGCTTGATCCATCACCGTTTTTTAGCTCACTGCACCATCCCAGCTCAGCACTTGGCTATATGCAAATTAGTCTGTTCCTGTCCCAGTGCATGATGGGAACAGGGCAAACCAAACTACCAAGCCAATTCTTATACTGGGAAGGAAACAAGCTTCCGGGGACCGGTTTCTGCCATTTTAGGCGTCATCGGCCCGGCTTGCTTGAATCCTGATGTTGCAATGAGCAAGGGACTCACATCTGAGTATACCCTTCCACGCTTATAGTGGACAAAATGATTCAGAAAAGGGGGTGGTGATGAACAGAGTGCCTGAATTAAGCAGACCACTCTTACCGAGTCCAAAGATCAGGGCTTGATCCATCACCATTTTTAGCTCACTGCACCATCCCAGCTCAGAACTTGGCTATATGCAAATTAGTCTGTTCCTGTCCCAGTGCATGATGGGAACAGGGCAAACCAAACTACCAAGCCAATTCTTATACTGGGAAGGAAACAAGCTTCCGGGGACCGGTTTCTGCCATTTCAGGCGTCGTCGGCCCGGCTTGCTTGAATCCTGATGGTCAAATGAGCAAGGGACTCACATTTCAGTATACCCTTCCACGCTTATGGTGGACGAAATGATTCAGAAAATGGGGTGGTGCTGAACAGAGTGCCTGAATTAAGCAGACCACTCTTACCCAGTCCAAAGATCAGGGCTTGATCCATCACCGTTTTTTAGCTCACTGCACCATCCCAGCTCAGAACTTGGCTATATGCAAATTAGTCTGTTCCTGTCCCAGTGCATGATGGGAACAGGGCTAACCAAACTACCAAGCCAATTCTTATACTGGGAAGGAAACAAGCTTCCGGGGACCGGTTTCTGCCATTTCAGGCGTCGTCGGCCCGGCTTGCTTGAATCCTGATGGTGCAATGAGCAAGGGACTCACATCTGAGTATACCCTTCCACGGTTATGGTGGACAAAATGATTCAGAAAAGGGTGTGGTGATGAACAGAGTGCCTGAATTAAGCAGACCACTCTTACCCAGTCCAAAGATCAGGGCTTGATCCATCACCGTTTTTTAGCTCACTGCACCATCCCAGCTCAGAACTTGGCTATATGCAAATTAGTCTGTTCCTGTCCCAGTGCATGATGGGAACAGGGCAAACCAAACTACCAAGCCAATTCTTATACTGGGAAGGAAACAAGCTTCCGGGGACCGGTTTCTGCCATTTCAGGCGTCGTCGGCCCGGCTTGCTTGAATCCTGATGGTGCAATGAGCAAGGGACTCACATCTGAGTATACACTTCCACGCTTATGGTGGATAAAATGATTCAGAAAAGGGGGTGGTGATGAACAGAGTGCCTGAATTAAGCAGACCACTCTTACCCAGTCCAAAGATCAGGGCTTGATCCATCACCGTTTTTTAGCTCACTGCACCATCCCAGCCCAGAACTTGGCTATATGCAAATTAGTCTGTTCCTGTCCCAGTGCATGATGGGAACAGGGCAAACCAAACTACCAAGCCAATTCTTATACTGGGAAGGAAACAAGCTTCCGGGGACCGGTTTCTGCCATTTCAGGCGTCGTCGGCCCGGCTTGCTTGAATCTTGATGGTGCAATGAGCAAGGGACTCACATCTGAGTATACCCTTCCACGCTTATGGTGGACAAAATGATTCAGAAAAGGGGGTGGTGATGAACAGAGTGCCTGAATTAAGCAGACCACTCTTACCCAGTCCAAAGATCAGGGCTTGATCCATCACCGTTTTTTAGCTCACTGCACCATCCCAGCTCAGAACTTGGCTATATGCAAATTAGTCTGTTCCTGTCCCAGTGCATGATGGGAACAGGGCAAACCAAACTACCAAGCCAATTCTTATACTGGGAAAGGAAACAAGCTTCCGGGAACCGGTTTCTGCCATTTCAGGCGTCGTCGGCCCGGCTTGCTTGAATCCTGATGGTGCAATGAGCAAGGGACTCACATCTGAGTATACCCTTCCACGCTTATGGTGGACAAAATGATTCAGAAAAGGGGGTGGTGATGAACAGAGTGCCTGAATTAAGCAGACCACTCTTACCCAGTCCAAAGATCAGGGCTTGATCCATCACCGTTTTTTAGCTTACTGCACCATCCCAGCTCAGAACTTGGCTATATGCAAATTAGTCTGTTCCTGTCCCAGTGCATGATGGGAACAGGGCAAACCAAACTACCAAGCCAATTCTTATACTGGGAAGGAAACAAGCTTCCGGGGACCGGTTTCTGCCATTTCAGGCGTCGTCGGCCCGGCTTGCTTGAATCCTGATGGTGCAATGAGCAAGGGACTCACATCTGAGTATACCCTTCCACGCTTATGGTGGACAAAATGATTCAGAAAAGGGGGTGGTGATGAACAGAGTGCCTGAATTAAGCAGACCACTCTTACCCAGTCCAAAGATCAGGGCTTGATCCCTCACCGTTTTTTAGCTCACTGCACCATCCCAGCTCAGAACTTGGCTATATGCAAATTAGTCTGTTCCTGTCCCAGTGCATGATGGGAACAGGGCAAACTAAACTACCAAGCCAATTCTTATACTGGGAAGGAAACAAGCTTCCGGGGACCGGTTTCTGCCATTTCAGGCGTCGTCGGCCCGGCTTGCTTGAATCCTGATGGTGCAATGAGCAAGGGACTCACATCTGAGTATACCCTTCCACGCTTATGGTGGACAAAATGATTCAGAAAAGGGGGTGGTGATGAACAGAGTGCCTGAATTAAGCAGACCACTCTTACCCAGTCCAAAGATCAGGGCTTGATCCATCACCGTTTTTTAGGTCACTGCACCATCCCAGCTCAGAACTTGGCTATATGCAAATTAGTCTGTTCCTGTCCCAGTGCATGATGGGAACAGGGCAAACCAAACTACCAAGCCAATTCTTATACTGGGAAGGAAACAAGCTTCCGGGGACCGGTCTCTGCCATTTCAGGCGTCGTCGGCCCGGCTTGCTTGAATCCTGATGGTGCAATGAGCAAGGGACTCACATCTGAGTATACCCTTCCACGCTTATGGTGGACAAAATGATTCAGAAAAGGGGGTGGTGATGAACAGAGTGCCTGAATTAAGCAGACCACTCTTACCCAGTCCAAAGATCAGGGCTTGATCCATCACTGTTTTTTAGCTCACTGCACCATCCCAGCTCAGAACTTGGCTATATGCAAATTAGTCTGTTCCTGTCCCAGTGCATGATGGAAACAGGGCAAACCAAACTACCAAGCCAATTCTTATACTGGGAAGGAAACAAGCTTCCGGGGACCGGTTTCTGCCATTTCAGGCGTCGTCGGCCCAGCTTGCTTGAATCCTGATGGTGCAATGAGCAAGGGACTCACATCTGAGTATACCCTTCCACGCTTATGGTGGACAAAATGATTCAGAAAAGGGGGTGGTGATGAACAGAGTGCCTGAATTAAGCAGACCACTCTTACCCAGTCCAAAGATCAGGGCTTGATCCATCACCGTTTTTTAGCTCACTGCACCATCCCAGCTCAGAACTTGGCTATATGCAAATTAGTCTGTTCCTGTCCCAGTGCATGATGGGAACAGGGCAAACCAAACTACCAAGCCAATTCTTATACTGGGAAGGAAACAAGCTTCCGGGGACCGGTTTCTGCCATTTCAGGCGTCGTCGGCCCGGCTTGCTTGAATCCTGATGGTGCAATGAGCAAGGGACTCACATCTGAGTATACCCTTCCACGCTTATGGTGGACAAAATGATTCAGAAAAGGGGGTGGTGATGAACAGAGTGCCTGAATTAAGCAGACCACTCTTACCCAGTCCAAAGATCAGGGCTTGATCCATCACCGTTTTTTAGCTCACTGCACCATCCCAGCTCAGCACTTGGCTATATGCAAATTAGTCTGTTCCTGTCCCAGTGCATGATGGGAACAGGGCAAACCAAACTACCAAGCCAATTCTTATACTGGGAAGGAAACAAGCTTCCGGGGACCGGTTTCTGCCATTTTAGGCGTCATCGGCCCGGCTTGCTTGAATCCTGATGTTGCAATGAGCAAGGGACTCACATCTGAGTATACCCTTCCACGCTTATAGTGGACAAAATGATTCAGAAAAGGGGGTGGTGATGAACAGAGTGCCTGAATTAAGCAGACCACTCTTACCGAGTCCAAAGATCAGGGCTTGATCCATCACCATTTTTAGCTCACTGCACCATCCCAGCTCAGAACTTGGCTATATGCAAATTAGTCTGTTCCTGTCCCAGTGCATGATGGGAACAGGGCAAACCAAACTACCAAGCCAATTCTTATACTGGGAAGGAAACAAGCTTCCGGGGACCGGTTTCTGCCATTTCAGGCGTCGCCGGCCCGGCTTGCTTGAATCCTGATGGTCAAATGAGCAAGGGACTCACATTTCAGTATACCCTTCCACGCTTATGGTGGACGAAATGATTCAGAAAATGGGGTGGTGCTGAACAGAGTGCCTGAATTAAGCAGACCACTCTTACCCAGTCCAAAGATCAGGGCTTGATCCATCACCGTTTTTTAGCTCACTGCACCATCCCAGCTCAGAACTTGGCTATATGCAAATTAGTCTGTTCCTGTCCCAGTGCATGATGGGAACAGGGCTAACCAAACTACCAAGCCAATTCTTATACTGGGAAGGAAACAAGCTTCCGGGGACCGGTTTCTGCCATTTCAGGCGTCGTCGGCCCGGCTTGCTTGAATCCTGATGGTGCAATGAGCAAGGGACTCACATCTGAGTATACCCTTCCACGGTTATGGTGGACAAAATGATTCAGAAAAGGGGGTGGTGATGAACAGAGTGCCTGAATTAAGCAGACCACTCTTACCCAGTCCAAAGATCAGGGCTTGATCCATCACCGTTTTTTAGCTCACTGCACCATCCCAGCTCAGAACTTGGCTATATGCAAATTAGTCTGTTCCTGTCCCAGTGCATGATGGGAACAGGGCAAACCAAACTACCAAGCCAATTCTTATACTGGGAAGGAAACAAGCTTCCGGGGACCGGTTTCTGCCATTTCAGGCGTCGTCGGCCCGGCTTGCTTGAATCCTGATGGTGCAATGAGCAAGGGACTCACATCTGAGTATACACTTCCACGCTTATGGTGGATAAAATGATTCAGAAAAGGGGGTGGTGATGAACAGAGTGCCTGAATTAAGCAGACCACTCTTACCCAGTCCAAAGATCAGGGCTTGATCCATCACCGTTTTTTAGCTCACTGCACCATCCCAGCCCAGAACTTGGCTATATGCAAATTAGTCTGTTCCTGTCCCAGTGCATGATGGGAACAGGGCAAACCAAACTACCAAGCCAATTCTTATACTGGGAAGGAAACAAGCTTCCGGGGACCGGTTTCTGCCATTTCAGGCGTCGTCGGCCCGGCTTGCTTGAATCTTGATGGTGCAATGAGCAAGGGACTCACATCTGAGTATACCCTTCCACGCTTATGGTGGACAAAATGATTCAGAAAAGGGGGTGGTGATGAACAGAGTGCCTGAATTAAGCAGACCACTCTTACCCAGTCCAAAGATCAGGGCTTGATCCATCACCGTTTTTTAGCTCACTGCACCATCCCAGCTCAGAACTTGGCTATATGCAAATTAGTCTGTTCCTGTCCCAGTGCATGATGGGAACAGGGCAAACCAAACTACCAAGCCAATTCTTATACTGGGAAAGGAAACAAGCTTCCGGGAACCGGTTTCTGCCATTTCAGGCGTCGTCGGCCCGGCTTGCTTGAATCCTGATGGTGCAATGAGCAAGGGACTCACATCTGAGTATACCCTTCCACGCTTATGGTGGACAAAATGATTCAGAAAAGGGGGTGGTGATGAACAGAGTGCCTGAATTAAGCAGACCACTCTTACCCAGTCCAAAGATCAGGGCTTGATCCATCACCGTTTTTTAGCTTACTGCACCATCCCAGCTCAGAACTTGGCTATATGCAAATTAGTCTGTTCCTGTCCCAGTGCATGATGGGAACAGGGCAAACCAAACTACCAAGCCAATTCTTATACTGGGAAGGAAACAAGCTTCCGGGGACCGGTTTCTGCCATTTCAGGCGTCGTCGGCCCGGCTTGCTTGAATCCTGATGGTGCAATGAGCAAGGGACTCACATCTGAGTATACCCTTCCACGCTTATGGTGGACAAAATGATTCAGAAAAGGGGGTGGTGATGAACAGAGTGCCTGAATTAAGCAGACCACTCTTACCCAGTCCAAAGATCAGGGCTTGATCCCTCACCGTTTTTTAGCTCACTGCACCATCCCAGCTCAGAACTTGGCTATATGCAAATTAGTCTGTTCCTGTCCCAGTGCATGATGGGAACAGGGCAAACTAAACTACCAAGCCAATTCTTATACTGGGAAGGAAACAAGCTTCCGGGGACCGGTTTCTGCCATTTCAGGCGTCGTCGGCCCGGCTTGCTTGAATCCTGATGGTGCAATGAGCAAGGGACTCACATCTGAGTATACCCTTCCACGCTTATGGTGGACAAAATGATTCAGAAAAGGGGGTGGTGATGAACAGAGTGCCTGAATTAAGCAGACCACTCTTACCCAGTACAAAGATCAGGGCTTGATCCATCACCGTTTTTTAGCTCACTGCACCATCCCAGCTCAGAACTTGGCTATATGCAAATTAGTCTGTTCCTGTCCCAGTGCATGATGGGAACAGGGCAAACCAAACTACCAAGCCAATTCTTATACTGGGAAGGAAACAAGCTTCCGGGGACCGGTTTCTACCATTTCAGGCGTCGTCGGCCCGGCTTGCTTGAATCCTGATGGTGCAATGAGCAAGGGACTCACATCTGAGTATACCCTTCCACGCTTATGGTGGACAAAATGATTCAGAAAAGGGGGTGGTGATGAACAGAGTGCCTGAATTAAGCAGACCACTCTTACCCAGTCCAAAGATCAGGGCTTGATCCATCACCGTTTTTTAGCTCACTGCACCATCCCAGCTCAGAACTTGGCTATATCCAAATTAGGCTGTTCCTGTCCCAGTGCATGATGGGAACAGGGCAAACCAAACTACCAAGCCAATTCTTATACTGGGAAGGAAACAAGCTTCCGGGGACCGGTTTCTGCCATTTCAGGCGTCGTCGGCCCGGCTTGCTTGAATCCTGATGGTGCAATGAGCAAGGGACTGGTGAGGCTTCTGATGAATCTCCATGCCCATACATTTGCACAAGTACGCTGGGGTAAACCAGGAGAGGTGACCAAAAGATTCGCAGTAGCAAAAGGCGTAAGGCAAGGGTGTGTATTGGCCCCTACTCTTTTCTCGCTATTTATTAATGGGGTCACAAACTATTTTTCTAACCACCCTACAGATGCCCCAACCCTGGCAGGGATAAAAATGCCGTTACTCATGTTCGCGGACGACACGTTGTTAATATCGAAAACGAGACAGGGCTTACAGTCGGCCCTGTCTAGGTTTGAACTGGTTAGCCGCGAACATGAGTTAGAGATAAATGTATCCAAAACCAAGTTTATGGTTCTACGCGGGAAGAACTCTGTCTCAGCCAGGGTAACAATAGGTGGAACCACCCTTGAACAGACCTCAGTATTCACATACCTCGGCGTAACCTTTAGCGAGAACCTTAGTTGGGCCCCGAAGATTGATCTTTTAGCCCTAAAACATGCTCAAATTGGTGGTGCCCTCCTTAAAGAACATTAAAGCTCCTATACAAGGCCTATGTCTCCACTTATGAAGATCTATGGATCTAAAATTCTACCCTCAGTTTTGTATGGTGCAGAGCTATGGGGCTTTAGTAATTTAGACCCTTTAAAATTTGCCCAAAATACATTTCTCAGGGCAGCAGTAGGACTACCGCAATCCACACCACGTATACCCCTTCTCTACGATCTAGGGTGCCAACCAGTGGAGGATATCGCTAGATACAGACCCATAGCGTTCTGGCGCCGTTTGTGGACGACTTCAGAACTTTCGTCCTATGCGAAAGCATGTCTGGAAGTTAAGGAAGAAATACCCTATAAGATATGGGGATGGGGGACTTGTGGTCTAACCCAGACACAGCTACCTTTCCCACAAAAAATGTGTTGAGAGGCATGTACTGGGAGAGGATTGTTTGTAAGAGGCATTCTATAATGACTGATGGATCTCTCACAGCGTCCTTTGTGGTAGTGAAGGATGCCAGCCATTTGGAAAACTATTGGGATGTCATTACTAGACCTATGGATCGTAAGCTATTCCATCAATTTAGAGTAGGGTCACTTCCGCTTAGGGGCCTAACTAGGTCCTGGGATCACGACGGGTTTGGACACTGTCCACTGTGTCCAGAGTTGGGCGAAACAGTAGATCATTTTCTCTTTGTGTGCCCTTTATATCGCGCACCAAGGAAAAAGTGGTTGTGCCCAGTATGTAGAATACTGGGCACACGCTCAGCTAAAACAGCCAGTAGAATTTTAAAAACAGATACATCGACACTGGTTGTAACCGGGGTGGCAACATTTCTGGGCTGGGCATGGATCCTACGGGCAAGGTTGATTAAGGCTCTTTTGACTGCTGTGTAAACTGCGAGCTGGAATAGTAGTCTGTTGTGCCAATGAATGAAATGTTTTATTGGATGGGTTTTAAAATTGTCTTTTTTATTGTGTAATGAAGTCTTGACATTGTGATTTAATACTATTCCTATTTTGTTCTTAACTATATATTAACTTATTGTTTTAATATATTGCTCACATCTTTTTTACGTAACTCTTTTATTGTAATTATGGTATCTATTGGTTATGTATGTTGTGTAGCATGTCTTTTATGATGAAATATCGAATAAAGACTTCTCTGACTGACTGACTGAGTACTGGTACCATCGTCATGGAGAACTTAAATGTATGCTAAGGAACTTAAAAACTCCTACATGGTTCCTTACTCTAAACTGTGCTGAATATGCTTGGGATGATTTACTTCAATTTCTTCGAGAAGCAAATCCAAATATACTAAATATTGAATACAAGACACCTGGTGACTTCTGCTCTTTGGATCCAGTTAATGTATGCAGGTATTTAAATCATAGACTTGAAGCTATGATGTCTTTTATCACCAATAAAAAAATCCTCCTCTTGGAAAGGTTTTGGATTTCTTTTGGAGAAAGGAGTATCAAGTGAGAGGTGCTCCTCACATACATATGCTAATATGTATTGTAGGCGAAGGATCTTCCTCGGGCGGTGGCTCTTCGGATGCGTGGTACGGCGGCGAGGGCGAGGCTTGTAGAACGTAGCTGGCGGGTGGGAGTGTAGAAGGTCAGGCGGTCGTTGAAGTATTTGGGGCCCAGGTTGTGGAGAGACTTGTGTGCGTGGGTAAGGAGCCTGAAAGTGATCCTCTTGCTGACGGGGAGCCAGTGCAGGTGGCCGGAGATGTGGCTGCATCGGGGGATGTCCAGGATGAGTCGGGCGGTGGCGTTCTGGATGCGTTGGAGTCTTTTCTGTAGCTTGGCTGTGGTTCCGGCATAGAGGGTGTTTCCGTAGTCCAGTCGGCTGGTGACGAGTGCCTGGGTGACCGTCTTCCCGGTTTCGGTCGGGATCCATCGGAAGATCTTGCGGAGCATGCGTAGGGTGTTGAAGCACGATGAGGAGACGGCGTTGACTTGTCTGGTCATCGAGAGGGAAGAGTCCAGGATGAAGCCCAGGTTACGTGCATGGTCCGTTAGCTTGGGAGCGGTGCCCAGGGCGGGAGGCCACCAGGAGTCGTCCCAGGCGGAGGGCGATGGTCCCAGGATGAGGACTTCCGTCTTGTCTGAGTTCAGTTTCAGGCTGCTGTTCTTCATCCACTCGGCGACGTCTTTCATCCCTTCGTGTAGGCTGGTTCTGGCGGTGTCGGGGTCTCTGGTGAGGGAGAGGATCAGCTGGGTGTCGTCGGCGTAGGAGATGATGTTGAGGTTGTGTTGGCGTGCGATGGCTGTAAGAGGTCTCATGTAGACGTTGAAGAGGGTGGGGCTGAGTGATGATCCTGGTGGTACGCCGCAGATGACTTCGGTGGCCTCGGATCGAAACGGGGGGAGGCGGACTCTCTGGGTTCTTCCGGCGAGGAACGAGATGATCCACTCCAGTGCCTTCTCTTGGATACCGACGTTGCTGAGGTGTTGAACTAGGGTGCGATGGCAGACAGTGTCGAACGCTGCAGAGAGGTCCAGGAGGATGAGGGCCGCTGTTTCCCCATCGTCGAGCAGGGTTCTGATGTCGTCGGTGGCCGCGATGAGGGCGGTCTCGGTGCTGTGGTTGGCTCGGAAACCGGACTGCGATGGGTCGAGGGATCCGTTCGTTTCGAGGAAGGCGGCAAGCTGACTGTTGACGGTCTTCTCGATGACTTTGGCAGGAAAAGGGAGGAGCGAGATGGGGCGGAAGTTCTTGAGGTCAGTGGGGTCCGCTGTTGGTTTCTTCAGTAGGGCGCTGAGCTCGGCATGCTTCCAGCTCTCCGGGAAGGTGGCGGTGTTAAAGGAGGTGTTGATGATGTCCCGGAGTTGGGGTGCGATGGTGGAGTCGGCCTTGTTGAAGACGTGGTGGGGGCAGGGGTCGGTTGGAGATCTGGAGTGGATGGTGTTTATCGTGCGGGCTGTGTCTTCGGTGGTTACCGTGAGAGAGTGACTGCAAAGAATATTCGCAGCTCACCTTTCTGTCACCGGTGTGTTTTTCACCACTTGCTGGAACATAATGCACCCTGAAGCTCTACATGTATAAGATAGTAAAAGAAAGATGTTATGATTGGTATTTGTTACTATCTTAATGTGGAGTTGAATAACAGTGCCCTCTCATACACCTTCCCTATCGCATCTAAAAAAAACTATTTGTATAGTTTAAATTCCGGATGTTTGCCCGATTATAAAAACGTTCCTGCTATTGGAAAAAAATATATATACATGCAATAAGATACACTATATAGGACTGCAAACGCCTTAACCGCTGCGTCACTTTTTTGTATCCAATGTGCTGCACCCCATCCACTCCCCCCGATGCACACCTAGGCCTCATTGCTCACCTTTTCGTGGACAGGACATGTTCTACATCATGCAGTCCCTCTCTGCCACTAAGAGTCTTGATATCGCTATGGCTAATGACATACTCGTGCTCTCATCATCATCATCGCAGGTTCTTCACCCGCTCAGTCCTTCTGGTACCACTAACTCAGTAACCAAAGAGGCCACGCACATGGTGGTGGGCCCCCTGTTCGGTGCTTTGGGCCTACATGAGGCGTCCGAACCACCAGGACGGGCCATCACAGGCCTTGCGATGGGATCAATTCTAAAATGGCGTACAGCATGTGCGCCCCATCTTTTTTATAGGTAGGGTCACGTGTGTAGTGACGCATGTGCTGGATGGGTGTGGTGTGGGTGTATACTAGCCATGAGGGAGTGTGTGTGCCTTTCTGACAATTAGACCTGGAATTAAGAAATCACTGCAATGGAAATCTGGGCAATGTTTTGTTTTTGTTTTTTCCTAGTAGCGTAAGTGGAGTGGTCTGGCCTGACGTATGCCAGTGCTGTGTGAGGCTCTGAACCATGATTCCAGAGCTATGGGCGTGGTCCCGCCATGAGCTATATGAGAAATCACGTGATTCGAATGTCCGTTTTGTAGTGCTGACGTCACCCGGGTCTTAAATGCAAATGTGTCATTACATCTGTAAAGTTCTACAACTTGGCCAACATGGACGGTACGGGGTATCACTGACTCTATATTCGTTCATAGTTCAATACATAAAAAATGGTGGACATGACGTATTCTGCGACTATGAATGTTTGTTGTACATTCAGTGGAGTGTTGTAGCTGTAGTAATACAGGGCTGTGAAAGGTTTAAGTTGTATTTTTTGGCACATGATGGGCAGCTAATATATATACGTATCTGGTCATTCAGGTAGACTGTAGAACTTGATGCTGGAAATCAGTGTTCGAGTCTCAGAGTTGATTCCACATCCTGTTATTGTAGAGTAATGACGTAATGTATGCGTGCCTGAAAATGTATTGTAAATACGGTGCTCAAGTAAATAGCTGATGTAGTTTTGGGTTGATTTTGCGCTATATAAATATGCTCTTTAAAAAAAAAGGAGGAATAGCACACACTGACTGTCACAGGTAAGTTGGTTGCATATGCTAATTATAGCACAATATAATGTGGTAAAGCGCATGAGCAGCATTTTACAAACACAATAAATACAGAGACACAGATAGATAGTTGAAGTGGGTATGAGCACGTGTTGTTGGTTACAAGTAGAATAGTAATCATGATATCATAACGGTTTATGACTTCTGTTGTACAAAGGTAGGAACATTGTATGTGAAATAATAATAAAGAACATTCTATCTTAAAGGGTTCATGAGTTGTGGTGCACTGTGCTAGGAGCGGTTTGTGTGGAGCCTGCGATGATGCGTGGTTCAGGCAGACCGCACCGGTAAAAATATGTTTGACTATTAAATTTTGCCTTAACAACGGCATGTGGCCATTATTTACGGTGTACTGAGTTAGTGGTACGTCTGGTGTTTATCGTGGCTCACCCTACGATGATGCGTGGTCTGACCGGGCTGTACTGAAATCATTCACTGTTGCATACTGGACTATGTGAACTTTGAGGGGGATAAAAACTAGCATCGATGGTTATCAATTGCTCTGTAAACTAGGTCTACTGATTGACCCACATAATAAATTAAACAATTGCATTTCACGTAATGCATTCTAACTTTCTCAAAATGGGGAAGTAGGTCTGGTGGCGATGTTGAAGGTGATATCCCAGAGGTAGTTGGTATTGCCGGTGGTGGAGGTACATTTTGGCGCAATTTTCTACATTATTTGCTATCATAGATCACAGATTGCTACAATTGAAGGTGCTTGCGCATACTAGCAGTGCAACAGCACAATTTATTTCTTTGCTTTAAATAAATCGAGGCTGAATTTATTGTTGTCTGTAGTGTAGATGAAAAGGTAAATTCAAGTTGTGAACCCTACTGTCGGGAGTGATAATGAAATGTGAAGTTAAAAAATACCTGGCCAAGTGGTAGAAAAAACTATTTAATAGATACTGGCTGCTTCCTCCTTCGTCAGTGGAAGCCACTGACGAAGGAGGAAGCACCGTGGTGCTTTGGGTTGATTGGACCCCCTTAATACCCTTTGCAAGTCTTGGCTCATGGGGCACTGACTCCCAATTTCCTAAGCTTACAACTTCAGAACTTCTGATACAGCTAGGAACACGTATAATTATAATATATTTATACATATTGATAATAAGAATATATAACCCACCCAATTTTGTGGTATTAACATTAGTGAGTGACCGGGGGATCTATACCCGGTCCTGACGAAGGGGCATGGCGCCCCGAAACATGTTGACCCACACTGGAGAGTAAGCCCAGTAACTTGCTTTACCTCTCCGCCTCACCCTGTTAACAATACCAGCCAGTCTCTATTAAATAGTTTTTTCTACCACTTGGCCAGGTATTTTTTAACTTCACATTTCATTAGCACTCCCGACCCCACTGACACTCACTCCTATCCACTCACATAGTACCTTCAATAAAAAGGTGCTCCGGCGTAGTCGCTTGTCGCAGCATGCCCCCGTCCCGCAGCGGGGCTGGAAGACCCCAATGATGAAGCATGACACCAAGGGCCCTTTTGGTGTGTGAGGGGTGTTTTAACACACACAGTGTATTCCATTAACACCAGTATATACAACAACTATATATGAGGTGGACCTCATTGATTATTTGTATTGCTTAGAGCTGCACAGTATTGGTAATTTAGTGTGTCTGCATGCAGCAATGATAAGTGGTGCAAATAGTTAGTGGCACCTGAAGCAACAAAGTTCTGTGGAGCCTGCGATGATGCGTGCTCCGCACAGGACACTCTGGTAAAAAAGTATTTAAAATCAAGTTTTCTAATAAATATTGGTTGTTCTTTCACAGGATTAGGTTGCAGTAGATCTCCAAAAACTATGATATATTTTCCTCCAAATAAGACATCTGACTCAATACGGTCACGTGGCGATGATTTTTGGTGCACTGAGTTAGTAGTACCTTTAGCGCTGAGCTTGTACGTTCCCTGCGATAATGAGTGGTAAAGGGGGGCCGCATTCTGACCAATGTCTTTTCTCTATTGAATTCTGCTTTAATACGGCCACGTGACGATGAATTAGGGTGCAGTGAGTTACTGGTACCTTTGGCACTGAGCGTGTATGTAACCTGCAATGATGAGTAGTCCGGGCAGGCTGCACTGGGCGCAATGTTTTTTGCATAGTGAATTCTGTTTTAATAAGGCCACAGGGAGATGACTTGTGGTGCAATGAGGTGGTTGTACCTGAAGAACTCAGCGTGTGCACACGCTGCGATGATTTGTGGTTTGGGCGGGTTGCACTGGTACAACGTTTCTTGGCTATTGGAATGCGCCATGTGCAATCGCCATTCCACCTGAATCGTGAGCCCTCCCAATGTAGATCTATGGCAGTTGTCAGCAAAGATATCGACGAATGATTTTTGTGACTTATGTAAAAAAAAAAATTAACACATACAGTAGAATTGTCTCTGCATTACATAAATCAAGGCTGAATTCCTACTGTCCGGAGTGTAGATGGAAAGCTAAATTCAAGTTGTGAACCCTGCTGTCCACAGAGTACATTTATGGCAGTAGTACACAGAAACATCGACAAATATTTTTTTGTCACATACGTTAACAAATGATGATACAGTAGAATTGTCTCTGCCTCAAATAAATCGAGAATGAATTCATTGTTGTCTGTAGTGCTGATGCGCTTGTGGTATCAAGTGGTAAACTCTGTTGATCGCAGTGTAAATTTCAAGGCAGTACTTAGTACAGACTTTGAGGAACGTTTTTTTGTGGCATCCATTAACAAAATTGACTCTGCCTTATATAAATCAAGGCTAACTTGAATGCTGTCCGTAATGGTCTCTGTATTAAATAAATGTAGGCTGAAATTCCTACTGTTCAAACTTTAACAAAATCTGAGGACATAGTACAATTGTCTCTGCTTTAAATAAATCAAGATTGAATTCAATGTTTTCTGTAGTGCTGATGCGCAACTGGTATCAAGTTGTCAACTCTACTGACCGCAGAGTAGATTGAAGGTTGTTTTCAGCACAGATACCGACGACAAATTTAGATCCAAAGTTAAATTCAAGTTGTGAACCCTGCTGTCCGCAGTGTCGATGGAAAGCACTAGTCGATACAGACATAAGTCTGCGGTGGTGTGGCGCTGAGTTTGCAATGGGCCTGTATCGAAGAGGCATGCCGTCATGGCGGCAGCCACGTGGCTGGGTGCAGACCTTAGCCGCGGCGCAGTCTGTTCTCTTTGCAGAAGTGAACCATGCCCAAGGCGTAGACTAATTATTTATAGTCTTACATTGACGTTGTTTACGTTGGACTAGCCCACTCCGCTTCTGTTTCAAAGGGGGGGTGAACACGGCTACATGACCAACATATTCCCCAGTGTCTGAGATAATGTGATTGTGTCAGCTATTCAGTACACTACACGTACCAATGGTATATTTAAACACTGAAAAGTTTTTGATTTCCATAGTGAATTGTGTATATTATTTTACTGGTAGTCTTGCCGTTGTGTACAATATTGTTGATGTTCGGGTTCTTTCCCTCATACATACTTGGTTGCCACATCTGTGTGGATTGAGCTAGTGTACTGTTGAGGGGATATATTACTTTGGAATGGTCTGGTATCCTGTTTTGCGCTGCCTCTGAAGAAGTAGGGGGGAAGGATCCGTGGGGATGGTTGTGGTGGCCGTGGCACTGGGTATTGTGATTTTGTTGGGTGTCGGAAGTGGAACCCCTATCACATATTGCTCTTTAAACATGGGTGTGAGTTGGATGTAATTCACGCAGTACATATGCGATGTTCTTACAGTAGTTAAATGTTGATGTTAATTTGTTAGTGGTAAGTGGAACTATTGCCTGATTTTTTGGGTGTGGTTGCAGATTTGGTTTCTTGTTGAAAATATGGGGAAGTGGGCAACATTATAAGTAGGAATTGTCATTTAAAAAACCTTTGAAATTCACTGAAAAAAACAAAGGTTTCAGGCAGGTTCTAGTTAGGAATTATCATTTAAAAAACCTTTGAAATTCACTGACAAACCATAGGTTTCAAGAAGGTTATAGTTAGGAATTATCATTTAAAAAAACATTAGAAGTTCACTAAAGAAAACATAGGTTTCATGGGTGTTATAGTTAGCTGGACATTTCACTCATACAAAACCATTGAAATTCCTCCGTTATAGTTAGCTGTACTAATTGTAACTCTCGCGCCCGCAATCCACTGGTGATGATGTCACATATTACATCATTCATGACATGGTCAGTGACATCACTAATGACATCACTGATGACATCTCAAACGACATCACTGATCAATCACACTGCTACTAAATCCTCTATCCAGATATGTATATATCCACTGATTCTTCAATGCAGATTGGTGTATATATAATACATATTTAAATAACAAACCAAACCACATTCACTGGATGATGTCATCAGTGATGTCATCGGTGATGTCATTTGAGATGTAATCAGTGATGTCATCAGTGATGTCACTGACCATGTCATGAATGATGTAATAGGTGACATCATCACCAGTGGATTGCGGGCGCGAGAGTTACAGTTAGTACAACTAACTATAACGGAGGGATTTCAATGGAGCGACCACTGAGCCTACTTCCAGGCGAGGTTGCCCCCACTCACCGCTGCTCCCACCGACTCCTGCCTTGCTCTTTCGCCGCTTGCCTCGCTGCCTGCCTTGGACCCCCCAGCTGCCGCTGGGCCACCACTTTCCTGCCGCTGACTCCCGGCGGACATGCCCCCCTCCTGCCCATTCGCCGCCCTGCTCCCGCCACTCAGCTGCTCCTCCTTCCCGGCTCCTTACTTAAGGGGACCGCGCACGAGTTGAAGGGAGCGACTGCTGAGCGTACTTCCAGGCGAGATCGCCCCCACTCACTGCTGCTCCCGCCGACTCCTGCCTTGCTCTTTTGCCGCATGCCTCGCTGCCTGCCTTGGACGCCCCAGCCTCCGCTGGGCCCGCCACTTTCCTGCCGCTGACTCCTGGCGGACATGCCCCCCTCCTGCCCATTCTCCGCCCCGCTACCGCCACCCAGCTGCTCCTCCCTCCCGGCTCCTTATTTATGCCGCCCTCACGCACGCGCAGCTGGCGCGCCGATTGTGCGCCAAGTGCCAGGACCCTGGCCCCCGCCGATGCAAGACGACCCAAAAGACCTACGACGCCGCCGCCCTCAACGCACTCAATGCCGGCCGAAACCCAGCCTGCTGCCGAGCCACCCCGAGACGCATCCACGGACCCTTCACCTGCAAGGCCTGCAAGGTCACCTCCCTCTGTACCTGCACCACACCCGCCAAGCCAAGCACCAGCAGCAACCACCTCAAGTGCATACTGCTCAACACCCGCTCCATCCACAGACACGCCGTGGAACTCTGGAACCTCCTCGACGCAACATCACCAGACGTCGCCTTCCTCACGGAAACCTGGATGAACGTCTCCTCAGCCCCCGACATCGCCATCGCCATCCCGGACGGGTACAAGATCATCAGGAGGGACCGCGTCAACCAGACCGGAGGAGGCTTCACCATCGTCCACAGGAACACCATCCGCATCACGACCAACTCCAACGACACCTTCGCCACCGCCGAGCACCTCCACTTCCAGATTCACACCGACCCAAAGATGACCCTCAGAGGCACCCTCATCTACAGACCCCCGGGATCATGCACACAATTCAGCGAAGACATCACGGACTTCATCAGCCTGCATGCCCTCCCCTCCGCCGACTACATCCTCCTAGGGGACCGCAACTTCCACCTAGAGAACAACAAGGACCGCAACACCGCCGCCCTGCTGGACAACCTCGCCAACCTCGGACTCAAGCAACTGGTCAACACCCCCACCCACTACGCCGGCCACACGCTTGATCCCGTCTTCTCATCCAGCAAGCACATCACTTTCAGCCACTCCACCGGACTCCACTGGACCGACCACAGCTGAGTCCACTTCAGCTTCAGAAGAACCACGACCCACCACCACCCGCTACAGGTTCCCCACAGAAGCTGGAGCAATATCACCGCCGACCAGCTCACCACCTCCCTCAGCCAGAACCCTGCCGCCAGCACAACGGACCCCAACGAAGCAGCCCGCAACTTCACGCAGTGGCTGACCGCCTGCGCCGACAACCTCGCACCACTGAAGAACCCTCCCAGCAGACCCAGAAGCAAGAAGGCATCCTGGTTCACCGACGAACTCAAGGACTCCAAGAAGACCTGCCGCACCCTCGAGAAAGCCTGGCTCCTCGACCAGACCACTGACAACATGACCGCCCTCAAACACACCACCCGCAAGCACCACCAGCTTATCCGCACCACCAAGAAGAAATCACTGAAGGAACGACTGGACAACAACGCCCACGACAGCAAGGAACTCTTCAGCATCGTCAAGGAGTTCTCCCACCCCAGCACCGGCAACAACGACATCACTCTGTCACAAGATCTCTGCGACTCCCTTGCCTCGTTCTTCCACCGCAAGATCGCCGACATCCACAACAGCTTCGGTGCACCATCCACGCACCCAACCGTCGAACCAACGCCCCCCACCACCACCTTCCGCACCTGGACCACAGTGACGACCGAAGACACAGCCCGCATGATGAAAACCATCCACTCCGGATCTCCAACCGACCCCTGCCCCCACCACGCCTTCAACAAGGCCAACTCCACCATCGCACCCCAACTCCGGAACATCATCAACACCTCCTTCAACACCGCCACCTTCCCGGAGAGCTGGAAGCATGCCGAGCTCAGCACCCTACTGAAGAAACCAACAGCAGACCCCACCGACCTCAAAAACTTCCGCCCCATCTCGCTCCTCCCTTTTCCTGCTAAAGTCATCGAGAAGATCATCAACAGACAGCTTGCCGCCTTCCTCGAGACGAACGGATCCCTCGACCCCTCGCAGTCCGGTTTCAGAGCCAACCACAGCACCGAGACCACCCTCATCGCAGCCACCGACGACATCCGAGCCCTGCTCAACAACGGGGAAACAGCGGCACTCATCCTCCTGGACCTCTCTGCAGCGTTCGACACTGTCTGCCACCGCACCCTAGTTCAGCGCCTCAGCAACATCGCCATCCAAGAGAAGGCACTGGAGTGGATCATCTTGTTCCTCGCCGGAAGAACACAGAGAGTCCGCCTCCCCCTGTTTCGATCCGAGGCTACCGAAGTCATCTGCGGCGTACCGCAAGGATCATCACTCAGCCCCACCCTCTTCAACGTCTACATGAGACCTCTTGCAGCCATCGCACGCCAACACAACCTCAACATCATCTCCTACGCCGACGACACCCAGCTGATCCTCTCCCTCACCAGAGACCCCGACACCGCCAGAACCAGCCTACACGAAGGGATGAAAGAAGTCGCCGAGTGGATGAAGAACAGCAGCCTGAAACTGAACTCAGACAAGACGGAAGTCCTCATCCTGGGACCATCGCCCTCCGCCTGGGACGACTCCTGGTGGCCCCCCGCCCTGGGCACCACACCCAAGCCAAGAGAGCACGCACGCAACCTGGGCTTCATCCTGGACTCCTCACTCTCGATGACCAGACAAGTCAACGCCGTCTCCTCATCATGCTTTCACACCCTGCGCATGCTTTGCAAGATCTTCCGATGGATCCCGACCGAAACCAGGAAGACGGTCACCCAAGCACTCGTCAATAGCCGACTGGACTATGGAAACACCCTCTACGCCGGAACCACAGCCAAGCTACAGAAAAGACTCCAACGCATCCAGAACGCCTCCGCCCGACTCATCCTGGACATCCCCCGACGCAGCCACATCTCCGGCCACCTGAGAGACCTGCACTGGCTCCCCGTCAACAAGAGGATCCCGTTCCGGCTGCTCACCCACGCACACAAGTCTCTCCACGACCTGGGCCCCAAGCACCTCAACGACCACCTGACCTTCTACACGCCCACCCACCAGCTACGGTCTACCAGCCTCGCCCTCGCTGCCGTACCACGCAACCGAAGAGCCTCTGCCGGAGGAAGATCCTTCTCCTACCTGGCGGCCAAGACATGGAAATCCCTCCCCATCCACCTTCGGCTGACCCAGGACCATCTCGCCTTCAGGAGACAACTCAAGACCTGGCTGTTCGAGCAGTAGTGGACCCTTTCCCGCAAGCGCCTTGAGACCCTTCCGGGTGAGTAGGGTGCTATACAAGTGTTATATATATATATGAATAAAACGCCTCCTCTCAAAGAAAGAAGCAGGAGCCTCAACGGGGATTAATGGCGAAGCTCTTTAATTCAAATGAATGGCGGATGCATTTCGGCCGGTGTGGCCTCTTCATCGCCTGCGGTGGTGAAAACGGAAATCCTCGCGCTCTGCAGTTAAAGTGCACCCCACCGCACTGGATAGGTGCAATATCAGCTCCGCCCCTCAGCAGCGTGATCCTCAGGTGATGATGTGTAGGGTCCGAGGTGATCTACGGACTCCAATTACCAGGATGCACTTGTGGTTTCCAGGTGAGTAGTGCAGGGGGACGGTATTGGAGAAATCCAAAGTAATAGCTGTGGGGGAGGTGCTCTGCAAAACGTTCTGTATCCCGCAAAATGAACCAGAGAGTCTCGCCTTGGGTCCCCAGGACCCCATCAACCATTAGTCCGGGCACAATGTGTAGCGTGAGCAGGAGGTGCATACAACCCGCCCGGCTGAGAAAAATGTCTCGCTGTGTCGCTGCAGATGCTCCGACTGCCGGCGGGTCTGGAGATATTCAGTAAACTGAAGAAACAAGCAATGCCGAAGCAGGCTCCAGAATCTCCAGGCCACTTGTGATGGGGGGGGCTTCTGAACCGCGCCTCTGGAAAGCGCGCAGTTAATATGAAGAAAACACCTCCTCTCAAAGAAAGAAGCAGGAGCCTCAACGGGGATTAATGGCGAAGCTCTTCAATTCAAATGAATGGCGGATGCATTTCGGCCGGAGTATATATATATATATATATATATATATATATATATATATATATATATATATATTACCTTCTGGTGGTCGCCAGAAGTTAGTTATAGTTAGAACCTAGTTTCCATAGGAAAAGCGTTTTTTGATTTGCTAATAACTTTGGCGTTGTTTTATGAATCTTTGAGAAATTCTCCAAAAAAAGGTCTATCCAGGTCAGTTCCTATCCTGAAAGTTTGGGGGGTGATTTATCGAGCGGGGTCTGAGAAAAGAGGGGGTCCCAAAAAGTGATTTCTCCATGTTCCCATAGGAAACGTTAGCCAAGGCTACAGCCCAAACTGCTGAACGGAATTACACCAAATCTGGCAAAACAGTAGTTCTTGGTTCAGAAAGCGACCTTTGGAAAATGGTGCAAATCTGTTCAGTAGTTGCTGAGAAAATCAAAAAATAAAAATATCGATATCTAGGGGCGCGGTGGGTTTGCGACCCCTCCCGATCACAGGCTTTGTTCTAATTGGCTGCCAACACTCCAAACCAGGAAAAGTTGGCAGCCATCTTGTGACTAAGTAGAACCGAGTAACAGGAAAACAATAAAAGAAAGTGAAAAATGAAGAAAAAGAGTCAAGGTAGAAACACCCTGCCCCCTAGGGCTGCTCAGGGTGTCCCACAAGGACCTCATTTTTTTTTTTTAAACGTCTGAGTGCGGGAATCCAGGCGAATTGTTTTTAGCCAAAAAATAAGCTGGAACTCTCCCACTTCAATTAACTGAGCCCCCAGGTGGGCCAGGTCCCAGGGGCAATTGTATAATCATACCTCCACCTCCTCGGGGCTATGTAAATTAGGTGCAGGAGGGCACATGGCCCTCCCACAGCCCTGGGGACCACGACCACGCCGGGGTTTTGAAAATAGAGGGAGGGGGGCCACAAGGCTGAAGTGATTGATGGCCCTGAGGCCCGACACCGCCCAGGGCCGGGTCCTGCAATGTGCCGGGAGTCCACCCTCGGGGACAGTACCGTTTGCTATGACAGGGTGTAAGCATGGCTTCCACCTTGTGATTGCAAACCCTGGTTTGCTTTGTTGAAGCGAGAGGAGGAAAACCTCCTCTTGCTTCAATAACGGAAAGGAGCATTGCTTTTGGGTGTGTAGGGCGCTACAAGTGTTATGATTGATTGATTGATTGTATGAGTGAAATGTCCAGCTAACTATAACACCCCTGAAACCTATTGTTTTTTCAGTGAATATATATATATATATATTCACTGAAAAAACCATAGGTTATAGACCATATATAGTTAGGAATTAGCATTTACAAAACCTTGAAAATTCACTGAAAAAACCATAGGTTATAGACCATATATAGTTAGGAATTAGCATTTAAAAAACCTTATTTTACTCACACAAAACCATTGAAATTCCATATATAGTTAGTTGCACTAACTATATATTGCGCACCCGCAATCCACTGCTGATCATGTCACATATTACATCATTCATGACATGGTCAGTGACATCACTGATGACATCACTGATGACATCTCAAATGACATCACTGATGACATCACTGATGACATCTCATTTGACATCATTCTTGTGCTAATACGATAAACCTCTTCAGACTCTAATATAACCTTAGATACACTCAGTGTATACAGACACTCACACACTGACATCTCAAATGACATCACTGATGACATCACTGATGACAACATCCAGTGACTGTATGTTTCTGTAAAGTTAAAATATGTCTTACATATTGAAGAATGAGTGGATGTATAAGTGTCTGGATGAAGGATTTAGTAGGTGCGTGACTGACTGTATGAGTGAGTGATTAAATGTGTCTCACTGAATGCATGGGTTAGTGACTAAACTGTCTTAATTTGTGCATCATTATGTCTGTTGTTCTGTAAACTGCTGCATGTGTTGATCATTAGCTATACGAGAGGCTATAGGTGTTATTAATTGGTTGCCCAAGTATTTCTATGGGAGATTGAGTTTGTGTGGGGGTGACTGGAAGGTGTGTGACTCTATGCATAGATGTGTGAGCAGTTTATTCACTAGGTGTATGAGTTCAAGAGTGCATGTGGAAACAGCTACATGGGCAGTTGACTGTGTGCATGAGTGTATTGATGAGTGAATGGATATCTCAATGCTACATGTCATAGTAAGTACATATGTAAAACACAGTACATGTGAGAGTTGGCATATATAAATAACTGTGCATGAGAGCCACTGAATGAGTGAGTGGTTGTATCGATCATTGTGAACTGGTATCAGGGATTGTATAAGAGAGTAAATATGTGTTAGTATATGTTTCAATAAGTAAGGTGTGTTTAACTGTATAGTTGAAGAAATGGAGGTGAGATTGTTTCTTTGCATGACTGACTGGGTGTGTGAGTAACTCCATGGATGAGTGGCAGTGTGTGAGTGTCTGTATACACTGAGTGTATCTAAGGTTATATTAGAGTCTGAAGAGGTTTATCGTATTAGCACAAGAATGATGTCAAATGAGATGTCATCAGTGATGTCATCAGTGATGTCATTTGAGATGTCATCAGTGATGTCATCAGTGATGTCACTGACCATGTCATGAATGATGTAATATGTGACATGATCAGCAGTGGATTGCGGGTGCGCAATATATAGTTAGTGCAACTAACTATATATGAAATTTCAATGGTTTTGTGTGAGTAAAATAAGGTTTTTTAAATGCTAATTCCTAACTATATATGGTCTATAACCTATGGTTTTTTCAGTGAATTTTCAAGGTTTTGTAAATGCTAATTCCTAACTATATATGGTCTATAACCTATGGTTTTTTCAGTGAATTTTCAAGGTTTTGTAAATGCTAATTCCTAACTATATATGGTCTATAACCTATGGTTTTTTCAGTGAATTTCAATGGTTTTTTAATAGCAAATATCATAAGCTGTCGAATGTCAAGTACGTGGTAAGTGAAAACATTTTCGTGTTTATGCACACTGATCTGCTTTGAATGGTGCCCCCCCCCCCTCATTTCTATTAGGAGTACTCTCTCTTTGCAGATAGTGAAAGGTAGTTAACGCAGGCCTTTGCCCCCGTTGTAATCCGTCGTGCCTGCTTCTCTCTCCATTTGATTGATTGTTATCCAAGTATTTACTGTTTTAGAATTAGTTCTCCTTGGTTCATTCTCTATTTACAAACAAACACAGAGTCGCAATACTCTGTTTAGTCTTTGCAGATAACGAAAAATCGTGTAAAAAAAAAGAAAAGGAATCGAGCAAAATCAGTAGGCCACTAATGGGATCTCTTTTTGACCTCGCTAAAATAGAAACATTAGGAACAACCCCTCATGACAAATACAAAACTAGTGAGATGAACTGAACTCCACACAATGATGGCTGCAAAACAGCTCGGCTCCGCCACCCACCCCGCCCAAAATAACGATAAAGAACGGCTGCCATGATTGGTTGCGGAATGACCACGACGGAGCTACGAAATGGTGCTGCTCTCATGCTAACCCCAGCTTCAGTCTGAAACATCCAGAAACACTGTAGACTACCAATTCGATCAGTTCCGGTAGCGCCCCAATGTAACCCGGTAGAGAAGAACTAGCCCTCCCCTCTTTGACTGATGGTTCTTGTTGCCTGTCCCTTCTGTTGTCATTTAACAGAACTATTTAGCCTGCTGAAAGGGGTTGTGTTCCGACCGCTGGTTGGTGGAGACATTTTGACTATATTCTGGACCTGCGTTGTCGCGTAATGCGTCATATGACGCGCCGCGTTAGCGCATCCGGAAGTCATCCGGGGCGCGCAGCGCGTAACGTAAGCATAACAAGTCATGTGACTTGTTAATAAAACTTTTCATTGGTTCATTTTACTTTTCTTATTGTAATGATGAAAGGCTTGGTCATATGACCTAAAAATTACGCTTTTCATTACTTCCGAACATTATTTTTTCTTAAATATATGTTATAATGTTCCAGGCTAATGTACTTTCCCGGAAATTTTACAACTGTCCTGCAAGTAAAATATATTCTTTTTTCGAGAAAAAGAGCGTTTCTTCGTCCCATGACGGAGCCGTTGAGCAAAAGAGGGTCGACCTGCTGTCTTAGTCGCCGATACGCCTGAATATGAGATTCTTATCGATCACTTTATGTTGCAGGAATAGAAAACACAACAGCCCTTGACCATTTATCTTTACTGCGTTCCTTCGTATTATACCTTTTACCCTTCATGTAATTGGTCTGCTTTATTTCACTTGCCTTTTAATGATTCTAAAACAGTCACTATTATTAAAAACTTTACCAATGTATATACTACTACCATGTTTTCTTTTAAAAACCTTTATTGTGAAAATTTCATTATACAAATACGAGCCTATAACCACGTGGGCCTGCCACAGAGCAAACTGTAATCGTATATGATGAATAGACATTTACACTGTAGAGGAACGTAACGGGCGGGCCATTAGGTTGCAAGAACTAAGGTGTCTAACAGTTACGGAATCGGTGGACGTACATTTTATAATTAAAATACGACAGGGCCAGTTACAATAAAATTATCTAGATATACATTTGCGGGCAAGTACCATGGGTGACGTTAATTCGAACTTTCAACAGTACAGTAATCAATAACACATCAGAACTTAATATCAATAGGGATGTCGAAATAGTCAATCAATTCTCGTCCCCGCCCGCCATGTGCTTCAAAACTGCATACGTATCTCGTGATTTCAAGGTTCTGCAACCAGTACACAACAAGGAGTTACGAGTCCCATTTATTCCGGCGCCATTTTGGGCGAGGACGGGCAGGTCCAGGATATAGTCAAAATGTCTCTACCAACCATCGACTATGATGATGTTTATATGCTGTATTTATTAGAGTAACACTCATCTGTCCACATGAAATTAATTTGCCACAATCTAAACATGTCATTTTAATCTTTCCAAAGTTCTTCTAAATATTTGGGACCGTTTCCCTTGCCTCTGAAGCTCTCAGTGCCACTTCTTTGATGAATGTACTAGCAGGTCAGGGGTTCTCCTCCAAATCTCTCTTTTATGCAGCACTATAATTAATTGGTGCCACCTCTCCATATGACGATGCATGGTATAGTTACCACAACTATATTTTTTTTCGGTTCCTCTGGAGAGTTCATCGTGGCAGATGAAGCGTGTAACGTACCGGGCATTTACCTTTTTTTGCATGTACAGGAAAGGAAAAAAAAATCGAGCGTCCTAGTTCTAAGGTGTCCCAGGGCCATTTTAGTGGACCAGGCCCAAATCCAAAGAACAGGCCGCCATTTTGAGAGTCCTCTTGCAGCCGCCTGTCGCTGTAGCATCAAGAGCAGCCGAAACTCAGCTGAATGGCAACTGAAACGGTAAAGGGGCCCCCTACTACAGCAGACGAGCCTCCACCTAGGAAGGCCCATTCACGCCGGCTCCCCCCCCCTTCGGGCACCCCACGCCGTTATTCGGAGCAGTATTGTAGGATGGCCACACCAGTGCGGCAACTTGCTAGACATCACCTCGGTGGTAACCGAATCTCAACGCCTTGTGGTGTCTTCTATTCAAAAAACATTGTTATGCTGCCTTCGACCTATTCGCCGCAAGTGCGCACACAACTCAACTGCATAGCTTGCTAGACACCACCTCGGTGCCATCCGGATCTTGGAATCTCAGCACCTTTTGGTGTCTTCTCTTCAGAAAATATTGTTGCGCTGCCTTTGGCCCCATTCGCACATCAGTCCGCTACTGACGCCATCTCACAGGCTAATGGGGCGCCCCACGCCGACTTTCAGCATTGTAGAATGACCACACCAGTACAGCAACTTGCTAGACATCACCTCGGTGCCATCCGGATCTCGGCGCCCCACTGCAGATGAAGTGCCTCTCAACTATGAAACCACCACGGTGACATCCGGATCTTGGCGCGTTGTGCTGCCTTCGGCCTATTCGCACATCGGTCCGCTACTGACGCCATCTCACAGGCTAATGGGGCGACCCACACCGAGTTTCAGCATTGTAGGATGACCACACCAGTACAGCAACTTGCTAGACATCACCTCGGTGCCATCTGAATCTTGGCATCTCAACGCCTAGTGGTATCTTCCATACAAAAAATATTGTTACGCTGCCTTTGGCCCCATTCGCACATCAGTCCGCAACTTAGACATCACCTCGGTGCCATCCGGATCTTGGCATCTCAGCGCCTTGTGGTGTCAGTCAGAAAATATTGTTGCGCTGCCTTTGGCCCCATTCGCACATCGGTCCGCTACTGACGCCATCTCACAGGCCAACAGGGCGCCCCACGCCGACTTTCAACATTGTAGGATGGCCACAGAAGTGCGACAACTTACTAGACACCACCTCGGTGCCATCCGGATCTTGGCGCGTTGTGCTGCCTTCGGCCTATTCGCACATCGGTCCGCTACTGACGCCATCTCACAGGCCAACGGGGCGCCCCACGCCGACTTTCAGCATTGTTGGATGGCCACACCAGTGCGGCAACTTACTAGACACCACCTCGGTGCCATCCGGATCTTGGCGCGTTGTGCTGCCTTCGGCCTATTCGCACATCGGTCCGCTACTGACGCAAACTCACAGGCCAACGGGGCGCCCCACGCCGACTTTCAGCATTGTAGGATGGCCACACCAGTGCTGCAACTTGCTGGACACCACCTCGATGCCATCCGGATCTTGGCGCGTTGTATTGCCTTCGGCCTATTCGCACATCGGTCCGCTACTGACGCCGCCTCACGTGCCAACGTATTTTCTCCGCATTTTATACCCTATGCCGCATAACAGGTCATGTGACTTGTTTATAAAACTTTTCATTGGTTCATTTTACTTTTGGTTTCCTAATGATGGAAGACTTGATCATATGACCTAAAAACAACACTTTTCATTGGATGAAAACTTTTTTTTTTTTCCCAAACGATGAAAGCCCCACCTTGTTTCTGGATGTTTCAGACTAAACTGGCGTCAGCATGAGAGCACCACCATCTCGTAGCTCCGTCGTGGTCATTCCGCGAGCAATCATGGCAGCCGCTCCCCACCAGAAGCCTGCAGGAGTCGGGGCCCCCAAAACTTTTGATGAATTCTCAAGGCGGAGGGGACGCTTTCGAGAATGGGGTCCAAGACCTAGCAGACAAGCGTCCGATTTCCAAGGTGTCCCAGGGCCATTTCAGTGGACCAGGCCCAAAAAGGAAAGAGCCTGCCGCCATTTTGAGAGTCCTGTGACAGCCGCCTATCGCTGCACCGCAAGAGTGGGCGCAACTCAGCTGAATTGCGGCTTTTGACACAGTGGACCAAAAACGGACGGAATGGCAACTGAAACGGTAAAGGGGCGCCCCACTACAACAGATGACACTCCACCTGGAGAGGCCCGTTCACGCCGCCTCCCCCGAGGCGCCCCACGCCGTTATTCGGAGCAGCATTGTAGGATACCAAAACCAGTGCGGCAACTTACTGGACATCACCTTGGTGCCATCGTTCTGCTGCCTTGGCACTATTCGCACAACAGTTTGCTACTGATGACCCACCCCCCGCGACGCCCCACGCCGTTATTTGCTGGGTGGCAACTTACTAGACATCACTTTCGTGTCATCTAGATTTCGGCGCGTTCTGCTGCCTTGGAACTATTCGCACAACAGTTTGCTACTGATGACCCACCCCCCGCGACGCCCCACGCCGGAAATCTGGACGTTGTGCTGCATTGGGACTATTCGCACAGCCGACCGCTACTTCGTTGTTTTTCCCTAAAAATGTTTATATGTTATTACTATTTTTGTTTTCTTGTATATATTTATAAATTATTAAAGTTTTATAATCTTACTACTTTGTCGGAGTGCTATATATTTTTAATGTGACACATAATTGTAAAAACTTTGATGTACAAAGAGTCATCCCTGGAATCTTCCGCTTCACGCTCGGTCCCCTCCCCAATCACAATACAGGATGGTTTTCAGATAATAGCAACGCTTCTGCTGTGACGGATCTCATCGAGTGTGGGCCTTGATCTACTATAACTCCTTTGAAGAGGGGTGATTCTTTACAGCTGTGGCCATAAACTACATCTGCAGGGCTAGCTGATAGCCTAGGACCGGCCTGGACAATCGGACACAGAGGAAAAGGAGTGTTAGAGGGTGCGGTAGTGAATAGGGCGAAAGGGAGGTGTCGGGCGGGCACAGGGTGTGATTCTCAGGGAAGAGCAGCGCAGATGGGGGGAGGTTTATTACCCATGCATAAGACAGAGAGCGGGGGTGACCACTGCCTGGGTGAGATGCTTGCGAGGGTGGGGAGCCATGCTAAGGATCGACAGCGTGCACAGAGTGGGTCTGGTCAAGGCATCTAAAATGGCTGCCGTGCACGACAAAAGTGTGGCATTTGAAAAAAGACAAGATGGCGCAGACAATGTTTTTCAACACTTCCTGATTTCCTTTGAATCGAACGTTAACAGACGTTGGGGCATATTACCAAAGTTAAGCGATATTTATCCCTAACGATGCATTGCAAAGATTTTTTTACCGTCAGAAATTATCGCAGATAAACCTTGCTATTATCAAGGTTTATCGCAAATACGATAAAAAACGACCGCAATGCATTAATATCGCTGAAAACTCAGCGATATTCATGCATTACCGAGCTAATACTCTTAGCCATGTTATCCTCCTCTCATTGCATAACATGGCTAAGAACTGCTCAGGGCAGCTGTTACTTTTTGGAGATATTCGCGCTTATCTCGAATATTTCCAAAAGTTGATAATAGGAGATAGCGATGTTAGCGACTGTTTCCAGTCGCTAACATCTTGGCATGCCCACTTTGCATGTCATTAGTGATAAATATCACTCACATGCAAAGTGGGGCCCAAGATGGTCGCTATCTCCTACTAGCCGTCGCTAACTGGTGTTAGCAACAGCTAGGTAATACAGATATAATTTTATCTCCGCGAAGCGGAGCGCTGTTACAGATATATATCTTGTTTTTGAACGTTAATTTCTCAAAATGCACTGAAGCACATATATTGAGACCTAGCAAAGGCACATCGGGCTACCAGTCCCTAATATTTTACCAAGTTTCGTGCAAATCCATTCAGCCGTTCGATTATTATTATTATTTTTTTTTTTTGCCCCGCGGGGCCCTTTTTAAACCTCCACATCAAACCTAGGGGGTCAGCGAGGATCTACTATGCCCCCTTATGGTCATTTGCCCCTTCGCTTTGGCCTCCTCTTGTCTCTCGATCCTACCGAGAGACAAGATGGCGGCTGCTACGTACTGTTTGGAATGTTTACAGACACCGGAGAGCCAATCAGCTTCGCTTCGCAAAGCTCCGTAACGCGAAAAGTACGCGAAGCGGTGCGCTGTTACAGATATATATCTTTTTTTGAACGTTAATTTCTCAAAATCCACTGAAGCACATATATTGAGACCTAGCAAAGGCATATCGGGCTACCAGTCCCTACAATTTTGCCAAGTTTCGTGCAAATCCATTCAGCCGTTCGATTATTATTATTATTATTTTTTTTTGCCCCGCGGGGCCCTTTTAAAACCTCCACATCAAACCTAGGGGGTCAGCGAGGATCTACTATTCCCCCTTATGGTCATTTGCCCCTTCGCTTTGGCCTCCTCTTGTCTCTCGATCCTACCGAGAGACAAGATGGCGGCCGCTACGGACTGTTTGGAATGTTGACAGACGCCGGAGAACCAATCAGCTTCGCTTCACAAAGCTCCGTTGCGCGAAAAGTACGCGTCCTGGGACGCTGCCTGGTCCGCTGTTACAGATATATATCTTTTTTTAAACGTTAATTTCTCAAAATCCACTGGAACACATATATTGAGACCTACAAAAGGCACATCGGGCTACCAGTCCCTACAATTTTGCCAAGTTTCGTGCAAATCCATTCAGCCGTTCGGGCTAAAAGTGAGGCCAACCGCCCTATGGAAAACTCAATGTTAAAAACACGTTTTGGGACCCCCCTTTTTTCTCGGCCCCCCCTTGACGAACCCCCCCCCAAATTTTCAAGGGCTGCTCAGAAACAAAATGTGCCATTTTCCTGAAAATTTCAGCCAATTCCGTCCACAAACGCCAAAGTTATTAGACATAGAATTTTCAAAAATCCCATAGAGAAAAAATCCTAACTATATATACCTACTGGCGACCGCCAGTAGGTAATATATATATATATATATATATATATATATTACCTTCTGGTGGTCGCCAGTAGTTAGTTATAGTTAGAACCTAGTTTCCATAGGAAAAGCATTTTTTGATTTGCTAATAACTTTGGCGTTGTTTTATGAATCTTTGAGAAATTCTCCAAAAAAAGGTCTATCCAGGTCAGTTCCTATCCTGAAAGTTTGGGGGTGATTTATCGAGCGGGGTCTGAGAAAAAGGGGGGTCCCAAAAAGTGATTCCTCCATGTTCCCATAGGAAACGTTAGCCAAGGCTACAGCCCAAACTGCTGAACGGAATTACACCAAATCTGGCAAAACAGTAGTTCTTGGTTCAGAAAGCGACCTTTGGAAAATGGTGCAAATCCGTTCAGTAGTTGCTGAGAAAATCAAAAAATCAAAATATCGATATCTAGGGGCGCGGTGGGTTTGCGACCCCTCCCGATCACAGGCTTTGTTCTAATTGGCTGCCCACACATTTCAAACCAGGAAGTGTTGGCAGCCATCTTGTGACCAAGTAGAACCGAGTAACAAGAAAACAATAAAAGAAAGTGAAAAATGAAGAAAAAGAGTCAAGGTAGAAACACCCTGCCCCCTAGGGCTGCTCAGGGTGTCCCACAGGGACCCCATTTTGTTTTTTTTAAACGTCTGAGTGCGGAAATCCAGGCGAATTGTTTTTAGCCAAAAAATAAGCGGGAACTCTCCCACTTCAATTAACTGAGCCCCCAGGTGGGCCAGGTCCCAGGGGCAATTGTATAATCATACCTCCACCTCCTCGGGGCTACGTAAATTAGGTGCAGGAGGGCACATGGCCCTCCCACAGCCCTGGGGACCACGACCACGCCGGGGTTTTGAAAATAGAGGGAGGGGGGCCACAAGGCTGAAGCGATTGATGGCCCTGAGGCCCGACACCGCCCAGGGCCGGGTCCTGCAATGTGCCGGGAGTCCACCCTCGGGGACAGTACTGTTTGCTATGACAGGGCATAAGCATGGCTTCCACCTTGTGATTGCAAACCCTGGTTTGCTTTGTTGAAGCGAGAGGAGGAAAACCTCCTCTTGCTTCAATAAAGGAAAGGAGCATTGCTTTTGGGCGAGGGAAACTGCATGTTAGCAGCTCCTGTTGCACAAAAGGAATGCTGGCTGACAATTTGTGAATTGCAGCCTGCAAGACAAAAAGCAAAAAAAGATTTTGAATCATGCCTCCATCAAAGGAGAGAGAGAGAGAGACAGAGAGAAAGAGAGAAAGGAAGAGAGAGAGAAAGAGGAAGAGAGAGAGGAAGAGAGAAAGAGAAAAACTGGGAGAGAGAGTGGAAGAGAGAGAGAGTATGAGAGAGATAAAGGAAGAGATAGAGAGGGAGAGTGAGAGTGAGAGTGAGTGCGAAGACTGTGGACAAAACCCTCACAGCTCACCTTTCCACCACCAGAGTGTCTCCAACCCCATGCCGGGACATAGTGCAGCCCTCAAGCTCATTCATCTGAAACATAGTGTAGAATCAGTAATGGCAGAGTACATACAACTGCACACGCCTAAATCGCTGTCCCGCCGCTGAGCACCTAAGCTGCTGCAACCCATCCACTCCTGCTGCCCAGAGGTATCTCACTGCCCCTGCGCACCCAGGCTGCTGCACATCATCCACTCTCACGTCCTAGAGATGACTGCCCGCTGCTGCACCCCATTCCCTCCCGCCGCCTGGAGGTGTCTACCTGCTCCTGTGCACCCAAGCTGCTGCACACCATCCACTCCCACCGCCCAGAGGTTATGTTATGTTATGTTATGTTATTGTTATTTATACCGCGCACAGCTGTCCCAGCGAATGGGCGTCCTGGTGCTTTGACAAGGCAAACACAACACAACACAAAGAGACTCAGGAAGGGCAAAAGAGACAGCAAGAAAACTAAGCAAATAAAAAGGTCTTGACGGCTCGTCTAAACTGAAGAAGGTCATCAATGGCCCGGAAATGCGGAGGAAGAGAATTCCACCACTTTGCCGCTAGCACACGAAAAGAGCGGCCACCAACTCTAGCCAATCTGAAGCGCGGAACCAAAGCCAGATTCTGACCCATAGATCTGAGGGTACGCGGAGGGACATACGATATCAGCAGATTCTCCAAAATTTGGGGAGACATACCTTTGAGGATTTTAAACGCAAGGCAAAGGACCTTGAATTTAATTCTCTGGGGTATGGGGAGCCAATGGAGGGAGTGCAGAGATTTGGAAACCGAGCACCGCCTTGGCAGACCAATCACCAGTCTGGCTGCAGCATTTTGAACTCGTTGCAGCCGGGTGAGTTCTGCCTGATTAATCCCGGCTAAAAGCGAGCTGGCATAGTCCAGCCGGGACAGCACTGATGCTTGGACCACCAGTTGCCTGGTGGAAGCATCAAAAAATGTGAGGATAGGTCTGAGCCCTCTAATGATCCCATAGCAAGAAGCCGCCACCTTCTTGGTATGGCAGATGAATCCGAGGGTCGAGTCAAGCCACACCCCCAAATGTTTTATCTCCGGTGCTGGGAGAGGAGTCACACCTAATTCAGAAGGCCACCACTTGTCACCCCACAACGCCGCCTGCTTACCGACCACCATAACCTCTGTCTTTTTGGTATTTAACTGGAGACAGTTGGAATTCATCCAGATAGCCACTGCCCGTAAGCCGTCACAGAACCTGGGAGCCTCCATATCTGAGTCCCCACTCAGGGTGACCGCCAGCTGCGTGTCATCTGCATATGAGACCATCGTCAAGCCCCATTGCTTGACGACCGCAGCCAGCGGCCTCACATACAGATTGAAAAGAGTGTGACTCAGCGATGAACCCTGTGGGACCCCCAGGTCTAACGGATAGGATTTCGACTTGCCGGGCGGATTCGCAACCTGGAATGATCTTTCAGCAAGGAAAGATCGGAACCAGCATAGGGCGGAGCCCGTGACACCCACTTCCTCAAGTCGCTGAAGCAAGATCCAGTGCGAGACCGTGTCGAACGCGGCACTAAGATCTAATAACAGTAGTGCCGCCGTCCGACCAGCATCAAGCACGGACCGCAGATGTTCGACCATGGAAAGTAGGGCCGTCTCCGTACTATGGCCCGCACGGAACCCATTCTGAGTAGGGTCAAGAATGTTAGCCCTAATAAGATGGTCTGCAAGGATGCCGTTCACATGGGCCTCAGTGACTTTCGTGGCCCAAGAAAGCAAGGAAATGGGGCGGTAGTTCTCAGGTTTGAGGGGGTCAAGGGTAGCCTTCTTCAAAATAGGTGTAACTACAGCCTGCTTCCACCTAATGGGAACAATCCCAGATGAAAGTGACAGATTGATCAAAGAGAGCACCGGAGTTCGGCTGCCCGCCGCTGCGCAAACAAGCCTCTCTGATCACCTTCCGCCACCGGTGTATGTGGATGAGGGCCCACCACGTGCCGATGCAACCTTCTCAGCCGTGGTGTACAAGCGGTTAAGCCGAGCTCACAATTCAAATCCGGTCTTGATTACCAGGATGGTGTATCACAGCCCTGCATCATTGCAGGCTGCACACCTGCTCAGCTCTGGTGGCACCAACTCAGTTGAAAATCATGTCATCGCTACGTGTCGGGCAAAGTACCTCGGCTGGCACCAACTCAGTGTACTTCAAGTCATGGGAAAGAATGGAAATGGCGCCCAGCCCTTTTTATTGGCAGGGCCACATGTTCAGCTCTGCTGCATGGGTGTGTGTGGGTATAAACCAGCCGTGAGGGAGTGGCTATGGGATACTGACAACTAGACCTGTGATCAGCATATCAATAGAGTGAAGACCTGGGACATGTAGCATTGTTGTTTCTCCCTGTAAGCGTAAGCGGAGTGGGCTGGGCTGGTGTATGCCAATTCTGCATGAGGCTGTGAATAATGACTCCGGAGCTATGGGTGTGGTTCTATCCTGGACTGTATGAGGAATCAACTGATGTGTGTGTCTCTGTTGTTGTGTTGCCACCATCCGGGCCGCAAGTGCCAATGTGTCACCCTTTGACCCAAGACCCACAACATGGCCAAAATGGAAGTTAGGGGGAATCACTGATCCTACATTCATCCATTCTTCCACACATAAAAGATAGTGGACATGAGATATCAGTGTGGATATGAATATGTATTGCACATTCAGTGGAGTGTTGTAGCTGTAGCAATACAGGGCCATGCAAGCCCGAAATTTCAGTTTTTGGCACCAATTAGAGACAAGCTCATGCTTGGGGGTTAGACTCCGCCATCATATGTACTTATGCAATCACTTCGCCAATCCCCAAGCACTTATAAATTCACTATACAGTCTCCTTCTGGTACTCTAATGACCCAGTCGCTACTTATGTACTTATAGAATGACCGAGACAAAGTTAGATAACCAAAGTTTTCCCCACTGCTAGAGGTAACATGGTTGTGTGCACTGTCCACAGCACAATATAATATGGTAGGGCCCTGGGGCATCATGAGTACACAATGAACACCTGGACACAGTTAGATAGATAGTGGAACTGGGTACAGGCAAGTGCTCCTGGCCCCCTTTTTATCACCAAGGTCACATGTCCAGTGACATCTGTTCTGGATGCGTGTGGGTGATTGTAAGCCAGCCTTCATCGAATGGTTGGTGGTGGCAACAAGTACAACTGTAATTATCGGATCATACACAGAGATTCAATCATAAAGGGTCTATGATTTGTACTGCACTAAGGTAGGGGCACCAGATGTGAAATAATACACAAAAGATTCTATCGTAAAGGGTCCATGACTTGTGGTGCACTGAGGTAGGGGCACAGATATTAAATCATACACAAAAGATTTATCATAAAGGGTCCATGAGTTGTGATCCACTGAGGTAGGGTTATCAGAAGCATTCAGCATGTGCACAGCCAGTGATGATATGTGGTCCGAGCGGGGGGCACTGAGAGCAATGTCTGTTGCCTACTGAACTGCGTCATCTACAATCGCGACTAGATCTGAATTGTGAGCCCTGCTATACGCAATGTAGATCGAAGGTAGTAGTAAGCACAGACATCGAGGAATGCTTTTTGTCACTTCTTCTTGACAAAACCTGAGCACATGGAGTAAAATTCTCTCTGCAATTAATAAATCAAGACTGAATTCAAATTGTGAGCTCTGCTGACCCCAGTGTAGACGTATGGCAGAAAAGATGAAATATGTGTGGAATACAGTGTCTAAATATGTAGGTTTCAGGGACGGTATAGTTAGTTTCCTACTGGACTCTGACATTAATGAATTGACACTGAATTTGAATTGTGAGCCCTGCTGACCACAGTGTAGGCGGGAGGCATCGGTTAGCAAAGGCCCACAGCCACGTGGTGATGACTTGAGCTGCACAGATTGAGAGCATTTGGTCTTCTTAATCGATCATAGTCTCTTATACAATTTGCTTCAGTACTAATCTTGAATTGTTAGCCATGCTAAACCCAGTGTAGGCCGGAGGTAGCGGTCAGGAAGGGCCCACAGCCACGTGGCGTTGACTTCAGCTGCACAGAGTTAGTGGCACCTGAAGCACTCAGCGAGTGCGCAGCCAGCGATGATGCGTGGTCCAGGTGGGCAGCACTGGGAGCAATGTCTCTTGCCTACTGGAGTGCGTCATCTGCAATCGTGACTCAATTTGAATTGTGACCCCTGCTTTTCGCAGTGTAGATCAAAGGCAGTAATCAGCAAAGGCACAAGGAATCCTTTTGGTCAATTGCTCAAGGCAAAATCCGAGGACATAGAGTTCATTTCACTCTGCAATTAATAAATCAAAACTGAATTCAAACTGTGAACTCTGCTTTCCTCAGTGTAAAATGAATTTGGTCATTGTAGTAAAGTTATAACTGATATAAAAATAGTTCTTGAAGCAAGTATATTAAAAGAATATTATGTAGATTTAAGGGACGTTATACTTAGTTGCCTACTAGACTCTGCCATTTTAATTGGGAGCCCTGATGACCGCAGTGTTGGCAGGAAGCAGCGGTCAGCAAGGGCCCACAGTCACATGGCGTTGAGTTGAGCTGAACAGTTAGTAGCACCTGAAATAACCACTGTGTGTGCAGCCTGTGATGACCCTCAGGATTGATGGGGACTTAATCCCCCAATTTACAATGTGCCATGGGGTGCCTTTGCACACTTGCTATGTCAGGCCCGCCCCCTCCCTTCACCACTGTGCAAACGTGCCCCCTGGCGCTTTCTAAATTGTTGATATTAATTCCCCTTGTGTCCTGATGGTCCCTGGAGGCCAACTAGCCCACCAGATACCTCCAGTAAGAGCCACAGAGCTGCGTTGCAGAGAGTAAAAAGGGGCGTGGACTTTGAACATCTCTCTGCAATGCAACTCCCTGGTGCATATGGAGGTACCTGGTCGGCTAGTTGGCCCCCAGGGACCCTCAGGATTGAAGGGGGCTTTATCCCCCAATTTACAATGTGCTGGGGGGTGTGATTGCACACTTGCTATGTCAGGCCCCGCCACCTCCCTGTACCACTGTGTTAATGTGAAGCCGTGGACCACCTCTCTGCAACACAGCTCCCTGGTGCTTACTGGAGGTACCTGGTGGGCTAGTTGGCCCCCAGGGACCCTCAGGTTTCAAGGGGATTTAATCCCCCAACTTAACACCTGCCACAAGTTTGCACACTTGTCATATCAGGCCACACCCCCTCCCAGCACCACTGTGCAAATGCACCCCCTGGAGCATTGTAAATTAGGGGATTAAATCCCCTTGAGTCCTGAAGGTCCCTGGGGGCCAACTAGCCAACCAGCAACCTCCAGTAAGCGCCATAGATCTGCGTTGCAGAGAGGTTTTAAAAGGGTGTAGCCTCTGAACACCTCTCTGCAACGCTGCTCCCTGGCGCATACTGGAAGTACCTGGTGGGCTAGTTTGCCACCAGGGAACCCCAGGATTGATGGGGACCTAATCCCCTAATTTACAATGTTCCAGGGGGTGCGTTTGCACACTTGCTATGTCAGGCCCTGCTCCCTCCCTTCACCACTGTACAAACGCACCCCCTGGTGCATTCTAAATTGAGGGATTATTTGCCCCTGAGTCCTGAAGGTCCCTGGTGCCAACTAGCCCACCAGCTACCTCCAGTAAGTGCCATAGAGCTGCGTTGCAGAGAGGTGTTAAAAGGGGAGTGGCCTCTGAACACCTCTCTGCAAAGCAGCTCCCTGGTGCATACTGGAAGTACCTGGTGGGCTAGTTCACCCCAGGGACCCTCAGGATGGATGGGGACTTAATCCCCCAATTTACAATGTGCTAGGGAGTGCGTTTGCACACTTGCTATGTCATGCTCCGCCCCCTCCCTGCACCACTGTTCTAACGTGCCAAAATGTTAAAAAATATATATTTCTGGGCGCTGGGGGTTCTTCTGGGACCCCCCTGAGCAGGCCTAGGGGTCTGGGTGTTTCTACCCTGCCCCCTTCTCTTGTTTTATACCTTTGTTTCTCTGTTTTCTAGCGACTCGCTTCTACCGAGCCACAAGATGGCTGCCAACACTTCATGGTTTGGAGTGCTGGTAGCCAATCACATTGAAGCTATGTACGGGACTTAGGCTCCACCCAGATATTGAAACTATTATTTCTCTAATTTCTCAGCAACTACTGAAACAGATTTACGCCATTTAAAAAAAAGATCGCTTTCTGACCCACGCACTACCTTCGTGTCAAATTTGGGGTAATTCCATTCAGTAGTTTCAGCTGTAGCCTTGCACAAAGTTTCCTATGGGAAAATTATTTTTTGACTTATTTTTTGAATTTACCAAAAACTACAGAATGGATTTACACCATTTAAAAAAAGGTTGCTTTCTGAACCGAGCTCTACCTTTCTGCCAAATTTGGAGTAATTCCGTTCAGCAGTTCGAACTGTAGCTCATTGCAAAATTCCCTATGGAATTTTACATGGGGGAAAAGCGTTTTGGGCCCCCCCTTTTTTCTCATCCCCAAAACTTTCAGGATAGGAGCTGACCTTGATAGACTTTTTTTGGGAGAATTTCAGAAAGATTTGTCAAATGATGCCAAAGATATTAGCAAATCAAAAAATGCTTTTCCTATGGAAACTATGTTGTAACTATAACTACCCACTGGCGACCACCTGTAGGTCATATATATATATATATATATATATATATATATATTCACTGAAAAAACCATAGGTTATAGACCATATATAGTTAGGAATTAGCATTTAAAAAACCTTATTTTACTCACACAAAACCATTGAAATTCCATATATAGTTAGTTGCACTAACTATATATCGCGCACCCGCAATCCACTGCTGATCATGTCACATATTACATCATTCATGACATGGTCAGTGACATCACTGATGACATCACTGATGACATCTCAAATGACATCACTGATGACATCACTGATGACGTCATCCAGTGACTGTATAATTCTGTAAAGTTAAAATATGTCTTACATATTGAAGAATGAATGGATGTATAAGTGTCTTGATGAAGGATTTAGTAGGGGCATGGCTGACTGTATGAGTGACTGATTAAATGTGTCTCACTGAGTGCATGGGTTAGTGACTAAACTGTCTTAATTTGTGCATCATTATGTCTGTTGTTCTGTAAACTGCTGCATGTGTTGATCATTAGCTATATGATTAACTGTATGGGTTATTGATTGGTTGCCCAAGCATTTGTATGGGAGACTGAGTGTGTGTGTGGGTGGCTGAGAGGTGTATGACTCTCTGCATAGATGTGTGAGCAGTTGATTGACTGGATGTATGGGTTCAAAAGTGCATGTGGAAACAGCTGTATGGGCGGTTGACTGTGTGCATGAGTGTATTGGTGAGTGAATGGATATCTCAGTGCTACATGTCAAAGTAAGTACATATGTAAAACACAGTACATGTGAGAGTTACCATATATAAATAACTGTGCATAAGAGCCAGTGAATGTGTGAGTGGCTGTATGGATCATTGTGAACTTGTATCCAGGATTGTATAAGTGAGTAAATATGTTTTAGTATATGTTTGAATAAGTAAGGTGTGTATAACTGTATAGTTGAGGAAATGGAGGTGTGATTGATTCTTTGCATGACTGACTAAGTGTCTGAGTAACTCCATGGATGAGTGACAGTCTATGAGTGTCTGTTTACACTGAATGTATCTAAGGTTATATTAGAGTCTGAAGAGGTTTATCGTATTATCACATGAATGATGTCATCAGTGATGTGATCAGTAATGTCAAATGAGATGTCATCAGTGATGTCATCAGTGATGTCATTTGAGATGTCATCAGTGATGTCATCAGTGATGTCATTTGAGATGTCATCAGTGATGTCATCAGTGATGTCATTTGAGATGTCATCAGTGATGTCATCAGTGATGTCACTGACCATGTCATGAATGATGTAATATGTGACATGATCAGCAGTGGATTGCGGGTGCGCGATATATAGTTAGTGCAACTAACTATATATGGAATTTCAATGGTTTTGTGTGAGTAAAATAAGGTTTTTTAAATGCTAATTCCTAACTATATATGGTCTATAACCTATGGTTTTTTCAGTGAATTTTCAAGGTTTTGTAAATGCTAATTCCTAACTATATATGGTCTATAACCTATGGTTTTTTCAGTGAATTTTCAAGGTTTTGTAAATGCTAATTCCTAACTATATATGGTCCATAACCTATGGTTTTTTCTGTGAATTTCATTGGTTTTTTAACAGCTAATATCTGTAGCTGTAAAATGTATTCTTCTTTAAATCCAAAAATATATTTTATATGTTTATGAATAATTTTTTTTTTAAATATTTTTTTTTCTTCGTTCCTGCTTCGCAAATCGGGAAGCTTCCCGTTAGCTGACCTTGATGCCGCGAAATAGACCGCGAGCCGGTAAACGTTTCTTTACCGCAAGTGCCGCGTTACAAAACAACATCGTGACGCCTCCCGTCCGCATGACGTTTCACGTTGTCGCGTGATACGTCATATGACGTACTACGTTAGCGAACTGGTACGCGAAGCGAGTCGCAAAGCGCAGGTTTCTGGAAGCATGTGATTTGGTAATAACACTTTTCATTGGTTCATTTCACTTTTGGTTTCCTAATGATGTAAGACTAGGTCATATAATCTAAAATGAACACTTTTGATTGGTTGAGAACTCTTGTTTTTCCCAAATGATGAAAATCCCTCCTTCTTTCCTCACTCTGACTTTCATCATTGTGAGAGAAAGACCCTTTGTGATCACTGAGCAATGGCTTCTTTAGTAGCTTCAGCTGGTGCTTCCCCACCACCTCCACCACATCCAAGGAAGAGTGGACCACCTGCTCAAGTTATAATTCAACAAGAAGAAGAAGAAGAGGAACAGGAGGACGAGCACGAAGAGAGGCAGTTTTTGCCTGAGCAGCCCAGGACGTCTCACCGGAAAGAAAACTTCATTTGGCAATTTTTTAAAATTCCCAAAGGTCAGAAAAAAGTAAATGCAAGATACGTAACTTGCCTTATATGTCAAGATAGACTGTCCAGAGGGACCGACAAAAAATACAGTTTCGGAAACTACACAATGCATCGCCATATGACTAGGTGGCATCCTAACAACTACAGTGCTGCACAGTTTCGGAACGACCTAGATAATCTCCCTATTATGGCCAGAAGATCTGTTGTACCGGAAGTAACGGGACCAGAGGGCAGGGAGATGGTGCCAAATATACAAATGAGATTTGGTGATATAAAACACATCTGCGTATTTTGCGATGGATTCATTTCCTACGGAGAAAAAAGCATCACTCTGATCAACAGAGCTATTGACTATCATATGCAAGTTTGTACGAAACGCCCAAAATAATAAATACTTCTTTTTTTTGTTTTGTTGCTCCTGTTGAGCCCTTTACAATGAATCGTTTTCATTGCCCCCTCCAAGAAAAACCCAAAAAAATATAAAACTGTTCCGAAAAATTCAAAAACAGTAAAAAAATGTTCAGAAAAAAAAAAAAAAAAGTTCTTTTCAGAACTACCTCCCCGTTATTAAAAAATGGGTACAATATTTGGAACTGTGCCAACCTCTATTTCTCTTAGTTCGCTTCCCAGTTCGCTCGCCGGTACGCGAACCGGAAGCGAACCAAAAACAGTAAGTATAAGGGAAGGAAACAGACACTTATGTTAAAAGAAAGACAGCTATAGGGGAGTAAACTAGAGATACTATTACCCGTAATCCACTGCTGATGATGTCACATATTACATCATTCATGACATGCTCAGTGACATCATCAGCAGAGGATTGCGGGTTTTTTGGCAACATGCCTTATCCACGGTTTAATAACGCTGCCTTTTGCTTTATATAAGTTTTCAAATTGTATGAAATATATACCAATAGGTCGTTATGAACCTTTAGGTAGTGCTTTTCTTCATGAGGTCTGGTCGCTTCCATACACATACAGAGGTTTCAAAGATGATCAAGAAGTTTATCTGAATGGAGAGGAATGCACTGAGACGCCAGATCATTCACTAATGTGTAGGCACATACAGTTACACGGTTCATGCAACAAACACCGACCAAATATGGCTTGCGTGTTGCAAGGCACGCCAGTTCCTACTATCATCCCCACGTTCAAGTTGTTGGAAAATGGTAGTTATTTGATGCTCAATAATGAAGATTGTTCTGAGTTAATTAAAAGTATTCCTTTTATCGTAACAGTAAGTGAACGGGTTATTTGCTGCAGAAATGTTCTATTTCCTCCCACACATGAACATAGGGAGTTTTCGATCTGGCCACAAATACCAACCTTGGGACACGTTTCAATGGCATGGCAAGAATAAGAGCTCTTTTGTCTCAGAGAGAGGTGGCCTTGAGTTCGGCCCGTGAAACTTTCCTACTTCACATAGCGAACACCCGTACAGAGGTGCACACCCTTTTCAATTAAGATTTGCCTTTCAATTTCAGCAACATGTTTCCGACTATCTTTAACGCATCCTCCACAAAGTCCCTGGCGCACTTTTTTAAAGTTGTTACCAGTGGTCTCGTGACTTCATTTGAGAAAATCTTTGGAGTCATCCCTGCTTCCTTTCATTCCATTTTCTCCACTCTGGTTCGTGGATTGGCATTTTTACTTGCATTACCAGCGGACGCTCTTGTGCTTTTTTACATTTTTAAATATGGATGTCCCTCTTATGCAACCTCCCACCCTGCAGCTGCTGACACTGTTCCGCAATCGCATGCTAGAATATTATGGCACAATGCCGTTGGCGATATTAAGCACGGCATATGGATTATCTTTTCGATTCTCCTACTTCACCTGTGTCCAGCCTGTATTTCACTGCCTGACCTGTGATTTCGATTGGGCCATTGATTTGTGTCTCTGCGGACCGGTTTCTCCTGACGTCGACTTTAATCAGCTGATGACTCCTATCATTACTCACGAGTTGGTTTGTCCTGGCGAAAGGATTATGGCTGTGGCATTGATGCATGGACTATTTGGTCCCTGGAATTTACTGGCGGCAGCACAGTCTTTCTTGGAACAGAGCTTTCTTGAAAACCCACCGAGCTGTCCTCTGATGGTGATAGAGGATCCGGTGCTGGGAGAGCACGTATGTTCTTTTCCGCTTTTAAAATGGATGGCTGAACTGTTTTCGGATGAAGACGGTGACTTCCTATTGGAGGCTGTTGCAGCTTATTTTGCATACACAGTTATGTCATAGACCTTTTTCATGTTTGATATGCTGAGTACTAGCATTTCATTGACAATTCATTGACTTATTTGTCAAGTTTTTATTATTTACCTTGCCTATTGGCTTAAGACTCGATAAAGTACTTGGCTGTTTTATTTTTCTTTAGCATTAAATTTTCCTAGTTTTTAATGCTTTACCTTGCGGACCGTCCACATATAAACTTGCAATCTGCTCTCATGAGATGGCACTTCTATTATCTTATTCAGTTGGTTTCCGGATCATGGGGAGGTGTCATCTAGGTCCTGGATATCTTTACACCGTGTTAAGTTAGCATGGGCTCATTACCGGGTTAAACGCCATTTTTCCTTTTTTGCAACTTCTGCACAAGACACTTAGTTGTTGCTTTAGCTTTCCACCTAGTAGTTCATCGTGGTTTACATGAGAATAATATGTTATTGGTCTACTATCTGCTTTACTTGTTAAACTATATCTGTACAGCGAGTGCTAAAGTTTCAAGAACAACACGATACAGAATTGTTATGAGGTCTGATCTCCACGACTTCATACTCATAACATAAGTGCAACTTCTGCCAATTCTGGGCATGAGGCGGGTTTTATATTGCTTTGCCGAACACACATACACAACAGTTGATGCGGTTCACATGAAGAGAGAGCTGGTGTATGCTGATGTGATTCCTTCAAATCTAAGACACTAAAGTATGGGCACGCCCTAAACCAACACAAAGAGACCTTCTTAGCAAATAATATAATATGTGTATTAGGGAGGGTGAGATATAAGCAGCCGCGGGCCGTGGAGGGAGTTACGATGGGGCAGGAAAGTGGGGAGGGGGAGAAGCAGGGTGGAGCCCTCTCTACCTTGCCCCTCCCCCTCCCCGCCTCCCTGCCCCACCGTAACTCCCTCCACGGCCCGCGGCTGCTTATAAGTGTTGCTAACTCTTATTCATTTACAGCATGTTAACATACTGTCACCATTCGCTTTTTATGTACTAGTAACTATGCTGGTAATTTTGCTACTGATAATATGTGTACTTGTATTCTCCACCCTGCTTCTCCCCCTCCCCGCCTCCCTGCCTCACCGTAACTCCCTCCACGGCCCGCGGCTGCTTATAAGTGTTGCTAACTCTTATTCATTTACAGCATGTTAACATACTATCACCATTCACTTTTTATGTACTAGTAACTATGCTGGTAATTTTGCTACTGATAATATGTGTACTTTTATTATCTAAGGTACTACGCCTGAGAAGACGGCATTAGTAAATAAACATTTCAAATACACATCTGTTCTTCTTAACTCCATGTTCTGGTTTCTAAGAAATCTATAACGACCGACTGTTCATGAGTTCCACGTATCCTGAGGTACTATAAGTTCATATTCTGGATTGTCTAAACATTGAGAGTTTGTTATATCCAATGTGACACTGTACCTAGCTTGCTAAGGAGTTTTTGATTACTAACGTGAGTTTTGGGACACCCTAATTCGCCGAGGTTCCAATCCTCTGTCCACAGTTCTGTGTGAGAACAGAAACCCTGCGACAGGGGCACCCCCGACCCTTGCTGGAGCTTCATCACACTTGCGATACAACTCCAGCAATGCATTCGCCGAGGTTCCAATCCTCTGTCCACAGTTCTGTGTGAGAACAGAAACCCTGCGACAGGGGCACCCCCGACCCTTGCTGGAGCTTCATCACACTTGCGATACAACTCCAGCAATGCGCCACCTTTACGGCACAGATACATCACGCATCTGTGCTGTTTTTGCCCCATGATGCGCCGCATTGTAAATGCAGCACACCATAGGTGACGGAACAGCGGCACAGAATGACTAACACATCCCTGGTGATGCGCCAGTCATCATAAATGTATCCCTATGCTTCTTATCTTGTTAGAGATGAACCGCCATATGTATCATCAAAGTTTTTTGCATTTCCTAAATAGCGAACTTTAAGGAATAAATAGCGATTCTTTACCATTCCTAGTTTGCGATGAGCTATTTGCTAATTAGCCGAATGTAGCCCAATGAAGCCCAATGTAGCCCAATGTAGCCCAAAGATGGCCGCCAGACACACAAAAAAACAAATGTAGCCCAAATATCAGCCAGATGTAGCCCAACTATAGCCCAGTGACAGAATGACCAATCAGCTTCGCAAACCTCCGTTACGCGAAGCGGAGCGCTGTTACAGATATATATCTTTTTTTGAACGTCATTTCCACTGGAGCACATATATTGAGACCTAGCAAAGGCACATCGGGCTACCAGTCCCTAATATTTTGCCAAGTTTCGTGCAAATCCATTCAGCCGTTCGATTATTATTATTATTTATTTTTTTTTTGCCTCGCGGGGCCCTTTTAAAACCTCCACATCAAACCTAGAGGGTCAGCGAGGATCTACTATGCCCCCTTATAGTTATTTCCCCCTTTGTTTTGACCTCCTCTTGTCTCTCGATCCTACCGAGAGACAAGATGGCGGCCGCTACGGACTGTTTGGAATGTTGACAGACGCCGGAGAACCAATCAGCTTCGCTTCACAAAGCTCCGTTGCGCGAAAAGTCCGCGTCCTGGGCCGCTGCCCAGTCCGCTGTTACAGATATATATCTTTTTTTAAACGTTAATTTCTCAAAATCCACTGCAGCACATATATTGAGACCTACAAAAGGCACATCGGGCTACCAGTCCCTACAATTTTGCCAAGTTTCGTGCAAATCCATTCAGCCGTTCGGGCTAAAAGTGAGGCCAACCGCCCTATGGAAATTAACATGGGAAAAACGCGTTTTGGGACCCCCTTTTTTCTCGGCCCCCCCTTGACGAACCCCCCCAAAATTTTCAGGGGCTGCTCAGAAACAAAATGTGCCATTTTCCTGAAAATTTCAGCCAATTCCGTCCACAAACGCCAAAGTTATTAGACATAGAATTTTCAAAAATCCCATAGAGAAAAAATCCTAACTATATATACCTACTGGCGACCGCCAGTAGGTAATATATATATATATATATATTCACTGAAAAAACCATAGGTTATAGACCATATATAGTTAGGAATTAGCATTTACAAAACCTTGAAAATTCACTGAAAAAACCATAGGTTATAGACCATATATAGTTAGGAATTAGCATTTAAAAAACCTTATTTTACTCACAGAAAACCATTGAAATTCCATATATAGTTAGTTGTACTAACTATTTATCGCGCACCCGCAATCCACTGCTGATCATGTCACATATTACATCATTCATGACATGGTCAGTGACATCACTGATGACATCACTGATGACATCTCAAATGACATCACTGATGACATCACTGATGACAACATCCAGTGACTGTATGTTTCTGTAAAGTTAAAATATGTCTTACATATTGAAGAATGAGTGGATGTATAAGTGTCTGGATGAAGGATTTAGTAGGTGCATGACTGACTGTATGAGTGAGTGAATAAATGTGTGTCACTGAGTGCATGGGTTAGTGACTAAACTGTCTTAATTTGTGCATCATTATGTCTGTTGTTCTGTAAACTGCTGCATGTGTTGATCAGTAGCTATATGAGTAACTATATGGGTTATTGATTAGTTGCCCAAGTATTTGTATGGGAGACTGAGTGTGTGTGTGTGGGTGGCTGGGAGGTGTATGACTCTGTGCATAGATGTGTGAGCAGTTGATTCACTAGATGTATGGGTTCAAAAGTGCATGTAGAAACACCTGTATGGGCGGTTGACTGAGTGCATAGGTGAGTGAATGGATATCTCAGTGTTACATGTCAAAGTAAGTACATATGTAAAACACAGTACATGTGACAGTTGACATATATAAATAACTGTGCATAAGAGCCAGTGAATGTGTGAGTGGCTGTATGGATCATTGTGAACTTGTATCAGGCATTGTAAAAGAGAGTAAATATGTGTTAGTATATGTTTAAATAAGTAAGGTGTGTATAACTGTATAGTTGAGGAAATGGAGGTGTGATTGATTCTTTGCATGACTGACTAGGTGTGTGAGTAACTCCATGGATGAGTGACAGTCTGTGAGTGTCTGTTTACACTGAGTATATCTAAAGTTATATTAGAGTCTGAAGAGGTTCATCGTATTATCACATGAATGATGTCATCAGTGATGTGATCAGTAATGTCAAATGAGATGTCATCAGTGATGTCATCATTGATGTCATTTGAGATGTCATCAGTGATGTCATCAGTGATGTCATTTGAGATGTCATCAGTGATGTCATCAGTGATGTCACTGACCATGTCATGAATGATGTAATATGTGACATGATCAGCAGTGGATTGCGGGTGCGCGAAATATAGTTAGTACAACTAACTATATATGGAATTTCAATGGTTTTGTGTGAGTAAAATAAGGTTTTTTAAATGCTAATTCCTAACTATATATGGTCTATAACCTATGGTTTTTTCAGTGAATTTTCAAGGTTTTGTAAATGCTAATTCCTAACTATATATGGTCTATAACCTATGGTTTTTTCAGTGAATTTAATTGGTTTTTTAAAAGCTAATATCTGTAGCTGTAAAATGTATTCTTCTTTAAATCCCAAAATATATTTTATATGTTTATTAATAATTTTTTTTTTAATATTTTTTTTTGTTCGCTCCCGGTTCGCGAACCGGGAAGCTTCCCGTTAGCTCATCTTGATGCCGCGACCCAGTCCGCGAACCGGTAAACGTTCCGTTTGCGCAACTGCCGCGTTAGAAATCAACATCGTGACGCGTCGCGGAAGCGCGACGTATCACGTTGTCGCGTAATGCGTCTTATGACGCGCCGCGTTAGCGCACCCGGAAGTGCTCCGGTACGCGAACTGAGACGCGAAGCGCAGCTCCCCGGAAGCGATCCGCGTCGCGAAAGCGCGACGTAGCGCGTTGCCGCGTAATGCGTCTTATGACGCGCCGCGTTAGCGCACCCGGAAGTGCTCCGGAGCGCGAACCGAGGCGGGAAGCGCAGCGACCCGGAAGCGATCCGGGGCGCGTTCGGCAGCGCGTAACTTAAGCGTAAGAGGTCATGTGACTTGTTAATAAAACTTTTCATTGGTTCATTTCACTTTTGGTTTCATAATGATGTAAGGCTAGGTCAGGTGACCTAAAAATAACACTTTTCATTGGTTTAGAACTATTGTTTTTCCCAAATGATGAAAACCCCCCTTTCTTTCCTCACTCTGACTTTCATCTTTGTGAGAGGAAGACCTTTTTGGATAGTTGAACAATGGCTTCATTAGTTGCTTCAGCTGGTGCACCCCCACCACCACCTCCACCTCCTCATGGGAAGAGAGGACCTCCTCCCCAGTTCATCAGCAACACAGAGGAGGAAGAGGATGAACTAGAGGAAGAGGAGACAGAAGGACCACAGTTCTTACAAGAGGTGCCCCGGGTTTCCCATCGGAAAGCCAGTTTTATTTGGCAGTTTTTTTCAATCCCTCGAGGGCAGAAGAAAGTAAATGCTAGGTATGTCACCTGCCTCATTTGTAAAGACCAGTTATCTAGAGGCACTGATAAAAAGTATAGCTTCGGTAACTATACCATGCATCGCCACATGAGCAGGTGGCATCCATTGAACTACAGCCAAGCAGAGATGCATGACCTGCAGGATAACCCAACAACAACTCCTGTGGCCAGGTCAACATCACAGATATCGTTGACAGGAGCAGAGGCACGGGAAACCGTGCCAAACATTCAGGAGAACTTTGTTCATATCAAATTTACCTACTTGTATTGCGGTGCATTGCTGTCATGTGGTAACATGAGCATTAACTTAATCAACCTAGCTTATAAAAATCACAATTGCCCTAACCGCCCCAGACAGTAATTTTTTTTTTTGCTCCTGTTGAGCCCTTTTCAATGCCTGTTTTTTGTTGTTTCCCCTCCATCAAAAACAAAAAAAAAACATAAAACTGTTCAAAAAATACAAAAAAACCAAAAAAAGTTCAGAGAAAAAAAAAATATATAAAACAACAAAAACATTAAAAAAAAAGTTATTTTCAGAACTACCTCCCCATTCAAAAAAAAACTTGCTAGAATGTTTAGCACTCTGGCAAGCTCTATTTCTTTTAGTTCGCTTCCCCGTTCGCTTCCCGGTTCGCGAACCGGGAGCGAACCAAAAAAAAAAACCAAAAAAAAAAAAAGAAGAGTAAGTATAAGGGAAGTAAACAGAGAGTAATGTTAAAAAAAAGACAGCTATAGGGAGTAAACCAGAGATACTGTTTAATAGATCTATTTACCGAAGAAAAGATGGAAGAGGGTATAATTGTGAAAAACAAAATAGATAAGGAAGTGAAAGAAAAAAAAGAGAGTAGAACAATAACAAAGAAGAGTTTCTTGGAGAATGTGAGTGAATGTTCAAAATAAGATTAAAACATGTGGAATAACAGAGAGAAAAAACAGAAAACAGAAAAGAAAAAATAACAGAAAAAGAATAATTGAAACAGCAAAGAAATGTAAATAACATAGAGCCATATCATCAACATAAGCAATAAAAGTTTTGCAGCTTTTATCGGCAGAAATGTGTCGCTAAAGCCGCTTTTGCGGCGGAAAACTGCTGCTAAAACCACTTTTGCAACAGTTTTCTGCCAATAAAAACAGCAATAATTTTATTGGCTGTGTTCATAATATGCCCCTCAGTGTGCTTCAACTACACAGAAAAAGCATAATGAACAAGTAGTGAAAGAGTGATCAGTCAAAGACACTAAGAGTAATAGAGACGGAGTGAGTGAACAAGAGTGAGGAACTATGAGAAGAGAGGGACTGAGAAAAGGAGTGGAAGGAGTAGAGTAAGTAGGTAATAGAGAAAGGAATGAGGGAAGTAGCAAAGGCAGGAAACTGAGGGTTAAAGAAATGAAGCTGTTGAACTACTAGTAGGTGAATGTGATAGAAATGTAACGAAAAGAGTACAAAACATTTACCTTATAATTGTCGTTAACTTACTCACTTTTTGTTTTTATACTTTCAATCTGTGAAAGAGAGAACAAACATTTGAAAAATATTAAAACATGTATTTAAAAATTAGAAAAGACAAGGGAAAAGATTGAAGGACCAACAGTTTTTCAACAACTTTGACACTTACAGAAGCTTCTGCTTCTCCAGGCCCCCTACACAGTCCTAAAGATATACATTTTAAACTAACAGTATCTTGATGCAGATGAAGTGAGGCCTATCTTAAAACATGGTGCATCTTTTGCACTGCTGTTGTCTCACAAAAGTGTCGCAAGACACTAACATTTTAAATGATTGTTTCAGGATGCCAATAAGATGTGTCCTATCCAGAGGTTTGTTTGAGGTGAGGCCTACTCAGGGTTCCAAATGAAATTTCGAGTTGTTGAAGAGAACAGAGGACATAATACATGTGAAGGCCTACCAATGAAGTAAGTCTTGTCCACTTCACTCTTGAACAAAGGCCAGACCTCTTCTGTGTCCGTGGACAGACCTAAACTTCATCTGCACAATGTCATTCATAAACTTAGGAAACACAGGTGATGTAATTGAAAAATGTGGAGTTTCTTTTCCTCATTTCACAATCACATCACCTGTGTTGCCTTTGGTTAGGTATCTCATAGTGCAGATGGAGTCTAGCATATCAAAGAGTACATAGAAGTTGAGCAGTATATACAACAATTTTGACATTTACAGAAGACTTAGCTTCTTATCTTGTTGGAGATGAAGTCAGGCCTGTCTTGCAACATGGTGCATCTTTTGCATCACTGCTGCATCGGTTTCATGTGGTACGGATTTTTTACAGCATGACACATCTGCCTACATGCATCAATTTGTAATTTTGTCGCCTCATAGCAAATCTTTTGCACCGCCGCTGCATCACAAAAGTGACGCACAGTGGCGCAAAAGAGGCATACACCTATCATAAATCTGTCCCTAACATTTGAAATGATTGATTCAGGATGACAATAAGGTGTGGCCTCTCCAGAGGTTTGTTTAAGGTGAGGCCTACTCAGGATTGCATATCAAATTTATGCTTGTTGAAGAATACAGAGGAGATAATACATGTGAAGGCCTACCAATGAAGTAAGTCATGTCCACTTCACTCTTGAACAAAGGCCAGACCTCTTCTGTGTCCGTGGACAGACCTAAACTTCATCTGCACAATGTCATTCGTAAACTTAGGAAACACAGGTGATGTAATTGAAAAATGGGGAGTTTCTTTTCCTCATTTCACAATCACATCACCTGTGTTGCCTTTGCTTAGGTATCTCATAGTGCAGATGTAGTGCAGCATATTAAACAGTACCCAGAAGTGCAGCACTGCATGCAACTACTTTGACACTTACAAAAGCTTCAGCTTCTGCATGCCCCCTACACAGTGCTAATTATATACATTTTAAACTGATGGTATCTTGCTGGAGATGAACTGAAACCTATCTTGCAACATGGTGCATGTTTTACACAAAAGTGACCCACAATGGAGCAAAAGAGGCGCACGGCCACCATAAATCTGACCCTAACATTTTAAATGATTGTTTCAAGATGCCAATAAGGTGTAACCTATCCACAGATTTGTTTCAGGTAAGTCCTACTCAGGGTTGCAGATGGAATTTAGGTTTGTTGAAGAATACAGAGGAGATAATACATGTGGAGGCCTACCAACGAAGTGAGTCATGTCCACTGCACTCTTGAACAAATGTCAGACCTCCTCTGTCTCCAGGAACAGGCCTAAACCTCATCTACACTATGTGATGTGTAATGTTAGGAAACACAGGTAATATAATTGAAAAACGTGCAATTTTTTTGCTCATTCCACAATTATATCACCTGTGTTTCCTTTGCTTAGGTATCTCATTGTGGAAATGTAGTCTATCATATGAAAGACTACGTAGAATATGAGCACTGTATGCAACAACTTTGACACTTACAGAAGCCTCGCCTTCTCCATGCCTCCTACACAGTTCTAAATGTACATCATAAATGCAAACAGTACAGAATTAATTATACATGTTAAATGGTTTATTTTTGCTGTTCTCAGAATGTATCAAATTTCACTAAAAACAGTGACTTGAAGGTATTCATCATATAACAGCGGGGAAAAAAAAACACAATCAAAATGATTGTGTTTAAAAAACCCATACAACATAACAAATCAGAATTCAGAACTCCTTAAAGTTAACTTACTTTCCATGACGTCGAAGGATGTCCTATGAACAGCTTACACTCTGTTGTGCTGTTATTACTTTCAGACCGCCACTTTCTGAAAGAAAACCTCCATCGTTTTGAAAAACATGTTACATACAATAAATGACTTCTTGCTCTCTACCACACGTTTCCACAAGGCCAAATCATGTCAGAGACATTTATAACTCTTAGAATTCTTGTAAGCCAATCCCGTCATGTTGTATTTCCGCAACTTTCACAATTAAAATGTTGAAGATCATTTTCACAATCCTGGACTAGTAATATCTTCCCCTTCTTGCTCAGTCATGTTCTACATTTCCTATGACACTAATACTGCTTACTATGAAGCAGACTTACACTATCTCTATGACTACTACAATTATTTAATTCTCTACATCACTTTTAATCACAAAGCAATATAAAACAGTAGACAGCATTGCAGACTTACATTCCCTCTACTCCATGTTTTGATTGGCTGCTTCAATTTGCTTATAAAAAGAAACAGTTTTTCTGAATTCATTCAAAGTGCAGTTATTTCTCCATGACGTCCAGTGTTATGGTAAGAAGTTATGTCTCTGTACTACACTTATCCTCAAGGCCAAATCGTGTAGGAGCCATTAGAACTTCTTGAAATTCCTCAGAGCACATCCCGAGATTCTTTCCCTAAAATTTTGGTTTTAAAAACACCAGGTAAGAGTTTTTAAGGTCATACGGCAATTTTTTTTTGAAAATTAAAACAGAATCATTGCAGAATGACCAGCCATTTCTAGACTTTAAATAAGCTGTGTAATGTCCTGATGTTATTGAAGGACCGTCATGATATATAATTGCTGCAGTTACAAAAGTCCTTCCTGATATTGACAACTGTGAAGCCACAACATTTTTAATTAAAGTTGTCAATTTTGTTCCATCAGGCCTACATCGTTGGAACATTAAAATAACATACTGGCCATATGTTCGTATAAATAATGTGGACATCATTTCAGATTTACATTGGCTACACTCCATGTTGTGATCAGCTGCTTTTACTAGTTTATTAAAAGAGACTGATTTACTGTCTGGCAAAGTTAAATATATAAATCTTTCTGAGTCTACACTAGTAGTACTTGATACCCTACAGTTCTCGCAGTCATGCTGCCATTGATAAGAAAGCCCAAACAGGTGATCTACATCTACACCTTCAGCATGCAATACATCAAGCATATACATTAAAAACTCCTGACAATCTTGCTGAATATTTTGAGAGAATTGTGTTTGGCCTGAACATCTGTCTAACAGATTTCAAATTTCAGACACACTTTCTATTTTTGTTCTATCAGTGCTACATTTCTCTAACACAGAATTTAACAAACTGCAAAATCTTTGATCAGAATTGACCACAATCTCTTCTTTTACATTTTCTAGAGAAAACAAAACATTAACCACTACATTAGCATAGCAGTTGACACCAGAACTGTTTTCAAATTGAAAACCAACAACATCTTCAACAGAATCCTTTTTGTTTCTGCTTATAATTTCAGGTTCATCGACTTTTCGTCTTTTTTGCTACAACCTCCCCAGTATTGGTCACATTTCTTCGTTTCCGGCCTACCACACGTTTCTCAAACAAAGGATATTGAGGCAAATGTGGCGCATACTCTCTTCTTAACCTATTGTATTCCTTAACACAATCTAGATCCGCACAAATGTTTGTGACATCACACTCAATCAAGTACAATCCCGATAAAGTTCTAACTCGTGACAATGCCACATATGCCATACCCTCCTTGAACACAGAACTGCCAATATTCACCAATGCACTGTCTACACTTAAACCTTGCGATTTATGGATTGTCACCGCATTTGCCAAGCAAACAGGAAACTGCTTACGGCGAACATATAAGTCTTTTACAAGCAAAAATCTAGCAGAACAACGACCAATTAGCTGTACTTCCTCAATGCCATCAAATTTAATTTTTAAAAATTCAAATCCATCTCTATTTCTGTATTTTACAAAATCAACAACATTACCCATTGATCCATTTACTAATGAATCCAATTTTGTTTTCAAATTCTCAGACAAAATAATTGTTGATCCCATATGCTCTACTCTGTCAATAGCTTCCAGTTTCACAATCTCTTGCTTTTCTAAATGCAACATTTTGTTGTTGAATTTGGCACATTCTGCAAGAGTTGGCATCAAACATATTCCAGATTTCTTCTCAGTAATTTTCTGAAAAATATTCTCAGGCACAACATCTTGTTCTGGATATAAATTTGACAGTAATCGTGCATGTAAAGCTTCTTTCCCATGCTCGGTCACTTTTCCAATTCTAACATCTTGTAGAATAGTCTTGTAAACTTCATACTTCGCCTGACGCATATTTTCATGCAGTTCAGCATAATTGAAGTTTAACCATATATTGACGTTGCCAATGCTCCCTAGGCACTTCCTGGTATCTTCATGCGTGAGCATTTTGAACACAGGTTGCCCTTTCACTGGTGTCAGCTGCAGAAGATCTCCGAAAACAATGATGTGTTTGCCACCAAATAACACATCATACTCTGTTTTGAGAACTTCTTGCATTCTCAAATGCACAAAGGCAAGCATGACATTGGAAACCATGCTTACTTCGTCAATGATAAGAAGTTTCATTTTCCTCAAGATTCTTGAAACTTCACAACAAGCATCTCCAGATAGCTTGTGATATTGTAATTTGTTGTCATGCTCCACTGGCAGCATCAGTAAACGATGTAAAGTAATCCCTTTAATGTTATGTGCTGCCAGTCCAGTTGGAGCGGTGACAACACAAGACAGCGATGACTCAGTCCTTTCCTGCAATTAACATGAAATTGCTTTAATAAGGAAACTTTTTCCAGTTCCCGCTTCTCCACTCACGTACAGTCGGACAGGCTTCAACGACGTACATGAGCACTCTTTCTTCTCATGACTTAATCCATGATCAATTTGCATGGTAACTTCGTCATATATTTTCCTCTGCTCAACGTTGAGTTGTCTTTCCAACTCTTCTAAGTTAACCGCATCCTCCTGAGCATGTGCCATGGCTCTTTCCACTTCATTCATAGCAGTGGCAGCTTCATTTTCGATAACAGGTCCTCCTAGTGGATCCTGACTCAATGAAGCAGAACTCTGACTGTCCTGAGAACTGTCTCTGGCAATCTCGGCTGCAATGGTTGCTTCCTGCTCAATTTCCGCATTCAACATTTCTACATATTTGGGAAAAGCAGGACATTCTATGGTCTCCTTGGCAGCATTGAAAGAGTCTTCGTAACAGAGGAAATCTCCAAGCAGTTCCTCTTCTGCACGCCAAGGCTTGAAAAGTTGCAAAAGTGCTAAATAGAAAAACTCCTTTTTTTCAGGAGATTCGCCACTCAATTTTCGATGGTTTACCAAGTGGCATTTTCTTTGCTTGACCAGACATCCCTCACTTCCTATTACAGCATACACTCCTTTCTCAGTATCTTCTTTGATGTTCCTCTTGAATATGTAATTTTGAAGAACCTCATACAGACAAACATTCTCGAGGTGACTGCTTCGATTTGGATAATATGTATCCAACATGTTGGTCTTCAAAATGTCGGTACTGTTTGGCTCCTTTCCGCCAAATACTCAATTTCCCGCACAGGTTTCAGAACTCGATTACGCGTTGCAGCAAGACCAAGACTCGCCCAAACGATACTCCTGGATTTGGCATAGAGACTTGCTGAAGACAACCGGTCAGAACATTCGTAAGCTCCGATTTCTCGATGCGACAACATCTTCAGACTGAAACTGTACAACTTCTTACTGAGGCTCTTTTCATGGGAAATGTCCTCCCACATATCCTTCAATTCTGTCTTCTCTTTTTTGGTGATGTAAGATGTCACATACCGAGCCACAGCCATACAGTTATCAGCCACAAACTGTATATCCATGTTAGCATTCCACATGGACAAAATCACCGGGTTGTAGTCGTTGATGTACTTGGACTCTTCGTTCCTCTTCAAATTGTATGTGTTTTTAGGTGATTTCTTCATCACATTATGTCGCAGCGAAGACATCAAACTGTTTACTCTTCCTTTAGAAATCACCGGTCGTGGAAAGCCGAAACGACATTTGGTGTAGAACTTGTCCTTGTTTCGGAATTTACGACGACAGTACTTTCCACATCGATGGCTTTGGAAACGTAGAACTTTTTCTCTTAGGCTTTTCTTCTCCTTTGCGTTTGGAACAGCACACATAGAATACTGTTGTATGAAACTCATCACTGAGTCTTCTGGATCCGTTCCAAATTTAGGTGCATCCTTGATCCACAGCAGCATATGTATATGAGGAGCACCTCTTGCTTGGTACTCCTTTCTCCAGAAGAAATCCAACACCTCTCCAAGAGGTGGATTCTTCTTATTCATGATGAAAGACATCATAGCTTCAAATCTATGATTGAAGTACCTGCATACATTGACTGGATCCAAAGAGCACAGTTCTCCGGGTGTCTTGAATTCGATGTTTTCGATGTTTCCATTTGCCTCTCGTAGAAATTCAAGTAAGTCTTCCCAGACATACTCAGCACAGCTCAGAGTGAGGAACCATGTGGGAGTTCCTAAGTTCCTCAGCATACATTTTAAATCACCATGACGACGGTACCAGTACTCATTAGTACCACGCTGACACGCCATGAGATTAATCAGGTGAGAATCCAAAATACTGTCTTGGACATTGACTTTATCCATAAAGTCACTTGCCGAGATGTTTTGCATGTGTATACCACTTTTCAAGATGTGGTTCACTGCATATTTGACAGTCCAGACAGATCGCTTTCAAACAGGAGATGAAACAAATAGGGAATGCATTGTCGAAACCTAGCATCTCCTGCATACAATCGCAAAGTCCGGTATTCAGAAGCAGGAATTTGATGAGGTCGCTCATCATATCTTCCTCCCTGACCTGTTGGAAAAAGCTGTGGGAAACACCGAGCTTCCAAACTTTCCTCCCAAACACTAATGGGACTCCCTTTGGCTTGTTTCATTTGAAACAACTCAATAGCATTCCCCATGACTTCCTTGGAATGCAAAGGATGAACACTATAATGTTCATATATTTCTTCACTAGTACAGGGTTCTACTTTCTCAATTTGACCAGCACACAAATCACTATCCTCTTCCTCACTTACTTCCTCTTCTGCAACATATACATTCTTGTAGTATTTTTTTTTTTTCAAATACAATGTTGCCTTTTTAACTTTCCTAACATCCACTAAATCTTGCCATATTTTCTTATTCTTTGTCGGAACCCCATTAACTAAGATAACCAGAGGTTCCTCTTCCACTTTTTCTACTCCAATTGTGTTAATGTTTTTCTTCAAATCTAGAGGCAAATAAACAACTCTTCCCTTTAATCCTCTCTGTAAATCTGATGGAGGCAATTTCCCTGTCTTTGGCTCCATTCTTACAATAGCCTGAAAGGGATGGATACTTTGAATCAAAATAGATTCATAAGTATTTAAATCCTTCAATTCAGAAGGAATCTCAACCAATTCCAGATTATTATGAACTGCTCTAGCAGGCATCTGGTTTTGATTTAATTTATTACAACAATAAGTACACACACGTTGATCCAATCCAAAATCAAAACAATTTTCTACCATCAAGTATGTTGTGAAATCCTTCCATTCACTATTATTTTCCCTTTCACTTTTTGCATATAAATCCACTAACTTAGTCTGATTCTTATAATAAGTGCGTCGACAACACACACAAGTGAAATTTGCCTCTCACTTGATTTCACCTGAAACGTCGCAATTTCCCTCTGGAAATTATCTGTACTGGAAACCTGTACACTATCTTCCACATTACCCTCTTCTTCTTGGTCAATTTCAACATTCTCCTCTTTACTTCCAAAGTAACAAAACTCAATTTCTTCACATATATTCTTCACATCTATTTCAGAACCATGCAAAAGAGCAGCGCATATTTGTTTAAGCATAATTGCTGGACTCTTAGCATAATACAACATTCTAACTAATTTCCTCACTTTATTATGATGCACTGCTAGCATCCTGAAATGATGAAAAACACTCTGGCATACTCTCCTGGAAAGACAAGCCAGTGAATGACCATGCAAACCTGTCACTTCTCTCACTCTGCAAGGATCTAATTCTTGCAACAACTTCATTTTCTGCTTCAAACTTTTCTTATTAAATGACCGTACAAAATCACAAAGCAAATTGATGGAATTCTGTCGCACACTGCAAATACTACTACACTTCCAGGTGTACACAGGACCCTTAGGACGTCTTCCTAAAACCTCATTACCTAACACCTCTACTGTCTCTGTTGTCACAAGTTTTTCTTTTTCAACTGGACAACCATCTTTCACTTTATAAGCTCGACCACTGGTGTCAACTGCATGCACCAAATCATTATCCTGGAAATAACTCTCCTCATTAAAAAATGCCTCACAGCTTGAACTATGCATCCATTCTCCAGAAAAAACTTCACAAAAATTACTACGATTAACTATTCTCTTCCATCTACTATTTCTTTTGAAATCATAAATTGCCTTGTTTAGCTTCCTAATTCTATTGATTATCAAAATAAATAACTTACGTTTAATTTCAAATGTCTGATCAATAACTTTCTCAACTATTTTTTTTCTCTTATAAAAAACCACTTTCTGTTGACCTTTCTTATTATTTTTTAACAAATTGCCAATTATCCTGTTGCGGAACATTCGTTTACGAATGTCCCTAAACTGTTGTTTCCTTCTACTATCATGCACAGAGTTATCTCTTGCTCTAGCAGTAACATTTTTCATTGGCCTTTCCTTTCCGTTTAAATTGCTTCTCTTTTTCTGGACTGAAACATTTTCTGTAGTAATATTTTTTTTACTACAGATATTTCTTATGAATGTTTTTGTACTCTTACCCGGTGCTTTCTTGGTGACTTGACAAATCTTTTTGTTAGAGGACTGCTGCTTTTTTTCATTGACCTGCTGTCTTTGACGTTTTGCAGCCTTTCTCAGTCTTTCTTTGGTTGGCATGCTGAAATCTTAAATGATCTGCAGTTGAATCTGTGGTAAAATATAATAAAAAATGTTATTAACCACTATTACCAAACAGTAAATCAATAACAGTCATCAAAAACTTAACACACTACTTGACATTTTTACATAGAATATTTTTTAGTGCTTGGCAAATTTAGAATACAGAAATAGCAGAAAAGAAATGGAATTTATATTCATTTTACCTGTGCTGTTTTATATGTGAATCTGATCTAATTTTATGAGCATATTTTAATATTTTATTGAAGACACTACACATAACCTGTTTTTGAAGGTGTCTTTATTTTTAAATGAAACGGTTTACATTTTTACTTTTCATTTATTATACATTTTTAAAATAAATGTTTATAGTTCCATAGGCTCAAGCACGTCAGCTTCCCATCCTATGTCATACAATTCTGACAAATCTGCATCCTCATCACGTTCTTCTTCATCCTCAGGATTTAAATCATCCAAGGGATCAAAATCCACTGATGTTTCAATTACGAGTTCAATGATGAGGTCGAAATCAACTGATTGCTGATTGTCGCTCATGTTGATGTTGTCTTTATCTTTAAAGAAAGATAACAACAATGAGATGTTGCAGAGTAAGAGACAAATCTCAGAGATTATAATAGTAAAATTGTTTAACAAGAGTAACATTTTGCAGCTATTATTTAGCCATGTCCAGCGATGCTGAGGAGGTGAAGCCTATGTCCAATTTTTCAGTGAACAGGACTCATCTCTTCTTAACCTTGGATAAGCCTCACCGACTCTGTGTCCCCTGCACATACTTAAATGTAAAGGGGCAGATTTATGTTAACTGGCACATCCCCAGGGATGCACCAGTTAACGTGCACCGCTGCTCTGCCACCCATGGTGTGCCGCATTTACAATCAGATAGGACAAAGCTGCGTCAAAACCCTGCGCCTGCTTGAAGCAGGCATAGGTCTTGACGTAGCATTGTGGAGATGGGGGACCCCTGAGCCTTGCTGGAGCTGCATCGCACTTGCGATACAACTCCAGCAATGCGCCACCTTTACGGCACAGATGCGTCACGCATCTGTGCCGTTTTTGCCCCATGGTGCGCCGCATTGTAAATGCAGCACACAATGGGTGGCGGAACAGCGGCGCAGGATGACTGGCACATCCCTGGTGATGCGCCAGTCATCATAAATCTATCCCTAAGCTTCTTATCTTGTTGGAGATGAACCGCCATATGTATCATCAAACTATTTTGCATTTCCTAAATAGAGAATTTTAAGGAATCGCTATTTAGGAAATGCAAAACGGTATGTATGTACAAAATCGGTATTAAATAGCGATTCTTTACCATTCCTAATTTGCGATGAGCAAATTGCTAATTGCAAATTACCCATTCATTTCCATGGGCCAGGAGGCCCATAGGAATGAAGGTGCAATTTGCGATTAGCAATTAGCTAATCGCAAATTAGGAATTTTTCCAAGGGTGCAGGGGTGTCTCAAGAACACCCTGCTGCACCCCCTGAAAAAGAAATTTGGGGGCATATGGCGCACATACATGCCCTAAGGGCATGTATGGGCGTCATGTGGCACCTTTTGTTTTTTGGAAAAAAAGCTTTTTGAAAAGAATTTGCAAATTACCACCAACTAGAAGTTGGTGGTAATTTGCAAATCCTTAATGGCATTTTTTGCATATTTTTTCTTTGATACATTGCATTTAAGGAATCGCAAAATTTGCAAATCCTTAAGTGCAATCGCAAAATAAGGAATAGCAAATTTTGCTATTCCTTATTTTGCATCAAACTTGTTTGATACATACCATTTGTCTAATTAGCATTCGCAAAGGCCGAAATTCGCTGAATTTCGGCCTTTGCGAATGCTAATTAGCTTGATACATATGGCCCCAAGTGAGGCCTGTCTTGCAACATGGTGCATCTTTTGCATCACTGCTGCATTGGTTTCATGTGGCACGTTTTTTTTACAGCATGACACATCTGCCTAAATGCATCAATTTGTAATTTTGTCGCCTCATAGCAAATCTTTTGCACCGCCGCTGCATCACAAAAGTGACGCACAGTGGCGCAAAAGAGGCATACACCTATCATAAATCTGTCCCTAGCATTTTAAATGATTAATTCAGGATGACGATAAGGTGTGGCCTATCCAGAGGTTTGTTTAAGGTGAGGCCTACTCAGGGTTGCAGATCAAAGTTACGCTTGTTGAAGAATACAGAGGAGATAATACATGTAAAGGCCTACCAATGAAGTAAGTGATGTCCACTTCATTGCGCCAGTCATCATAAATCTATCCCTAAGCTTCTTATCTTGTTAGAGATGAACCGCCATATGTATCATCAAACTATTTTGCACTTCCTAAATAGCGAATTGTAAGGAATAAATAGCGATTCTTTACCATTCCTAATTTGCGATGAGCAAATTGCTAATTGCAAATTACCCATTCATTTCCATGGGCCAGGAGGCCCATAGGAATGAAGGTGCAATTTGCGATTAGCAATTAGCTAATCGCAAATTAGGAATTTTTCCAAGGGTGCAGGGGTGTCTCAAGAACACCCTGCTGCACCCCTGAAAAAGAAATTTGGGGGCATATGGCGCACATAAATTTTAAAAACATTCCTTTACCTCAAAAACGATTTTCAAGTCATAATTTGAAAACACTGCCCACGGGGAAATGACTTAAAATGTCCTTAAGACACATGAAAGTGTTTTTTTAAAGCCTTTGCAACTTTTTTGGGTCACTTTTAACATGGCTATGTAACTCAAACAATCAAAATCTAAATTTGCCAAGCACAGGTGGGAGCATATTTACAAGGAATTTGCACCACGGGGAAAGGTCTTTTAATTTAATATGGGAAAAATAACATCAGAGACACTAAAATGCCTTATAAAGAAGCATACGCCATTATGTCCTTGTCATAAATTTTAAAAGCTTTCCTTTACCTCAAAAACGATTTTCAAGTCATAATTTGAAAACACTGCACATGGGGAAATGACTTAAAATGTCCTTAAGACACATGAAAGCGTTTTTTTAAAGCCTTTGCAGCATTTTTGGGTCACTTTTAACATGGCTATGTAACTCAAACAATCAAAATCTAAATTTACCATGCACAGGTGGGAGCATATTTACAAGGAATTTGCTCCACGGGGAAAGGTCTTTTAATTCAATATGGGAAAAATAACATCAGAGACACTGAAATGCCTTATAAAGAAGCATACACCATTATGTCCTTGTCATAAATTTTAAAACCATTCCTTTTCCTCAAAAACGATTTTCAAGTCATAATTTGAAAACACTCCACATGGGGAAATGACTTAAAATGTCCTTAAGACACATGAAAGCGTTTTTTGATTGCCTTTGCAGCATGTTTGGGTCACTTTTAACATGGCTATGTAACGCAAACAATCAAAATCTAAATTTGCCATGCACAGGTGGGAGCATATTTACAAGGAATTTGCTCCACAGGGAAAGGTCTTTTAATTTAATATGGGAAAAATAACATCAGAGACACTGAAATGCCTTACAAAGAAGCATACACCATTATGTCCTTGTCATAAATTTTAAAACCATTCCTTTTCCTCAAAAACGATTTTCAAGTCATAATTTGAAAACACTCCACAGCTCCTATGCACAAAAACACCATGTCAGTACTAATACTACACATTTTCTCCAATTACAATTTCTCAAAGAAACAAAATCTATTTGTAAAACACTTGAGACAAAGCAACATTTTAAAAACACAACCTTCTTCATAATTTTCTCCTTAAAGCACACTATTCTCTATCTAAATTAAAGAAATCTTTTCTCACCTTAGCAAATACTTTATGAGTTTCAAAACAGTCTCAGAAACACACCAATTTGTCTTCAGCAGAGCAAAAGGTATGCACTCCAGAGTCTGCAGCTATCAAAAGCACAGAAATGCTGTAATTCTTCACACATATCTCTCATGTCACCCAATCAAAACTCTTCCCTCACTTTTTTCAAATCAAAACCCTTCCCTCCTCTGCCCTCTCTGCCTTTTTTGCATAGCAACCACCTCTTGGAAGACCTCTGGAGTTTGCAAGTTCACACAACAATGTTTCAATTGAACTCTGAACTCTCAGTGCACCTGCATAGCCAGTGCAATCTTTCATTTAATGATTTTTTATTGACCATTCAAAATACATCTTTCAAAGAACTCATCCATGCACCCTACCTTTCTGTTTTCAGCAATCAAAATCAACCAATCACTGTTACTGCTTCATTAACACAGAAACTCCACAATTTTTTTCATTTTAAACTCTTATTTTTTCAACTGCCATTTCATTGCCACACTTCATCTGACTGCAGCAGAACCTTCTCTCACCATGTTTTCTGTCTGGATTGTTGGACATAGTTACATCTATTGGGCTCAGAGGCATGCTGAGAACAGAAATTTACCTAACCTCAATTTACAAGATGTGGAAATTAAGTGGTTTGGCCACAGAGGATTAAAATGTCACCAATTGATACCATTGGTGAAAACCTTTATGCATTTGCCAAAACCTGACCTGTTAATTGTGCACTGTGGAGGTAATGATTTGGGCACTTTGACTGGGGTAGGTCTGGAAATGCTTTTAAAGGA